>NW_027518695.1:55215000-56415000 GCF_043159265.1 Tasmannia lanceolata | reverse complement strand
ATGAATTTTTATTTTTGGGAAATGAGGTACCGTCCGCAAACGGGCTCAAGGAGAAGACGAGACCATTCACAAATGGGCTCGAGAAATGAGGCACCGTTCACAAACGGGCTCGACGACACAAGATAGCTTTGATTGATGAATTCAACAATGAAAAATTTAGAGATTTTTATGAATTTGAATTTGACGTAGGATTGGATTTTTTGAATTGGGGATTGGATTTGATGAATTTTTGATTTTTTGAGAAATGAGGCACCGTCCACAAACGGGCTCAAGGAGGACATGAGACCATTCATAAATGAACTCAGAAAATGAGGCACCGTTCACAAATGGGCTCAAGGAGAAGACGAAACCATTCACAAATGGACTCGAGAGATGAGGCACCGTTCACAAACGGGCTCAAGGAGAAGACGAGGCCATTTGCAAATGGGCTCGAGAAAAGAGGTACCGTTCACAAACGGGCTCGAAGAATTTAGAGATTTTCCATGAACTTGAATTTGACGTAAGATTGGATTTGATGAATTTTTTATTTTTTTGAACTCAATGAAATCGGGGATATTATGGATCGTGCCCGACAAAGATGTTGGAAACTAGGACTTTGACGAATGATGAAACGGCAAACCTTTGGAACGAAGAACCATTACTAGCAAGAATGGATTAGGAACATTTTTATGAAACTTCAACAAGATTTTTCTCAAAGAGACTGCTGGTCTTGTCTTCTGGGGATTTTGATAACTGAAACCTTGAACAAGACATTTGAGATTGGTAATTTAGAACAACGACTCTCTTGGATATTAACATGGAAAAGCGGGATCTGCTTCTTGACAGGTGTTTAGATAAACATTTCTTGACCAGGATAACTAACCGGAAGGGAATTATGAATTTGAATGGTTCATCTTTCTGAGAAATTGGCTCAACCACCATTGCATCTGAGGTTCTTCCAAGCTTAAGGTGCCTTCCTGGGGTATGATCTTTTTACGGAAGCTGGGCTTTCTGATGTTTCTACTTCTGAATTTTTCTGAGCTGATCTTCTTTGAAATGAAGTTGTTTGACTAAATTCTCGAGCTCTTTCAGGTATAATTGCAGGGAGCTGCCTAGGCCTGGCCTCCTTCACCAAGACAGTTACATCATTTGGACATAGGAACGACAATTGACTCTTTCTAAAGAGAAAACTTAGATGAAAGGCACTACTCAAAGGATTGAGCAGCCCTGAAGGAGTGAACTTAGAATAATAAAGATTGACTGACTATACTGACAAACATAGTGATGCTTCTGACTTAGTTAATGTTTTGTTTGGTAAGTCTATCCTTTCAAGGAATAGTTTTTCAATTGGTAAACACCGGACTTCTTCCTCGAAACAGTAATGCCTCAAGAATTTAATTACGACCCCTAAGATTGCTTAGCTTCAATGCCCCCAGTTTTGAGGATATCACTTGAATTTGCTTGAACTTCAGTTGATCTTCAGTCTTGATACCGGCTGTTGCCTTGTTATACTGATTCTCTTACCGTGACCAAGTCACCTCTTCAGGGTTTTTAACTTGGCGGACCGCGCTAGCCTTAACTTTTGCCTGAACCACCTTTCTAGGTTTTCGATCCAGCAGGCTATCCCCTTAGCTTTTGCCTAAGCCGCCCTTTCGGGTTTTCAACTTAGCAGGGGAATGATCTTAAATTTTGCCTAGACCGCCCTTTCAGGTTTTCAGT
The DNA here is from genome assembly GCF_043159265.1 of Tasmannia lanceolata. Lineage (NCBI taxonomy): Eukaryota > Viridiplantae > Streptophyta > Magnoliopsida > Canellales > Winteraceae > Tasmannia > Tasmannia lanceolata. The sequence goes on along the minus strand of NW_027518695.1, from coordinate 56,413,302 downwards.
CTAGCAGATCTTCAAACTCCGTTATTTTTCTTATTCATCATCATTTCATTTTTTTATTGTATCTCAGGACCTAGCTCATTAGTTCTGAACACCAGAAGGACTTTTATAGGTAGGATAGGGCTTTTCAAAGAATGGCTTAAGGCTCAACAAAGATTTCGACCGAACCTGTGAACAGGTCGCCTACATATCCCAAGGTAGGAATCAGGTCGTGTGTAGTTCAGGGCGAATGCCCCTAGTTTGAAGATAAATTGTTTGATTTTTTTTTCTTTTTTCTTTTCTTTCTGGAACAATTAACTTCTCTTCTTTTGGAACTTGTCCCTCTCTTTTTTTTTTTTGAAAGGATTGAATTTCTTTTCCTTTTTGAATCGACCGAACTCGGTTCAACCGAGTTGCCTACGTACCCCAGTATAGGGATCAGGTCTCGCGTAGTTCGGGGGAATGCCCCAAGTTTGATGGGTTTTCAAGAAAATTTGATTTAGGCTCGAAGGGTTTGCAAATCGGTATTCTTTTGACATTGGGTTTTGATTTTGGGATTTAATCGGCCAAAGGAGGCCTTTCGATGTTCAGATTGGGAATCGATCTAGGTTACTAGAGTCCCTCTGGTACTGATTATTTTTTTTTCTCTTTTGTTTTTTTTTTTTTCGCGGAGTTTGACGGCATTTCCAGGTAAGAGATAATGGATCTTCTTCTTTCAAGATTCTAATACGTGCTTTTGACTTTCATAGAGCGAAACTTGTTCTTTGACATCCTCCATCTATGGATTCGTACTCTCGATATCTGATGATCACTTTTCATTGTTTGCTTTTGAACTTTTCATCTTGAATTTGTTGGCTTTATGAATTTGAGAACCAAGGTCATTGATTGGAAATATGAAAGTTGTTTCCACTCTATGCCCCTTGTATAGCATATATCTTCTCACTTTCTTCATTTTCTTTGAGCTTTCCATCTATGTCTTGCCCCTGGTATCGGTTGTAGCTTTTCTAGACAATCTTCTTATTCTTGAAATAATTTTATCAATTCTTCACACTCTTTAGAGGGTAATGTATTTTCAATCGGCATTCACTGAATCAAAGTTTCAGTGCCAGTGTTTATCATTTCAATTTCATCTTTGAAAGGTTGGGATTGGCGCTCCTCCTCTCGTTCAAGTAATTGCTGTGACTCAAGTGGAGTTTCGTCAATTTTGTCCTCATTTGAGGAGGGAGTCTTATTTTAAGATCAGAAGCACACTTAAGAACAGACACAAGTGAACTTTTTGGAACTGACTGAAATTTTATTTAAAGAAAAGCTATTACATCAGACGACCTATCCTGAACATGCTCACGATTCACAACTCTAAATAAGAAAGAGAAACATAAGATAACTTGCCTGGACTAGGCATTGACCTTTAACTGTAAGACCGGACTCAACAATTATACTGACCATGATGACTGACTCAACATAAAATAGTAAGTGACTAAAACTTTAACTGCTGCAACTGTTTGGCTTTGAAGGCTCGGCGAAGGCTGGTTCGTTCTGAACATCATCATGGCTGATACTTTCAATTTTGGACAATGATGACTGATTCGCATAGGGAAATGCCCCTAGCTCAATGATTCTGAGAGTGAACTCTGAAGGACTTAGCAAAATAATCTTGAAAAAGGTAGCCCCTAGAGGAGGAACAGACCAGGGGTACAAGCAAGATTGGATTATCTGGACCAGGCATGATCAGATCATGAGAACGCATAATCGAAAGATTGTGAGATTCTGCATCTGCCAGTTAGGGGATGGCATGAAGATACGATCGAATCGTATGACAGAAGAACGAAAGACGCACGATCAAAAGATTAGATGAGATAGCATAAGATTGCTTTCAACGGATAGATCATGAATGACTAATCCTATGAGATCTTTGAAAATTATGGGATTTATATCCTAACCCAAAGGGAAATTTTTTTTTTTTTTTTTTTTTTTTTTTTTTTTTTTCACATTTTATCAGTGTTACCTGAAGGCATCAACCCTAATCCTAATCTATCGGAGTGGAGAGAGAATCTCGACTCATGACTTTGTTCGTGTATCTAAGGACCGATCGTGACCATTGGAAGATGGACCACGGCCTAATCTAGACACCAATGGGTAGGATATCCTAAACTAGGCTCACACACATGATGCACATGTGTTCGTATACTACATGCATGTGTGGGTTAATCTAGGGGTAAGGCCAAGAGTTCCCTTAGCGCGAATCCCTGTTCGATATACTGTACCAGTGTCCGGCGTATCAGTACGTGAACAAGAGATCCGTTTACGTACCATAAAGGTACTAGGCTAAGGGTGGAATGCTTCTCTAGCACAGAGGCACCAGGTGATGAAATCCCAGTCAACCATGCTAGATAACACTCCGGGTTCCTAAAATAGGACGTGTGTGCACGTGAGATGCAAGAGTTTAGATGCAAGTGATGTAAGTGTGTGCAATATGTTTGCGCAATCTATGATGCCCTCAGGTTTTGTTAGGTTAAGTTCGAGTAAAATGTGATGAGAAAATAAAACAAGACAAACTAATCTAACAAGTATAGAGTTTTTATGAGCCAGTTAAATTAAATTCAAATGAATTATCTTTTGAAATTTTAATGAAGTTAGGTGGTCCCCAGCAGAGTCGCCAGACTGTGGTACCCTGATCCCGCGAGAGGGGTGTGGGGCGCGAGCCGCCGCTCTCTCTCTCTTGGTCTCTCGTATCCACGCGATTGGCGTGTGCATTTTAATATTGATTTGAATTCGTCTTTTATGTGAACTTGGGATCACTAAGGCAATCCGAATTCCACACGAAAGAGACTGACAGAGTCGCCACCTAGATGTGGGATCTAGGACCCGTAATTAACCAGAAATCTAGACTCGCTACCTGGTTACGAGAATGGAAGGTATGGGGAGTTATCCACCACATGCACCATTCTTGCCCGATAATCGGTCTTCGATTCCAAAAGCTAACTCTTTTAAATTTATTTTAAATGGCTCATTCAACTCTATGTTAATGTGCGAACTAAGTGACATGCATCCTATGATCTAATTTCAATGTGAATCCTAAATGTGTATCTTGATTTATTAATTTGTCTGGATTCAATCTATGTGAAAGTTCTCCTAAAATTCTAATTTCATGGAAAGTCCTAAGTGATTTGATTAAGCATTTACAAGAAAATTAATATACAAAACACCACAATTTGTTTGTGGTGCCGACTCGCGGGTGGTATGCCATCAGACATCCAAGCTGCCTACGTACCCAAGCCTCACTGGGATCAGAGTCGACGTAGTTCGGTGCACCTAAGCTAAGTTACATATGCCTAACTCAACTAAGACACCGACCTAGACGGGATTGACTGTTTCAACAGTTTTAAGAGAAGTTATTTAATTCAAGTTGAGGATTTTATTATCTTAGGATTTCATCGAAGATGCTATATGATTCTTATCTAAATGCAAGTTGTCCCTTAGACTAATGCAGGTTAGCCTACATCCTAGTTTACTAGGCTTGTCCTATGGAAAAGATCGGGTGACTAGTGTAACTAAACCTATGGCACGGTTGCTATACATAGCAAACGTCCGTGATGAGGCTGGACTCCTGACTCTAGGACTCCCTAAAACCTAGGACTCCCTAAAACTTAGGACACGACACGACACGACACCAGTGTTCCTAAATTGGGCTCTAAGGGTTCCTAAAGGAATTTTGAATCCACCGGCTCTTGGGAATCTCGAATTCTTTTGGGTTTGTGGAAACTTTTAGAGTTTTCTTGAAGCTTTTATTATCTCAAGGTATTTAGTGTGTTTGGTAGCTTTTAAAGTTGTTTATTTAGAAGGTTTTAGTTTCATTTGAAATTTTTAGTGGTCTTTTGGTTAATGGCTTTTAACGGATTTTTATCAGTGGATTTTAAATGGGTGAATTTTAGTTTTGTTAATTTTAGGTTGGATGTACTTTAGATTAATGTCTTTCGATTTTGGTTTGGAAAATGACGTTAACACAACCAAGTTTTGACAATTGCACAAATTCGACAAACCATTGACCATTAAAAGATCTGACAAATGCAGCCCACTAAAACTGTCGTAACTCTTTAACCGCTTGGCCAAATTCAACGTACAAACATGCGTTGGAAAGATCTTTTATAGGGCTACAACTTTGTAGTTCTCCATTGTTTGTAAATCTGTGATTTAGAGGTTCGAATTTGTGTTGCAAACAAAAGGACAGCAACATTAAACTGGAAATGCCTAAAGGTGTGCCGCAACCATTTTGGACTTAACTTTTTAACCGCTCGCTGTCTGATCTAGCACGAATACTCGTTGGAAACGGCACGAAAATATCTACTACTTTGTAGTTAACCATTTCCCACGATTCTGTTGTTTAGAGGTTGAAAAATCTGTTTAAAGTCTAACAGCTAGCACTATGACGGGAATGATATTGGCACCCCCATGTTTTCTTTTGATAGTTCTTATTTTTTTAGTGATTAAAAGACGGTGAATATGAAAAATGGCTTGAATGGGCCTGAGATTAGATTCAAATGGGATGTTTGAAAAAGGGGTTGTTTTTATCTACTTGGCAAGGTGGGGTATGGATATTGGGTTCTTGAGATTGAGTGGGGGCTGTTGTTATCAAATTGGAGTGGGGGCTGTTGTTATCAATTGAAAGATGGAGGTTTTGTAAGCCAAATTAAATGGGTTTTGATAATTCATGTAAAATTCAAGTTTTCTTTCTTGTAAATGTTCAAAATTTTTAATGAATTGTTTTCCCAAAAGAAATCTAAATTCCCTAACACGCCAATGATTTCAACATCCCATCGCAAATAGGTTCTAATGACCCTAACACATTAATTATATTTAGCATAAGTGAGAACATGACCAAGGCCAAACTAGTACAAAATTAAACATGACATCAACCAAAATATACGCAAAACAACACTCAATCCTACAAATATAGAAAAGAAAATAAAATTCCAAAAGACATACCTTTTTGTAGACGATATTCCATGCAAACTTATGGAGAAGAGGGATTTGGTCTAGAGAGAGGGCTTGAATTTTCTAAGAGAGGGGTTCTCTCCTCTTTTCTTTTTTTTTCCTCCTTTTCTTTGGTGAGATGAGAGGGTATTTATAGGAGAATGGGATAGGAGGTTAGGTGAGGTTAGGTGAGGTTAGGTAAGGTTAGGTGAGGTTAGGTGATGTTAGGTGAGGTTAGGTGAGGTTAGGTGAGGTTTGGATGGTTATGATGGGAGGAGAGGTTAGGTGAGGTTAGGTGAGGTTTGAATGGTTAGGATGAGAGGAGAGGTTAGGTGGTTTTGGATGGTTAGACCCAGGTCATGATCTGCCATTGATCTAACGATTTACGGAAATCGGGTCTCGGAATGGAATCAGGGTCCGGGCTATGAAGTGACCCTAGCTTATTTTGTCCCGATTGATGATCCGTAAAGTCAGATCAAGATATTAATGACCTAAAACATATAAATCAATGATAGAGGGGGTTCTCACATGGATTTAACACACTAATTTATTTGTTGATTAAAACAAAACAAAATGGGGTGTCTACAGATACGATCTGGAATATAGAAAGAAGTTTTCTCTAAACTAAGAAACTGAACACCCCTACTGGCTTTGGTTCTGATTATTCCCCAATGACCAAGGAAAAACCTCCAAGTAATCTGGTCGTTTTGACGGGAACTTAACCAATCAGTCTACTCCGATTTGGTAAATTTGAAAGTCTTATGTTCCCACGACCTATGCTTGGATAAAATGATTTCATGGTGTGTTGGACATATGAAGATTCGAAGTTTCAAACAAAGCCAGACATATAAAAGAACAGGAGAACCCTTGAAAGAAGTAGAAAGTTTATTGGCAATATCGTTCAATCCATTAAGGGTTTCGGCAAGGATAGTTGGCACTAGATTACTTTCTCGAGAGATTTGGTCAACAAAATCGAAGAGCGCAGGGGAAGTATTGTCACCCTGGTGAAAAAGGAGCCACCTGGGATTAAACACAAAGAACTAGGGCATAAATGCGACTGGTTTGATGCTCTCGAGTGCACTTCCCTAAATCAAAAAAAGACTTTGACCAATTGGGGAACTGACAAACCCTTATCATTTAAAAAGAAACTGACAGGCTTAGGTGATGTGGGAAACAGTTTCTTGAAACTAGTGTTATAATCCAATTTCGATTCAAGTCTGACTAGGGTACCCTTGCAATCATAGCCTAACAAATGACATCAGTCCTCAATGATTGGACACATTTCTTGCATGCCAAAGCGAAATACGTGAAGACCGGGTTGCCAAAATTCAACGGCTGCATTGAGGAAATTCCAATCTACTTTGATGTAGGGTAAGCTTTGGAGTACATTAAGATTATGGCTAGCATGATTTTCTACAAGGCAATATCTTCTTTCATCATTCATCCACTTCTTCAATTTATCATTAGGCATGATGGTTCACCTGATAATCAAAGGAGGTAAATAAGATAAGAATAGGGTCAACCCTAAATATTGAGTTACAAAAGGAAAGGTATTGACAATAAATCATATACTTAAAGGATACAGGTAGGATACTGTAGACACCCACATTTTGCTTTACTTTAACCAACAATAACCTAATATATTGATCCATCCTCAAATTTTTTGAAAAAAAACAAAATGATAAAGAGATGTACCTGGTGAGATGATTAGATCCGAAAAATTGAAAAATACCCTGATTAGTGAATTTAGTGTGTTAAATCCATGTGAGAACCCCCTCTATTATTGATTTATATGTTTTAGGTCATTAATATCTTGATCTGACTTTACGGATCATCAATCGGGACAAAATAAGCTAGGGTCACTTCATAGCCCGGACCCTGATTCCATTCCGAGACCCGATTTCCGTAAATCGTTAGATCAATGACAGATCTTGACCTGGGTCTCACCATCCAAAACCACCTAACCTCTCCTCTCATCCTAACCATCCAAACCTCACCTAACCTCACCTAACCTCTCCTCTCATCCTAACCACCCAAACCTCACCTAACCTCACCTAACCTCACCTAACCTTACCTAACCTCACCTAACCTTACCTAACCTCACCTAACCTCACCTAACCTCCTATCCCATTCTCCTATAAATACCCTCTCATCCCACCATCCAAGAAAAAGAAGAAAAAGAATCCCTCTCTTAGAAAATTCATCCCTCTCCCTCATCTCTTCAAGGGTTCGGCCATCCTTGCCGGATCGGGTGATACGTTGGGTGATATATATCAAAAGCAGTCATTATCAAGCAAGGAATCATCTTCAAGGAATTAAGATCAAAGAAAAATCAAACACAAAGTGGGTTTTCAAAGAGGTAGGCATTTATTTCAATTCTATGTAGGGTCTGTTTTCATGCATATCTTTTACTTTAAAAGAAAAAACCATGTTAGGAAGCATCTAGGATCAATCTTTACTCATTCTTCTTGATGGTAGACTTTGAAGTTATACATGTTTCCCTCTTCTCTTAACCCATCTTATCTTCATTTTTATTTTTCCCTAATGGTTCACACCCTGGTTCCCCCTGGTTAGCCTCTGGTTAGACCCTGGTTGCACCCAGGTTCGTTGCTGGTTGCACCCAGGTTCGATACTGGTTCGCACCCTGGTTCCCTGCTGGTTCGCACTCTGGTTAGACCCTGGTTGCACCCAGGTTCGTTGCTGTTTGCACCCAGGTTCGATACTGGTTCACACCCTGGTTCCCTGCTGGTTCGCACTCTGGTTAGACCCTGGTTGCACCCAGGTTCGCTGCTGGTTGCACCCAGGTTCCCTGCTGGTTGCACCATGGTTCCCCTGCGGGTTGCACCCTGGTTCCCTGCTGGTTCGCACCCTGGTGCACCCTGGTGCACCCTGGTCCGCACCCTGGTTTGTACCCTGCTGGTTGCACCCTGGTTCCCCTGCTGGTTCGCACCCTGGTTCCCTGATGGTTCGCACTCTGGTTAGACCCTGGTTGCACCCAGGTTCGCTGCTGGTTGCACCCAGGTTCCCTGCTGGTTGCACCCTGGTTCCCCTGCTGGTTCGCACCCTGGTTCCCTGCTGGTTCGCACCCTGGTGCACCCTGGTCCGCACCCTGGTTTGTACCCTGCTTCCTCCTAGTTAGACCATGGCTAGTCTCGGGTTTGCTCCTAACTTAGACCCGACTCACTTGACCCTAACCATTAACCCAATCCAACCTAACCATTAACCACACCTAAACCCATACCCATAAGCCTTAAACCCTATAACCATAGCCACACATCATACACCACATGCCTTTCATTCATCCACCCAACAGTACCCTCATACACCCCTACAATAGACCCGGCCAACCCAGTTAACCCGGCCATCGGGCCCATTCGGCCCAATTAATTCATTCCCCTTAAGAGCCGCTTTGCCCTATTGGTTCCTAAGATACTCCAACCACCCAAACCTCAAGCCGCACCCCAATCCACGCTCAACCAGTTCCAATCCAGTCTAAGCCAAGTCAACCCGCACTTGACCTTGACCATTAACCCAATCCAATCCAACTCAACCATTAACCCCACCTAACCTGACCCTAGCACAACTCAACCGAGTCACATCAACCCAAGCCATACCTTTGTCCACTCACTGAGGCACACCATTTATCCATAAATCTGGTTACATTAAATCTAACCCAGCCAGGCCACCTGCGGCTTAAGTCAAATCGCCTCAATACAATCCATCCAAGTGGGATCCCAACCCAGCTCAACTGAGTCAACTCTAGCCAACCTCCCTAGTCGAGTTGACCCAACTCTCTAGTCGAGTATGCTCAACCTCTTTAACCGATTGGACTCTCCCCTTAGTTGACTCAATCCAATTCCTTAATCAACCCATCCCAATGCAACCGAGTCGCATTCGACCAAGTTGCGGCCTTCCATGTCACAACCGAGTCATTCCCCTATTCTACTAATGCCCTTTTACACCTAATAGAACTTCCTCCCTTTTGCCTAACCAAGTCATATCCCAACACAATCTGAGTCGCATGTCTGAATCCATTTGACCGAATCTCATAAGCCCGCCCATTTTGAATTCCCAAAATTCAAACCCTTGATGATTCCTATACGCTCAATTCTTTGATGCAAATTCCCAATTCCAAAATCCCATTGCTAAATCAATGTTTCTGAATCTCAAGTCCAATGCTCAAATACAAACCCGATTCCTGATCCAAATACCAATCCTGTTTTCCAAAATCCAAGCAACCTCCCCAGCGGAACTACGTGTGGCTTGATCCCCATCGTGGGGTACGTAGGCAATTTGGCACTCCCAAGTTCAGTCGCACCTTTCTCTATCTTTCTCATTCCCTCACACTATTTCATCATCTCTTCCATTTTTTTTTTTTTCACTAACCTCGAGAATTTAAATCGATTTGTCTTGTGTCTTTCGGAACCGTTGGATCACGGTTTCCGTCGTAAGGACCCTTAGAGCCCAATTTAGGAACACCGGTGTCGTGTCGTGTCCTAAGTTTTAGAGAGTCCTAGAGTTAGGAGTCCAGTCTCATCACGGACGCTTGCTATGTATAGCAACCGTGCCATAGGTCTAGTTACACTAGTCACCCAATCTTTCCCTAGGACAAGCCTAGTAAACTAGGATGTAAGGCAAACCTGCATTAGTCTAAGGGACCATTTGCATTTAGATGAGAATCATATAGCATCTTAGATGAAATCCTAAGATAATAAAATCCTCAACTTGAATTAAATAACTTCTCCTAAAACTGTTGAAACAGTCAATCCCGTCTAGGTCGGTGTCTTAGTTGAGTTAGGCATATGTAACTTAGCTTAGGTGCACCGAACTACGTCGACTCTGATCCCAGTGAGGCTTGGGTACGTAGGCAGCTTGGATGTCTGATGGCATACCACCCGCGAGTCGGCACCACAACAAATTATGGTGTTTTGGATATTAATTTTCTTGTAAATGCTTAATCAAATCATTTAGGGCTTTCCATGAAATTAGAATTCTAGGAGAACTTTCACTTAGAATGAATCCAGACAAATTAATAAATCAAGATACACATCTAGGATTCACATTGAAATTAGATCATAGGATGCATGTCACTTAGTTCGCACATTAACATAGAGTCGAATGAGCCATTTAAAATAAATTTAAAAGAGTTAGCTTTTGGAATCGAAGACCGATTATCGGGCAGGAATGGTGCATGTGGCGGATAACTCCCCATACCTTCCATTCTCGTAACCAGGTAGCGAGTCTAGATTTCTGGTTAATTACGGGCCCTAGATCCCACATCTAGGTGGCGACTCTGTCAGTCTCTTTCGTGTGGAATTCGGATTGCCTTAGTGATCCCAAGTTCACAGGAAAGATTAATTCAAATCAACATTAAAATGCACACGCCAATCGCGTGGATACGAGAGACCAAGAGAGAGAGTGCGAGGCGGCTCGCGCCCCACCCCTCTCGCGGGATCCGGGTCCCACAGTCTGGCGACTCTGCTGGGGATCACCTAACTTCATTAAAATTCCAAAAGATAATTCATTTGAATTTAATTTAACTGGCTCATAAGAACTCTATCTCTTGTATACTTGTCAGATTAGTTTGTCTTGTTTTATTTTCTCATCACATTTTACTCAAACTTAATCTAACAAAACCTGAAGGCATCATAGATCGCGCGAACTTATTGCACACACTTACATCACTTGCATCTAAACCCTTGCATCTCACGTGCACACACGTCCTATTTTAGGAACCCGGAGTGTTATCTAGCATGGTTGACTGGGATTTCATCACCTGGTGCCTCTGTGCTAGAGAAGCATTCCACCCTTAGCCTGGTACCTTTATGGTACGTAAACGGATCTCTTGTTCACGTACTGATACGCCGGACACTGGTACAGTATATCGAACAGGGATTCGCGCTAAGGGAACTCTTGGCCTTACCCCTAGATTAACCCACACATGCATGTAGTATACGAACACATGTGCATCACGTGTGTGAGCCTAGTTTAGGATATCCTGCCTATTTGTGTCTAGATTAGGCCGTAGACCATCTTCCAATGGCTACGATCGGTCCTAGGTACACGAACAAAGTCATGAGTCGAGATCCTCTCTCCACTCCGCTTGATTAGGATTAGGGTTGATGCCTTCAGGTCACACTGTTAAAATGTGCGAGATTAAAAAAAAAAAATTTCCTTTAGGGGTTAGGATATAAATCCTATCATTTCCAAAGATCTCATAGGATTAGTCATTCTTGATCTATCCGTTGAAAGCAATCTTATGCTATCTCATCTAATCTTTCGATCGTATGCCTTTCATTCTTCTATCGTGTGATTCGATCATGTATTCATACTTTCCTTGTACTGGCAGGAACTTATCCCAATCTCGTGTTCATGTAATCCTGATCATTCTTATATCCCTTCTCTTGGCTTACGGGCACTATGTCTACTCGTACAATTCTTGATTGGATCCGTGGTACATTAAGAGAATCCCATATCTACGCCATAAGTGAACAAGAGAAAAATCTCTTCGGCTACGTGGCAACCATCAAGCTCGATTGGGGATTACTCTATGCCGCATCAGAGTGTTGGGATCCCGATCATCATGTCTTCCGTTTTGGCAACCAAGAAATGTGTCCCACCTTTGAAGAATGGTGTGCCTTATTGGAATATCCTGTGGATGGCCCTCTAGTGAAGCCATCCTGTGTTCCAGATTATCGTCCTTTGTTCCTTTGCTTGATGGATAATCCAGATGAATCCATGAACTCTTTCATGAAAGGCCAAGAAGTGTCCATGCAGCGACTGATTGACATTTACCCTCCTGTTGGATACATTGGTGCTGTTGATATTCAAAAAGCTCGACGGCGCGCTTTGAGATTCTGCTCCTTTGCTAGGTTCCTCACTGTCCAGCCTTCTCGCTTTGCGTCAGCTGTTCTTCTGGACCTCGTTGATCAAATGGATCGTGGCGCCAATCCAATTCCTACTATGCTTGCAGAAACTTTCAATGGATTGGATGATATGGCTCACCTTCGTGCCAGTTCAGGTCCAAGCTCTTATATTCGCTCTTTCGTTGGGTCTTTCTCAGGATGTCCTGCATTACTTCAAGTGTGGTTATGCCACAAGCTAAAAATTGCAGCTCCTGTCCATTTTGATCATACGTTATACACCTTCAGTGAATGGCGTCATGATGTTTCTTTCGATCATAAAAGCGATTGGGTTGAATGGTTAAATTCTCGCCAAGAAGATCAGATTTATTGGCAAATTCCCGGAATCCAAGAAGCTGTCTTCAACACCGGAGAAGCTAACTACGTTCGCCTTCTTGGTCTCAAAAAGACTTCCTTTTATGTTCCTGCCAGGATTCAGCGTCAGTATGGAAGGGAGCAATCCATTGTGCCTCCCCTTCATCATTTCTATCCGCCTGAGGGTCTCAAGCCCAAGATTGTCAAAGCTGTTTCATCTGCTTGGGATGCAAGAATCATCAAACCTTTAAAGGAGTCAGTTGAGGAAGATTGTCGTCCGAAGAAGAAGTCTAAAAAGAATGCTTAGTTCCATGTTTATCTTTGAAAGATTGAACCATGTACTCAAATTTTAATGATTGATCAATAAAGTCCATCCTTCTCTTTCATTATCTTTGTCTATGTGTGCATCATCGTCTATTCTTCTCTCTGATTTTAAAATATGTCTTTCGGATATTACAGGGCAATAAACATCATAGCTAACCCTAATACTCCTTGGGTTCGGGTCTCTTCGCGGTTAGAGAGGAAATCTGTTTCTCCGCCACCTTCTCTAAGAACCCCAGCATCTCCTTCTTTCCCGTCCTCATCCTCACCAATGGCAGACAACCAAGATGGTCTTCCACCCGCTGCTATTACCGATACTCTTACCTTGATTCTCCAACAGCTTCAAGAACTCAAAGAAGAAAACCGAGTTATCAAGGCTCAGCTTTCTGAAAAGTTGGGACCGTCGTTGTCCAAGGATAAAGGGCCTATGCGCCAAGCAGCTACTCCAGTAGCACCTGCCCAAACAGTGTTCATCAATATCCCTGATAAAGTCGAAGAAGACTTAGAAAAAGAGCAGTACAGCGAGAATCACAGTAGGCCTTCTCAGTCCATGGTTGATAAGTCTGTTATGGAGAAATTAGAGACTCTTACCAGGAAAGTTCAAGACATTCAGTTTCAAGACCAGGGTGGTTTCAATCCCAGTGATCTTACTTTATTTCCCGAAATTCGCCTTCCTGCCAATTTTCAAATGCCCGATTTCGACAAATATGATGGTGTGGGTTGTCCAATCACACATTTGCAAATGTTCACCATCATGTGTCAGCCTCAAGGGTTATCTTCTGAGCAAATGGCTCAATTGTTCCCAGTTTCCCTAACCAAGGTTGCGAGGAGATGGTTCATGGTCTTGGACAAGACTCGTTACAGGACATGGAAGGATATCGGCGAGCAGTTCATCAGGCAATTCAAATATGATGATGGGACAGAAATCACCAGAAAGGATTTAGAGAGAACAAAGCAAGACTTGAGGGAATCCTTTTTGATTTTTGTGAAAAGATGGAGGAGAATAGCAGCTCAGATGATGGAGCGCCCGTCTGAGGAAGAACAAGTCCAGATAATCATGAAAAATATTTCCCCCCAGCTCCAGTATCACATGTCTTTGCAATACTATCCAGACTTCAAACACTTCATCGTGGCTGGCACCCAGATAGAGGAGGCTATGGCTCAAGGTGTATTCAACCGTAGCAACCCAAACCCCAGAGATTTCAAAAAGTCCCCTCCAGCCCAAGTCAATAGTATTTCCCGTTCCAATGCTCAATCCTCTAGGTCCCAAGAACCTTTAGTAATGGACTATGCTCAAACCGCAACCGCACCTCGGCAACAAACCCGGGTAGAATTTACCCCTCTTCCCATTCCATCTTCAGAGGTGCTTAAGCAGTGTCTTGCTTCAGGTCGCATAACCTTACCTGCCATCCGGCCTCCCCCCAATACTCTACCTGCAAGTTGGCGAGCTGACCTACACTGTGAGTACCACAGAGGTCCTGGTCATCTTACTGACAACTGCATTGCCTTGAAATTTAGAATCCAGAAACTCATTGATGAGAAAGTCATTGCATTCCAGCCAAGACCCAATGTCACCCAAAACCCATTACCTGGTCATGCAAATCCTCCTGCTGCCGTTAATGCCATAACCATAGGAGATCCTGAGTTTGACCCTCTTACCCTCATATGTGCCTTAGAACCCATCTCTGAACCCCAAATCATATTCTGTGATGAATCACACCTAAGAGAGTCTGTACCTCCCTTGGTAATCACCTATGAGCCACAAGTCCCTCAAATTATCACTTATGATGAGCCTGAATTGGATGAAGTCAGACATGTGACAAGGGGCGGAAGAATTTTCAAACCTGTTGAATTGAGAGTCGAAAATCCAGGGGCATTGGCTCGAGGAGAGGAGCCGCAATATGTGAAAGATCCAGATGATGAAGTTGTGCAGCAGTTAAAGAAAACTCAGGCTGTTATATCTGTATGGGGATTATTGATAGCATCAAAGAAACACAGAGAGGCTGTGTTAAAAGAATTGAATACAACACAGGTATCCTCAGAGATATCTCCGGAGCAACTGGCTGAAGTTGTTGCTCTAACCCAGGCCACCAGGGCCATTAGTTTCTCAGATCAAGAGCTGCCTCCTCAAGGTCGGAATCATGCTAGAGCTCTTCATGTCACTATTGTTTGTGGAGGCAAGAAAGTATCATCTGTGTTGGTAGATAACGGATCCGCGTTGAATGTGTGTCCATTAAGAACTGCCATTACCTTGGGTTTCGGTCCCACTGATTTTGCCGAATCAACCCTTGGTATCCTCGCATATGACAATACCCGAAGAAATGTGGTCGGAGTCCTCACCACCAAGATCGTTATGGGCGGTCAAGAATTTGAGGTTGAGTTTCAAGTTATTGATATCAAAGCCTCGTTCAATATGCTTCTAGGACGTCCCTGGTTACATAAGGAAGGTGCTGTCGCTTCAACCCTTCACCAAAAATTGAAGTTCATTAAAGATGGGAAGTTGTTCACTGTCAGAGGTGATGAAGAGCCAGAAATAGGGCAAATAACAGGAGAAACTTTAATCCTTCCAGTTGCAAAAGCAGATGACTACAACTTGAATGGTTTCGCATTCGAGGTTGCTGTTATCTCTTACAAGGATGCCTCTCGGGAGGAGTTGTGTTTGCCGTTCGCCATCAGTTCTGTGGTGGCCAAGATGATGAGAAAAATGAACTACTTCCCTGGTATGAATTTGGGCCGTGATCCAAGCAAGGCATCTCACTGGCGCCCAATCAAAGCAAACCATGGAATTTTCGGTCTTGGATATGTACCTACTGAAGAGGAGGAGGAAGCCATGGAAAAATTGTTGAAATTGAAGGAAGAAATCCGCCGCACCGGAAGGGTACTCCTAATGGCTCCATATCCCTTATCAATGAATGGTCATTTTATCAAAGAAGGTGAGACGTTTCCATACTATGGGTTTTCTGAACCATGGTATGACTCAGTGACAGGGATCATGATACCCGGTTTTGAAATATTCAGTGGCCTTGCTCTCCCAGAAACAGAACCGCCGATATATTATGTTGAGAAAACTGTTGAGGACTGGTTAGTCTACCTTGAGCCAGATGTGCTGGAATCTTTGTTTGAAGAAAATGTGCCTGATGTTGATTACTATTCTGAAGAACAAGAAGAGACAGATTGTGAAGATATGCTAGTGGCAGTTATTCAGAGTAATGATACCTTTACTGAACCTCAGAGTCAGATTGCACCTGCAACAGAAAATCTTTCAAACTGGAGTTCTGATGTTTTTCCATCTTATTTTATTGCTAAGTCAAGTCTAGTCAAGTCGAGTGAATCAGTGTCAGTGCCTAGTCCAGGCGAGTCATTTTCTGAGTTTATTTACTATGTGAATCCTGAACCTGTTCAGGATGAGTCCAATGATAATGATGTAACTTCTTTCAATTCAATGAAATCTGATTCTCAGTATGTCTCTGTGTTTGCTTCTGACTTTAATAATAATGATAACACTCCCTCCTCAGATGAGGAAGGGGGGATCGACGAAACTCCCCTTGAATTGCAGCATATGCTCAAACAAGAGGAGGAGCGCCGAGCCCAGCCTCTTAAAGATGAAATCGAAATTATAAACATCGGAACAGAAGATTTAATACAGGAAATACGAATTGGAAATACTCTATCCTCTGAAGAGCGCGATGAATTAATAAACCTACTTAAGGAATATAAAGAAGTTTTTGCCTGGTCCTACAAAGATATGCCCGGGTTGAGCGAAGACATTGTTCAGCACAAGCTACCTTTATTGCCTGGGATTAAACCTAAAAAGCAGAAGCTAAGGAGAATGAAGCCTGAGTGGGTCCTGAAAGTAGAAGAAGAGGTTACTAAGCAGTTGAATGCTGGATTTCTGCAAGTGGTGGAATATCCAGAATGGCTCGCAAATATAGTACCTGTACCGAAGAAAGATGGAAAGGTGAGAATGTGTGTAGATTTCAGGGATTTGAACAAGGCAAGTCCAAAAGATGATTTCCCTCTACCACATATCGATATCTTGGTGGACAATACGGCCGGGCATGAATTACTATCTTTTATGGATGGTTTCTCGGGCTACAATCAAATTAAGATGGCACCCGAGGACATGGCTAAGACCTCGTTCATTACACAATGGGGGACATATTGCTATCGGGTAATGCCATTTGGTCTTAAGAATGCCGGTGCGACATACCAAAGAGCAGCTACAGCCTTGCTCCATGACATGATACATAGAGAAGTCGAAGTTTATGTCGATGATATGATTGTAAAAGCCAAGGAAAGGAAAGATCATATCCCGAACCTTAAGAAGTTCTTTGAAAGAATTCTCAAATACCAGCTTCGCCTGAATCCTAGCAAGTGTGTGTTCGGGGTTACCTCCGGTAAGTTGCTTGGATTTATGGTGAGTCAAAGGGGTGTAGAGGTAGATCCTCAGAAGATTAAGGCTATCCAGGAGATGCCACCGCCTAGAACCGAGAAGGAAATTCGGGGATTCCTAGGAAGGATACAGTTCCTAAGGCGATTCATCGCTCATCTGACATCAACTTGTGAACCTATCTTTAAGCTCTTAAAGAAGAACTCTTCCAAAGAATGGACAGAGGAATGTCAGCAGGCCTTTGAAAAGATAAAGCAAAGTTTGTCTGAGCCACCGATAGTAGCACCAGTGATACCGGGGCATCCATTGCTGCTTTACTTGTCAGTAACAGAAACCACAATGGGTTGTATGTTAGCACAACAAGATCCAGAAACCAAGCATGAAAAGGCTGTGTATTATCTTAGCAAGAAGATGTTGGAGTATGAACAAAAGTATACTGTCCTAGAAAAAACCTGCTTAGCCTTGGTTTGGGCCACTCAGCGACTCAGGCATTACCTTTTATCACATAAGGTCCTGCTTTTGTCGAGGATGGATCCTCTGAAGTATCTCTTTGAAAAACCAGCCCTGACAGGCAGGACTGCCAGATGGTTATTATTGTTGTCTGAATTTGACATCACTCATGTAACCCAAAAATCAGTAAAGGGCCGAGCCATTGCTGAACAATTGGCGGAAGCACCCCGAGAAGAAAGTCAGCATTTCAAGCCGATGTTCCCAGATGAAGAGATCATGATGGTTGAAGATGAGTATCCAGAAACTGGTTGGACCCTCTATTTTGATGGAGCAGCAAACCAAACAGGACAAGGAGTAGGGGCATTGCTTGTGTCGCCTCGAAATGAGCATGTCCCCGTTGCCGTTAAGTTACAATTCAATTGCACCAACAATATGGCAGAATATGAAGCATGCATTGTTGGGCTTGAGGCTGCATTGGCCTTAGGCATAGAGAATCTTGACGTATATGGAGATTCGAAGCTAATCATTTGCCAAACTCAAGGAGAGTGGAGAACTGTGGTACCCTGATCCCGCGAGAGGGACGTGGGGCGCGAGCCGCCGCTCTCTCTCTCTTGGTCTCTCGTATCCACGCGATTGGCGTGTGCATTTTATTATTGATTTGAATTAATCTTTCCTGTGAACTTGGGATCACTAAGGCAATCCGAATTCCACACGAAAGAGACTGACAGAGTCGCCACCTAGATGTGGGATCTAGGACCCGTAATTAACCAGAAATCTAGACTCGCTACCTGGTTACGAGAATGGAAGGTATGGGGAGTTATCCACCACATGCACCATTCTTGCCCGATAATCGGTCTTCGATTCCAAAAGCTAACTCTTTTAAATTTATTTTAAATGGCTCATTCAACTCTATGTTAATGTGCGAACTAAGTGACATGCATCCTATGATCTAATTTCAATGTGAATCCTAAATGTGTATCTTGATTTATTAATTTGTCTGGATTCAATCTAAGTGAAAGTTCTCCTAAAATTCTAATTTCATAGAAAGTCCTAAGTGATTTGATTAAGCATTTACAAGAAAATTAATATACAAAACACCACAATTTGTTTGTGGTGCCGACTCGCGGGTGGTATGCCATCAGACATCCAAGCTGCCTACGTACCCAAGCCTCACTGGGATCAGAGTCGACGTAGTTCGGTGCACCTAAGCTAAGTTACATATGCCTAACTCAACTAAGACACCGACCTAGACGGGATTGACTGTTTCAACAGTTTTAGGAGAAGTTATTTAATTCAAGTTGAAGATTTTATTATCTTAGGATTTCATCTAAGATGCTATATGATTCTCATCTAAATGCAAATGGTCCCTTAGACTAATGCAGGTTTGCCTTACATCCTAGTTTACTAGGCTTGTCCTAGGGAAAGATTGGGTGACTAGTGTAACTAGACCTATGGCACGGTTGCTATACATAGCAAGCGTCCGTGATGAGGCTGGACTCCTGACTCTAGGACTCCCTAAAACCTAGGACTCCCTAAAACTTAGGACACGACACGACACGACACCAGTGTTCCTAAATTGGGCTCTAAGGGTTCCTAAAGGAATTTTGAATCCACCGGCTCTTGGGAATCTCGAATTCTTTTGGGTTTGTGGAAACTTTTAGAGTTTTCTTGAAGCTTTTATTATCTGAAGGTATTTAGTGTGTTTGGTAGCTTTTAAAGTTGTTTATTTAGAAGGTTTTAGTTTCATTTGAAATTTTTAGTGGTCTTTTGGTTAATGGCTTTTAACGGATTTTTATCAGTGGATTTTAAATGGGTGAATTTTAGTTTTGTTAATTTTAGGTTGGATGTACTTTAGATTAATGTCTTTCGATTTTGGTTTGGAAAATGACGTTAACACAACCAAGTTTTGACAATTGCACAAATTCGACAAACCATTGACCATTAAAAGATCTGACAAATGCAGCCCACTAAAACTGTCGTAACTCTTTAACCGCTTGGCCAAATTCAACGTACAAACATGCGTTGGAAAGATCTTTTATAGGGCTACAACTTTGTAGTTCTCCATTGTTTGTAAATCTGTGATTTAGAGGTTCGAATTTGTGTTGCAAACAAAAGGACAGCAACATTAAACTGGAAATGCCTAAAGGTGTGCCGCAACCATTTTGGACTTAACTTTTTAACCGCTCGCTGTCTGATCTAGCACGAATACTCGTTGGAAACGGCACGAAAATATCTACGACTTTGTAGTTAACCATTTCCCACGATTCTGTTGTTTAGAGGTCGAAAAATCTGTTTAAAGTCTAACAGCTAGCACTATGACGGGAATGATATTGGCACCCCCATGTTTTCTTTTGATAGTTCTTATTTTTTTAGTGATTAAAAGACGGTGAATATGAAAAATGGCTTGAATGGGCCTGAGATTAGATTCAAATGGGATGTTTGAAAAAGGGGTTGTTTTTATCTACTTGGCAAGGTGGGGTATGGATATTGGGTTCTTGAGATTGAGTGGGGGCTGTTGTTATCAAATTGGAGTGGGGGCTGTTGTTATCAATTGAAAGATGGAGGTTTTGTAAGCCAAATTAAATGGGTTTTGATAATTCATGTAAAATTCAAGTTTTCTTTCTTGTAAATGTTCAAAATTTTTAATGAATTGTTTTCCCAAAAGAAATCTAAATTCCCTAACAAGCTAATGATTTCAACATCCCATCGCAAATAGGTTCTAATGACCCTAACACATTAATTATATTTAGCATAAGTGAGAACATGACCAAGGCCAAACTAGTACAAAATTAAACATGACATCAACCAAAATATACGCAAAACAACACTCAATCCTACAAATATAGAAAAGAAAATAAAATTCCAAAAGACATACCTTTTTGTAGACGATATTCCATGCAAACTTATGGAGAAGAGGGATTTGGTCTAGAGAGAGGGCTTGAATTTTCTAAGAGAGGGGTTCTCTCCTCTTTTCTCTTTTTTTCCTCCTTTTCTTTGGTGAGATGAGAGGGTATTTATAGGAGAATGGGATAGGAGGTTAGGTGAGGTTAGGTGAGGTTAGGTAAGGTTAGGTGAGGTTAGGTGATGTTAGGTGAGGTTAGGTGAGGTTAGGTGAGGTTTGGATGGTTATGATGGGAGGAGAGGTTAGGTGAGGTTAGGTGAGGTTTGAATGGTTAGGATGAGAGGAGAGGTTAGGTGGTTTTGGATGGTTAGACCCAGGTCATGATCTGCCATTGATCTAACGATTTACGGAAATCGGGTCTCGGAATGGAATCAGGGTCCGGGCTATGAAGTGACCCTAGCTTATTTTGTCCCGATTGATGATCCGTAAAGTCAGATCAAGATATTAATGACCTAAAACATATAAATCAATGATAGAGGGGGTTCTCACATGGATTTAACACACTAATTTATTTGTTGATTAAAACAAAACAAAATGGGGTGTCTACAGATGCCCCTCTTTGGTAGAGATGACGTAGTCATTGAATACCAAAGTTAAAAATGACAGAACCATTTTGCGTAGTTTTAATCGACAAAGGACTCTCTAGACACAACGCACCTTAACATAATGCAAAACCTTAGATGAAACCCTAGAACTTGAATAATAATAAAAACTCGATGCGGCGCCGTTCACAAACGGGCAATTAGAGAATGAGATATCATTTTCGAATGGATTCTGAAGGGAAAGGACAAAGATCGCTCTCAAACAGTTTTTAGAAGGAGATGAGACGCCGCTCACAAGCGGGTTCAACGAGGATAAGAAGCATTCCCAAATGGACTTGGATAATGAGGCACCGTTCACAAACGGCCTCAAGGAGGATAGAAAACCATTCACAAATGGACTCGAGAAAAGAGGCACCGTTCACAAACGGGCTCAAGGAGAAGACAAGACCATTCACAAATGGACTCGAGAAATGAGGCACCGTTCACAAACGGGCTCAAGGAGGACGATACCATTCACAAATGGATTCGAGAAAAGAGGCACCGTTCACAAACGGGCTCAAGGAGAAGACAAGACCATTCACAAATGGACTCGAGAAATGAGGCACCGTTCACAAACGGGCTCAAGGAGGACGATACCATTCACAAATGGATTCGAGAAAAGAGGCACCATTCACAAACGGGCTCAAGGATAAGACAAGACCATTCACAAATGGACTCGAGAAATGAGGCACCATTCACAAACAGGCTCAAGGAGAAGACGAGACCATTCACAAATGGATTCGAGAAATGAGGCACCGTTCACAAACGGGCTCAAGGAGAAGACAAGACCATTCACAAATGGACTCGAGAAATGAGGCACCGTTCACAAACGGGCTCAAAGAGGACACGAGACCATTCACAAATGGACTCAGAAAATGAGGCACCGTTCACAAACGGGCTCAAGGAGAAGATGAGACCATTCACAAATGGACTCAGAGAATGAGACACCTGTTCACAAACGGGTTCGAAGAGAAGACGAGACCATTCACAAATGGACTCGAGAAATGAGGCACCGTTCACAAACGGGCTCGAAGAATTTAGGGATTTTTTTATGAACTTGAATTTGACGTAGGAATGGATTTTTATTTTTATTTTTTAATTAAGGATTTGGATTTGATAAATTTTTTTATTTTTGGAAAATGAGGTACCGTCCGCAAACGGGCTCAAGGAGAAGATGAGACCATTCACAAATGGCCTCGAGAAAAGAGGCACCGTTCACAAACGGGCTCAAAGAGGACATGAGACCATTCACAAATGGACTCAGAGAATGAGAAACATGTTCACAAACGGGTTCAAGGAGAAGACGAGACCATCCCCAAATGGTCTCGAGAAAAGAGGCACCGTTCACAAACGGGCTCAAAGAGGGCATGAGATTTTTCATGAACTTGAATTTGACGTAAGATTGAGTTTGTTTGAATCGGGGATTGGTTTTGATGAATTTTTTATTTTTGGGAAATGAGGTACCGTCCGCAAACGGGCTCAAGGAGAAGACGAGACCATTCACAAACGGCCTCGAGAAATGAGGCACCTTTCACAGAAGGGCTCAAAGAGGACATGAGATTTTTCATGAACTTGAATTTGACGTAAGATTGGATTTGTTTGAATCGGGGATTGGATTTGATGAATTTTTATTTTTGGGAAATGAGGTACCGTCCGCAAACGGGCTCAAGGAGAAGATGAGACCATTCACAAATGAACTCGAGAAATGAGGCGCCGTTCACAAACGGGCTCAAGGAGAACACGAGACCATTCACAAATGAACTCGAGAAATGAGGCGCCGTTCACAAACGGGCTCAAGGAGAACACGAGACCATTCACAAATGGACTCAGAAAATGGGACACCGTTTACAAACGGGTTCAAGGAGAAGACGAGACCATTCACAAATGAACTCGAGAAATGAGGCGCCGTTCACAAACGGGCTCAAGGAGAACACGAGACCATTCACAAATGGACTCGAGAAATGAGGCACCGTTCACAAACGGGCTCAAGGAGAACACGAGACCATTCACAAATGGACTCAGAAAATGGGACACCGTTTACAAACGGGTTCAAGGAGAAGACGGGACCATTTACAAATGGACTCGAGAAATGAGGCACCGTTCACAAACGGGCTCAAAGAAACAAGATAGCTTTGATTGATGAACTCAACAACGAAGAATTTAGAGTTTTTTCATGAACTTGAATTTGACATAGGATTGGATTTGATGAATTTTTGATTTTTCAGAAATGAGGCACCGTCCACAAACGGGCTCAAGGAGGACATGAGACCATAAACAAATGGACTCAGAAAATGAGGCACCGTTCACAAACGGGCTTGAAGAGGATATGAGACAATTTACAAATGAACTTCAGAAAATGAGACACCGTTCACAAACGGGATGAAGGGGAACATGAGACCATTTACAAATGAACTTCAGAAATGAGGCGCCGTTCACAAACGGGCTCAAGGAGAACACGAGACCATTCACAAATGGACTCAGAAAATGAGGCACCGTTCACAAACGGGCTCAAGGAAACAAGATAGCTTTGATTGATGAATTCAACAATGAAGAATTTAGAGATTTTTCATGAACTTGAATTTGACATAGGATTGGATTTGATGAATTTTTGATTTTTTGAACTTAATGAAATCGGGGATGTTACAGATCGTGCTTGACAAAGATATCGGAAACTAGGACTTTGACGAATGATGAAACGGCAAACCGTGACGAATGATGAAACGGCAAACCGAAGAACCATTACTAACAAGAATGGATTAGAAACACTTTTATTAAACTTCAACAAGATTTTTCTCAAAGAGACTGCTGGTCTTGTCTTTGGGGATTTGGATAACTGAAACCTTGAACAAGACACTTAAAATTAGTAATCTAGAACAACGGCTCTCTTGGATATAATCATGGAAAAGTGGGACTTGCCTCTTGATAGGTGTTTAGATAAACATTTCTTGACCAGGATAGTATTTAACTAACTGGAAGGAAATTCTGAATTTTAATGGTTCATCTTTCTGAGAAATTGGCTCGACCATCATTGCATCTGAGGCTCTTCCAAGCTTAAGATGCCTTTTTGAGGCATGATCTTTTTACGGAAGCTGGGCTTTCTGATGTTTCTACTTCTGAACTCTTCTGAGTTGATCATCTTTGAAATGAAGCTGTTTGACTGGATTCTCAAGCTCTTTCAGGTACAATCGCAGGGAGCTGGCGAAGCCGGGCCTCCTTCACCGAGACAGTTGCATCATTTAGACATATGGATGACGATTGACTCTTTTTAAATAGAAAACTTAGATAAAAGGCACTACTCAAAGGATTGAGGAGCTCTAAAGGAGTGAACATAGAATAACAACGATTGATTAACTACACTGACAGACACAGTAATGCTTCTGACTTAGTTAACGTTTTATTTGGTAAGTCTATCCTTTCAAGGAATATTTTTTTCAATTGGTAAACACTGGACTTTTTCCTTAAAACAGTAATGCCTCAATGATTTAATTACAACTCCTAGGATTGCTTAGCTCCAATGCCCCCAGTTTTGAGGATATCACTTGAATTTGCTTGAACTTCAGTTGATCTTCAGTCTTGATACCGGCTGTTGCCTTCTTATACTGATTCTCTTACCGTGACCAAGTCACCTCTTCAGGGTTTTTAACTTGGCGGACCGCGCTAGCCTTAACTTTTGCCTGAACCACCTTTCTAGGTTTTCGATCCAGCAGGCTATCCCCTTAGCTTTTGCCTAAGCCGCCCTTTCGGGTTTTCAACTTAGCAGGGGAATGATCTTAAATTTTGCCTAGACCGCCCTTTCAGGTTTTCAGTCTAGCAGATCTTCAAACTCCGTTATTTTTCTTATTCATCATCATTTCATTTTTTTATTGTATCTCAGGACCTAGCTCATTAGTTCTGAACACCAGAAGGACTTTTATAGGTAGGATAGGGCTTTTCAAAGAATGGCTTAAGGCTCAACAAAGATTTCGACCGAACCTGTGAACAGGTCGCCTACATATCCCAAGGTAGGAATCAGGTCGTGTGTAGTTCAGGGCGAATGCCCCTAGTTTGAAGATAAATTGTTTGATTTTTTTTTCCTTTTTTCTTTTCTTTCTGGAACAATTAACTTCTCTTCTTTTGGAACTTGTCCCTCTCTTTTATTTTTGAAAGGATTGAATTTCTTTTCCTTTTTGAATCGACCGAACTCGGTTCAACCTAGTTGCCTACGTACCCCAGTATAGGGATCAGGTCTCGCGTAGTTCGGGGGAATGCCCCAAGTTTGATGGGTTTTCAAGAAAATTTGATTTAGGCTCGAAGGGTTTGCAAATCGGTATTCTTTTGACATTGGGTTTTGATTTTGGGATTTAATCGGCCAAAGGAGGCCTTTCGATGTTCAGATTGGGAATCGATCTAGGTTACTAGAGTCCCTCTGGTACTGATTATTTTTTTTTTCTCTTTTGTTTTTTTTTTCGCGGAGTTTGACGGCATTTCCAGGTAAGAGATAATGGATCTTCTTCTTTCAAGATTCTAATACGTGCTTTTGACTTTCATAGAGCGAAACTTGTTCTTTGACATCCTCCATCTATGGATTCGTACTCTCGATATCTGATGATCACTTTTCATTGTTTGCTTTTGAACTTTTCATCTTGAATTTGTTGGCTTTATGAATTTGAGAACCAAGGTCATTGATTGGAAATATGAAAGTTGTTTCCACTCTATGCCCCTTGTATAGCATATATCTTCTCACTTTCTTCATTTTCTTTGAGCTTTCCATCTATGTCTTGCCCCTGGTATCGGTTGTAGCTTTTCTAGACAATCTTCTTATTCTTGAAATAATTTTATCAATTCTTCACACTCTTTAGAGGGTAATGTATTTTCAATCGGCATTTACTGGATCAAGGTTTTAGTGCCAGTGTTTACCACTTCAATTTCATCTTTGAAAGGCTGAGATTGGCGCTCCTCCTCTTGTTCAAGTAATTGCTGTGACTCAAGTGGAGTTTCGTCAATTTTGTCCTCATTTGAGGAGGGAGTCTTACTTTAAGATCAGAAGCATACTTAAGAAACAGACACAAGTGAACTATTGAAACTTGAAATTTTATTTAAAGGAAAGGCTGTTACATCTGACGACCTATCCTGAACATGCTCAGGATTCACAACTCTGAATAAAGAGAAAAGCAAACGATAACTTGCCTGGACTAGGCATTAACCTTGAACTGTAAAACCGGACTCAACAATTGCACTGACCATGATGACTGACTCAACATAAAATAGTAAACGACTAAAACTTTAACTGCCGCAACTGTCTAGCTCCGGAGGCTCGGCGAAAGCTGGCTCATAAGTGGTACTTTCAACTTCTGATTCTTTTCATGGCAACCGGGCCTGTGCTTCTTTGAACCCTCAGTTATCTAAGCATTGCGATCGGCTGGCGGCAGTACTGCATGATTCGGGTAGGCTAATTTTTTTTTCATCAATCAACTTTTGGATCCTGAATTTTAAGGCAATGCAATTATCAGTAAGGTGGCCAGGGCCTCTATGGTATTCACAATACTGGTCCATTCTCCAATTTGCTGGTAAAGGATTAGGAGGAGCCCTAATGCCGGGTAGGGTAATGTGACCTGAAGCTAACCCTTGCTGCAAAATGACTGATGGTGGAAATGGGAGAGGGGTAAATTCCTTCTTGAGCGCTTGCTTAGGTGTTGCCGTTAACTGATTGTATTTGAATACCATAGGGTTTTGTAACTCCTTGATTTTTTTCGAAGTAAAATTGCCTCTGTTATAAACCCCATGTATTGTGGCCACTTTGATTTCCTGACCTATGGAGACCGGGCTCATCACTGTACATTGCTGGTCGTGATTATCGTGAGACTTTCTCTTCATTTGCTCAAACCACGGTTTGTGGTCATCAGGAAAGGATGAAGCTTCGCCGCTTGACAAAAGATTTTGAGGGTCGAGGAGCCCCATGTCTATAAGGTCTTGAATATCATATTTCAAGCTGAGGCATTTATCAGTTGCATGACCATGACGTAAATGATAATCACAAAATTCTTTCATTTGGAAGGTCCCAGGACTGGGAAGAGGATTAGGAACAGGCTCTGATTCCAATAGTGTTATCATTCTTTCCTTGAGCAACCATTTCAAAGCATCAGGTCGCGAGATCGGCAAGTCAGTGAATTCTCTTTTAGTAGTCTCAGATGGTGGCTCTTGGTTATATTCAAGAATTAAGGGCCCAATAAAATCCTGCTGGTGCTGAGAGATAGAGTTTCTGGTAACAACACCTTGGACTTTGGTATTTTTGTCAGCGAAATGCTTCGAACTTTGGGACTGACAATACCAGGTTTGCATTTGTTGCTTCATCTGATGAACTTCTTCTGTTAGCGCAGCCATTTGTCTAGAGAGATTCACAATTAGTTCTTCCAAACCCATAACCATGGAGAGGCTCGGATTTTTGCCCTTAGAGACAACAGTGGTTGGACCAAATTTCTCAGTAAGTTGAGCTTTGATGAATTGATTTTCTTCCTTCAATTCCTTCATCAGTTGGACGAGCTGGGCCAGGGTTTCTGTGACATGAAAGAGCTGAAAATTTTCCATAGAATCGGCCATCGGTAGGAAAAAGTGGATAGAGAGACTTCCAAAGAAAATGGGGAATTAGCTTCTTCACTGGCCACGAATAGATTCAAACCCAAGAAGCTTTCCTGGATTTTCAGCAGTGAGCAATCCTGACATAGGAACAATAAACACGAGATGCGAGCTTGAAATTCAGGGAATTTCTCCTTTCTATGATTGACATGATAATTATGATACGACTAGATAAGGAACGAGAGGTAAAATGATGGTTCCTCAAAACAAATACACACAGCAATGATGACATGACAGCACGCGGGGAATGCCCCTCGTTCAAGGATTATGAGAGTAAACTCTGAAGGATTCAGCAGAAATATTCTTGAAAAAGGTATCCCCTAGAGGAGGAAGAGACCAAGGGTACAGGCAAGATTGGATCATCAAGATTGCATGATCAAATGATTGAGACACAATTTCCGCCAATGAAGACACAATCGAATCCCACAAGAGACGAATGATAGACACATGATCAAAATGTGAGATTGCATAGGATTACTTTCAACGGGTAGATTAAGAATAACTAATCCTATGAGATCTTTGGAAATGATGGGATTTATATCCTAACCCCAAAGGAAAAGTTTTTAGTCTTCGCACATTTTAACAGTGTTACCTGAAGGCATCAACCCTAATCCTAATCTAGCGGAGTGGAGAGAGGATCTCGACTCATGACTTTGTTTGTGTACCTAGGACCGATCGTAGCCATTGGAAGATGGACTACGGCCTAATCTAGACACAAATGGGTAAGATATCCTAAACTAGGCTCACACATGTGGTGCACATGTGTTCGTATACTGCATGCATGTGTGGGTTAATCTAGGGGTAAGGCCAAGAGTCCCCTTAGCGCGAATCCATGTTCGATATACTGTACCAGTGTCCGGCGTATCAGTACGTGAACAAGAGATCCGTTTACGCACCATAAAGGTACTAGGCTAAGGGTGGAATGCTTCTCTAGCACAGAGGCACCAGGTGATGAAATCCCAGTCAACCATGCTAGATAACACTCCGGGTTCCTAAAATAGGACGTGTGTGCATGTGAAATGCAAGGGTTTAGATGCAAGTGATGTAAGTGTGTGCAATAAGTTCGCGCAATCTATGATGCCTTCAGGTTTTGTTAAATTAAGTTCGAGTAAAATGTGATGAGAAAATAAAACGAGACAAACTAATCTAACAAGTATAGAGTTTTTATGAGCCAGTTAAATTAAATTCAAATGAATTATCTTTTGAAATTTTAATGAAGTTAGGTGGTCCCCAGCAGAGTCGCCAGACTGTGGTACCCTGATCCCGCGAGAGGGACGTGGGGCGCGAGCCGCCGCTCTCTCTCTCTTGGTCTCTCGTATCCACGCGATTGGCGTGTGCATTTTATTATTGATTTGAATTAATCTTTCCTGTGAACTTGGGATCACTAAGGCAATCCGAATTCCACACGAAAGAGACTGACAGAGTCGCCACCTAGATGTGGGATCTAGGACCCGTAATTAACCAGAAATCTAGACTCGCTACCTGGTTACGAGAATGGAAGGTATGGGGAGTTATCCACCACATGCACCATTCTTGCCCGATAATCGGTCTTCGATTCCAAAAGCTAACTCTTTTAAATTTATTTTAAATGGCTCATTCAACTCTATGTTAATGTGCGAACTAAGTGACATGCATCCTATGATCTAATTTCAATGTGAATCCTAAATGTGTATCTTGATTTATTAATTTGTCTGGATTCAATCTAAGTGAAAGTTCTCCTAAAATTCTAATTTCATAGAAAGTCCTAAGTGATTTGATTAAGCATTTACAAGAAAATTAATATACAAAACACCACAATTTGTTTGTGGTGCCGACTCGCGGGTGGTATGCCATCAGACATCCAAGCTGCCTACGTACCCAAGCCTCACTGGGATCAGAGTCGACGTAGTTCGGTGCACCTAAGCTAAGTTACATATGCCTAACTCAACTAAGACACCGACCTAGACGGGATTGACTGTTTCAACAGTTTTAGGAGAAGTTATTTAATTCAAGTTGAAGATTTTATTATCTTAGGATTTCATCTAAGATGCTATATGATTCTCATCTAAATGCAAATGGTCCCTTAGACTAATGCAGGTTTGCCTTACATCCTAGTTTACTAGGCTTGTCCTAGGGAAAGATTGGGTGACTAGTGTAACTAGACCTATGGCACGGTTGCTATACATAGCAAGCGTCCGTGATGAGGCTGGACTCCTGACTCTAGGACTCCCTAAAACCTAGGACTCCCTAAAACTTAGGACACGACACGACACGACACCAGTGTTCCTAAATTGGGCTCTAAGGGTTCCTAAAGGAATTTTGAATCCACCGGCTCTTGGGAATCTCGAATTCTTTTGGGTTTGTGGAAACTTTTAGAGTTTTCTTGAAGCTTTTATTATCTGAAGGTATTTAGTGTGTTTGGTAGCTTTTAAAGTTGTTTATTTAGAAGGTTTTAGTTTCATTTGAAATTTTTAGTGGTCTTTTGGTTAATGGCTTTTAACGGATTTTTATCAGTGGATTTTAAATGGGTGAATTTTAGTTTTGTTAATTTTAGGTTGGATGTACTTTAGATTAATGTCTTTCGATTTTGGTTTGGAAAATGACGTTAACACAACCAAGTTTTGACAATTGCACAAATTCGACAAACCATTGACCATTAAAAGATCTGACAAATGCAGCCCACTAAAACTGTCGTAACTCTTTAACCGCTTGGCCAAATTCAACGTACAAACATGCGTTGGAAAGATCTTTTATAGGGCTACAACTTTGTAGTTCTCCATTGTTTGTAAATCTGTGATTTAGAGGTTCGAATTTGTGTTGCAAACAAAAGGACAGCAACATTAAACTGGAAATGCCTAAAGGTGTGCCGCAACCATTTTGGACTTAACTTTTTAACCGCTCGCTGTCTGATCTAGCACGAATACTCGTTGGAAACGGCACGAAAATATCTACGACTTTGTAGTTAACCATTTCCCACGATTCTGTTGTTTAGAGGTCGAAAAATCTGTTTAAAGTCTAACAGCTAGCACTATGACGGGAATGATATTGGCACCCCCATGTTTTCTTTTGATAGTTCTTATTTTTTTAGTGATTAAAAGACGGTGAATATGAAAAATGGCTTGAATGGGCCTGAGATTAGATTCAAATGGGATGTTTGAAAAAGGGGTTGTTTTTATCTACTTGGCAAGGTGGGGTATGGATATTGGGTTCTTGAGATTGAGTGGGGGCTGTTGTTATCAAATTGGAGTGGGGGCTGTTGTTATCAATTGAAAGATGGAGGTTTTGTAAGCCAAATTAAATGGGTTTTGATAATTCATGTAAAATTCAAGTTTTCTTTCTTGTAAATGTTCAAAATTTTTAATGAATTGTTTTCCCAAAAGAAATCTAAATTCCCTAACAAGCTAATGATTTCAACATCCCATCGCAAATAGGTTCTAATGACCCTAACACATTAATTATATTTAGCATAAGTGAGAACATGACCAAGGCCAAACTAGTACAAAATTAAACATGACATCAACCAAAATATACGCAAAACAACACTCAATCCTACAAATATAGAAAAGAAAATAAAATTCCAAAAGACATACCTTTTTGTAGACGATATTCCATGCAAACTTATGGAGAAGAGGGATTTGGTCTAGAGAGAGGGCTTGAATTTTCTAAGAGAGGGGTTCTCTCCTCTTTTCTCTTTTTTTCCTCCTTTTCTTTGGTGAGATGAGAGGGTATTTATAGGAGAATGGGATAGGAGGTTAGGTGAGGTTAGGTGAGGTTAGGTAAGGTTAGGTGAGGTTAGGTGATGTTAGGTGAGGTTAGGTGAGGTTAGGTGAGGTTTGGATGGTTATGATGGGAGGAGAGGTTAGGTGAGGTTAGGTGAGGTTTGAATGGTTAGGATGAGAGGAGAGGTTAGGTGGTTTTGGATGGTTAGACCCAGGTCATGATCTGCCATTGATCTAACGATTTACGGAAATCGGGTCTCGGAATGGAATCAGGGTCCGGGCTATGAAGTGACCCTAGCTTATTTTGTCCCGATTGATGATCCGTAAAGTCAGATCAAGATATTAATGACCTAAAACATATAAATCAATGATAGAGGGGGTTCTCACATGGATTTAACACACTAATTTATTTGTTGATTAAAACAAAACAAAATGGGGTGTCTACAAGAACCAAAGAAGAAAAGCTATTGCCATATCATGAATACTTGGATATTCTCGCTAAGCAATTTCAACGCGTCACTTTCAGTTATTTGCCAAGGTTGAAGAATAGATTCGCCGATGCCTTAGCAACGTTAGCTTCCATGATTGACATACCTCACAATATGAAGATGAGGCCCATCACGGTTCAAGAGCAATGGGCTCCTGCATATGTTGATGCTATAGAAATAGCTGCAAGATGTCCCGATGGAAAGCCATGGTATACAGACATAAAGAACTACATCTCAGGCCAGGGGCATCCCAATGAGGCGTCGAGTAAAGAAATAAGGACTTTGCAGAGATTGGCAGCTAATTTCGTCATTTGTGGAGGAGAGTTGTATCGACGGTCTTTCGATGGAATTCAACTCTTATGTGTCACTGAAGATCAGGCAGAAGAAATTCTCGCAGATATTCATGAAGGGGTGTGTGGGCCTCATATGAATGGGAAGATGTTGGCAAGGAAGATCCTACGTCTGGGGTATTATTGGCCGACATTAGAAGCAGATTGTCACACATTTGTGAAGAGATGCTATAAATGTCAGATACATGCGAATCTCATCCATGTACCACCCACCGAATTGCATTCTCTTACCTCTCCTTGGCCGTTTTCGGTATGGGGAATTGACATCATTGGCAAGATTTCTCCCAAGTCGTCTAATGGTCACGAGTACATACTCGTTGCTATTGATTACTTCACCAAGTGGGTTGAGGCCGCTTCTTATGCAAAGCTTACATCCTCATCAGTTGCTAAATTCATACGCACCAACATAATTTGCAGATATGGAATTCCCCATGAACTTATCTCAGATAATGGATCTCATTTCAAGAAGGAAGTAATCTCTCTTTGCGAAGAGTTCAAGATTAAGCATCATAAATCCTCGCCTTATCGTCCGCAGACAAATGGAGCGGTAGAAGCTGCAAACAAAAATGTCAAGACTATCATTAGCAAAATGTCAGAAACTTATAAAGATTGGTCGAATAAGTTACCATACGCCTTGTGGGCTTACAGAACATCAATTAGGGCTTCAACTGGGGCAACCCCTTACTCTCTTGTTTACGGGATGGAAGCAGTGCTACCTGTTGAGATCCGTGTACCTTCGCTCCGAGTATTGACTGAAGTCAAGTTACCAGAAAATGAATGGGCAGATGCCAGGTATAAAGAGTTGAACATGCTAGACGAGAAGAGATTAAAGGCGCTTTACCATGTGCAAGGTTATCAGCGCAGAATAGCCCGTGCTTTTAATAAAAAGGTTAAGGTCAGAGATTTAGAAGAAGGCAATCTTGTTCTAAAAGAGAATCGAGCACCAATGTTTGACCCAAGGGGCAAGTTCAAACCAAATTGGTCAGGACCATACATTGTGGACCAAATCTTACCCGGAAAAGCCGTCAAGCTCCGTAATTTAAATGGAGAAATATTGCCAGAACCAACAAATCTTGATCAACTCAAGAGGTTCTATGCTTGAACATCAGAAGGCCGTCCTTTGGCCGAATAAATCCCAAATTCATAACCAAAAATCAAAAAATTTATAACCTTTTGCAAACCCTTTTGAGCCTAAATAAAATTTTCCTTCAAATCCCAATATACTAGGGGCATTCGCCCTGAACTACGCATGATCTGATTCCTACACTGGGATACGTAGGCAACCTGTTCATAGGTTCGGTCGAGACCCTTGCAAAACCTTAAGCCATTCTTTGAAAAGCCCTACCTCACCTATAAAGTCCTTTTGGTGTTCAAGTAAAAAGAAAAGAAGATAAAAAAAAATAATAAAAAAGAAAAGAAATGGAGCTTGAAGATCCGCTAGATTGAAAAACCTGAAAAGGCGATCTAGGCAAAATTTAGGATCATTCCCCTGCTAAGTTGAAAACCTGAAAGGGCGGCTTAGGCAAAAGGTAAGGGGGTGGCCCGCTGAGTCGAAAACCTGAAAAGGCGATTCAGGCAAAAGTTAAGGCCGAGCGGTCCACCAAGTTGAAAATCCAAAAAAGGAAGACTTGGTCGTGGTAAGATGGGGTTCACGCCAGAAGAATTACATCTACCTCTGAACTCGCGGTAGGTCAGGCGAAGCTAATACACAATGATTCTCGAAACTAGGGGCATTAATTTTGAAGCAATCTGAAAGTTGATAGAAAGATATATGAGGTATCACTGTATTAAAAATAAGTGAAGATGTTTATCAATGGAGAAACGTTCTTTAAAAGAGGCTAGTCTAACCCAAAAGAAAATACTGATAAGTCAGAAGCATCACGAGATTACTGGAGTAATCTTTCTTATTTTGTGTTTTTATTACAAGTGTCTGTAGTTCTATTTAAAAAAAAAAAAAATTATTTTTAGAATTGTTGTAGGGTGCAATCACTCTGAAGGCAGGTTCATTAACAGGTTCTGAGGAACTTGGAAAAAGGTGACGCTGTCACGAATGACGAAGATCTTTGAAAGAATAATCTCTGGTTAACGAATAGAAGAAGGTTAGAATGCCTCAAACTGAGGCAGATTGCTAATGAAGTGGCATCCCATATTTAAGCCCTGAAGTTCTTTTGCTGCATAGTGTTATTAAATCCTTTGCTTCTAAAGTTGTTAATTGGAAATTTCGATTTCTCTCAAAGCTCAAATCATCATATCTCTCTGAATCCATTTGGAAAAAGATATTTTCTCTCTGAACATCACACAAATATGATATCTCGCTTCCTTGGAGTCCGTACAAATACGGTATTTCACTCTCCGAGTCCATACGACTATGGTCTCTTATCCCCTTTGAACATCATACAACTATGATGTCTCATTTCCTTGGAATCCGTACAAATACGGTATTTCATTTTCTTCGAGTTCATACAACTATGGTCTCTTATCCCCTTTGAACATCATACAACTATGATGTCTCATTTCCTTGGAATCCGTACAAATACGGTATTTCATTCTCTTCGAATCCATACAACTATGGTCTCTTATACCCTTTGAACATCATACAACTATGATGTCTCATTTCCTTGGAATCCGTATAAATACGGTATTTCATCTTGCCCAAGCCCATTCAAAAATGATGCTGCATTTTCATTAAGAATCTTTCAAAAGTCATCCATTATTCTCTGAGACCATTTGAAAATGACGTCTCATTTCCTCTGAAGCTGTTCAAAAGCGATATTCCTTTCCCTCCGAAAATCCATTTGAAAATGGTATCCCATTTCTCTCGTTGCCAGCGGCACCGCAGCGGGTTTGTTTTATTGCATTCCAATTCTAGGATTTCATCTAAGGTCTTGCATTATATTAGGTTGCATTGTGTTTAGGGGGTCCTTTGTCGATTAAAGCTACGCAAAATGGTTCTGTCATTTTGACTTTGGTATTCGATGACTACGTCGTCTCTACCAAAGAGGGGCATCTGTAGACACCCACATTTTGCTTTACTTTAACCAACAATAACCTAATATATTGATCCATCCTCAAATTTTTTGAAAAAAAACAAAATGATAAAGAGATGTACCTGGTGAGATGATTAGATCCGAAAAATTGAAAAATACCCTGATTAGTGAATTTAGTGTGTTAAATCCATGTGAGAACCCCCTCTATTATTGATTTATATGTTTTAGGTCATTAATATCTTGATCTGACTTTACGGATCATCAATCGGGACAAAATAAGCTAGGGTCACTTCATAGCCCGGACCCTGATTCCATTCCGAGACCCGATTTCCGTAAATCGTTAGATCAATGACAGATCTTGACCTGGGTCTCACCATCCAAAACCACCTAACCTCTCCTCTCATCCTAACCATCCAAACCTCACCTAACCTCACCTAACCTCTCCTCTCATCCTAACCACCCAAACCTCACCTAACCTCACCTAACCTCACCTAACCTTACCTAACCTCACCTAACCTTACCTAACCTCACCTAACCTCACCTAACCTCCTATCCCATTCTCCTATAAATACCCTCTCATCCCACCATCCAAGAAAAAGAAGAAAAAGAATCCCTCTCTTAGAAAATTCATCCCTCTCCCTCATCTCTTCAAGGGTTCGGCCATCCTTGCCGGATCGGGTGATACGTTGGGTGATATATATCAAAAGCAGTCATTATCAAGCAAGGAATCATCTTCAAGGAATTAAGATCAAAGAAAAATCAAACACAAAGTGGGTTTTCAAAGAGGTAGGCATTTATTTCAATTCTATGTAGGGTCTGTTTTCATGCATATCTTTTACTTTAAAAGAAAAACCATGTTAGGAAGCATCTAGGATCAATCTTTACTCATTCTTCTTGATGGTAGACTTTGAAGTTATACATGTTTCCCTCTTCTCTTAACCCATCTTATCTTCATTTTTATTTTTCCCTAATGGTTCACACCCTGGTTCCCCCTGGTTAGCCTCTGGTTAGACCCTGGTTGCACCCAGGTTCGTTGCTGGTTGCACCCAGGTTCGATACTGGTTCGCACCCTGGTTCCCTGCTGGTTCGCACTCTGGTTAGACCCTGGTTGCACCCAGGTTCGTTGCTGTTTGCACCCAGGTTCGATACTGGTTCACACCATGGTTCCCTGCTGGTTCGCACTCTGGTTAGACCCTGGTTGCACCCAGGTTCGCTGCTGGTTGCACCCAGGTTCCCTGCTGGTTGCACCATGGTTCCCCTGCGGGTTGCACCCTGGTTCCCTGCTGGTTCGCACCCTGGTGCACCCTGGTGCACCCTGGTCCGCACCCTGGTTTGTACCCTGCTGGTTGCACCCTGGTTCCCCTGCTGGTTCGCACCCTGGTTCCCTGATGGTTCGCACTCTGGTTAGACCCTGGTTGCACCCAGGTTCGCTGCTGGTTGCACCCAGGTTCCCTGCTGGTTGCACCCTGGTTCCCCTGCTGGTTCGCACCCTGGTTCCCTGCTGGTTCGCACCCTGGTGCACCCTGGTCCGCACCCTGGTTTGTACCCTGCTTCCTCCTAGTTAGACCATGGCTAGTCTCGGGTTTGCTCCTAACTTAGACCCGACTCACTTGACCCTAACCATTAACCCAATCCAACCTAACCATTAACCACACCTAAACCCATACCCATAAGCCTTAAACCCTATAACCATAGCCACACATCATACACCACATGCCTTTCATTCATCCACCCAACAGTACCCTCATACACCCCTACAATAGACCCGGCCAACCCAGTTAACCCGGCCATCGGGCCCATTCGGCCCAATTAATTCATTCCCCTTAAGAGCCGCTTTGCCCTATTGGTTCCTAAGATACTCCAACCACCCAAACCTCAAGCCGCACCCCAATCCACGCTCAACCAGTT
Source organism: Tasmannia lanceolata (assembly GCF_043159265.1). Lineage (NCBI taxonomy): Eukaryota > Viridiplantae > Streptophyta > Magnoliopsida > Canellales > Winteraceae > Tasmannia > Tasmannia lanceolata. The sequence goes on along the minus strand of NW_027518695.1, from coordinate 56,376,451 downwards.
CCAATCCAGTCTAAGCCAAGTCAACCCGCACTTGACCTTGACCATTAACCCAATCCAATCCAACTCAACCATTAACCCCACCTAACCTGACCCTAGCACAACTCAACCGAGTCACATCAACCCAAGCCATACCTTTGTCCACTCACTGAGGCACACCATTTATCCATAAATCTGGTTACATTAAATCTAACCCAGCCAGGCCACCTGCGGCTTAAGTCAAATCGCCTCAATACAATCCATCCAAGTGGGATCCCAACCCAGCTCAACTGAGTCAACTCTAGCCAACCTCCCTAGTCGAGTTGACCCAACTCTCTAGTCGAGTATGCTCAACCTCTTTAACCGATTGGACTCTCCCCTTAGTTGACTCAATCCAATTCCTTAATCAACCCATCCCAATGCAACCGAGTCGCATTCGACCAAGTTGCGGCCTTCCATGTCACAACCGAGTCATTCCCCTATTCTACTAATGCCCTTTTACACCTAATAGAACTTCCTCCCTTTTGCCTAACCAAGTCATATCCCAACACAATCTGAGTCGCATGTCTGAATCCATTTGACCGAATCTCATAAGCCCGCCCATTTTGAATTCCCAAAATTCAAACCCTTGATGATTCCTATACGCTCAATTCTTTGATGCAAATTCCCAATTCCAAAATCCCATTGCTAAATCAATGTTTCTGAATCTCAAGTCCAATGCTCAAATACAAACCCGATTCCTGATCCAAATACCAATCCTGTTTTCCAAAATCCAAGCAACCTCCCCAGCGGAACTACGTGTGGCTTGATCCCCATCGTGGGGTACGTAGGCAATTTGGCACTCCCAAGTTCAGTCGCACCTTTCTCTATCTTTCTCATTCCCTCACACTATTTCATCATCTCTTCCATTTTTTTTTTTTCACTAACCTCGAGAATTTAAATCGATTTGTCTTGTGTCTTTCGGAACCGTTGGATCACGGTTTCCGTCGTAAGGACCCTTAGAGCCCAATTTAGGAACACCGGTGTCGTGTCGTGTCCTAAGTTTTAGAGAGTCCTAGAGTTAGGAGTCCAGTCTCATCACGGACGCTTGCTATGTATAGCAACCGTGCCATAGGTCTAGTTACACTAGTCACCCAATCTTTCCCTAGGACAAGCCTAGTAAACTAGGATGTAAGGCAAACCTGCATTAGTCTAAGGGACCATTTGCATTTAGATGAGAATCATATAGCATCTTAGATGAAATCCTAAGATAATAAAATCCTCAACTTGAATTAAATAACTTCTCCTAAAACTGTTGAAACAGTCAATCCCGTCTAGGTCGGTGTCTTAGTTGAGTTAGGCATATGTAACTTAGCTTAGGTGCACCGAACTACGTCGACTCTGATCCCAGTGAGGCTTGGGTACGTAGGCAGCTTGGATGTCTGATGGCATACCACCCGCGAGTCGGCACCACAACAAATTATGGTGTTTTGGATATTAATTTTCTTGTAAATGCTTAATCAAATCATTTAGGGCTTTCCATGAAATTAGAATTCTAGGAGAACTTTCACTTAGAATGAATCCAGACAAATTAATAAATCAAGATACACATCTAGGATTCACATTGAAATTAGATCATAGGATGCATGTCACTTAGTTCGCACATTAACATAGAGTCGAATGAGCCATTTAAAATAAATTTAAAAGAGTTAGCTTTTGGAATCGAAGACCGATTATCGGGCAGGAATGGTGCATGTGGCGGATAACTCCCCATACCTTCCATTCTCGTAACCAGGTAGCGAGTCTAGATTTCTGGTTAATTACGGGCCCTAGATCCCACATCTAGGTGGCGACTCTGTCAGTCTCTTTCGTGTGGAATTCGGATTGCCTTAGTGATCCCAAGTTCACAGGAAAGATTAATTCAAATCAACATTAAAATGCACACGCCAATCGCGTGGATACGAGAGACCAAGAGAGAGAGTGCGAGGCGGCTCGCGCCCCACCCCTCTCGCGGGATCCGGGTCCCACAGATACAAGCAGGATCAAACTTTTCCACCAATGATCTCGATATGATCTAAGGGTAAAAAGATAAATGATAAACACGGATCAAATGGATAGTCAATGGATGATAGACCATGGCCATAATAATGACAAAGTAGGGTCAAGGACCAGATCTGCATGATGGAGGAAAATATTTGATCAACTTAGACTAGAAGTTCCTACTAAGAAGTAGGTCCTGGTCTAATAATCAAGAAATACAAAGATTGAATTTATCATCAACGAAACAAAATATAGACCATGGCCATAAGAGTGTCAAAATAGAAGCCACTGACCAGGTCCAAATCTTGAGAAATGAATTGATATCAAAGGTAAACTTAGACCAAGAAGCCTCACAAGATGAGTAGGTCCGAGTCTAAGGATCAAATTTACCATCAATAGATCGAAAGATAAACCATAGCCATAAGAGGGGCAAAGAAAGAGCCACATGCTAGGTCTAAATCTGAAAATTGGATTGATATAGTTGATTTGAATTAGATAGGGAAACCTCATTAAATATGAAGGTCCTGAACTAATAATCAATATAAATAGGTATATATACATATATACATCCTAACCAGGGGCACCATCCTTAGTCTAATATAGCGGAGTCAAGGAGGTCTTGACTCATGACAGACTGGTGAGTGTACTAGGACTGCGTCTGTAGCCACATAAAGTGAGCTGCCCTAGTCTAAAGATAGGATAAGGCCCCTAACTCTAGGCTCCATATGTGTAAGCAACACATATGTTCGTCCCTAAATGCAAACAAAAGGACAATGCAATATATAGAGAGAGTAATGTCTGCGAGGTCCACCTGGCCGGTTGCATAGTTACTTGTACGCTGTGACTATCGCCCAGCATACGAACTATGTCCGTTTTACACACAAAGTGTCCAAGTGTTGAGATACTACTGGTGCGGTGGCGCTAGAAGGCGGGTATAGCCCTCACTGCTCCTACTTATAGTATCTCTCCGAAAGTAATCTGATAGTATATCCACAGTAAACCATAGCAGAAAGTAACCACAAAACAGAGTATATATGCAGGAATGAGAGTGGTGTGTGAACCCTTGTTTTATTTACGCACCTATTTGATGCCCTCGCTTCTAACGAAAAGGTTCCCATTTTACTTGATTCTAGCCCAAATTTCTTCAAAATTAATTAAAATGGCATTTTAACAGAGTTAGACAATGTTTCAAGAACTCCTCAGCAGAGTCGCCAGCCTATGGACCCCGATTCGAGAGAGGCGGGGGACGAGCCCCCGAGAGTCTCTAGATCATCCACGTGAAGGAGAGCTCTACCAAGGAACTCTAAAAAAGGTTGCCTCTCACAGCATGAGTGGCAATGAAAGGTGAGATACCTCTCGATTTGGGGACTAGCCCGAATTTGAGACGTATCTTAAACAAAGAAGAGTCGCCATCCAATGAAGTAGGCCTTGGATCCCATACTATGCTCTGTTGCAATGGATAACCAGAGATATAAAAGAAGGTTTATGCCTGGTTACGAATTTGGAAGGTCCGAAGAGCACCTCACCCGCCCAAGTGCAAGCACCTGGTCTCTTATGCCATTTATTTATTGATTTTGAAGAGTTTTGGGTGAAAGCCATGTCAAATGGAAACAAATATCTCCGAGAAGACGTCTATCTAATTATGCATATCTCGGAGATGAATAATAAGCACACACAAAAGAAATGAAAGAAATATCAACTAAGAATAGCTATGTTATGAGTGTCATGCCTAATTGGTGTCTAAGTTCTAATGGGCAAACACATGCATGCTACAGCTAAAGATATAAGGTCTGTACATGAAAGTAAGAAAACACAACAAAACACACAACACAACATAACTCGACTCCACTGACGACTCGACACAACAAATCCTAGACTCTAATGTGATACTTGACTCGGACCAGGATGGCCATCCATCCCGACTACTCTACGTATCCTGGCCTCGGGAAGAATCAGAGTCGACATATTTCGGTGACCTATTCTAAACTACGATGCCTAACCATCTAAGACCGCTATCTTAGACTCGATCAACTAGACCTGACTAGTTTTTAAAGCTTCTTGTGCTATTGCTTAAGTTCAAGTGAATTGTAATTTTTAGGACTCCCTATATGCCCTAACTAATGCAAGTTGGTTAGCCTTAAGCTAATGCAGGTGGTTCCTATATCCTATGTGTAACTTGGCTGTGTGTCCTAAGAAAAATCATAGGTTAACTAAGTGCTTCCTAGTTTAGCCATCGGCTCGACTAAGTGTCTAACCGACCACGACTCGAGGCCTACTAACTCTAGGGACACTCACACGACAAGACACACAAAGCATCTACATAACCAGGACAGACTCCTAACTCTAAGACACCCCAAATATCTAAGACAGACTCCCAACTCTAGGGGAAGATCTTTTCGAAAAGGTTTTGAAGAATTTTTGTATTTTTTAAAGGTTTGAAATGTTTATTTTTAAAGGTTTCGCCGGACTTGGGATATAGATCCCAAGCTGCACTACGTACCATATGGAAAGGGATCAAGCCAACGTAGTTCGGAACAGATTTTCCTAACTACACTCCTAATGACTCAAGACTTTTTTGAATATTTTTATACTTTTTAGATGTTTTTGACTCAAGAGGACAGAATTCTATCATCATAAGGGTAGGACATACTCCTGATATCCCGCAAAGGTTGGACAGAATCCTATGCTTTGCGGGGGGTAGACAGAATCTCGACTCTGCAAGTGAAATACTCAAGAGGGGGGGTGAATTGAATTTAACTCAATATTAGGCCTTTTGAAAATTATCTATAAACCCTAATTGGAATTTTTCTTCACTTAAATAAATATTTGGTTAGTGCAAATATAATTGAAAGAACAAAGTGAAATGCCAAACCAAAACAATAATGGAAATGCAAGAGTGAGAAATTGACACACCGATATATAGTGGTTCGGCCAACGGCCTACTCCACTCTACTCAAGGTCGCACTTGAGGGATTCCACTATAGGAGACCTCCACGATGCCCGGCTCCGAGGCGGTTACAAATCCAAGGGATATTAAACAAGGATGCCCTTACACCTTTACAAAGACTCTCCTTCTCCGCCGAGTTCTAAGCGGTTGCTCTCTAGGGAATTAAAAAGGGAATGCCCTAGCCACCTACACTAGATTTGAAAGAGAATAGCTTGGCTTCTTCTTGAAAGCTTGATGCTCTTTGTAGACCCTTGATTGCTCTTCAAAGATGGTGATTTGCAAGTGAAAGCACTACTATATCCAAACTCAAAAGATTCACAAGTGAAAGGCAAGTTTGGGATGAAAAACAAAAACTCAAGCTAAAATGGATTGCAAATGTTTTTGATGCTTAAGGATGTTTTTCAAAGATCAAGAGAGAGTGAAAAACTTCTCTACATGTTGTATATATAACCACACCAAAGAATATGACCGTTTGGGGGTGGAAATATCAAAAACCAATAATTAATTTGAATCACAACGGCTATTTTTTAGTCTGTCGCGAGGTTCTCGGAGTTCCGAGAATTCTCGGAGTTCCGAGAAATATTCTCGGAGTTCCGAGACAACGGCCAGAAGAAATAAAATTTCTACTGGACCATTTCTCGGAGTTCCGAGAAATTGTCTCGGAGTTCCGAGAAAGTGTCCAGATGCTACTGGACCTTTTCTCGGAGTTCCGAGGGAACTCTCGGAGTTCCGAGCTCGGAGTTCCGAGAAGCCTGAAAATCCGCAGTTTTTGATTTTTATTGCAAATTTGATTTTTAGCTTTTGGAACTCAACTCCTATGGTTATTTTGGAATGTTTATGAGGGTCCCAACATGTTGGTCCACCACATAACCATTTACTAATGCATTTTAAGTTCTTAAGTGTTCTTTGAAAACCATTTTGAAAACACTTTGCCTTGACTTGGAAATCTAAAGAGAAAGGATGTACAATGATACCTATGTAGCTTTCAACTTCTCTTTAGTCTTGGTCTTCAATTGATCTTCCATCTTGTGTATGCTTGCTTGAGAGATGAGGTGAGCTTCACTTAGCTCCTTTGACTCTTGTATGGGATATCTCCAAGCATGACCATGTTGTGTGTTGGTTTCTTCAATGATCAATCCTATCTCAAACACAACACTTCGAAGCAAATTGATTAGTATTCAAAAACACAATCAATTATGTTTAGAATCATCAAAACAAGATAGGAGAGTAGACCCTTGGGCTTACAATCTCCCCCTTTTTGATGATGACAAACAAAATTGATTATGAGGTGTGTGTGGAGTGACATAGTAGGCAAGTGAATACTAGAACTCCCCCTCAATATATGCACACATATAAATGATACAAGTTATAAGCAAGTGGTGCATATAGTCAATTGAATAGATAATCAATTTCAAACTTCTCCCCCTTTTGTCATCGACAGAAAGGGTGTAAAAAAAAAATAGGAGTGGATAACTCCCCCTGAATCAATGCTTATGGTATAAAATTATATAACCAAGTAATGCACATATACCTGTTCATGATCGAGATGTTGACATATGTCAAGATGTTAGGTATTTTAATTAAAGTGAAGATACCTCTCCAACTTAGAAAAACTAAGAAGGCTAAGAATATCAATTGAGTGATTTTTAAGATTAAAAATTTGACATCTCATTCATGCAGATACTATCAAACAAAGATTTATATATATAAATACTATATAGATAAGCTGGTTAAAGGCACAAAGTATTTATTTGGCAATTTCTTTGATTTGATCCGCACTCCATATGTTTAAGGCACTTCGGATATAGCAAATTCTATCATCACTAAGGGGTTTTGTAAAGATATCCGCTAATTGTTCTTCAGTGTTGATATATTTTAAGCAAATATCCCCTTTTTGTGAGTGATCTCTGATGAAGTGGTGCCTAATCTCAATGTGTTTTGTTCTTGAGTGTTGTATGGGGTTCTTTGTTAAGCTTATAGCACTAGTATTGTCACCTTGGATGAGAATATTTTCCATTTTGATTGCATAGTCCATCAATGTGCTTTTCATCCATAGGACTTGAGCACAGCAAGCTCCAGCTGCCACATATTCTGCTTCTGTTGTGGACAGAGCTACTGAATTTTGCTTCTTGCTAAACCATGAAACAAGTGATTTACCCAAGAATTGGCAAGTCCCACTAGTGCTTTTCCTATCTACTCTACATCCAGCAAAGTCTGCATCTGAATATCCGATGAGAGTGAAGGAAGATGATCTTTCATACCACAGTCCTAGACTTTGGGTTCCTTTTAAGTACTTGAAGATCTTCTTAACTGCCGATAGGTGAGATTCTTTAGGATCCGATTGAAATCGAGCACAGAGACAGACAGTAAACATAATGTCTGGTCTGCTGGCTGTCAAATAGAGCAAACTACCTATCATACCCCTATACAGTTTCTGATCCACAGATTTACCAAATTCATCTTTTTCTAGCTTAGCAGTAGTACTCATGGGAATTCTTGATGTCTTACTGCTATCCATGCCATACTTCTTTAATAACTCCTTTGTATATTTTTCTTGATTTAAAAATATTCCATTTTTGTATTGTTTAATTTGAAGTCCTAAGAAGTAGGTTAACTCTCCCATCATGCTCATTTCAAATTCATTTTTCATTAAGGTTGCAAATTCATCACACAATTTTTGATTAGTTGAGCCACAGATGGTATCATCCACATAGATTTGGACAAGGAGGATATCATGATTTTCTCTTTTGATAAATAAGGTTTTATCTACCTTTCCCATCTCAAATCTCTTTTCAACTAAGAAAGTGCAAAGCCTCTCATACCAAGCTCTAGGAGCTTGCTTTAATCCATATAAAGCTTTATCAAGCCTGAAGACATGATTTGGATGTTTGAAGTCTTCAAAACCTGGAGGTTGCTCAACATACACTTCCTCTTGGATATAGCCATTTAGGAAGGCACTTTTGACATCCATTTGATATAGTTTAAATCCTTTATGAGATGCATATGCCAAAAGTATCCTAATAGCCTCCATACGGGCAACAGGAGCAAATGTCTCATCATAATCTATCCCTTCCTCCTGATTGTACCCTTGGGCTACAAGCCTAGCTTTATTCCTAGTGATAATTCCATTTTCATCCAATTTATTTCTATACACCCATCTCGTGCCAATGACTGGATGATCACTAGGTCTAGGTACTAGCCTCCACACTTTGTTCCTTTCGAATTGACTTAGCTCTTCTTGCATAGCCATCAACCAATATTCATCCTTTTCAGCTTCCTTGATGGATTTTGGTTCTAATTCGGATAGGAACGCCAGATTGTTACTCACACTACGATAGTAAGATCTAGTTCTTACTGGCAATGTGGCATCACCTAAGATTTGGGATTCAGGATGATCTACCAATGTTCTCCTATCCCTAGGCAATGAGTCATCATTTTCATTTTCTACTTCCTCACTAGGTAATGTATGACTTGTTGATGCATGAGGAGGAGCACTCAATTTTGGAAAAATATGTTCAACGGGTTCATCCTCATCATGTGGCATTTCTTGAGGTGTTGGCTCTCTTTCATCAAATGTCACATGCATGGATTCTTCTACTACTAGGGTTCTCCTATTAAATACTCTATATGCTTTGCTATGAGAAGAATACCCTAAGAATATTCCATCATCCGACTTCTTATCAAATTTATGTAAATTATCTCTAATGTTCAAAATGAAGCATTTACATCCAAACACTCTAAAATAACTTTTATTTGGTTTCAAGTTTTTCCAAAGCTCATAAGGTGTTTTCTTAGAGATTGGCCTTAAGTATACCCTGTTTATGATATAGCAAGCGGTGCTAACCGCTTCCGCCCAAAAATATCTAGGGAGATCATTTTCATGCAACATTGTTCTAGCCATTTCTTGGAGAGTTCGATTCTTTCTTTCTACTACTCCATTTTGTTGAGGTGTTCTAGGTGCGGAAAAATTATGTTTAATGCCATGTTCATTACAGTAAGTGTCAAAGTGTACATTTTCAAATTCCGTTCCATGATCACTTCTAATGTGGGAGATGGCAACACCTTTTTCATTTTGAATTTGATTGCATAATGTTAGGAAGTTTTCATAAGTTTCATCTTTATGTCCTAGAAATATGACCCATGTGAATCGTGAGTAGTCATCAACAACTACAAACACGTACCTCTTTCCACCTAGGCTACTAGTCTTCATTGGTCCAAAAAGATCCATATGAAGTAGCTCCAAAGGGTAGGAAGTTGAAATCATATTTTTAGGTGCAAAAGAGCTTTTCAATTGTTTTCCTAATTGACAAGTTCTACAAATGTGATCCTTGATGAATTTGAACTTAGGCAATCCTCTAACACTTTCTTTTGAGGAGAGGGTCGAAATGAGATCCATTCCGGCATGACCCAACCTCCTATGCCATAGCCAAGAATCCTCACTAATGGCATTTAGACAAGTCACTTTTTGGAGTCTAAGATCATCTAGTCCAATTGTATAAATGTTATTGTCTCTAGACCCTATGAATTTTACTTCTCCATTTATCTTATTTTTAACAATGCATTTGTCGGGATTGAAGACAACTTCAAAACCATTATCACATAATTGACTAATGCTAATAAGATTATGGGACAAGCCATCAACAAAGAGTACATCATGTATGGGAGAGGTAGAGTTACCTATGGTGCCTTCACCTTTGACTTTTCCTTTCTTATCATCTCCAAAGGTAACTTCTCCACCATCCTTGAGTGATAGGGATGCGAATTGAGTGAGATCTCCGGTCATGTGTCTAGAGCATCCACTATCAAGGTACCATGTGTTCCTCTTGTTGTGGCTTTTAAGGCATACCTACATAGGAATAGGCAAGTGAGATCCCTTAGGTACCCAAATCTTCCTAATCTTGCTATGTTCATTTGTTTTCACTTTAGAGTTCAATTTGATCTTATCTTGTTTAGCATGCAAGCAAGCAACTTTATAATGACCTAACAATCCACAATAAAAGCAAATTTTGGTACTACTAGAGGAAGTCTTTTCAAGTTTGTTTTTATAGTTAGATATTGTGGTATTCCATCTATGTCCAAGTCCACTTTTGTCACTTGACATTCTTTGAAGATTTACAAGTTTATCCAATTTTAATGAACTATTTTCAAATTTTTCAAAGAGTTTCTTGAGTTCATCATATTCAAAAGATAGTTTACCGTTTTCATGCTTTAGTTTGTTATTTTCAATAGAAAGATTTTGTCGATTTTCATTCAAAGTCTTAATGGTAGCATTTAGCTCATGAATCTCTACTTTGCATTTTTCATTTTCATTATCTAAGAATTCATGATCCTTTTTTAACCAACCAAATTCTTTTGTCATGTTAGCAAGAGAATTTTCAAGTGATGCAATTTTATCAAATTGAATTTCAAGTTCATCATTTGCACTTTGTAAGGAATCTAAAACTTCTTGTAAGATAATGACATCATTTAAAGTGTTTACCTCATTGTTGTCGTTTGTTGAGGCCATGAAGCACACATTTCTTGCTAATAGGCAATCTTCCCCATCATTTTGTTCGCCTTCGCTTTCAATCTCCTCATCCCATGTGGCGGACATTCCTTTCTTGCCTTCTCTTCTCTTGAAGCGGTTGTTTGAAGTAGGTTCATTGTTGAGTGGACAATCCGGGCGAATGTGTCCAAGCTTCTTGCAACCGTAACATCGGGGTTGAGAAGATCCATCACCAACTTCTTCTTTCTTCTTGAATGGAGGATTGGTCCTTCTATTTCTCATGCCTCCCATGTTTCTTTGCAAGAACTTGATCCTTCTTGTTAGGAGAGCTACTTCATCCTCGATGTCTTCCTTTGCATCTTCACTTTCACCTACATTACAAGCAAAAGCAATTCCTTTTCCTTTTTCGATTTTAGTTTCGATTTCGGGTGCTTTTGTTTTGAAAATCATTTCATGTGTGATCAAGGACCCTATAAGTTCATCTAGGTTCAAAGTGTTCATGTCCTTGGCTTCGGTGATTGCGGAGGTTTTGGATTCCCAAGACAAAGGTAGGGACCTAAGAATTTTAGTTACTAAATCTCTATTGGAAAATTGTTTTCCAAGTCCCCTTAATCCATTTACAAGGTTGGTGAATCTAGTGTACATGTCGGCAATTGTTTCATCGGGTGTCATTTGAAAAAGTTCGTATTGCCGAAAAATATGGTTCATTTTAGATTCTTTAACTTGATTGGTTCCTTCATGGGTGACTTCTAGAGTGTCCCAAATTTCCTTAGCCGAATTCAAATTTGATACTCTATTGAATTCTCCGGGAGATAGAGCACAAATGAGAGAATTCATGGCTTTGGCATTATAATTCGAAGCTTGTTGTTCGGCTTCGGTCCAATCATTTAAATTTCTTGTGGGTAGGATATATTCATTATTAATTGCTCTCCACATTTGATAGTCTTGAGTTAAAAAGATTTTCATTTTAGTTTTCCAAAAACCATAATTTGTACCATCAAAATAGGGTGGCCTAGTGTTTGAATAACCTTCATGATGTTGAGGGTAGTTTGCCATTTTTGAATCTTTACTCTAAACCGGTTAGGGTTTTCAAAAAAAATAGAGACGAGGCTCTGATACCAATTGAAATACTCAAGAGGGGGGGTGAATTGAATTTAACTCAATATTAGGCCTTTTGAAAATTATCTATAAACCCTAATTGGAATTTTTCTTCACTTAAATAAATATTTGGTTAGTGCAAATATAATTGAAAGAACAAAGTGAAATGCCAAACCAAAACAATAATGGAAATGCAAGAGTGAGAAATTGACACACCGATATATAGTGGTTCGGCCAACGGCCTACTCCACTCTACTCAAGGTCGCACTTGAGGGATTCCACTATAGGAGACCTCCACGATGCCCGGCTCCGAGGCGGTTACAAATCCAAGGGATATTAAACAAGGATGCCCTTACACCTTTACAAAGACTCTCCTTCTCCGCCGAGTTCTAAGCGGTTGCTCTCTAGGGAATTAAAAAGGGAATGCCCTAGCCACCTACACTAGATTTGAAAGAGAATAGCTTGGCTTCTTCTTGAAAGCTTGATGCTCTTTGTAGACCCTTGATTGCTCTTCAAAGATGGTGATTTGCAAGTGAAAGCAGTACTATATCCAAACTCAAAAGATTCACAAGTGAAAGGCAAGTTTGGGATGAAAAACAAAAACTCAAGCTAAAATAAATTGCAAATGTTTTTGATGCTTAAGGATGTTTTTCAAAGATCAAGAGAGAGTGAAAAACTTCTCTACATGTTGTATATATAACCACACCAAAGAATATGACCGTTTGGGGGTGGAAATATCAAAAACCAATAATTAATTTGAATCCCAACGGCTATTTTTTAGTCTGTCGCGAGGTTCTCGGAGTTCCGAGAACCATTCTCGGAGTTCCGAGAATTCTCGGAGTTCCGAGAAATATTCTCGGAGTTCCGAGAAATATTCTCGGAGTTCCGAGACAACGGCCAGAAGAAATAAAATTTCTACTGGACCATTTCTCGGAGTTCCGAGAAATTGTCTCAGAGTTCCGAGAAAGTGTCCAGATGCTACTGGACCTTTTCTCGGAGTTCCGAGGGAACTCTCGGAGTTCCGAGCTCGGAGCTCCGAGAAAAATTCTCGGAGTTCCGAGAAGCCTAAAAATCCGCAGTTTTTGATTTTTATTGCAAATTTGATTTTTAGCTTTTGGAACTCAACTCCTATGGTTATTTTGGAATGTTTATGAGGGTCCCAACATGTTGGTCCACCACATAACCATTCACTAATGCATTTTAAGTTCTTAAGTGTTCTTTGAAAACCATTTTGAAAACACTTTGCCTTGACTTGAAAATCTAAAGAGAAAGGATGTACAATGATACCTATGTAGCTTTCAACTTCTCTTTAGTCTTGGTCTTCAATTGATCTTCCATCTTGTGTATGCTTGCTTGAGAGATGAGGTGAGCTTCACTTAGCTCCTTTGACTCTTGTATGGGATATCTCCAAGCATGACCATGTTGTGTGTTGGTTTCTTCAATGATCAATCTTATCTCAAACACAACACTTCGAAGCAAATTGATTAGTATTCAAAAACACAATCAATTATGTTTAGAATCATCAAAACAAGATAGGAGAGTAGACCCTTGGGCTTACAGCAAGGGTTGGACAACATCCTATACCTTGCAGGAGTGGATAAAATCACATGACTTGATGAGAGGTTGGACAGAATCCTAACCCCTATGATGATAGGACAGACTCCTGAAACTGAAGGACTGACTCCTATGCTAAAAATGACTATCTAGCTAACTCTAGCTAAGGGCAGACTCGAAACCAGTAGCTCTATAAAAGGGGAGAAAGATGCTAGTGAGACTAGGCTAGTCTCTTAAGAGAAAAATAATAGCTGATGCTTATGAGACATGCCATGTATCCTATAGAAGAGAGGACAAATAAGGGTGTCATCGAGACTAGGCAAGTCTCCTAAACTCTGAGAGGGGCTCCAAGTAACCTTATCATTGCCCTTGCAACGATAAAAAAGGTATGGGCAACTACCAGACCAAGTTGGTCTTCAACTAGCAAGGGTGTAACTTGTGAGACTAGAGGTAGTCTCCTATGAGGGTGATTTTCTAATGAGACGAAGCTTGTCTCCAAAAGAGGGCTTTAGATGACTCTTTCATTGCCCTTGCAATGATAAGACTCCTAATGTTGAAGGGTATCCAAAAGACTGAGCAAGTCTACAAAAAAATGAGGAAAGTGCTAATTGGACTAAACGAGTCCCCTATGGATGGGCTTGGGCTAACACCTTCATCGCCCTAGCAACAAATAGGGGCTAAGGTCTGAGAGTATCTAAAACACTGGAAAAATTTCTAAAGACAGAGGTGTAGACACCCTCATTTTGCTACACCTTAACCAACAATAACCTAATATATTGATCCGTAGAATTTCACTGGTAAAATATGCATCCTCACATTCCCTGAAAACCAAAATGATAAAAGAGATATACCTGGTAAGACAATTAGATCCGAAAAATGGGAAAAATACCCTGATTGGTGGCTTAAAGTGTTAAATCCATATAAGATTCCCTCTATCATGGATTTATATGTTTTAAGACATTAATATCTCGATCTGACTTTACGGATCATCAATCGGGACAAAATAAGCTAGGGTCACTTCACAGCCCGGACCCTGATTCCATTACGAGATCCAATTTCCGTAAATCGTCAGATCGAGGGCTGATTTTCATAGGTGTCTTTCTTCACCAAGGATTTGTGATCATTTATTCAAATTAATATTCATCAAGGTCGGTCTCAAATTTGGATTAAACATTGGGTCACTTTAATTAAGCGAAAATCTAGTGAAAAGTTACGGATCAAGGCAGGACGAATGAGATCCGTCGAAATTATCCCATTAAATCATCGATAACAAAACATTTTAATGTCTTAATTGGCTTTGATATCTTGGTTTAAAGGGTTTAATCGTTGATCCAAGATTGATCGAATCGGTTGGTTCGTTTGGATCACCGATTTGCCCAATCTTTGGAAAACCGATTTGCCGATGGAGATCGACGGCTCTCATTGGTCGAAAATTTCAAAATCAGTATTTCTATGGCAATATTGGGCTTAAATGAAAGAGGAGAAATCAAGGATTCCAAAGGCGAAAAAATTATCGAAATCGGACGCCAAAATCTTCAGAAAATGACATTTTTGAGTTTTTTTCCGCACTTTCTCTCTCCCCTCCCACACGTTTTCCCATGCTTGGGAAAACGTTCCATGATGTCCACTTTCCTATTTTCAAGGCTTTGGGTTGATATTTTAAAAGATTTTGAGCTAATTTTGTATAATGAGAGGAAATGTGTGTTTCAAGCACATTGGCCAAAAGAATTGCCTAAAGCTAAAAAAGGGCATTTGTCTTTTTCCAATTGAGTACAAATCTTGCTAAAATTCCAGCTTTCACTACTCATTTGGACGTTCCCAATTATTCTTGATTTGCAAAATTTGGTTGAAACACTTGTCATTATCCTAATTGCTTTCCTAGTTTTGCAAAGAAATCATTCATTCAAAGCTCTTTCCACTCCACTCACATGCACGTCCAATATGGGAGTTTCCAATTGATCTCCTTTTCTTTCTCAATTTATAAAAAAAAAAAAGGAAAATATGGCACAAGTGGCATAATCTCATTCATTGGAGTTGTTTCTAAATATTGGCAATTCATCTCTACCATTGAAAGACATTCCATTGGTCACAAAGAGAAGAATTTGGACGTTTTTCTCTTGCCTTAAAAAAACATTCCCAAGATTGGAAAGAGAATATTACGGTTCTTTGGATCCCCACCATTGCACTATTGCTAATTTCCAATCTTTCAATCATGACCCTTGTTTTTCCTTAACTCCATCTTTAGCAATCCAAGCATTCTCTTCCCTATAAATACCCCTCCCCCTCTTCATTAAACACATTATTTTTCAGCCCTCTCCCCCCCCCCCCCCCCCCCCCCCAAAAATTCTGCCCCAAATTTCCCCTTCCCCTCATTTCTTCGAGTGTGAGAATCACAAGATTTTATGATATTGATAGTGAATGCACCATCATTTCTGTAAAATATACTTAATGTTCCACAACCAATGGATTTGCTGTTTTGTGGATAACTCCACTCTTTTTTGTAAGGAATACTTCATCGCTTGACCCAGCTAGTAATTGTTGTTATTATTGGTCGCACATCCAAAGGATTTGCTGTTTGTGGATTGCTTACAGGTAATTCATTGTATCCCAATTTTGGATTTACACATCTTTTAATTGTATTTTTTTTTCAAAAATCTGAATTGCCAGACTGCCCCTCATTTATTTTTATATTTATTTTTTTATAATTTTCATATACTTTGGCCGCCATTCAAGACCCTTGGCAGTGTAAAATATAGGCGGGATGACCGTCGTCTGCGTTCAGGAACGTCGAACGCCGCCTAATTGTTTTTTTTCTTTTCTTTTCTTTTTTTGTTGTGCGCTAGTAATCCTCAGGAAAAACATTAGCCGACAGTTCTAATGATGCCGGTGTTGATGACTACCGGACAAAAGCTAAGTTGGTGTCGTGTTGTTCGGTCAACCTCCCAAACGGTAAGTACCAAAAAATGAGGGTAAAATAACTATAAATAAATACATAATTCACAAATTACAACATGTGAAGAAGGGGAAACAATAAGAGGATTATCAAGAATTTAAAAGTAAACCGCTGATATCCAAGTAGTACACAGGTTCTTTAAATTGAAGGATGACAAAGGAATATGAAGCAAAAGGGGGAGAACTCTCAATAATCAAACTCAGTGTAAGAACATGTTATCATTCCTGTATGTGTACCGATGAACTTGAAACAGTTGTAAGAACATAGAATGAAAATCATAAAAAGAGAAGTCTTTCACAGTTAAGAGCCATACATTTCAGAATGATAGAATTAAAGAAAAAGGAAACGGTGACAAGTAAACGAAGCCACAGCCAGAATACATTGGGAAGGCTTTATAAGGTTTAGGACTAGGAAATCTTATTCAAGCTCATTATAAACTAAATCAGTCTCAGTTCAATCTGCATAATCAGCAATTTGATATATTTCTGATGGATTCAATAGGAAAAAAGCGTAAATTAGCCACCCAACTTCATCCCTTCGGAACAATTTTTGTAAACTCCAACTTAGACCAAGTATGGTAAAAGATACGGTTGAGCCAATGATTGATGCAGCAAGTTTCTTATAAACATGTAAGAGAAGTTTTCTATTGACTTAATATGGCCAACACCAAGTCGACTTGGTGAGTCAATAACTGACTTAAAATTTTCTAACAGTGGTGCAGAATTCGGTGTGGGTTGAATGGGTGAAGACTTGTAGTGCATTTAATAGTGGAAGTGATATGAGACCCTCATAATATGGTAGGTGGTCTCATCACTTCCACCAATAAGGAAGCGCATGTTATTGAAGGGAATATTAGGCCTAGCTTTTAGAACTGCAACTTTGACAAAGATCAGTAGCAAAGGCCATACCTTAAGATGTGAGTAGACATCGGAAAATATGCTTGAAATTTCAAAAATACAATACAAGTTGGGAAATGTTATCAGCACTACGGTATTTTGATGAGGGCACTCCTCACTTTATTAAAAGTACTGTATGGCCCGCATCATAGGATCATCCAAATCGTCCATTAGATGGGCCACAGCCAAAATAGGTTGTGCCCTAAACAATATTTCCATAGGTTGATCCTAACTCTCTGATCTATAGAGGGTTAGGATCAACCTATGGAAATGATTTTTGGGGCACAACCTATTTAGGCTGTGGCCCATCTAATGGACGGTTTGGATCATCCTATGGTGAGGGCCATACCATACTTCTAATAAAGTGAGGAGTGCCCTCATCAAAATACAGTAGCGTGGATAACATTTCCCTATAAGTTTCATCAAATAATGCACAGTAGAATTTCAGCCAAAAAATGCACCAAGATACAAATAGAGAAACATTTATATGTTGTAGTGCTCATTGCCGCTCACCCGCACACAGCCCCACCGCTGTGTGCATTGACCTGCATAGCACAAAATATCCACAATAATCTAATAGAAATCTAAATTAAACCATAATTATTCCAAATGAACAAGTCTCCACGATTCACGAACAACAACTGTCCGCCATAAACAATAACTGTATCAGTAAAAGTATTTCTCATTATCTGAATAAATTACCAATCTAAAGTAAAGAATGTCCCTAACATCAGCCCTATCGACTAATCCTCACTGCCCCCAAATTCCCGCAATGCAAAATCCAAGCTACTCCTCGAAATCTGAGAAATGTAAGATATGATGGAGTGAGAAAGGTAAGCATGTATCCTATATTCGATGGATCAAGTGTATAACAAATCATGAACAAGAGCATTTGGAAAGCAACAATTACTTTGACAACAATCATTTCATTACCAAAATATGGAAAACAATATTTGAAACAACAACAGGATTTCATGATACTATGTGTAAAAGGAAAAAAAAATACCCATTAGACATAGTTATAGCCACTGTCACCTCCCAAGTGAAGGACGATTTGACACTTGGCGATCGGTCCAGCATAGTTACGTCCAGTTTCATAGCCCCTACTGGCAAAGGTCGTGTCACATTTCACAGCCCCTACTAGATGAGATTGAGTCCAGTTTCACACACCCTATTCGACAAGATGGGAGGCCAATCTCTCATGATCATGCACTAGTTTTGAAGCTCCTAATATTGGCTGGCCACATAAATCTAAAAGATGAATTATTGCATCTTTTTCTTTTTGGTCTGGCAGTCACAATCAAACTTACTTTTCTTCCTGTGTAAAATTTGTTTACACCCATTTTAGTCAAAAGAATGATCCATTACTTGTTTTTCCCCACTGCAAGAGGGTCTCTGTGCTAAAAAAAACCAGAGGCTTTTTAGTTATTATCATGTTCTAGAGAAGCAACCATCTTAGTGGCTTTTTTTTTTTAAATCACGATTTGTTAGTCCGTTGCTTCTTTCTCTGGTTCTTCACTAAACGACCATCCCAATCAACAATTTTTTAGGTCAATGGATCCTATCATATAAACATTGCACATTAAAAAAGAGCCTAAGAGACACCCACCTTCTATCAATTTCTTTCTCTTAACGTTTGCAAACTGCACATCTTGTCCATAAGATTAAGTCTTATGAAATCAATAATTTAGGCACCTTTTGTTTTGGATTTTGAGAATTGACTGAGTCCAAAATTGATTATCGAACTAAAAATTTTAACTCCATTCTGAGTCCGATAATCAGTTTTTGGACTCAAATCAATTCTCAAAATCTGAAACAAACAATCTAAATGAGGCCCAATAGAATGAAGAGGCTAAAGTCATTTGATCAAGGTGGGGTCGGTTTGACGGATCCTATCAGATGAACACATGTGGTGCTCACTTGGAACCTCCATTGATGAATGTACCTTCATCCTTATCAATATTTCTAAATAATTTGAAGGGCGATGATAATTTTGCACTCCTCTTGAATAATTCACACCCCTTTAACGGGAATCGATGTCAAAAAGCATTAAAGTCTTGCACATAACCTTCTATTTTACCCTTTTTGACGTCAATTCATAGTAGAGGGGTGCGAATTATCCTAGGGGGGTACAAATTTATCATCTCGCTACTTTGAATCTTATACTCTAGTTGAATTAATTAGTTGTTTCATAGTTTGCATCTCTCAATACATTTCTAATGTCAGCTTCGCTGTTATCTTATGTCCTGTTTGTGTTGGATTTTGAGTACTGATTGTGGTCCAAAATTGATTAATGGACTAAAAATTAAACATAAATTTGAGTCCAATAATCAGTTTTCGACTCACAATCGGTTCCCAAAATACAAAATTGAGCCTTAGAGTTCTAATCTTGCTTTGGAGCTTCTCGATCGATCTATACTTTTTTCTAATGTGTGGTGTCTTGTTGGCTAGAACACGTAAATCAGGAAGAATAATTATAGCTTCTTTGTCTTTTATGTAGTGTGGCCACAATCAAGCTTGCTTTTCATTAAGTCCGTTACTATAGTGTGATGCTCCTTGTCGGCCATGACCGAAAGTGCACACCAATTTTCAAGTGTACAAGAAGGGCTCTGTTTGGTTGTAGGTACCTACCTAGTAGATTAGTGGTGTAAGTAGTCAATAAGGAGAGAAGAGACTTGGATTTACATGGAACTTACCTCGTAGAATATTGGTAGGAAGTTTTTGCTTGTCAACCAAGTAGAGTACTGGTAGGAGGCGTCATTACCAATATACAGATAGAGAAGAAAATAAGAGAGAGAGAGAGAGAGAGAGAGAGAGAGAAAGCATCATTCCCAAAAAATCCAAGCAAAAAAATCACATATTTGAAGTCCTTTGCTTGTATTTTGTTAGTAGAAGACATGGGTGACATGTCACTGCACAAGGAGGATTCATTCGTCCATTGCCAACCAAACATAGCATATTGATGATGTGGCACCCAAAACTCAAGTAAAACTGGCGGCTACAAAAGCCTGGCTTTTGCGCAACGAAACAGAGATTTCTTTCCTATTTTACGAGGAGATCAGTTGACCACTACTCTACCAAGACATAGGTAATTAAAAAAACTAAATGGGTTCGTGAGAAAATAGCATTTGATTGATTATATGTTGAGACATGACACCCGGATGGTCACATGTGATCATCATAGCCTGGAAAACTAAGCTAAGTTAATTGGGCATGATCGACTGGTCACAATGGGGCCTGCTTCCCATCCTGTTGTGCCACAATCCATAGACAAAGATGATCCCACACATCCACAGAAATACAGAATTGACTGCACCTTTCTCGATTGTACCCTCGAAAATAAGTTCTCTAAAGACTGGCTGACTCTTTTTCCATAACTTTATTTTTCAAATTTGAATATTTCTTTGGTTTTGAGGAAAATTTAGAACTTGTTTGGTAAGCATGGAAAATTGTTCCTTGGATTGGTTTATTGTTTTTCTTTTATGATATTTATGAGCTTTTCCGTATGTCCCAACTGCCCTTGCAGACTTTGGATACTATCTAGACCTTCAATGTAAAGGGCCATGAGGCTAGGCCAATGGTCATGGTCTCATGTCCATGGATTTAAATTTCAGTTTCGGTCCCAGTTTTGGCCTTTGTTGAAACCGAAATTTCTGTCGAACTTCAGCAAAAAAATTAATTAATTAATTGTTTAGGAAATTTCGGTAATTTCGACGGAAATTTCGGTAATTTCGACGGAAATTTCATTATAATATTATTTTTATAAAAAAATTAAATTTTCTGAATTTTCCAAAATTCAGTTAAAAGTTAAAACTATGCCCATGCCAAACATTAAGATTAACGCCTAAAAAATCGACGACTTAGCTTTTCTTGGAGAGACCTAAATATAATTGATTTTCTGGAAAAAAAAAAAAAAACTGAGGGTAAACATTATCATGTTGTAGACTAGCTATTATCCGAGTTCTAATCTTGTTTTTGCCTTTTTGGAACTTACCCATTTGTAAACTCCAACTTAGACCAAGTATGGTAAAAGATACGGTTGAGCCAATGATTGATGCAGCAAGTTTCTTATAAACATGTAAGAGAAGTTTTCTATTGACTTAATATGGCCAACACCAAGTCGACTCGGTGAGTCAATAACTGACTTAAAATTTTCTAACAGTGGTGCAGAATTCGGTGTGGGTTGAATGGCTGAACTCTTGTAGTGCATTTAATAGTGGAAGTGATATGAAATCCCCATAATATGGTTGGTGGTCTCATCACTTCCACCAAATAAGGAAGCGCATGTTATTGAAGGGAATAGGCCTAGTTTTTAGAACTGCAACTTTGACAAAGATCAGTAGCAAAGGCCATACCTTAAGATGTGAGTAGACACCGGAAATATGCTTGAAATTTCAAAAATACAATACAAGTTGGGAAATGTTATCAGCACTACGGTATTTTGATGAGGGCACTCCTCACTTTATTAAAAGTACGGTATGGCCCGCACCATACGATGATCCAAACCATCCATTAGATGGGCCACAGCCTAAATAGGTTGTGCCCTAAACAATATTTCCATAGGTTGATCCTAACTCTCAGATCTATAGAGGGTTAGGATCAACCCTCTAACATTCAAATCGGAGGGTTAGGATCAACCTATGGAAATGATTTTTGGGGCACAACCTATTTAGGCTGTGGCCCATCTAATGGACGGTTTGGATCATCCTATGGTGAGGGCCATACCGTACTTCTAATAAAGTGAGGAGTGCCCTCATCAAAATACAGTAGTGCGGATAACATTTCCCTACAAGTTTCATCAAATAATGCACAGTAGAATTTCAGCCAAAAAATGCACCAAGATACAAAAAGGAAACAAATAGAGAAACATTTATATGTTGTAGTGCTCATTGCCGCTCACCCGCACACAGCCCCACCGCATTGTGCATTTACCTGCATAGCACAAAATATCCACAATAATCTAATACAAATATAAATTAAACCATAATTATTCCAAATGAACAAGTCTCCACGATTCACGAACAACAACTATCTGCCATAAACAATAACTGTATTAGAAAAACCTGCCCCCATACACGCATTAGGGTGACTTATCTCGGTCACTGGTGTAGTGGACCCTAAGCAGATAGAATGGGTGCGATGAATGACTCATGCATTGAACGGATCACTTTAGAGAATAGCATGTGGACGAAGATATTGTAAGCCCAAGGGTCTACTCTCCTATCTTGTTTTGATGATTCTAAACATAATTGATTGTGTTTTTGAATACTAATCAATTTGCTTTGAAGTGTTGTGTTTAAGATAGGATTGATCATTGAAGAAACCAACACTCAACTTGGTCATGCTTAAAGGTGTACCAAACAAGAGCCAAAGGAGCTAAGTGTAGCTCACATCATCACTCAAGCAAGCATCCAAAGATGGAAGATCATTTGAAGACCAAAGCTAAAGAGGGATCGAAGATTGCATAGGTATCATTGTACATCCTTTCTCTTTAGATTTCCAAGTCAAGGCAAAGTGTTTTCAAAATGTTTTTCAAAGAACACTTAAGAACTTAAAATGGATTAGTGAATGGTTATGTGGTGGACCAACATGTTGGGACCCTCATAAACATTCCAAAATATCCATAGGAGTTGAGTTCCAAAAGCTAAAAATCAAATAAGCAATAAAAATCAAAATCTGTGGATTTTTAGGCTTCTCGGAACTCCGAGATTTTTTCTCGGAGCTCCGAGCTCGGAACTCCGAGAGTTCCCTCGGAACTCCGAGAAAAGGTCCAGTAGCATCTGGACATTTTCTCGGAACTCCGAGAAAATTTCTCAGAACTCCGAGAAATGGTCCAGTAGAAATTTTATTTCTTCTGGCCGTTGTCTCGGAACTCCGAGAATGATTCTCGGAACTCCGAGAACCCTGCGACAGCTCAGAATATAGCCGTTGGGATTTGAATTAATTCTTGTATTTTGATATTTCCACCCCCAAACGGTCATATTCTTTGGAGAGGCTATAAATACAATATGTAGAGAAGTTTTTCTCTCTCTCTTGATTTTTGAAAAACATCCTTAAGCATCAAAAACATTTGCAATCCATTTTAGCTTGAGTTTTTGTTTTTCATCCCAAACTTGCCTTTCACTTGTGAATCTTTTGAGTTTGGATATAGTAGTGCTTTCACTTGCAAATCACCATCTTTGAAGAGCAATCAAGGGTCTACAAAGAGCATCAAGCTTTCAAGAAGAAGCCAAGCTATTCTCTTTCAAATCTTGTATAGGTGGCTAGGGCATTCCCTTTTTAATTCCCTAGAGAGCAACCGCTTAGAACTCGGCGGAGAAGGAGAGTCTTTGTAAAGGTGTAAGGGCATCCTTGTTTAATATCCCTTGGATTTGTAACCGCCTCGGAGCCGGGCATCGTGGAGGTCTCCAATAGTGGAATCCCTCAAGTGCGACCTTGAGTAGAGTGGAGTAGGCCGTTGGCCGAACCACTATATATCGGTGTGTCAATTTCTCACTCTTGCATTTCCATTATTGTTTGGCTTGGCATTTCACTTTATTCTTTCAATTATATGTGCACTAACCAAATATTTAATTAAGTGAAGAAAAATTCCAATTAGGGTTTATAGATAATTTTCAAAAGGCCTAATATTGAGTTAAATTCAATTCACCCCCCCTCTTGCATATTTCAATTGGTATCAGAGCCTCGTCTCTATTTTTTTTGAAAACCCTAACCGGTTTAGAGTAAAGATTCAAAAATGGCAAACTACCCTCAACATCATGAAGGTTATTCAAACACTAGGCCACCCTATTTTGATGGTACAAATTATGGTTTTTGGAAAACTAAAATGAAAATCTTTTTAACTCAAGACTATCAAATGTGGAGAGCAATTAATAATGAATATATCCTACCCACAAGAAATTTAAATGATTGGACCGAAGCCGAACAACAAGCTTCGAATTATAATGCCAAAGCCATGAATTCTCTCATTTGTGCTCTATCTCCCGGAGAATTCAATAGAGTATCAAATTTGAATTCGGCTAAGGAAATTTGGGACACTCTAGAAGTCACCCATGAAGGAACCAATCAAGTTAAAGAATCTAAAATGAACCATCTTTTTCGGCAATACGAACTTTTTCAAATGACACCCGATGAAACAATTGCCGACATGTACACTAGATTCACCAATCTTGTAAATGGATTAAGGGGACTTGGAAAACAATTTTCCAATAGAGATTTAGTAACTAAAATTCTTAGGTCCCTACCTTTGTCTTGGGAATCCAAAACCTCCGCAATCACCGAAGCCAAGGACATGAACACTTTGAACCTAGATGAACTTATAGGGTCCTTGATCACACATGAAATGATTTTCAAAACAAAAGCACCCGAAATCGAAACTAAAATCGAAAAAGGAAAAGGAATTGCTTTTGCTTGTAATGTAGGTGAAAGTGAAGATGCAAAGGAAGACATCGAGGATGAAGTAGCTCTCCTAACAAGAAGGATCAAATTCTTGCAAAGAAACATGGGAGGCATGAGAAATAGAAGGACCAATCCTCCATTCAAGAAGAAAGAAGAAGTTGGTGATGGATCTTCTCAACCCCGATGTTACGGTTGCAAGAAGCTTGGACACATTCGCCCGGATTGTCCACTCAACAATGAACCTACTTCAAACAACCGCTTCAAGAGAAGAGAAGGCAAGAAAGGAATGTCCGCCACATGGGATGAGGAGATTGAAAGCGAAGGCGAACAAAATGATGGGGAAGATTGCCTATTAGCAAGAAATGTGTGCTTCATGGCCTCAACAAACGACAACAATGAGGTAAACACCTTAAATGATGTCATTATCTTACAAGAAGTTTTAGATTCCTTACAAAGTGCAAATGATGAACTTGAAATTCAATTTGATAAAATTGCATCACTTGAAAATTCTCTTGCTAACATGACAAAAGAATTTGGTTGGTTAAAAAAGGATCATGAATTCTTAGATGATGAAAATGAAAAATGCAAAGTAGAGATTCATGAGCTAAATGCTACCATTAAGACTTTGAATGAAAATCGACAAAATCTTTCTATTGAAAATAACAAACTAAAGCATGAAAACGGTAAACTATCTTTTGAATATGATGAACTCAAGAAACTCTTTGAAAAATTTGAAAATAGTTCATTAAAATTGGATAAACTTGTAAATCTTCAAAGAATGTCAAGTGACAAAAGTGGACTTGGACATAGATGGAATACCACAATATCTAACTATAAAAACAAACTTGAAAAGACTTCCTCTAGTAGTACCAAAATTTGCTTTTATTGTGGATTGTTAGGTCATTATAAAGTTGCTTGCTTGCATGCTAAACAAGATAAGATCAAATTGAACTCTAAAGTGAAAACAAATGAACATAGCAAGATTAGGAAGATTTGGGTACCTAAGGGATCTCACTTGCCTATTCCTATGTAGGTATGCCTTAAAAGCCACAACAAGAGGAACACATGGTACCTTGATAGTGGATGCTCTAGACACATGACCGGAGATCTCACTCAATTCGCATCCCTATCACTCAAGGATGGTGGAGAAGTTACCTTTGGAGATGATAAGAAAGGATGCACATTGATGGACTATGCAATCAAAATGGAAAATATTCTCATCCAATGTGACAATACTAGTGCTATAAGCTTAACAAAGAACCCCATACAACACTCAAGAACAAAACACATTGAGATTAGGCACCACTTCATCAGAGATCACTCACAAAAAGGGGATATTTGCTTAAAATATATCAACACTGAAGATCAATTAGTGGATATCTTTACAAAACCCCTTAGTGATGATAGAATTTGTTATATCCGAAGTGCCTTAAACATTTGGAGTGCGGATCAAATTAAAGAAATTGCCAAATAAATACTTTGTGCCTTTAACCAGCTTATTTATATAGTATATATATATAATCTTTGTTTGGTAGTATCTGCATGAATGAGATGTCAAATTTTTAATCTTAAAAATCACTCAATTGATATTCTTAGCCTTCTTAGTTTTTCTAAGTTGGAGAGGTATCTTCACTTTAATTAAAATACCTAATATCTTGACATATGTCAACATCTCGATCATGAACAAGTATATGTGCATTACTTGGATAAATATTTTTATACCATAAGCATTGATTTAGGGGGAGTTATCTACTCCTAAATTTTTTTTTACACCCTTTCTGTCGATGACAAAAGGGGGAGAAGGTTTGAAATTGATTATCTATTCAAATTTACTATATGCACCACTTGCTTATAACTTGTATCATTTATATGTGTGCATATGTTGAGGGGGAGTTCCAGTATTCACTTGCCTACTATGTCACTCCACACACACCTCATAATCAATTTTGTTTGTCATCATCAAAAAGGGGGAGATTGTAAGCCCAAGGGTCTACTCTCCTATCTTGTTTTGATGATTCTAAACATAATTGATTGTGTTTTTGAATACTAATCAATTTGCTTTGAAGTGTTGTGTTTAAGATAGGATTGATCATTGAAGAAACCAACACTCAACTTGGTCATGCTTAAAGGTGTACCAAACAAGAGCCAAAGGAGCTAAGTGTAGCTCACATCATCACTCAAGCAAGCATCCAAAGATGGAAGATCATTTGAAGACCAAAGCTAAAGAGGGATCGAAGATTGCATAGGTATCATTGTACATCCTTTCTCTTTAGATTTCCAAGTCAAGGCAAAGTGTTTTCAAAATGTTTTTCAAAGAACACTTAAGAACTTAAAATGGATTAGTGAATGGTTATGTGGTGGACCAACATGTTGGGACCCTCATAAACATTCCAAAATAACCATAGGAGTTGAGTTCCAAAAGCTAAAAATCAAATAAGCAATAAAAATCAAAATCTGTGGATTTTTAGGCTTCTCGGAACTCCGAGATTTTTTCTCGGAGCTCCGAGCTCGGAACTCCGAGAGTTCCCTCGGAACTCCGAGAAAAGGTCCAGTAGCATCTGGACATTTTCTCGGAACTCCGAGAAAATTTCTCAGAACTCCGAGAAATGGTCCAGTAGAAATTTTATTTCTTCTGGCCGTTGTCTCGGAACTCCGAGAATGATTCTCGGAACTCCGAGAACCCTGCGACAGCTCAGAATATAGCCGTTGGGATTTGAATTAATTCTTGTATTTTGATATTTCCACCCCCAAACGGTCATATTCTTTGGAGAGGCTATAAATACAATATGTAGAGAAGTTTTTCTCTCTCTCTTGATTTTTGAAAAACATCCTTAAGCATCAAAAACATTTGCAATCCATTTTAGCTTGAGTTTTTGTTTTTCATCCCAAACTTGCCTTTCACTTGTGAATCTTTTGAGTTTGGATATAGTAGTGCTTTCACTTGCAAATCACCATCTTTGAAGAGCAGTCAAGGGTCTACAAAGAGCATCAAGCTTTCAAGAAGAAGCCAAGCTATTCTCTTTCAAATCTTGTATAGGTGGCTAGGGCATTCCCTTTTTAATTCCCTAGAGAGCAACCGCTTAGAACTCGGCGGAGAAGGAGAGTCTTTGTAAAGGTGTAAGGGCATCCTTGTTTAATATCCCTTGGATTTGTAACCGCCTCGGAGCCGGGCATCGTGGAGGTCTCCAATAGTGGAATCCCTCAAGTGCGACCTTGAGTAGAGTGGAGTAGGCCGTTGGCCGAACCACTATATATCGGTGTGTCAATTTCTCACTCTTGCATTTCCATTATTGTTTGGCTTGGCATTTCACTTTATTCTTTCAATTATATGTGCACTAACCAAATATTTAATTAAGTGAAGAAAAATTCCAATTAGGGTTTATAGATAATTTTCAAAAGGCCTAATATTGAGTTAAATTCAATTCACCCCCCCTCTTGCATATTGCAGATATGGATAAGGTTATTCCATCAGTCAGGACCCTTTATATGTCCTTAAACCTGAGATGTCCTTTTAGTCTATGGGCGAGCCTTATGGCTTTGGTCTATCTAAGAGTGGTTCCTGGTTTAGGATCACTTACAGGCAATGCTACGTCATCAGGTAACCCATGATATTAATAGTGATGCCCAACAAGGAGTCCTCCAACTGTCTTGTAGAGGACAGTCATTTACAGTTATGATCTTAGTGAAGGCCTTCAATAATGGATGGCTAGCTAGTTTTGATAATTTTTTATCAAATGGTTTTCGTAAAACAATGGTGGACTTCAAAAGGTATTTGGATATGCATTTGCGGGTTCGAGCTGATAGATTGAATGATATACCATTGGGTGGGCCCAAGGGGTAATTGATGTCCATCTTCCGTTGGACCCAAACGGAAAATGAGAATGAGAGGAAGAATGTACACATTGGATGTGATTATGGGTATGTTGATCTGATGGTCTTCTTTAGGGTAATGTCCTGGTGGGGGTTACTTGCCTAATGCGATCGTAACTAGACTACTTGCATGAGATTGCAGTGGGGCCTTTCGTGGGTTTTGCAGGGTCAGCCATCGAATCCGTGCGTCAATCCCACACATGACTCCCTTGACCCATATGGATCGTTGGATGTTCTTGGTACCGGATTTGATCGTTTGCATGGATGGATATGATCCACTGTATGAGATACAGGGAGGAGGTACACTATACATATAGTGTGGACAAGTTATTAGAAAGGAGTACTTATGGTGGGTGCATATTTATTAACATATGCTAAATTGATACTTAAATCCTATTGGTTGGAGGTTAAGTGAAATCCTATTGGTTAGTTTTTATCTTGATTCCTATTGGATAAAATAAAAGGGACAAAGAGAAATTTAATTAAAAAAGGATTCTAATTTTCATGTTGCCAATAAAAGGAGTTTTATTTGAAAAAAAACATTTTGGCCATACCTAATTTGTTTGTGTTTATCAACAAATTAAATAAAAGTTGTTTTATTCTAAAGAAAAAATGACGGATGGGGGACATACTTTTTGCTGAATTTTCACCGGGTCCCATCAATTGAAAAGCTTAGTGACGGAGGACAATTTACTGTTTCTGACTGAAAAATGATCACAATGTTCTGTTACAAAAGAAACACGTTGTACATGTTCCCGCCCCTTTTTCTCTTCCCATTTCACCATTCTTCCTTGCTTTTTCACCTTCGTCCCTCCGGGAATATGACTTTGCTGGCATATGCTACCTCCCTGGAAGTTTTTCAGTACTTGAAAACCCCCTATTAATTTATTTGATAAATCCATTTTACATAGTTGAAACCTACTATGTATATATGCATTTTGGCAAGCGATTTGTAAATAGAGTATTTGCAACAATTTGTATTTGATAACCCCATGAAGATAATCCTAAAACCCCTTTTGAAGGGTTGAAAACCCCCATTTTAACACTTGATAATCCCCTAGTACTTCATCTGATAACCTCATTTTACAAAGTAGAAACCCCAAATTTAGAAAAGTACATTCTTAACCCATTTGGTTAATTAATAACCTTATTTTAGGAATTAATAACCCCATTCACACACTTGAAAACCCCATGATAACCCCCTTTAAGATAATTGATAACCCCAAAATGATGAATCCTTTAAGGTAATTTGATAACCCAAAATATAGAATTGACAACCCCCATTTTGCCCTACTGTGTTTTGGGTCGAATAACTGGACAGTGCACTATGGATCAATAGTCCACTGTCCATGAGTTTTTTTTTTTTTTAAAATACCTGGAAAGTGTACTATGTATTGATAGTCCACTATCCAAGATTTTTTTTTTTTTTAAAGAAAAAGAAAAAACTAGACATTGCACTATGTATCGATAGTCCACTATCCAGAAGTTTTTAATTTTTTTTCATTTTTTCCCTTCTTCTTCTTCCTCCCACATACAACAAATAAACCCTAAATAATATGCAAAAATATATTTCCGTTATCGTATGAAAGAGAAGTAAACCGGAAAAAACAACCTAACAATCTATCCATTTTTTTTCTTCGTCTTCTTTCTCCCACATACAACAAAGAAACCCTAAATAATATGAAAAAACAGACTTCCATTAACAGTTGAAAGAAAGGTAAAAAACCTAATCTAAAAAGTGCAAAACCCTAAAACAAATCTCAAATAACAGTGGAACGGCTTGAAAAACCTAATCTAAATACAGCAATACCCTACTTTTCACTTTCCTCGGAGCTCCAACACGCTGACAAGAGGAGTGACGGGAGGAAGACCGTGAAAATAGTTGGAAAAAAAGTAGAAGAAGAGCCGTGTAGCATAAGTGAAAGGGCATTTTGGTCATGGTGATAAGAGGAGAAAGCATAATCTATGTGAGATGGGTTGGTAAAAAAATCCTCTCTACTATTAAGCCTATTCAGGACAAGGGACATTGGCCACTGGTCAATGTCTGGGTGAGGGAACCAATGTTGTTGATGGTTCTAGACGATGACCATGACAGCTACCACATCAATGCCCTTGAGTAGAGGACCAAAAGCATAAAGAATATCACAGGATTACCCTAAGGACAGTTGTGTAGTGATAGGCTTGGACTTAGCTCGAGAGGTCACAACCCCATTATATTGGATTAAGAGACCTCGATGTTTAGAGAATGTAGGAGGTGAAGCTTAGGTGAGGACAGAAGTGCTAAAGATCATGAAGTCGTTGCCAAGACTGTTGAGAGAAAAATGCACTTATCCTTCAAAGAGGGTATTGGATGGAAGCAAATTGATTATAGAAATACTTACACTTGTTCATGTATTGATGTGGACATCAACCCATCTAATGTTGTAGACCCCATCTTGGAAAAGGCAGAAAAGAGAGAAGAAAATTATTAGTTTTAATTTCCAAATCATCTCACTTCCTTTTCATTAAAGTAATTGCCTTAACCATAGCTTGGGCAAAATCCCTTCCTTTATTCCTTTTTACACCGGCTTTTTCCTTATGGGAGATTTGTTCCGGCGTAGAGAATAGGTTTGCTGTAGTACAACAATGGCAAGCTCCTCATGGGATGATGAAACTCAATTTTGATGGCTCTAGTATGGGTAACCCGGGGCAGGCAGGCATAGGAGGAACTCTAAGAGATTCCAGGGGTGAAGTTATGTGGGCTTTTTCTGGGCATGTTGGGGTAACATATGCAACTGAAGCGGAGGTTCGAGCTGGTCATCAGGGGATTATTCATCTCCAAAGGGAGATTATGGATCATGTGATTGTCAAAGGTGATTCCCTTAATGTAATTAGAGGGCTTAGAGGTTCATATGTTCCCCATGGAGGTTTGCTTAATTCTTTGATGAGATCTGTGATAGATCAAATGACGCCTCTTTATCTTTTATGCATGTAAGAAGATCGGCCAAAGGGATTGCGGATAAATTAGCTAGGGAGGGAGTAGAGAAACAAAGTTTAGAGCTTTTTGATTTCCTTCCTCCATAAGTGAAACTGTTGATGCTATGCCCTATTTCAAGGACACGTACGTGCAATTCGATGACCTCATTGAGCGTTTTTCTAAAAACGTTGACCCTATCGATTCCCGTTTTTAAAATTGTCGACGCAGTGCCTTAATCTTTGGTGTCCTTGCACGTCACGTTATCCGTGAAGACTCCAGTATTGCCCCTGTGACCTTACTGAGTGTAGTCGATCAAATTAGCGAAGGAAGGAATCATGTCCCAATCATGCTAGCAGAAACCTTCTCTGGGCTGGATCTTATTGCTCGGCAAGAGGTGAAGGATAATTTCCATGGGTGCGTCAAGCTACTTTATTTATGGCTCTAAGAAAAACTCACCATCCTTCGGCCACAGAGTTCCCTTCAGTACACCCTCAAGGATCATCTTTCGTGGCAACCAATGGCCAATAAACCCCAATCCATTGATGAGTGGCGTAATTGGTTGCAACACGTGGAGAAGGATCAATTTCACTGGGTGAGTCATTCATGCTTACATGTTATCACTAGCACCTGCCCACACCCAATTGTGTATCTTATGGGTTTGGAAAAGTCAACCTTTTATGCTCCCACTCGTCTGCTTTACCAGATCACGGGAAATCCATGTCCTCCCGGATTTGTAACCCCTCCTCCTTGCGAAAAGCTTACTCCCGGTCTCATAAAGTCTATTGTAGCTGCTTGGGGAAACAAGGTTACCGCTAAGAGATTTGCTCTATCATCTAAAGTCCATCGGAAGGAGTTACCAGAAGAGCCTGCGGGAAAGAGAGCTCGGATCATGGAGCATTGAAGATCATTTTCATACAATTGTCATTTTAATTTCAAGTTTCATTATGCTCATTTTGTTCCATCTACTTGTAATTAAAAGTGACATGTTTTATCAATCGTAACTACAGTTTGATTTGTGATCAATGAAAATGTGTTCTTTTCTATTTCTCTCGTCTTGAATTTGTGTGAAGTGTTCCATCTCAATTATCAAATGTGCAATCTAACTTATTAACTTCCATTCAGGAGTCTTAGCGGGACATCATCGCTCCCAAGAAAGTCAATTCAAAATCGGCCTGGTCTCGTCAGTCTTCAGATTCCAGGCTGAATAGACTTTCTTTTTCCCCAGAATCCTTTACTTCTCCTGTGCCGCTTCTCCTTGGTCTTCCAGAAGTTCCTTCACCCATTCCACTTGCATTTGAACCAATGGAAGGGACCGGAAACAACAGTCCTGATACGAATGAGATGATGAAGGCTATCCTTCTTCAGCTGAGTGCCATGAAGGATGATATAGCCCTCTTGAAAAATGACCGTCTTTCTACCTCTAAAGATCCTGCTCATCAGCAGCCTCCAGTTATACCTTCCGTTCCTCTTGTTTCTCCCAGGCCAGCTGTATTGCCTGAAATCGAAGACTTTGATGAGTGCCAATACGCAGCAGAGAACTGTCTTCCCAGCCTGGGAAATCCTGATAAAGCACAGGAATTGGCTGACCAAATTGAGAAGCTGACCCGGGATATGGAAACCATGAAGTGCCAAGGTCTCAAAAATTTGGATATGTCTGAATTCATGATAGCTCCAGGGGTCGTACTTCCGCCCAAGTTCAAAATGCCAGACTTTGACAAATACGACGGAATGGGGTGCCCTCGTAGCCATCTCAAGTCAGTCATTCCTCTGTTGCAGCAGCACGGTTTATCCCCAGAGCAGATTGCTTTAGTGTTCCCTAGAACTTTGACTGGGACAGCCAAGAAGTGGTTTTTACATCTGAAGCCAGAAGAAAGCAGGACCCTTGAAGGTGTGGCTAACAAATTTGTCCAGCAATTCTCCATGGAAGAGGGGATTGACGTGACAAAAAGGGACCTAAAATCGCTGAAGCAAGGACCCAATGAGACCTTTACTTCCTTCATTCGGCGATGGAGGAGAAAGGCAGCACAAATGACCCACAAGTTACCGGATGACAATCTTATCAAGATTGCCGTCAAGAATCTTTCCCCCTTTTACTTCCCTCATATGTCAATCCAGTACTTCAATGACTTTGATCACCTGATCAAGACCGGGACGAGAATCGAAGACATATTGGCTAAGGGCGGCCTGAGAACTAGGACCTCCACCTTAGATGTCAGAGAGGGAAAAGGGCCTATGGCGCCTCCGAAAGAAGTTAACAATGTGAATACTGCTCGCCCAGTTAGAAGAGAAGGTCCCGGAGGAGTTCGTCCGGAAAGAAATGAGCCCAGACAATTCACTCCTTTACGCTATTCCCTATCTGTGGCTCTCAAAAAACTGTTGAGGGACAAGAAGATCACTTTACTAGAACCCCGGGAAGCCCCAAATCCTCTCCCGAAATATTGAAGAAAAGATCAGTACTGCGAATATCACCAGAGTGTTGGGCATTTGACCGACAGATGTATGGCACTAAGGCATAGGATCCAGGATAAGATCGAGGCAAAAGAAATTGCGGTGGAAGCTCTTCCTAATGTCACCAGGAATCCATTGCCAAGGCATGCTATGCCTCCTCTGAATGTCTATGCCATTCTTACTGAAGAGATTGTCCTGGACCATTCTCGTATATGTGCCGTTATTTCTGATGAGCCGTATATCTTGAGATGGGAATCCGATGATGAGGAAGTTAAACACGAAGAGCCTTATGTCTTGTCCTCTGCGCAAGAGGTTGGGGAATCCTCTGGATGCCCTTATGTCCTCAGATTCGAGGAGGAGGAGGAGAAAAGCGAAGTCCCATATGTCCTTAAGCTTGAGGATGAGGACTTGCTGCTGTTGAACGATCCGTGTGATGAGGTTCACCATGTTACCCGTGGTGGACGTGTCTTTAAGCCTCCCGAGCTGAGAGCAGAGAATCCCGCTGAGATTGCCAGAGCTGTCGAAAACCAGAATCAGAGGTTGAGTCCTGAAGAAGATGAGGACATTCTGTTGAAACAGCTTAGGAAGACTCAAGCTAATGTTTCTATCTGGGGTTTGCTGATGTCATCGCCTAAGCACCGTCAGGTTATACTTCGTGAGTTGAATACAGCACCGTCAGGTTATACTTCATTTAGTTTGGACTGAAGAAGTTGTAATTGTAAACAAAAATCCACCCCATCTTTTATAGCTAGACGTTTGAAACTGTGTAATTGCATAGGCTCCTCTGTGATTCAGCTTTTCACCTTGTAAATGAATCGCCTGAGCTTGGCAGTGAAAATCCATGGTGAGCCGCTTATAATAAAAAATAATTGGGCCCACCAATTCTAACCATTGAACTCCAAGAATAATATCAGCACCCATGATTAGGGCTGGCAACGGGGCGGGGCGGGGCCGGATGTTGCATTCCCCGTCCCCGCCCCATCCCTGCTTTGGGGATTGCGGGGAATCCCCGTCCCCGCCCCACGGGGGAAATCTAATCCCCATCCTCGCCGGGGAAGAAAATCCCCTTACAATCTCTGCCCAATGAAATAAGAAATGTGAGAATTGCTTACATATAAAATATAAGACAAACTCAAATCATAAGCATATTTTATGGAAATGATATTTGCACAACCTCGGTTGTCTTTTCTTCATTAATTTGCTCGTGAAAGCCTTTGGGAAATGAAATGATCATTTGATAGATCTTCAAATTTTAAATAAGTAATTTTTTATAATGCAAGGTACTAGTAATGAATCGGGACAGGGCCAAGGTCCTCCCCGTCCCGCCCCGGGGAATTTTTTAAATCCCCGTCCCCGCCTAGATTGGGGAATCCCCGCCCCGAACGGGCGCGGGGTGTGGCGGGGCGGATCCCCAGTTTTCTGGGTTAAATTGCCAGCCCTACCCATGATTGGAAGTACAAAGAGATCAACTTGGAACTGGTAATTTTGCGTACTCAAATTGACATTACTGCAAATTCCTTAACATTTTAGCCTTTCCCCATTACTGACCATAACTTGAAATTGTATGCCATGAATAACTGGAATTTGTAAATATTGTACTAATCGTTCTTGAACAAAATTATTAGAGCTACCACCATCAATTAATACAATGATTTTCCGTCCACCAATGTTGGCCTGACCATTACTGCCTTTCCCCATTACTGACCACAACTTGCAATGTCTCCTTAATTGAAATCTTTGGAAGACAACCCAAACTCCAGAAAACTTACATCTCTTAACCTCTCAAAGTGTGTAATTTAATCCTGTAATCCAACTTTTGGTTCAGCCTCTTTAACTCTCTCTATTGTATCATCTGCAGCCCTTGCTTGCATTGCCCGGAACATTTCTCTTGTCCTTCCTAGATTCTCCTGATAGGAGATCCCAAATACATCACCTATTGCTAGAAAATCATTAAAGCCTTCCAATTCTGGGTGCCCTGATTCTTCCTCAGCATTCAATAACAAGACTCCATTTCTTTTATCTCGCCTACCTTATTCACTAGGCTACCCTAACTGACCCTGTTCCACCTCAGGGCTCCCTGGCCCTAAACCCTGCACATCTTCATCTAGTGTTGCACGCTTAGATTCTAAATTTGCAATCGCCAGGTGTTTTTCCTCTTCCCAAAGACTCCTTCGCATTCGCCTTTCCTTTTCTAGGATCTTGTTAAAGAAGGGCAAGTTACGGAGGGGCATATGAAGCTTCTCCTCACTATTCATGGTGACCTAGGAAGGGGACACACCCACGCTTTGATGAACTGCTGCCCGCTCTTTAAGCCGTTGCTTCTTGAGAGGAGAAATTAACACCTCACTAGGAGTAGAAGATTCCATTCCTTGTTAGTTTTTCATTATATTTAAGAGTTTTTAGGAGATTGTAGACACCCCATTTTGACCAAACCCCAAATAACCTCGTTTGATTAAAATCCTATCAAATTAGTGAACTAGAGTCCCAAGATTTTCCTTAGGGTAGTTTAGGATCTCAATTAGATCCCTTTAAAATTTTGTCAAAATCCGTTAAAGTTTGCCTAATAAGACAAGTGTAATTCATAGTGTAGTGTAGTACAGTGTAGAAAGAAGGGAGTGGTTTATCCGATTAGATGTGTTCTAGTTAAATTAATTTCAGCAGTGGGGTTGTCCCTGGGCAAGTAAACGGCCCGAATTTTAATCTTTAATTTTCATTAATCAGTTTTCCAGGGACCACCTATTCTCCACACAAACAAGTTAAAACCTACATAAAAACTAAAAAGGGGTGTCTTGATATAACGAATGGGCCTAAAAAATTAAGCCAAATCTCTATAAATAGAGAGCTTGGACTTTCATTTGGGGAGTTCTAGAGAAATCTAGGGTTTTGTTTGTTATTAGAGAGCTGGAGAGAGGGATAACGAGAGTTTTTTTAGGTTTTGAGAAAAGTGAGTAGATCCGATCCTTTTCCTTTGCAAATTTCTGTGAAATTCAGACCTTGATGAATCAGATCTTGTGTTTTGTTGCTTGAGTGCTTACAAAGCAAGCTTAGAAACCATAGTATTGCTAGAAACCTTAAGTTTGTCTTCTCAAACCTTGTTTTCTCACAAGAAATCCTAAATCCACACTATGAAACCTTAAATCAGCAACTTCTTTAGC
The DNA here is from genome assembly GCF_043159265.1 of Tasmannia lanceolata. Lineage (NCBI taxonomy): Eukaryota > Viridiplantae > Streptophyta > Magnoliopsida > Canellales > Winteraceae > Tasmannia > Tasmannia lanceolata. The sequence goes on along the minus strand of NW_027518695.1, from coordinate 56,339,696 downwards.
TTTTAAACCTCAGTTCTCATCTTTAAAATCTAGGATTTTTTTTATTTTGGATAGATCGAATCTTTAAATCTTAGATTCGAGTCTTTAGACAGCAATTTCGATTGTCAAGTGAAGCTTTTAGAAGAAGAAAAGAAAGGAGCTTTATTTGAGTTTGCAAAGAGGAACAAGAAAGAGGAGGAAAAGAGAAGAAGTTTCGAGTTCTATAATCTCAGGTTAGTTTATTTGTGCTTCGGAATTCTGAATATTTCTTGCTGGAATTGAGTCTTTATCAAAAATTTTGGTCGGCAACTCTGTCAGGTAAGTTATACTCATGGATCATAGTCTTTTTTGTTTAGATTATAAAGTTTGAACAAATTTTATAAACATTGCTTCATAAACTGCTGTTAGACTTCATAAATTTCGTATTATTTCAGTTATTTTCAAAAGGAAATGATGATTAGCAACATAAGTTTATCTTCTTGTTAATCTCTATTGGTGTATGATGATAATTAGTGTTCACTCCATGATACTGTTTGTGTATATATAATTATTGGATGAAGAGCTATAAATTTGTGGCTTGTGAATTGAACTAACTTTCTAATTTGCTGTGATTTATGAAATGATTTGATCTCTTAATTTGTTGTGTAGTTTGTAACTGAACAAATTTCCTAATTTGTTCCTAAAAAAAAAAAAAAGAGGAAGAAGAACAAAGAACTTTTGGAAAGAGAATTGATGATCACCAGTAAAATAACTCTATATTTTATAGGAGTAATTAATTTATTTAATTTAGAAAAATAATATCATTGCCATACAATATAATGGAATCTTGTCTGGAGCATAATTAAATGAGTACTTTTTGATCCTGCACTGTACTCGAAAGTTGGACAAAATGTATTTAGGAAAATATTCTCTGTTTTCATTTGTCAAATGATATCTTTGAGCCATCATAGCTTCCTAGAACTGAGTTATTGTAGAGGGAGTCCTACACTTGGTTTTTTTTCTTTATAAAAATGATCTACTGTTCTCAGACATCATAAGCAGAGATGTTTCTTTTATGGAGTCCACACATACCTGAACAGAAAACTATTGTAGACCATTTTCATAGTGTAAAACAGGAAATCTTAGTAGTTCATTTTCATTGTGTTTAAACTGAAAACTATTGAAGTTTACTTTCGTAGAGCTGAATTGGAAACTCTTGTAGTTCATTTGCGTGGTGTTAAATTGGAAGATTTTGTAGTTTGTTTTCATTTTGGTGTATCTGCTTATAGCAGCACATATTTTTTTATGAAATGTTCATATTTGAACCCTGACAGATTAGCATGCTTTGTTTAAAGGTTGTATTTTCCTTTTGATGTGTATTCAAGAGTAGATGATAGAGATGAGATAATAGTGCAAATATTTTGTTCTCTTGAGTTAAAAATTATGATTATGTCTTTATTGACTGTGTTCATATGCCTCTATTAATTGGCTGAGTTTTTTTTTTTTTTTTTTTTACATTTATGGTTATCAGTTTATATAGTTCAGGTTGATGTATATAAGTTTTGAACCTTGTATGCATCCCTTGTAAGAGTTGCTTATGTATATGTAATATATAGTTGATTCTTTAAGTTTCTGTATCATATTTTAAACCATATATGGTGAAGTGAGTAGCTTATTAGGTAAGAAGACTTTATAATAGTAAGTGGATAACATGCTTTGAACTATCGAGGAATTTCCTTTTATTGTGTTCAAGAATTGATAATAGTATTATCCGAATATGTACAGAGTAGATAACTCCATTTCTATTTGTCTTAGTTACATGATTAACCTGCTCACGAATAGAGGCATTGAGCCTAGTCGGCTTTAGTTATTTGTTTCTCCATAACATTATTATATATCAAAACCCATTTTACTTTGGTCCTTGAGTAATATTTGATGCATGATTTGGAGCTTTTACTTAAGAAATCTGCTGGTTTGATTTTGCTTTAGTCATTTCAATACAATTTTTTTCCCATTCTGCTGAAATAATCTGAAAATTAGTGTAGAAAATGTGTGCCGAAATAGAAAGCAGTGTAGTCTATTCCCATTATGCTGAAATAATCTGAAAATTAGTGTGGAAAATGTCATTGCGCCGAAATAGAAAGTAGTGTATTCTATTCCCATTGTGTTGAAATAATCTGAAAATCAGTGTAGAAAATGTCATTGTGCTGAACTATAAAAGGCAGTGTAGTCGATTCCCATTGTGTTAAGCTGAACTGAAAATCAGTGTAGTTCATTGTTATTGTGTTGAATTAAGAGTTCATGTAGTTCATGTTCATTGTGTTAAAGCGTGAGCTTTTGTAGGTCATTTATATTGCGTTAAGTTAAGAGCTTTTGTGGCTCATTTATGAGTGATGAATGGTTAGTTGAAGGTGATTGTATTATCCTGTGAAATCTGTATGCTTTTATACATATCTGAATTTAATAGTAGTTCAGTCATCCTTTGGTTAAATGCTAATGTAATGGTTAGGGCAAAACAGTAGTAGCATACTAGCATGCACTAATCGATGAAGTTCTTTTCTCAGACAATTTTTAGCATTTGTTGAGCCCTAATATATGCATTTCAGTTATCATCTTGAGCAGTTTTATGTAATCAAATAAGTCATTGGTGCAATACTTTCGACTGAATTATTCTCTCGTGGCTCCTACTCTTATTCATATTTGATCCTTTTGAATTAGTTTTAAAAAACCCATGTCTTATGATTTACACAGTTAAACATCATGTCATATTGTTTATTTAAATATCAACTTATGCACATCATAATCTTAAAAAAAAAAAAACCTGAAATGTTTTGGTATCTTGTTTATCTGATAAGTTTTCACTTCAGGACATACATTACTCACTTATATTACTTTAGTAATAGTTTCGACACGGTTTGGCTTTGAGTTCTGTTCTCCATTATCGTATTAAGCCCACAACTAAATTTTGATGTATGGAATCAAATTCTATTTATGAATTGCAAAAAGGAACAGATGAAATGATGTAGTTATCTGAACAATAGAATGCAAAAATCAAAGATAAAGCTTATGAAGCCTGAAAAGGCCTCATTAACCTGATGAAGATGAATTTCAAAAAATGACTCAAACATCACTCACATATTCACACTCTGAATTAAAAAATACTTGATGGAAATGCTTTCTTGATCCGTTAATGATCTTATCCAAACGGAATGTGATCGGAGCTAACATGAATTCACTGCAGCTGAGACAATTGATAATGATCAAAGCTTCTCTTTACGTTTTCTTTCTTCAAATCTTAAACTCCAGATCTCATGAAATTTCAAATTGTCACCAAATGTTTGTGACTGCACTTTTTAGAAGAGGTGAATGAACTTCAGATTACAATCTCCTTCAATGAAGTCGTCAATAGAAGAGGATTTTGCTTCCGAGCATGAACAAGCTCTCAGATCTCATTCTTCCAAGATCTCCCTCAAGCACTGTCTCTTTTGCTCAGATCTCTATATTAAATCTGATTTTTCTTTCTCAAAGCCCTCTCAAATCTCTCTCTGTATTTCCGATCTCTCTCTCGAACTCAAATTTCAAATCTGAGCTATATTCCTTGCTTTGTCTGATCCAAGCTAACGAAGTAGTAGCAATGCTTTCAACACAATTGCCTCTTTATCTTCTTCCCTCTCTGCAAATTTCTCAATCTCAACCTCTCTATCTCCTCTCAACTTATTCTTATACTCCAATTCAAACACAAAATGATGATTCTAAAAAAAAAATGCTAAAATTAGCTAGGGAAAAGAGATCATAGACAAATCTGAGATTTGAGGGTTTTTAGAAAGTTGAATCAATAGCTGAATATAGAAAGGATCAGGTTAAGGTAAAAGAAGAAGATGATGCAGGTAAAGTTGATCGGAGATCGCCAATGACCGGCTGGAACTTGACCGGAGCCAGGTCGGAGCTCAATCGGAGAAGATGACCGAGAGTTGTAAAATCTCTCTCTCTCTCTCTCTCTCTCTTTCTCTCTCTCTCTCTCTCTCTCTCTCTCTCTCTCTGATTTAGATTAGAAAAAACCTAATCCTCTTTGAGAAATGAAGATTAAACTGTTATTTATAGGCAAAGGCTGGTGCGGATATTGGCACTACCATTTTGATAGGCGCGCGGTTCGCGCAAAATTTTGATGGGCGCACGAAGCAATCGTGTCTTTTCTGCCCCAGGCCGCGTCCTTTCCAGGATAAATTCGCCCCCCTTCAGGATAAATTCACCCCCTTTTCTGGTTTACACTACGACACCGCCTCGGCTCGATCGCTAGGCAAACGCGCTCGGATTCTGACAAAATTTTACAGGGACCTAGATGAGACTCTAACCTAGCTTAGGGTGAAGTTTGGGACCCTAATTCATTCATTTGATGGGGTTTTGCATAAAATTGGAAGGTGAAGGGCACGGTCAAAATGGGGTGTCTACAGATTGTTACCCCTAAAATTCAACAGAATGTTTGCCCATTGTTCTTGCATCAATGTGCGCTGCTATTCTATCTCATTTGTCTTTTGAGCTTCTGTAGTCTTTCTCTATCACTCTATAGGGCTCCATACTCGGCCATGTCTCTCCTCTCCCATAACCTGAGAGAATACATCATCTCTTATAGCTGCTCGTTGAATAGCCGGGATGATGAGTCTGGTAGTCCATGAACGAAGACTGAAAATGAAGAAACCTGATGTCAAATTTGTCTAGATAAACAAATTAGTGTATGAAACTTAAAATGTATAAAGTTTTACTTGCGGGCTCACATGATAGTATAATAGGGCTTTACTTGTGAGTCTATATGACCGTATTAGTGCAGCCTACTTGTGAACGGTCAAATGAGATGGTGAATTAGGCTTACTTGTAAAGGCTACATGAAAGTAAACTAGGGTCAATATGTGAAACCTATTGTAAGTAGAAGTGCATCTCAAATATATAATACATTTTTTTATCGTTTTGTAAATCCCAAATACATAAGTTGAAGGGTCTGATATAAATGCAATATATTAGATTGACAATGATATGTGTAACGACATATTTTTTAACACCTTCATCAATGTATCCATATCAAAGGTACGTCGTTGCATATATATGTCAATGCATCGATTGACACACCCCGATTTATAAACTGTGAGGGGCCTACTCTGGATGGGATCTGGCCCTTGTTATGGCTAGGCCATGCAACAAAATCAACTCTCATGGCGATTCTAACCTTCCCATGCGAGAACCTAATTTGTTGCTTCTTTGTTTTTTCACTGCCCACTAACAACTCCATTGGAGTATGAGAATTTTTCGGCGTGAGTAGATTTTGATACATGCTCCATCGTAACTAGGCCTAACAAATAAATTATTTGGATCATTGAACGGGTTCCACTTCACCTGCTCATAATTTTTCTTTAAATGGTTTGTCTGTGCATCATATAGAAACTCTCTAATGTACGGTTTGCAAGTTGTCTCAGGGAAAAAAAATGCAAAGAAACCTTAAAATGTGATATTTTACGAGTAGATTTTTTTCAAGGAAAAACACCGGCAGCAAAGGTATATTAAAAGTGGGTGGTCCAACCATTCGGTGATCAAAACAATCTATCTATTGGTGTCGGTTGATGCTGAAATCTGGACTTGAGCCTAGGTTGAGCGTTGTAGATGAGCTTCGCTGTTTAGGATGACTTGCGATCACTGAGAATTCATTAAAGGGCCCGGTGTTTGGACACAGGAGCACGCTCTGATGCTCAAGTCAGAATGGAATACCAAACAGTTTAAATTAAATGCTAAAGCAGGGAGAGCTTGAAGAGAAACAAATGGTGTGGTTGTGTGATGCATACTTTGGAGTTTGGTCCCCCTTTGAGAGACTAGTCCCTGGTAGTTTGGAAAAATTAGCTTTAATGGAGTCCTTGTGATTGACCGACTTGCCTAAGAAGTCGGTTTCTATACATATCCTCGCCGTGAGCTAGGTTTCCTATTAGGGCACGGGTTCTATGATTTTTTTCTGGAAGAGGTGCCAAATGACTCTTGTGCTCTCGGCTGCCACTATGTGAACCTAAACGATATGTCTAGTTGACCGCATACGCGGTCCTAGCCTCACGCTGAACAAACATCCCAATCAACAATTTTTTGGTTGGTCGGATCAATGGATCCTATCATATGAACATTGCAAATTAAAAAAGAGCCTAAGAGACACCGTCTAGCAATTTCTTTCTCTTAACTCTAGGTTTGCAAACTACACATCTTTTCCTTAAGATTAAGTCCTATGAAATCAATAGTTTAGGCACCTTTAGTTTTGGATTTTGAGAATTGACCGAGTCCAAAATTAATCATCGAACTAAAATTTTAACTCCATTCTCAGTCCAATAATCACTTTTCGGACTCAAATCAATTCTCAAAATCTAAAACAAACAGTCTAAATGAGGCCCAATGGAACGAAGAGGCTAAAGTCATTTGATCAAGGTGGGGTCGGATTGACGGATCCTATCAGATGAACACATGTGGTGCTCACTTGGAACCTCCATTGATGAATGTATCTTCATCCTTGTCAATATTTCCAAATACTTTGAAGGGCGATGATAATTTTGCACCCCTCTTGGATAATTCACACCCCTTTAACGGGAATCGATGTCAAAGAGCATTAAAAGTCTTGCACATAACCTTCTTTTTTACGCTTTTTTATGTTAATTTATAGTAGACGGGTGCGAATTATCCTAGGGGGGTACAAATTTATCATCTCGCTACTTTGAGTCTTATAAGTTGAATTAATTAGTTATTGCAGATTTTGCATCTCTCAATACATTTCTAATGTCAGCTTCGCGGTTATCTTATGCCATGTTTGTGTTGGAGTTTGAGTACTGATTGTGGGTCCAAAACTAATTAATGGACTAAAAATTAAACATAAATTTGAGTCCACTAATCAGTTTTGGACTCACAATCGGTTCTCAAAATACAAAATTGAGCCTTAGAGTTCTAATCTTGTTTTGGAGCTTCTCGATCGATCTATACTTTTTTCTAATGTGTGGTGCCTCGATGGCTAGAACACGTAAATCAGGAAGAATACTTATCGCTTCTTTGTCTTTTATGTAGTGTGGGCACAATGAAGCTTGCTTTTTATTAAGTCGGTTACTATAGTGTGATGCTCCTTGTCGGCCATGACTGTAAGTACACACCACTTTTCAAGTGTAAAAGAAGGGCTATGTTTGGTTGCAAGTAATTACCTGGAACTTACCTCGTGGAATATTGGTAGGTAGTTTTTGCTTGTCAACCAAGTAGAGTACTGGTAGGAGGCATCATTACCAATATATAGATAGAGAAAAAAGTAAGAGAGAGAGAGAGAACATCATTCTCAAAAAAATCCAAGCAAAAAAATCACATTTTTGCAGTCCTTTGCTTGTATTTTGTTAGTATAACTGTAGAAGACATGGGTGACATGTCACTACACAAGGAGGATTCATTCGTCTAATGCCAACCAAACATAGCATATTGATGATGTGGCACCCAAAACTCAAGTAAAACTGGCAGCTACAAAAGCCAGGCTTTTGCGCAACCAAACAGAGACTTCTTTCCTATTTTACGAGGAGATCACTTGACCACTACTCTACCAAGACACAGGTAATTAAAAAAAACTAAATGGGTTCGTGAGAAAATAGCATTTGATTGATTCTACGTTGAAACATGACACCTGGATGGTCACGTGTGATCATCATAGCCTGGAAAACTAAGCTAAGTTAATTGGGCATGATCGACTAGTCACAATGGGGCCAGCTTCCCGTCCTATTGTGCCACAATCCATAGACAAAGATGACCCATACATCCACAGAAATACAGAATTGACTGCACCTTTCTCGATTGTACCCTCGAAAATAAGTTCTCTAAAGACTGGCTAACTCTTTTTCCATAAATTTTGCAAATTTGAATATTTCTTTGTTTTTGAGGAAAATTTAGAACTTGTTTGGTAAGCATGGAAAATTGTTCCTTGGATTGGTTTATTGTTTTTCTTTTATGATATTTATGAGCTTTTCCGTATGTCCTAACTGCCCTTGCAGACTTTGGATACATAAACAATCAAGATCAAACTTCTCATCAAAATCAGGTCACATATTTGGACTTGCATCTACTATCTAGACCTTCGATCTAAAGGGCCATGAGGCTAGGCCAATGGTCATGGTCTCATGCCTATGGATTTAAATTTCGGTTTCGGTACTAGTTTTGGCCTTCGTTGAAACTGAAATTTTTGCCGAACTTCGGCAAAAAAAATAAATAAATTAATCGTTTAGGAAATTCGACCGAAATTTCATTATATATTTTTTTTATAAATTTTTTTTTTTTTTCGAAGTTTCCAAAATTTCGGTTAAAAGTTAAAACTATGCTCATGCCAAACATTAAGATTAAGTCCTAAAAAATCAACTACTTAGCTTTTCTTGGAGAGACCTAAATATAATTGATTTTCTAACCTGTGGTGCCCGTTGGCTTGAGCACTTGAGTGGGGTAGATGAATTATTGCATCTTTGACTTTAAATGCAGTGTTGGCCACAATCAAACTTTGCTTTTTTAAAGTGGGCTGCTATTGTTTGATTCTCCTTATCGGCCACAGGGAACGATGACATTAACTAGTGCTCAAATGGGCCCCATTTGATTGGTAAAAATCTGTCCACTCTTGCTTTACTATCGATTCGAGATGGACGACTAGTATGAATTTGATGGATCTTGCTATTGTTGACAAGTCTATGTGAGGTCAAGATGGAAAGATTTGTATGACTTTTGGGGAAAGATTTGTATGAATTTTGGGGCATGTAGAGGAGATCCAAAGCAAGGCCCAACGATTCAGATCAATCTATATCCGATTGTTGGTCATTATTTCTTAATTTTCTAATCTTCTGACCATGATAAGAACGTGTAGGCGATGTAGCTAGATTTTTTTTCCTTTGTGTGGTGCTCCTTGCTTGCCACATAACCTCTCAAATATGAATTATTGCATCTTTTTCTCCTTACTTTTCTTCCTGTGTAAAATTTGTTTTACTCATCAAAAAAAAATTTGTTTTACACCCATTTTACGTCAAAAGAATGATCCATTACTTGTTTTTCCCCACTGCAAGAGGCTCTCTGTGCTAAAAAACAGAGGTGTTTTGAGTTCATAGTGATCTAATCTTGCTTTTTTGGAAGCACAATTTGTTAGTTCATTGCTGCTTTCTTTGGTTTTTCTCTCCAATACAGGAAGAAAGTATGGCAGATCTATTACTGTCTTCTCTTGTTGATACAATCGTTGCCAAATTGATGGATTCAATCATACAAGAGATTACATTAAAAGCTTTTCCGTATGTCCCAACTGCCCTTGTAGACTTTGGATACTCATTTTCCATGATTTTGTTTTGTAAAATTTGAAATCTTCATTGCTTTGTTTGAAAATTTAGGACATGTTTGGTAGGCATGGAAATTTAGGACATGTTTGGTAAGCATTGAATTTTTTTTGGTTTTTTCTGATATTTAAAAGCTCTTCCGTATGTCCCAACTGCCCTTGTAGACTTTGGATACATAAACTATCAAGATTAATATTATAATCAAAATCAGGTCACATATGAGGACTTGCTTCTATTATCTGAAGCCACGAGGCTATAGGTACTATGGTCATGGTCTCATGCCATACAGTAAGATTAAGGCCTGAAAAATCAACGACTTAGCTTTTCCTGGAAAGCTCTAAACATGATTGATTTGAAGAAAAAAAAACGAGTGTAAACTATCATGTTGTAGAGAAGCTATAATCTTAGAGTTCTAATCTTGTTTTTGGAGCTTCTCCATTTGATTCCAGTATTGATCCAAGTTTTGCCTAGTTATTTCTTGTTGCCCGGTATGAAACTCGTACTAAGATTTTTTTATCTTTCTTCAACTAAGCCCTCCACCTTAGCTTTTTTCTAATGTGTGGTGCTCGTTGGCTTGAGCACGTGAATGGCACAAGTAAATTTTGCTTTTCTGAACTATTGTTTGATGACATTAACTAGTGCTTAAATGGGCCTCATTTGATTAGTAAAAATCTCCCGACTGGTGCTATACTAACGATTTGAGATGGACCACTTGTATGATCCCATAAATTATATATTTTGGCAATATGTGTCCTATCATTAACTAATCTGATATATCCATTTGATGGGCCATGCTATGTGATGTCAAGATGGAAAGATTTGTATGATTTTTGGGGCATATATATAGGAGATCCAGAGCAAGGTCAATCAAGCCAACGTTTCAGATCATCTCACAGATGAATTATTGCATCTTTTTCTTTTTGGTCTTGCCTCACAATCAACTAACTTTTCTTTTCGGGCGGTGATAAATTCACCCCCTCTATGTATGAATTCACCCCAATTTTTTCAAAATGGAAGGTACAGCCCATACCGTAGGATGATCCAAACCGTCCATTTGATGGGCCACACGTAAATAGGTTGTGCCCCAAAAATCATTTCCATAGGATGATCCCAACTGTCCGATCTATAGAATTTTTCACAATTTGAGTTCCTCTTTAGATCGGAGGGTTAGAATCATCTTATGGTAATGATTTTTTTTTTTGGCACAATCTATTTACGTTTTGGCCCATCAAATGGACGGTTTGGATCATCCTATGGTGTGGGGAGCACCGTCCATTTTGAAAATTACGGGGTGAATTCATACATAAAAGAGGGTGAATTTATCACTGCCCGTCTTTCCGTGTAAAATTTGTCATACACCCATTTTTCGTCAAAAGAACGTAGAAACTAGAAACAGCGCTTTTAATGTGGGTTTTTTTTTATCGTGTGATGCTCTTTGTGGAAAATAATGATTCATTACTTGTTTTCCCCCACTGCAAGAGGCAGAGGCTCTCTGTTCTAAAAAAAACCAGAGGCGTTTTGAGTTCTTATCTTACTGTTCTAATCTTGCTTTTTTTTGAAGCACAATTTGTTAGTTTGTCTCTGCAATACTAGAACAAGGTATGACGGATTACTTACTATCCCCTCTTGTTGATGCAATCGTTGGCAAATTGGAGGAATCCATAAAAGAGATTAAATTAATGTGGGGTATTGATGAGGAGATCGAAAACCTTTCCAGCACATTATCCAAAATTCAAGCTGTGCTTCAAGATGCTGAAGAACAGCAAGTAACGAGTAATGAAGTGAAAGATTGGCTTCGAAAGCTTAAGGATGTTGCATACGACGCTGATGATGTAGTGGAAGAGTTTGCAACGGACGTGCTCCGATTAAAATTGGAAGGCGGAAATCAATTCAGAAAGAGGAAGCATCAGCTATACAACTTCTTTTCTGTTCTTTTTAATTCCATCACATTTTTGTCTCGAGATAAGACGATAGTACAGAAGATGAAGGAAATTCAGGAGAGACTAATTAAAATTGCAAAGGAGAGGCACGACCTTCATCTCAAACAAGGAGATGGAGGGAGGCCGCGTGAAATAAAAAGGAAATCGCTGACTAGCTCCTTAATAAACGAATCAAATATATTCGGTCGGGATAAGGATAAAGAGAAGATAGTAAAATTGCTACTGGATGAATCCACATCGTCGTCGTCATCGTCGTCCAAGGATATATCTATTATTCCTATTGTCGGCATTGGGGGACTCGGAAAGACAACTCTCGCCCAGTTTATTTACAATGATGAAAGGGTGGGAGATCATTTTTCAGTTCGAGGATGGGTCTGCGTCTCTGAAGATTTTGATATGTGTAGACTAACAAAAGCAATTATGGAATCAGTGACAAAGAACTCTTGTGATCTTAACGAAATTGATCCACTTCAAGTTAGCCTCAAGGAAAAATTGAGTGGCAAGAGATTTCTACTCGTCCTAGATGATGTATGGCATGACAATGATAATGATTGGCAGAGGCTACAGTCCCCATTCAGTTCTGGGGCAAACGGAAGTAGAATTATAATAACTACTCGAAGTTCAGAGGTTTCAAGAATCATGGGCACAATTCCCGCCTATAAGTTGGGTTGTTTAGACGACGATGACAGCTGGTCCTTGTTTACACGATGGGCATTCATAGTGGGAAGCTCAGATGTACCTCCAAACTTAGTAGCAATTGGAAAGAAGATCGTGAAAAAGTGCAATGGGTTGCCTTTGGTAATAGAAGCTCTTGGAGGTCTCTTACGTTCAAATACCGATGAGAACAAGTGGAAGAATATCCTTGGAAGTGAAATGTGGGAAATATCAAAGATGAGAAATGATATTATTCCAATACTAAAATTTAGCTACGATCACTTGCCTGCATGTCTGAAACAATGCTTTGTGTATTGCTCCCTGTTTCCAAAGGATTATGAATTTGACAAGGACACTCTAATCCAACTTTGGATTGCAGAAGGATTTATCCAACATGAAGGAAGGAAGCGATTGGAAGACATAGGTTTCGAGTATTTTGATGAGTTGATGTCAAGGTCCTTCTTTCAATATTACGGATCACGCTACAAGATGCATGACTTAATTCATGACCTTGCGCAATCCGTTTCTGGTGTCGAATACTTCAGAATAAAGAATAGCGCTGACTCTTGGAATATCGCTGCAAAGGTTCGTCATGCATCAGTATGGCAACGCAATGAACACTCAGGAATTTTCGAGTCCTTTCATGAATCTGAGAGGTTGCGCACATTTCTGCTACCGCCAAGGTGCGAAACACTCACTAAGCAAGTTGCTCATGATTTCTTCCTAAAATTGAGATGCTTACGGGTGTTAGATTTGGGTGATGCTTGTGTAAGAGATTTGCCAGATTCTATTAACGAATTAAAATATTTGAGGTACCTCGATCTCTCTCATACAAATATTGCAACCTTGCCGGAATCAATAGCTAGCCTCTATAATTTGCAAACACTGAAACTTTGCTATTGCGGGCAACTTGGTGAGCTACCAAAGTCCACCAGCAACCTAATTAACTTACGGCATCTTGCTTTTAGGGGTTGTAAGATTCATACGCCGCCAGAACTTGGGAAATTAATAAGTCTTCAAACACTAACTACATTTGTTGTGGGCAAAGAAAGTGGATGTGGAATAAGGGAGTTAAAGAACTTGACAGAGTTGAGGGGAACTTTTCACATTTCAAATTTAGAGAATGTGATTGATGGGAAGGAAGGCAAGGAAGCCAATTTGAAGAAGAAAGAGTACCTTGATACGTTGACGTTGGAATGGGGAAATAATAATCCACGAGGTGTTGCAGTTGATGAGGAGGTACTTGAAGCCCTCGAACCTCACTCCAACCTCAAAACCCTAAAGATTTTATCATATGGTGGTGTTAGTTTCCCCAGGTGGATGATGAGCGGTAATTTGACGAATCTGAACACTGTTAGTCTCGTTCAATGTTTGAATTGCCAACAGCTTCTACCCCTTGGGCAGCTACCTTTCCTCAAGCAGCTCCAGATTAATGGAATGGATGGATTGAAACATATTGAAGGTGAGTTTATTGGTGGGTCCAATAAGGTTATTAAGGGTTTTCCATCATTGAAGAAGTTAGGGCTGGCAAACATGTTGAATTTGGAGGAATGGTGTGGTGCAAGGGAAGGGGACATGCCATGCCTTGGTACACTAAAAATATCAAATTGTCCTAAGCTACAGAGATTTCCCCACCTCCCATCCATTAATAATTTGGTATTACGAGACTGTCATGAGATGGTATTGACCTCGGTTCCTTGCCTCACTACTCTAAAGTCATTACAAATTCGCTATATTAAAGGCTTGATATCCTTACCCCCTGGATTTCTTCAACCCTTAACCGTACTTGAGAGATTGGAGGTCAGTGACTGTAATGAGTTGGTGTCTTGGCCAAAGGAGGTCGGGTTGCATGACCTTCCTTCTCTCCAATATTTACAAATTGTGGGGTGTCCTAAACTCGAGTCATTGGGAGACGATGAGGAGGGCCTTCCCATCACGCTTAGATCTCTCAATATATCCAACGGTTGTGATAGCCTCAAGTGTACGCCTACAAGGGGGCTAGGAAAACTGAGTTCCCTCCAACATCTGGACTTGGTTACTCAATGCCCATTCTTGCCAGAGGGGATTTTCAGCAACCTTACGTCCCTCAAACAATTGAAGATTAGAAGTAGTCCACAATTGGAGTCATTGGAGGAACTGCCCATCACTCTTCAATCCCTTGAGATATTCTCATGTTCTAATCTCAAATCCATGGCCAAGGGGATTTTCAACAACCTTACGTCCCTCAAAAATTGGGATATTGGAAATTGTCCACAATTGGAGTCATTGGCAGGCGAGGAGGAGTTACCCACCGCGCTTACATCTCTCTTGATCTCCAACTGTCCTAATCTCAAATCCCTATCCAAGGAGATGCGTAATAACCTCACCTCCCTCGAAGAATTATATATTAATAACTGTCCACAACTAGAGTCATTGCCAAACATCATCGGCCTCCGTAGAATGACAATTAGAAAGTGCCCTCTATTGCAGCAGTTTCCAGAGGGAATGCTCGACATGCTTACATATCTCTCAGTTGATAATGTTGAGATCTTTTCTAAAAACCTTACATCCCTCCAAACCTTGTATATTTCTCAATGTTCACAACTCGAATTCTCTCCAAGCATGCTACTGCGCCCCACGCTTGAAACCATCTGTATCAATTCGTGTGATAATCTGAAATCCCTGCCCAAGGGGATGTTGAAGAACCTCACCTCCCTCAAAGAATTGACCGTTCGTTGGTGTCCTCAACTCCTTTCCTTGCCGGAGGAAGGGCTGCCCACCACGCTTCAGAAATTAGATATTGTTGGCTGTCCGGAAGTAGAGAAACAATGTCAAAAGGACGGAGGCCAATATTGGCCCAATATCTCACACATCCCCATCATATGGATAAATTACTCGAGGGTTTGAAGACTACTCTGGAGAAGGTACACGACTGTCTCTCCTCTTGGCTTTTGTTTTATTTATTTTTTGGTATGTAAGATGGGATTGAACCTCCGACCTCCAGGTTGATGAGAAAGCCTTAACCATTGAGCTAGAGGTTCAATCCCAAATTAGGGCTCTTGGATTTTATTAATCATATGAATAGATTTCAATCCATTATTTATTTTAAAGAATAGTAGACCTCAATTTCTCTCTATCTCTTTTCATTTCCTCATTTTCTCTCTTTCAAAACAAAACAAAGGAAACAGTTAATTTTACTGGAATTCCAGGCTCATAAAGAGATTTTTTTTCAGGTTCTTTAATTTTTCATTATATCTCAAAATTCCTTGTCTTAGTCTTGCCATACAGTAGATTATGACTTGTTTAAGACAAAAGGAACCCTAACTAGGATGAATTTACCTTACATGCTTCATTGAATTTATGCTCTGTTTTGAACTCTATGGTATCATTCATATTAATTGATCCTGTAGCAACTCTTCAAATCTTCTTTCTTTTTATTTAGCATTGGTTTGCTTTAAATGTTATTTGATTGATGATTTCATTTGCAATTGATTACATTCCCTAAACTTCTGTTAGAACTGAGCATCAATATAAAATAGATTATGACTTGTTTGAGACGTATTTTCCCCTCTTCATTGTATGCTTTGCTCTTTTGGAATGAAATTGCTAATTTTCTCAAAAAAAAAGAGGACTTGTTTGAGGCAAAAGGAACCCTAACTAGGATGAATTTACCATAGATGCTTCATTGAATTTATGCTCTGTTTTGGGCCATTTGATTTTTGTTCCTAGGTGGAGTGTTTGTTGTCCTTTTCTTTGTTTTCCCTTTTCAATAAGTTTCAACTAATCCTTGAAAAAAGAAAAAAAAATCTTTGTATATGTATACATTACTTGAGAATTTGATCAATGTATGAATGTGAGATCTGTGCATAGTTAAAATTAACAAAGTCAAACCAGCCACCATGGATTTTTATTTTCCTTACTACTCATTGGTTGTTCCATGTCATTATTTCTTGGTATCATTCATATTAATTGATCTTGCAGCTGAAATTTTAGGCATTCAACTCTGCAAATCTTCTTCCTTTTTATTAAGTGTTGGTTTGCTTTAAATGTTATTTGATTCATGATTTCATTTGCAATTGATTACATTCCCTATACTTATAAGAAGATGAAATCGTGTCTAAACTCTAAAGGTTTCCCTCTTGAATTTATTATACCAACTTCTGTTAGAACTGAGCATCAAAACTCTGTTAATTTTTCATATTGCATGTACCTCTCACACACACACAGACACATTTTATTGGAATTTCAAGTTCATATAAACAAAAGGACAAAGCAAAAATTCCAGGACCTTCTTCTCCAACCCAAACATACTGATTTTCTCTTTAAATCTCAAAAATCACTTACTATTATCTCAGCCCCTCTTTTCTTCTCATTTTTTTATAACAATGGACAAAAATGATTTTAAGCCCATTATGTTGTATGGGCTCAATTTTTTTTTTTTTTTCTGATTTTCTGAGAAAAGAGATACATTTCATTGCATTGAATTTTGAAAGAAGAAAATATTTCACTCTCCACAAGTTTGGGTTATATGTCCTACACATAATTAAGTTAGTTTCACTAATGCATAAGTATTTTAAAGTTAGGAGGTGCTAAGTCAGTCACCATAGACAACTTCCATCTGCTAATGTTTAGGGATATCAGGCTTGGCTATTTGTTGATCCCGAGATATACAATTATTGTTCATGCATTTTGGTATTGTGGATATTAGAAGCCTTTTTCATTTACACTTCTTTTATTCCTAACATTCAAATTAGTAATGCTTAAGAACCTCAAAAGAGATTAAAAAAATGAATGCTTTAATACAATGCATACATCTATTACTTACAGTCAGTAAATAGAAACAAAAATTCGAAAACTCTCTAATCTAGTTTTTTTTAGCATAGTATGGAACACCATGATAGTGGCAAACGCATCTCTTCTCAAAGAAGTTATAGTTCCAAAACAAAATCATGTTTTACATAGTTCAAAGCAGGTTTAGATACTTTTTTTATGGGTAAGCTGGGGTTAGGCGGGACCCCGACTAGAAGGTTTAGATGCTTTATTTGTTAGTATGTCTAGGCTGAGATATTTTAATCTAAAATCAAATTCCAAATTAGTTGATGTGATGCTAGTAGAATGCTCTTTGTTCTAGCCCTATAGATTAGGATGGAACAACATGATGCTGGAAAAAACATCTACTCAAAGAAAGTCTAGATGCCCTTACAAAATTCTGTCTTACATGATTCAAAGTAGGTTAAATGTTTTTCTTTGTTGTATGTCTGGGTTGAATTTTTCTTCTCTAAAAACAAATTTGACATTAGTTGATATGATGCTAGCAGAGTGGTTCTTACATTTTTCTTCATTAATTTTCAAATTACTTACCTAGTAGTCTACAATAAATTATTACCTTTTTTGTAGCAAAAAAAATCCAACTGGGATGAATTTACCGAGTACCCATCGCTGAATTTAAGCCCTGTTCAGACTGCTTTGGTTCTTATGTGATTTTCTTTTCTTTTCCTTTATTATTGGCTTCGTCCCTTGGTGCAGTATTTGTTTCGTTTTTCTCTGGTCTCCTTTTTCAATTAGTTTCAGTTTCTCTAGAAGAAAAGAATTGTATGTATTAAGAATTTGATCAATGTGTGTAACTAAGATCTTTGCACAGTTAACTTTATCAATATCAAACAAGCCACCATGGATTTTTATTGAGCTTTCTATTCATTGGTCGTTCCTTGTTATCATTTCTTTGTATCTTTTTTATTAGTGATTTGATTTGCAAATAGTTACATTCCATATGCTTATAACAAGATGGAGTGGTGTCTAAAGGTTTCTCTTTTGCATTTATTACACCAACTTCTATTAGAACTTAGCATCAACATTGAATTAATTTTCCAACTTGCTATACCTCTTTAGGACTCATTTCATAGAACTCATTTATAGAAGAGTGGCAAATTTTTACGGCCGGTTGCCAACCTGACGCCAACCCTCCTCCTTTATCCTGGCTTGGGAAAGGCTGTTAAAAACACAGGCGTTCTGTGCGACCGTAAAATCCCTACCAAGTTGAGGGGAAATTTTTATAAGACAGTTGTGGGGCCAATCATGTTGTACATGCTGTACGGCTCAGAATGTTAGGCCACCAAGAAGCAGCATGTGCATAAGATGATTGTAGCGGAGATGCGAATGCTTAGATGGATGTGTGGCCACACAAGGTTAGATAGAATTAAAAATAAAGACATTCGTAAAAAAGGTGGGGGTGGCACCAATTGAGGAGAAGATGGGAGAGCACCGCTTAAGATGGTTTGGACATATCCAATATAGGCCTTTGGATGTTCCGGTGGGAAGCGGTGACTCGTGCCAAATTGATAGAGTAAAAAGAGGTAGGGGCAGACCGAAAACAACTTGGGTAGAAACAGTAAGGAAAGACTTGACAGCTAGGAACATAACATAGAATATGACCTTGGATAGGATAGAATGGAAGAAAATGATCCACGTAGAAGAACCCAACTAGAGCCGGGTAGATTCCTTTCACCTTCTTCATGAAGTTTTTCTAAAGGATTCATTTTAGCCGACCCCAACTAGTTTGGGACAAAGGCTTTGTTGAGTTGAGTTGAGTTTTTGCCTGTACCTCTGTCTCTATCTCTCCCTCTTTCTCACACGCACGCACACACATTGAATTTTTTTGCTAAATAAGAAAAATTAAAAACACAGACACGCAAACACACTGGCATATTGACTTCTTTTTTGTTAGATAAGAAAGAGTTAAAAACACACACACATACATGTTAACTTAAAATGCTCCATTGGACCTTTCTTAGTTGCAGCTTTTTATTGCCCTAAACTTTCTCCAATTTCTTTCAAATCCTCGTCTACTCTTTTAGTTTAGGCCTACCAAATAAAGAATGATAAAGAAGTTGGAGGTTACATCCTAGCTTACCTACACCAAAAAAAAAGAATGATCCCTGCCTGTTTCCATATGTTTCCCCTTCTCCGTCATTTTTGGATGGCCTTTATCCATCCACCGAGGTTCGTCAAAAGTCTCGGTTGGGACTAAATGTGATTCGAAAGACTGTATCCATGATTTCTTGTACAAAAATAGGATAAATGGGGGATTTTGGTTTCTGAATTCAGAATTAATACAATATAGTAGACAACAAAAAATTAACCTTTTACTTCTTCTTTGTAAATTATTTCCTTTTGGGTGCCTATTTATGAAACAATATTATGTTAGAATAAGCTTATTATTTCCTTTCTATAGAGTGAACATTTTCTCAAGCCAATTTGGTTGGGAAGAGTTCATTTCATTGGCATCCATACTAAGGTTCAATATAGGGATTTCAGTCAAATAACCAATTTGCTTTTGTAAAATCACATGCAAGGTTGTTTTGGATTTTTCTTGATCCTGAACTATCAACCACCCTATCCAATAATGTCAAGTCATCTTGCAACATCTAGAGAAAATTGTCTTTCTTCCATCATAGTAACTCCATATCCAAACTAGATTAAATTTCCTTGAAGCAGAGATCGAACAATTTTCATAAAGAAGGAAATATTCCTTTATTCAAACCTCCAAATGCCCATACTATCTTCTCCTTTTTGGTTCACGGGGTTGACTCTCCGACTTACCCAACAGGAATATCCTTATTGCATTTTGTTATTTCTGTTACTATTAGAATCAGAACCTTGGGTTCAAACTATAATTTACCTTTTGGAAGGAGGATTATAGCATGATCCATTCATATTCATAAATAGAGTTCATCTTACATGACAAAATATAAAAATTAAGCTTCATTGGAAGGGAATGATCGTTCCTTTTTCCATATCTGTCTATTGATCTCAGCCTTAATGTATAAAAATTAATCCCAGTTGATTCATGCCAATCCTCCAGAGCCCAATATGAAAATATGATTGCTGAAACTTCAGACAGTTATTAGGAACATGCATATCTAGTAGTCATGATTAATGTATAACTGACGTAAATCAAAAGTAAACACAACATGAATTGGAAGATTTTTTTTAATGTATGAAGAGAAACCAATGCTGCAACGATCTATTTGTCAAAAACATGCTGCCCAAGGGGATGAACATCCCTCTCCCCATCATCCCCTCGAACTTTTTCATACTATATCCATTGATAGATCAGGAGAGCATTATATACGATTATAATACTTTTCTTTCATAAATTCCCTTGGAGGGGTCCCCCAAACCCCAGCTTACCCATGCAAAAAACTTGAATCGGAACAATGAAGTAGAGAGATAGAAAATTTTAGTGATTCCTATAGAAATTTCCCAATAAATAAAAAAAGATCCAAAATCATGAACTTTCTTTTTCATAGAAGCAATAATAAAGATCCTTTAAAATTAGCAATCATGAATTGTTTGTGAATAAATAGTTCCATTGAAGGGAATAATCATAAACTTTTCCATTGAAAGCTTACCATTAATTATGTGGAGAGTACCTGTACAAAAAGTTTCTTCTAATGTCTACACCATAACTTTCTAGTCCTCGACTGATAGTACTTTCTAAATGAACCCCAAAAAATGTCTCCTTGGTACTCTATAACTATTGAAACTTAAGTAACTAATAGTATTCTTTGCTTAGAAAACTCAAAAAAAGCAATTTCTAAACTATAAAAAAAACTACTAAATTTTGATTTACCTACTTCCGAGAAACAAGCGATGACTATTTCTCATATTACATGTTTGATGAAAATTCAAAGCTATCCAAATACAAATAGATAGAACATAGGTACAAATCACAAAGAAGGGTGTGGAGGAGATAAAGATAATATCAATGTTAATGGTAACATATCATTTAACATCAACCAGAAGTTGAAGGGAAGAAAGGCTGCCTGTCATTTCTATATTCATCAAAATTACTAGTTTTCAATCTTACAAGTATAAATGTCATACCAATCAAAAGTTCCATACATGAACCAACTCCCTTATCTGATATAGGCTATCATTAAAGACTTCAAACAACTTACAAGGAGTAGCAAACTATGAAAGGTAAAGTTATGCAACCTACAATGCATGGAAAATTCAAATACTAACTGCATTCATCCTAGAAACAATCTACAATGCATATAGGTCAACGATTGACAACTCACAACTACCATTTGGACCCGCAATATGTGGTCACAGTAGATATACCATCATTGTTTTCTCTATTCAAATTCCTTGTTTTTATGTTTTTTTTTATTTTAAAGGTAACAGTTTTTTTTATTGCTGTAAGAGTAAATACAACAGAGGGGACGAGACATCCCACAAGTGTAAAAAACCATACAGCCTGTAGCCTGAAACTTCCAGTCCACCCGAGAGTAAATACAACAGAGGGGACGAGACATCCCACAAGTGTAAAAAACCATACAGCCTGTATCCTGAAACTTCCAGTCCACCCGTAATCATACCAACTGACAGCAGACTTACCAATATGCCTCCTTTTTATGTTAACTTCCTTTTCTACTCTTTCTTTTCAACTCAACTCAACTCAACTCAACAAAGCCTTTTCTACTCTTTCTTTTATTCTTTTTAATTTTGTCCACTTTTATCATGGTAAATGGCAAAGATGCCCTCCTCCTTGTGAACCATGTGACTTCTATTCTTTGGATGCCTTCATTCTCCTCCTCTTGGAAAGAAAGTCGCCATTGGATTTTCATTCAAGTCACCATTTTAGAACGCCACACAAGTGAACATCTTGCCAAAAACCAAAACTAGATTGCATCAAAAGGCATCCAATGAGATTATCTTTTACCTTGAATGTGGTCTTTCCATTCATCTCTTTGGATGACATCATTCTCCCCCTGCTTGGAAAGAAAGTCGCCATTGACTTGATTCGGATTTGATCTAGCCACTTTTTAGTTTGATTTTGTTGAACATTCTGCACTAGCGAGCATTTCAAACATGTCATCTATCTCTGTCTATCCCTGCATGTTAATTTCTGTGTATTATGGTATTTCAGTTTTTTGGTAAATTCTTTCATGGAAAATTCATTGTCAAGCTCATTAATAGAACAAAGAGAAACAGATTATTATCCCCTATGAAGGATCTCTCTCTCTCTCTCTCTCTCTCTCTCTCTCTCTCTTACATGACTATAGAAGATTTTACACCATTACATAGCATAGGGATCAAGTTCTCGTAACAAGGGATTTAGTTTAACCTCCTATTAGATGCACATTTTTCCTTCTTACACCCTTTGAAGCCATAGATCCTTCCTCCTCTTCTATATAGTTCTCAATTCTATCTTCGTTTCAAAACTCTAATCCATCTCTCTCCAAAAAATGGAAATCCCACACAGATCATACTCCTCTTTCAAAAATTTTACTCAAAAATTTTGTTGTTGTCTCACTGTAGACTCTTCCAACAAATTATAACTAAGAGTACAAGGTCATTCAGTTTTATTATTCAGTTACGTTTTTGTGAATACCCATTATCGTTTGAATTATTTACTTGTTTAGATATTGCTTTAGTTGAACATGACAGCGAAAAGAATTTTCATCCTGTTATTTTTCTACAACTTTACATTCCATGACTTTATTTCTCTCAAAATTGTCATGTTTTTGTACTCCATCTAAGCAATAAATCAAATTCGCACCAAATTAACGTGAAGTTCAAGTAATATATATGTCAACTTACATGCTTATCTTTTCATTTCAGGTTAAGCAAATTCAACGGGCACCATTCTCTCATGGAACAATAGAAATGGCATATTATCTAAATATGCAGTCTGGAACGGATCTTGAACATCATGTAAGTATAGAATGTAATAACCAATACGCACCTCCGTACAAAGAAAGTTATGCTTGGTTACTATGAAATTCATTATTTCCTTCTTACCAAGCACAGAGATAAATCTGCATACATTTTGATGCTGACAAACTATTTTTCGCTGTCTATGTAATAAGTGAAGAACACAGCATCTTCCATTAGCACGTTGTCCTTTCCTTTTGTATTGTTATATTGGTCTGAAGCTTCAGGACTTCCTAAAGGAGCCTCATGAACTGTCTTTCGACAGAATATGTGGTTCGCTTTTTGGAATAAAAAAACAAGAAGAAGAAGAAACAAGTCCAGAGAGTTGAATTGCAATATTCTTAATAGCTACCACAAATTCAAATAGCGAATAATGAAATCTCCATTACCAATTCTATGTAAAATGCCTCTGGATGCACAGCCAAAATTGTTTTTTGAAGCTCCGTCTTTGTTAACAATTTTTCTTTGCTTTGCTAGTGTGTATTCTAAAGCGCAACTGTAGTATGCATTTCAACACCAAAACCATGTTTTGAAAGACTGATGCTTCAGATGCAACAGAGCAACTGTAGTATGCTTTTCAACACCAAAACCATGTTTTGTCCGGCCTTAGAAATCTTACTAGTTGAGCCCTTTTGGATTCTTCATCTGTTGAGCCCTACCACCAATTTATCTTCAATTGTGCATATTGGATGGTATGAATTTAAAGTTTGCATCATTTTATTGGAGGCTTTGGTTCCCCTAGATGAATAGGAGTTGTAGAAATCTGACAGGTGCCCATAAAAAAAAAGAAATCTGACAGGCCTAATTCTATCTCACGTACAAAAGGAACCCAAAAACTAATATAATGAAAACACAAGTGTTTTATGCGGTTTGAAAATGGTGCGTACATCCATGGGAGAGATGACAATCTTCTATTATATGAAAAACAGATAAACAAAGCCATAGATCTACATCCACTGGGTGGTCAATCAAATCAATTGGTGAAACTGCTGCTGGTCGGATAGATTTGCTCAACCTTTGTTGGATATTATCAAGGACGTCAAGAAAAAGTACAGAAGGCCATATATTGTTTTAATCTTCCCTAAATAATAGTGGGGCCAAATAAGTTTCTTATCAGCAGCCTAACTGCCATTGCAAGTGTACTAGTGTATAACTTATTTTGAGTAGAGATTGGTGGTGTTTAAATTCATTTTAATGTTGTTTCTCTATTGGGTACTTTCTTAAATATTCAGTTAGTGTTCCATTAAATACTCATTACTGTTTGAATTTGTCACTTGTTTGGATGTTGCTTCAGTTGAACATGAGGTGAAGA
This sequence comes from Tasmannia lanceolata, assembly GCF_043159265.1. Classification (NCBI taxonomy): domain Eukaryota; kingdom Viridiplantae; phylum Streptophyta; class Magnoliopsida; order Canellales; family Winteraceae; genus Tasmannia; species Tasmannia lanceolata. The sequence continues at coordinate 56,315,784 of NW_027518695.1, read as the reverse complement.
ACTTGTCGTACTGTAGTTTTTTCTCCGACTTTACATTCCATAGAGTTGTTTCTCTGGAAATTCTATGTTTATGTAATATAGCTATGCAGCAAATCAGGGATGTATCAATTTCAGCTAAAATTAAAGTAATATAAATTCAACTTACATGTTATTCTTTCCATTTCAGGTTAGCGAATTTAGTCGGCACCCTTCTCTCGTTGGAAAAAGTACAAAATGTGAGATTATGTGTATCTGCAGCCCTCTGTCCAGGAGATAATAATGTATGGTTATGTTTTCCCCCTACAAACTTAGCTATGATTGGTTTGTATGCAATTCATGATTGCAATATAAATATGTATGTTGTTATTCTTTTTGTACTGTCATATTGGTTTTATACTTAAATGAGACTCATAGAATAGCCTGTGATTGAATTTATGAAATGAAAGAGCATGTTGTTCTTGTTTTTTAGCATAGAAAAAAGTCTAGACTGTTGCATTACAGTATTCTTAATATCAACAATGAAATTTTCATAAGCAATTCTATTTTGAATGCCTTTGGATGCACTACCCAATTTTTTTGAAGCTCCATCCATACGAATTGTTTTTCTTTCCTTACTAGTGGGCAGCATTGATATCTTTGAACAAAAGCTAGAACATTGTTTGATCTTTTAGTCTTTTTCTTTCTTCGAGGTATATAGGCATGGATTGAACCCAAACCTTGTGGTTGCAACCCAAAGCCACAATCTCAAGCCCTAAGTCCTACAATCATTGAAAGATTAAGCCTTGTGAAAATCAATCTTTAAATTTCTCTTGGGGAAATCCAAAAGGAGGCCTAATAAGTCAATGGGCTAAGATCATCCGATCAAGGTGGTCTGAACAACAATAGGGTGGATATGTATTCACGGGTCGGATGAATGTATCTTTTCACATCAACGAGGCACATGTAGAGCTCAAAATGTGGTTGTTGGAAATAGAAGAGTCCAATAGACAGTTTTTTATAATAAAAAAAAAGAGTCCAATAGTCCAAGAAACAGTTATCTTAGCACCTTTCTATCCTGTCATCATAGTTCTATATCACTGTGTCCAATCTATTTGAGAATATTTCAAAATTTCCTGATGGTCGATACATCGGGACCTTCAAATCTTTGTTACAATATAGTGGGGATCAAACCTTGGTTACAATATAGTCGGCCTACCTCCACGTGATGGACATTCTCTCACCTCATTGGATTACTTGAAATGAATGATTGGATGTATCTCCCTTTCGGAAGAAGCTGTTCGAATTGCTCATTCTGTGATAGCTATGCCTATTTAGAGATTTTTTATTTTCTTCCCCATGACTTGGTTATGCTTAGTATTTTTTTATCTTTATTTTGGGGTTTACTCTGATATTCTCAGTCTGTAGGTTTATCCTTTCCCTTTTCTGTTTAATAAAAGTTATCCTGCCATTAAAAAAAAGCATATGGTGTTAACTATCACACAATAAAAACCAGAGAGAAAACTCGATTCACGGCCTATAATATGGGGAGTAAACTCCATTAGAATCCATTCAAATGGGAACGATCTTGTAGGAGGAAAATAGGAAAGAAAAGACCTAATTGGAAGAGGATTCATAGTCGACAATTATGGATTAGCACATGAAAAGATAAGCTTGGGTGAGAGAAGCAAGGAAAGGAATTGGCCTAACCACATAAATCTCAATGTTCATCTTGTGGCTTGTTTTCTTATTTTACTTTTCTGTTCATTTGTACACGATCGGATCGGATTTACCTAGCGGATTTTCTCAACATCCTGTTTGTTGAAACCGGGTCTAGCATGTCTTGTCGAAAGATTTTCCATTTATTGCTTCGCATGTCTTGACAACAAGATGTTACATGTATTGCTGTGCATGTCTTGAAAAAGGATTTCTAACTATTGTGTTATCTAGATTTCTACTATTTGGAAATAACTTTTCTTGAGACCTGGATATTTTATTCATGAAAATACCAAAATATGTTTTGTGACAAATTGTTATCTATATTAAATTCTAGGATGTTTTTTGAGATTCTAATTTCTTATTTATGATAAGCTTCAGATATGTTTTATGACCATGATTGGGGAAAGTATTTAGTTTGGATTTCATGTTGTATCTCTCATGTTGTATCTCACGGAGGCTATGATCAGATATCCTGCCAATGAGAAGCAGTACGTTGGCCCTGTCAACTTGTATTATGAGAAACCGGTTCTTTAACCATCCTATTGATTCCCATTCTTGACATCAGAATCATTTTTTATTCTTTGGAATTCTTTCTAGAATCAGAATCATGTTTCTTAACTCATTTCTGAGAATTATTAGTTTAATTTTTTTAGAATAAAATCATCTTTTCTGGTAATGAAATTTTTTTATTCTAGAGTATATTTTGTGACAAACCTAATTTTATAGAATGAAAACATAAACTTCATAATTATGAAAGGGAAATGTTATCAGCACTACTATACTGATCAGAGGGTTGGGATCAACCTATGGAAATAATTTTTGGGGCACATCCTATTTAGGCTATGGCACATCTAATGGACGGTTTGGATCATCCTATGGTGCGGACCCAAATATTTAGGGAATAATTACAATTGTAGTTATCAAAACAACATGTGACAATTTATGAGTTTATAAATTAAAAAGTGTGTGTTATCAAAACAACATAATGCTAAGGCCCCATTCCTTTCAACAACATAATGCTTGAAAACACTTCTGTCTCCCTCCCATGTCATCGAAGTCCGGACCCAAAGGCTAATCGGACTCAAAATTTACCGGAGAAATGATATATTCACCCTGTTTTTTACTAGGGAAATAAAAAAGGGGTAAATATATCACTTCCCAATTTTTCTCTCAAATTTCTTTTGCATTGGGTTTCTACCTAAGGTCATGTTCCTTTTAGATTCTGAAAACCGATTGTGTGCCTCAAACCAATTATTGGACTTAATTTTGAATCCAATAATCGATTTGGAGCCCACAATCGGTTGTCACAATCTCAAACAAACCTGGGGTTTTTATTCAAATATTAATTAATTTCCTTTTTTCGTTCCTATTCCGTTGAGGAATTATAAACTGAAGGGTGCCCTTGCAAAAAATCATCTACAAGGGCACTTCCATTGGTCTCATTGTATCTTGAAGGCAAATTCGTAGTACCCCTCCACTATAGATTCCCCAACACATATTACATATATTCTTCTGAATGAACGAAGTATCTGTGTTCAATTCCAATATTACATGATTCCTTCCAATACTTCTAGATTTTGATCTTTTTTTTTCTAAGTACTACTGCCAAAACTTTGCAATTATCACGTGTTTTGAGTTTAATTTATTCATAATAAAAGTAAGCTCATAGCCATTTTATTATGTAAAAAAATAAAATTTAAGAATTGATTAAAAGGTTTTGACAAATCCATGTATATTTCTTTTTGAGGTTTACCGAATCCGACACTTGATATTCGTCTTGAATACTTATAATCATATCGTAGTGATGCAATATAGTATGATTTTCCTCTCTATACTTTACAATTTTCTACTGACCTATTAAAAAGGAGTTAGAATTTCCAAAAAACTATAACTGCCAATCAGAAAAGTATATGATGAAGTAAGAGTGTTATTATCAAAAGGATTGCCGATATCGATTTTCCATTTCTTTGGGCAGTGATAGCGTCAGATGCAACTTATACTAGAGTTGCCATGAGATGTTGTGATCGGAACCATCCATTCGATATCATCAGGATTATTTGATCAGATTGAGTCTTGGGATATTAAGTGGGCCCACAAGATCAATGGTTCAGAATGTGCTGAAATAATGTGTGTGGGTCCAATTGCTGCATGTCATGGGGGCTCTCACATAACTGCATCTCATGCTATCATTTCCCTGTCTTTACAAATTCTTTGTTTACTTTTCCAAATGTAAATGTTCTTTGGGATATCATTTTCTCCTTTCACCTTGCAGATTTCTGATTTTGGATTAGCAAAATGGCTTCTTGAGAAATGGACCCACCACATAGTTTTCCCCATTGAAGGAACATTTGGGTAAGTAACAACTTCCGATACATCCACCACGTATCGGCAATGCGACCCCACATGAATCGGGTAATTAATTCCGTTAATGAAGTTTCTTTTTTATTTCTCCTTTTCTAGGGATTTTACTAATTAAGTCTCAGAGAAACACTCTATATTTTAACTAGGTCCTCTTAAACCTAGAAAATTATAATTAAGCTCCTACCTTTTACATAATTTTGAAAATGCCCTCTCCTAAGAAATTATAATCTACAAAAAGAGGCATTGTGAAGGTTCTTGTGGTCACTTTGTACAAACATTGACACAAAGTTGCCTTCTAAAAAAAATGTGACACGCTCAATTTCCAAGTGTAAAAATGAGGGTGATTACTAAAGATAAGGGCATTTACAGAATTTTGAAAAAATAAAGAGCTCAATTATAATTTTTACATGGGATTTGCTAGCTTCCATAGCAAAAGGCATTTCGCAGATGGCCTGTTGCGTGTGAGACCAGCCACATCACGAGTGAAGACAAAATCTTCTGAAAAGTGAGCCGGTGTGGCTGGTCTCCCATGCAACAGGCCATCAGCGATACGCCTTCTGTGATGGATGCTAGCAAATCCCTTTTTATATGACTTCCTTATAAGAACCCTTTTATGATTGGCAATAAGCTTAAGTTGAACCCTTGACCTTAAGGTTGCAACCCTTATGTCCTGGACTCTTTACCAATTGGGAAAGAGACCTCTCTCTCTCTCTCTCTCTCTCTCTCTCTCTCTCTCTCTCTCTCTCTCTCTCTGACCTAGTTCATGGATGCAAGTTGTGCAACTTCTCAAGGGTGAGGATGGAACAGTGGAGGTGATGGGAAGAGAACATAAGCCTGTTGCTGTTAAGGCACTTCTTTTAGATGCTTTTGACTTGGAAAACTACACTAGTTCTAGGTATCTCAGTGATCTTAATCGTTACTGGAAACTTGCTTTAGAATAGTGTTAGACCTAAAATCGGTAACAGGTACAGCAGTGACGTAAGAGCTGAGCTGGATGACCAGAGGAGCTGAGTCCTGAGAGACCGGAGTGAAGTGGAGCGAGGTCGCTGAGTCCTGCACAAGGCAAGCGAGGTCAGAAGACCGGACCGGGTTTTACTCCGGACAGGCCCTTCGACACTCAAGTCAGTATGAGCAGGAGTGAAGGGGAGAGTCTAAGAGTTTTTAGGGAGAAGAGGGTTTTTTGCATTACCCGTTGGTCTGAGCCCTGATTCCCTATTTATAGGGGAAAACGGGTGAGGTGTCCTGGACAGGTGTCCAGGACGGGTGGCGGCCTGTGAGAGGCTGAATCTCACCTACTCTGGGACAGGTGGCAGCCTGTGAGAGGTTGGATCTCACCCACTCTGGGACAGGTGGCAGCCTGTGAGAGGCTGGTGTTTTCACACCCCATCAGTTGCCCCCCAGTTTTCCAAGTCATTGAGGGACTTGGGAAAGTGTGATCGATCGTTTTTCTGGATGGGCAGATGTTGTTCAGAGGTGAATCGGAGAATTTAGTGTGGAGTACAGAGTCCGCAATCCGGAGTCCGGAGTTCGCAGTGCGGAGTCCGGAGATCGCAGTCCGGAGTCCGGAGTTCTCCGTCCGGAGTACGGCTTCAACCGGACTGGCTCCTGGCGCTTTACAGAATACATTATATTCAGTCCGGTGTTCGCAGTTCGGAGTCCGGAGTTCGCAGTCCGGAGTACGGCTTCAACCGGACTGGCTCCTGGCGCTCCATAGCACGCGTCATATCCAGTCCGGAGTTCGGAGTCCGGAGTTTGCAGTCTGGAGTTCGGTTTCAACCGGACTGGTTTTTGTCGTTTTGTGAAGACGCGTTATATCCAGTTCGGCTTTTACCGGACTGCTTTTTGTCGTCTTGCGGCCAGTACGGTTCGGACCGGACTGCTTTCTGTCGTTTTGTGAAGACGCGTTATATCCAGTTCGGCTTTTACCGGACTGCTTTTTGTCGTCTTGCGGCCAGTACGGTTCGAACCGGACTGCTTTTTGTCGTTTTGTGAAGACGCGTTATATCCAGTTCGGCTTTTACCGGACTGCTTTTTGTCGTCTTGCGGCCAGTACGGTTCGGACCGGACTGCTTTTTGTCGTCTTGTGAAGACGCGTTATATCCAGTTCGGCTTTTACCGGACTGCTTTTTGTCGTCTTGCGGCCAGTACAGTTCGGACCGGACTGCTTTTTGTCGTCTTGTGAAGACGCGTTATATCCAGTTCGGCTGAAGTATCTAGTGCGGAGTACGGAGTACGGAGCACGGAGCACGGAGCAAGGAGTGTGGAGAACCATTCCGGAGACGTGAGATTTCACGCGCGTAGGAACACGCGCGTGCATGATCATATTTGTTGGTGGGAGAATGTGTCCGTCATAAATAGGGGACTCGTGGCATAACCCAGACGCCCTTGAAATGCGTGCGTCGTATTTATTGCTCCACTGCCTCTGAAAAGCTATAAAAGGAGGTTTACCCCCTTTCATTTTTTACTTTTCACTTTTCATCTTCTTTTCTTTTTTTGCTCTGGGAGCTCCGCCTTCTCAGTTCTCTGTTCGTAGTCCGCAGTCCGTAGTTCTCAGATCGCAGTCCGCAGTTACGTGCAAGAACCTTTATGAGCTCCACTCACCGGTATTTCTCTCAGCCCTTCTTTTTACATGTCTGATAGCAATTCCAATTCCGAGTCCGGTACGGAGTCCTCCACTAGCAGTAGTTCAGAGTTTAGGCCGCCTCAGGAGCCTGTAATGGCTAGGACGTCCGCTAGGATAGATCTTGTAGATAGTGACGACGGAGGGGACAGGGAGGAAGTGTTTTTAGACTTGAACGCCACTCCACTCCCCACTGGCAGTCTCCCCCAAGCAGGAGGGAGTGTTGAAAGTGACGTTGCTGAGGCGTCTACAACCGTCCTTCCTGGCCGGGCGGTGGAGGTGATCGCTAGAGCGCGGATGGATGCTGACCCAAAATACAACCTGCGAGCTCTAGTCGAGGAGAACTACCTCACCAGGTCCATGCTGGGGGACATTAGGAATAAGTACTGTGTGCCCCCAAGATTTGAACTGCGGGCGGCTATAGAGGGAGACAGAGCCTGTAACGAGAGTCAGGATCTCTGTATTTACGAGGAGTCACTGAGGGCGGGACTCCGATTTCCTTTGCACCCCTTTTTCTCAGCGGTGCTTCGATACTACGGACTGGCCCCAGCCCAGGTTGCTCCGAACTCGTGGAGATTACTAGTTGGGTTCTTGTACCTCGTCCACGGCCGGTTAGAGAGGAGCGTGACTTTGTCACTGTTCCGTGCTTGTGCACATCTGAAGAAGCACAAAGAAGGGGGTTGGATCTACATTAGCCAGCGCCCTGAACGAAAGATAATCACTGGCATCCCCTCGTCGATTCACTCGTGGAAGAATAGATTCTTCTACGTTGTGGATAAGGAGGCCAGTGAGCCCTGGCCCGTCCCTCTAGTGTGGGACACTCCAGATACCTCAAAGCTGAGTCGAAAGCCGCTCCTCGAAGGTGAGGACACGATAACACTCGACTTGATGCTAAAGGAGATTGAGCAGTCAGGCCTTATCCGTTGTAAGGAATTTTCGGAAGAGGCGATTCTGGTCGGACTGGGCGTGAGTGCCGCGACTCCAGAGCGTATGTAGCTAGACTTATCTTTGCAATCTGTTTATTTTTATATAATTGCTTCTGACTGTTGGCTGCCCACTTGTCTTGCAGAAATGAAGAAACAATCAACCGTTGAGAAGATAAGGCAGGGGGCTCACCCGAGAGCACAAGAAGGTGCTCAACAGGCGCAACAGGAGAGCCAGAAGAGAAAGGCAAGTGAACTGGCCAGTCCGGCCCCATCACGAGGCACTCCTCCACCCCCAGCTCAGAGGGCCAAGACCACAGTGAAGCTGGTGGGCCCTTTTGCCCAGGGTGGTGGCTCTTCAAAGTCTGGTGGCGCCTCCACTGGGACTGGTTCCGGAGGCCGTCCTCCTCTGGCAAGCGAAAATGTCTTCCGGCCTAATTGGGCCGTTTTGAGGGATGATACGGCTCTGGGCGAGAGCCGAGTAGCCGGAGAAATCATGAGCAAGTGCCTGTTGCGAAGGGATAAGCAACAGATCGTCCGTGAGCCGCCAGCTACAGGGGAGGAGGCAGTGCGTTCATCTCTTTACCAGGTAAGGAAAGGAAACTTTTAGTTTGCTGGCTTCCTGTCCCTTTTCCTTCTGTCTAGTTTTTTCTGATGCTGGCTCTTCTCTGCAGATCGCTTTATACTATGATGATCTCCTGGCGAAGAGCAGGAAATTCTCTGAAGCCATCACCAAATCTGAGGGGGTGAATGGAAAGCTGGCCCAAGAGGTTCAGGAACTGCAGACAACCGTTGGGCGAGTTCAAGAGGAGAAGAAGCTACTCTTGGAGGACTTGGTCGCGGAGAGGAAGAAGCTGAACGAGTCTGCAGACGCCATGGAGGCTCAAAGGAACAGGGCCAAGGCAAGGCAGGAGGTTGCGGTGACGGAGGCCGTGGAGGCGAAGGAGGCTGAGCTCTTCAGCCTCTCGAGTGAGGCCTACAGTCTGGGATATTACGACTGCCTCCAGGAGCTTCAGGCACGCAACCCAGTTCTGGTGATGGATGGCATGGATCTTCCTACCAAGCCGAAGATCACTGACGAGGATCCAGAGGCTGATGCCACTGCCCCTGCTGATGTTTAGTCTTTTTCTATCTCTTTTTGGCCTTTTTGTAATGGTCCTTGAGACTCAACAGCTTTCAGTTTTTTTTCAGATCGAATTTTGTAATGGCCCTCGAGGCCCCACATATTCTAATCAATAGAATCACATTTGTCTTTGTCTCTGAGTGATTGACTTGTATTTTAGTTTTGATAAATCTGTGATTGTCTGAGGCTATTGTAGCTGACTGGGGCTGTTGCTAGTCGAATCGTGACGGACTGGATTTCCAGCAAGTACCCAAGTTTAAGAACTGGGTTTCCAGATATAAATACCCAATTTTGAGAACTGGGTTTCCAGATATAAATACCCAAGTTTGAGAACTGGGTTTCCAATGAGTACCCAAGTTTGAGGACTGGGTTTCCAGTGAGTACCCAAGTTTGAGAACTGGGTTTCCAGTGAGTACCCAAGTTTAAGAACTGGGTTTCCAGTGAGTACCCAAGTTTGAGGACTGGGTTTCCAGTGAGTACCCAAGTTTGAGGACTGGGTTTCCAGTGAGTACCCAAGTTTGAGAACTGGGTTTCCAGTGAGTACCCGAGTTTAAGAACTGGGTTTCCAGTGAGTACCCGAGTTTTGTGAACTGGGTTTCCAGTGCGTACCCGAGTTTTGTGAACTGGGTTTCCAGTGCGTACCCAAGTTTTGTGAACTGGGTTTCCAGATATAAAAGTGACACTGAATCTGCGAAAAGATTATTTATTCATAACAACAAATTTACAAATTTACAAGATCACCTTTTTACGCCGGATAGTTGGACTACCGATAATAGTTCCTGAGATTTTTGGAGTTCCATGCGTGAGATAATAAGTGCTCCTCTAGTGTCTCTAGTTTATAGCTTCCTGGCCGGATAACTTCTTTCACTCGATATGGCCCCTCCCAAGTCGGGGAAAGTTTTCCGACTTTCGTCGGTTGGGAGACGGGTGCCTTTCTCAGTACCAAATCTCCTGTCCTGAATTCTCTAGGGCGAATCTTTGAGTCGTGATAATTTGACACCTTCTGCTTATAAGCGGCGACCCGGATTCGAGATTCTTCCCGGATTTCTTCTAGTAAGTCGAGATTGGCGCGGAGTCCGTCGCTATTCAGCTGCTCATTGAAGCTGGTAACTCTGGGAGATGGGGTGCCTATATCAACCGGTATCACAGCCTCTGTCCCAAAGGAGAGGTTGAATGGTGATTCACCAGTTGTCGTGCGAGGAGTAGTGCGGTAAGCCCACAGAACGTGATAGAGCTCATCTGCCCATCGGCCAGCTTTTTCATCCAGCCTCTTCTTTATCCCCTGAAGCAGGATTCTATTAGTTACTTCCGTTTGCCCATTGGTCTGGGGGTGAGCAACCGAAGTGAACCTCTGTTCGATTTTTAGGTCCGAGCAGAACTTCCGAAAGTTCCGACAGTCAAACTGTTTGCCATTGTCTGTGATTAAGGCACGAGGAATCCCAAATCTACAGACTACTGACTTCCAGAAGAAGTTCTGCACATTCTGTTCAGTGATCTGGGCTAGAGGTTCTGCCTCCACCCACTTAGTGAAATAGTTGATTGCCACTGCCACGAACATCCGCTTTCCGGAAGCCGGTGGAAAAGGGCCCAAAATGTCCATCCCCCATACTGCAAAAGGGAGTGGACTGATAATTGGGGCCATCGCCACAGCGGGCTGGTGGATGGTGGGGGAGAATTTCTGACACCTCTCGCACTTTTTAACCAGATTCAGCGCGTCTTGTCGTATGGTGGGCCAATACAGTCCTCTGAGGAGTACCTTTATCGCCAGGGCTTTGCCCCCCAGATGCTCTCCACAAATTCCTTCGTGAGTCTCCTGTAGTGCATATGCAGCGTCGCTTGGTCTCAAACACTTCAAATACAGGAGAGTATATGACCTTTTATACAAAGTGTCACTGCTGAGGGAGAATCAGGCAGCTCTCTGTATCACCTTACGGGCTTCCTTCTTATCTTCAGGGAGTTTCGCGCAAATAATGAATAATCTCGTCCATCCAGCACGGTTCGTTCTCCACCTGCATTATTTCTGTAGCTTCTCTTTCAATGCTGGATCTTTGTAGGAACTCCATACGTATGCTTCCGAGGGTGGTATATCCATAGGCGGCCAGTTTTGACAGCACTTCAGATTTGGCATTTTCTGTTCTTGGTACTCTGATGACCTCGAAACTTGCAAACTGGCTGGATAGTTGGTGCACCTTAGCGAGGTACTTAATCATACGCTCGTCTCGAGCTTCGTAGACCCCTTGGATCTGGTTTGCTACCAGCTGCGAGTCGCAGTATGCTTTCAAGTTCCGGGCACCGGTTTGAATTGCCAGGCTCATTCCGGCGAGGAGGGCTTCATATTCTGCCTCATTGTTGGATGCACGGAATCCGACTCTCAGGGCATAGTCCACCGTGAACTCATCAGGCCCAGTGAGGATAAGGCCGGCTCCACAGCCGCTTTTATTTGAAGATCCGTCGACATATACCTCCCAAACTGGTGCACTGGTCATCGAGTCCTGCTTGGCTGGCGGTTGCATGATTTCCTGGGTTTCTCCTGCTGTACATTCTTCAGGGGCTGCTTTCTCTGCAACTGAGAGCTGCGCTGCTTCAGGGTCGGCGACCTGCTGGGGAATGGTGCACTCGGCTACAAAATCTGCCAGAACTTGGGCCTTGATGGCTGGCCTAGGCGCGTACTGGATATCAAACTCGCTCAGCTCCACGGCCCATTTCACAAGTCGCCCGGAGATATCTGGTCGATGGAGAACTTGTCGAAGTGGCTGATCAGTCAAGACCTTTACAGTGTGAGCTTGGAAGTATGGCCTTAACTTCCTGGCGGCCATTACCAGCGCGTAAGCCAATTTCTCGACCCGCTGGTACCTCGTTTCTGCGTCGTGGAGAACCTTGCTGACATAATAGATAGGTTTTTGCTGGCGGTGTTCTTCGCGGACAAGGACAGCTGCCAGAGCCGTGGAGCTGATGGAGAGATACAGAAATATCTCCTCGCCCGGCTCCGGCTTTGATAATAGTGGAGGAGAGGACAGATAAGTCTTCAATTCTTCGAAGGCGGTTTGGCATTCCTCCGTCCAGGGTGCAGTCTTGAGCCCTTTGACCGCGCTGAAGAAAGGCAGGCACCTCTCTACTGACTTAGAGATAAAGCGCCCTAGCGCCGCTATCATTCCCGTGAGCCGCTGAACTTCTCTGATGGTTTTTGGAGCAGCGAGCTCCATCACAGCTCTGATCTTTTCCGGGTTTGCTTCTATCCCTCGCTGGCTCACCAAGAATCCTAAGAACTTCCCTGAACTGACACCAAAGGTGCACTTGGTGGGATTAAGTTTCATGTTGTGCTTCTTCAGGACCTGGAGTGTTTCTCTGAGATCAGACACATGGTCCTGTGCACTCCGACTTTTGACCAGCATATCGTCTACATAGACTTCCATGTTTCGGCCGATCTGGTTCTGAAAAAGTCTATTCACCAGCCTTTGGTAGGTAGCTCCGGCATTTTTGAGGCCGAAGGGCATAACTCGGTAGCAGTAAGTCCCTTGATCCGTGACGAAGGAGGTCTTTGGTATATCTGACTCGTACATCCTGATTTGGTTGTAGCCGGAGAAAGCGTCCATGAAGCTCAGTAATTCATGACCTGCAGTGGCGTCAATGAGCTGGTCGATCTTCGGAAGTGGATAGCTGTCTTTTGGACAAGCCTTATTCAGATCGGTGAAGTCGACACAGGTCCTCCATTTTCCATTAGTCTTCTTGACTAGGACTACGTTTGCCAACCAGTCCGGATATCGAATCTCGCGAATGAAGTCGGCCTTCAGAAGCCTCTCCACTTCTTCTTTTATTGCCTGTCGCCTTTCAAAAGCGAAATGTCGTCTCTTTTGCTTCACCGGTCTACAAGTTGAATCGACACCAAGCCTGTGAGTGCTGATCTCTGGGTCAATGCCGGGCATATCGGCAGGAACCCATGCAAAGACATCTGCGTTGTCCTGGAGAAATTCGGTGAGCTGGTGCTGAATACTGCTGCTGAGGGAGGTACCGATCAGAGCGACTTTCTCATTGTCCTCCGGACACAGGGGGATGGAGAGGAGGTCTTCAGCAGGTTGAGTCCCTCTGAGTTCGTCCCTGACATCGAGCAGTTCAATTGGCAGTGATTCCACTGCATTTTTGCCTTTGAGTGCCATTGCGTAGCACTCTCTAGATTGAGGCTGATCTCCCCGAACTTCACCCACACCATTGGGGGTTATGAACTTCATTTTTTGGTGGTAGGCTGAGGCGACTGCACGGATCAAGTTCTGGCCAGGCCGTCCTAAGATAGCGTTGTAGACCGAGGTGGCCTTTACTACCAGAAAGTTGACCATGGCGAATGCTTGACATGGTGGATCTCCGACGAGGACAGGGAGCTCAATCTGTCCCACTACTTTCACGACTTCTCCGGAGAAGCCAAATAAATCTGAGTTCGCCGGCTTCAGGCGGTCGTCGCCTATCATCATTTTTTCAAAGGCGTGGTAGTATAGAATGTCCGCTGAGCTTCCGTTGTCCACGAGGATTTTCTTCACCTCCCAGTTGGCAACGAGCATGGTTAGAACCAGTGCATCGTCGTGGGGGAGGATAAGGTTGTCCAGATCTGCATCCGAGAAGGAGATCTCATTCTCCGTTCTCGACTTTTTGCTGGTAGTGTGCACGGCGTTCACTCGCCGTGCATATGCTTTGCGAGCGGTAGAGGAGGTGCCCCCAGCGGCAGGCCCACCCATAATTGTACCAATGACCCCCCTTGGCTGAGATCGGGGTGCCTCAGGTTGTACATTGGGCAGCTGAGGGGTTTTGTCTCGAGCAGGGGGCTGTTGTGATTTCGGAGGGCTACGGCCCTGGGGGCTCTTTCCTCTACGCTGTTGGTTGCGGTTGTCAGTTCGGATATACTTTTTCAAATAACCCCGGCTGATGAGCTGCTCAATTTCTTCCTTGAGCTGCCAACAATCATCTGTGTCGTGGCCGTGGTCTTTGTGGAACCGACAGTACTTCGAAGGATCTCTCCTGTTTCCTTTGGAGATCATTCTAGGTGGCCACTTCACGAACTCCTCCTCACTGATTGCCGCCAGTATATGCCTTCTGGAGGTATTGAGAGGTGTGAAGTCTTCCTCTCTTCTCTGAGGAGGAGGAGACTTCTCTTTTCTGGGAGGTTTATCCTCCCTATGCTGCTTGGCAGGATTTTTCTCCTCAGAGGTTATCCTCCGATTTGAGTTAAGAGCTGCCAGTGTCTCTTCAACCGCGATGTATTCCTCTGCCCCGGTCATGAGATCCGCCAGTGAGTGCGGATTTTGTCGAGCCACAGCTCGACGGAAATCGTTGGACCGGGCGCCTGTAAGGAGCGCATTCATTGCTGCTGAGGGATCTAGATTTGGCACTTGAAGTGCCTCCCTGTTGAATCGGCGGACGAACGCCTTCAGAGGCTCGTTGTCGTCCTGCCGCAAGGCCATCAGGGAAGCTGTTGTTTTCTTTGGCCTGCGGCTGCTCATAAAGTGGCGGACAAGGTCGTCTTCAAAATCATCAAAATTGCTGATGGAGTTTGGTTTGATCCTGGAGTACCAGTCTCTCGCCGCACCAGTTAGCGTCGTTGGAAACGCTCTGCAAATGAAGCCGTCGGAGGCGCCGTGGAGGAGCATCATTGTTCTGAATGTCTCCAAGTGATCCACGGGGTCTGTAGTGCCGTCGTACTGAGGGACGGTATGCATTTTAAATCCTCTGGGTGCTGGGGCACCTAGAACATCATCAGTGAACGGCGTTCTACTTGAGAACGCCCTGGAGGCAGGTCGGCTCTGGTCCTTCGCCAGTTCCTCTATTCTATGGTCCATGTCCTCCATTCTCTGTAGTAATGGATCCGTTCTGTGGTCCAAGGACCTGATTCTTCCCACAGATTGGCTTGCCGCGGAGCCGGACTGACTCTCCGGACTCCTACGACGAGTTCGAGGTTTTGCTGGTGGCGCACGATCTTCATGAGCTCGGCGCCTCTGTGCGGAGCGAGACCGTGACCTTTCACGGTGATGAGGTTCTGTTTGGGCATGCCTCGTTGTGGGGTGATGAACTTGTCTGGTGGAGTGGTGAGTTCGGCCCTCCCCATGGCGTGATGACTCTCCCCTGTGGACATCTGGCTTTTCCTGGCCAGATCGTAGAGCTTCTAAAGGAGGTTGGGGAGGCGCCTGCAGTAGCTGCTGGTACTGCCCGACGAGGGCTGTCATCTGCTGAAATAGAGCTTGAACTTGCTCCGGAGTGGGCAGAGGGTTAAGATGTTCTGAGCAAGCAGGGCTCTGTTCGGCTGTAGCGGAAGCTGCTACTACCAGCGAGGCAATTCGCTCACTCCGGGTTCTGCGAGGTAGCACGGCTTGATCAGTCCGTGCAGTAGGGATCCGCGCGCTCTTGCGCCCTGCCATTTTTTGTGAGATGCGTAAGAACAGCTTTTAGTTCTGGAGTCCCACGGATGGCGCCAATCTGTTAGACCTAAAATCGGTAACAGGTACAGCAGTGACGTAAGAGCTGAGCTGGATGACCAGAGGAGCTGAGTCCTGAGAGACCGGAGTGAAGTGGAGCGAGGTCGCTGAGTCCTGCACAAGGCAAGCGAGGTCAGAAGACCGGACCGGGTTTTACTCCGGACAGGCCCTTCGACACTCAAGTCAGTATGAGCAGGAGTGAAGGGGAGAGTCTAAGAGTTTTTAGGGAGAAGAGGGTTTTTTGCATTACCCGTTGGTCTGAGCCCTGATTCCCTATTTATAGGGAAAAACGGGTGAGGTGTCCTGGACAGGTGTCCAGGACGGGTGGCGGCCTGTGAGAGGCTGAATCTCACCTACTCTGGGACAGGTGGCAGCCTGTGAGAGGCTGGATCTCACCCACTCTGGGACAGGTGGCAGCCTGTGAGAGGCTGGTGTTTTCACACCCCATCAAATAGTGACCTCCATATGTGAGCCTGTATTTTTACGGGTTTTTTTTCTCATTCTCAAATGCGAGGTTTTTCCATATGCCCCTAAAAGAGTATTAAGCATCATGGATGGGGCCCATGTTCAACATTTACCATCAGAAATTAGTCTTCAAAAATAGAAGACTAGTGTTACATTTGCCATTCTCTATCTTATTGCTTTTATGGTTAAGCATGTTTGATCTGTGTAGACCGCACACTAAAATTCAGTTTATCAACTATATCTTCTGTTCACTTGGCACTTCCCTGGGCGGCGGAGCTACATGTAGCATAAGGGGGGCAGCTGCCCCCCTTTAGTTGGTCTTTTCCAAAAAATCCTTAACGCCTCAGGGTTTTGGATAGGATCCCCCCTTGTTTTTTTACCAAAAATTAGGCGCAATGGAGAAGGGTTTGTGCGGCAAAGTTAGGGTAAAGACAACTTTCCATTAACTTTTTTGTAATTAATAAATTGCCATTATTTTGTAACAGTTACTACAAAATTGCCCTCCAAAGTCAACTTTTTAATTTTTATGATCAACAGTAGAAGAAAAAAAGAATTTTGGGGTTTAACCAGGGAAAACATGTATATGAAATCAAAACCATTGATCTTGTAAAAACATCATCCGGTGGCCCACATGGTCTTGGTTCTATCCTAAATGGATACCCAACAAATTTTGAAATTTGATTTGAATCTTCACGGATTATTGGCCCTTGTTTTTTGAATTTTTCCTATTGTGAAATATTTTTCCACCTTATGCATAGCTTGGATGGGGCCCATCATTTCATACCATGTTTTCATGGCATGTGGCCCACCATCTCCAAGCAAACCCATGTATGTAGTGGGCCCACTATTTAGTTACAATTTATTAAGGAAAATAAGTACATTGTACTAAGAATATATACGTGTTAAATGGAGAAATACGCGCAATTTTCTTAACTCTTCAAACAAATTCATAAATATGTCCTAGAAGCATTCGTCTCGCCTAATAATTCGCAAATCAAATCTTCATAACTCTTCAAACAAATTCATAAATATGTAGTGTACCATCTTTACACAGGGTACTAAACGGAAAACATAAAACACGATTTTTCAAAAAAAAAAAAACAAAAAAAAACGCCTTGCTAAATATTGTCGTGAGATATGAATAGGAAGACTTGGAGATGGAGGGATTTGAGAGGGAGTGATCAATGCACGGGAGGACAATGTAAAACACTATCTACTTCCTGGGCTTGATCCCTTCTCAAGTTTAGATTTGTATCCGCTTATGACCTTTGGAATGGATGGAGGGAGGTCTACTCCAGCGTTGAGAGTGTTAAGAAGGGTTGCCGTCAATGGTGTCCTCCACCACCAGGCTTCCTAAAAATCAACTTTGATGGATCTAGCCTCAGAAATCCCGGTCCTTCAGGGATTGGTGGTCTTCTTCGAGATGAGATGGGAGCCGTGATTTGGGCTTTCTATGGCCCGATGGGCATGGCGGATTCTAATGAAGCAGATATCAGAGCGGCTCTGTGGGGAATAAGATTAACTGAGTCTCTTGGCATGGTTAAGGTGATAGTGGATGGGGATTCACAAAATGTCATAGCTTGGATGAAGGATAGAAAATCTTTCCCTTGGAGATTTGCCAATTGGATCGACGAGATTAGAGATCGAATTGGTGGAGTGGAAGTTGTATTCCAACATGTCAAAAGGTTGGCGAATTATGATGCGTACGGTCTCGCCAGGGGAGGCCGCCCTAAAGAGAGACCATGCGCCCTGCGCCCCCCCCCCCCCCCCCCCCCCCTTTACTGAGAGGTTTTGTCAACCCTCTCAGTCGGCTTTCTGTTTTGATGTGCTTTTTTATTTCAAAATATCTTACCATTCAACAAAAAAAAAAAAAGAGAGTTTTTTTCTAGTGTACTGTAATACGAAAAGATTCATAAGGCCTCATTACATCTTTGCTTCTTATTAAGATACAAATGAAGAAACTGAAGTAAATCATGAGAGAACGAAACAACAAAATTAGCAGACAAATTGGAATTCCGTGGAGAGTCATGGAGTCTCAAACTCGCTTAGATTTGAGAGAAGAACTAGGAAAGAAAATACTATGCTTTTGGCCAAAAAAAAAAAAAAGTTAAAAAAGTAGAAGAACAAGAAAGATGACAGAAGAAGAAACTCCTTTTAAATTCTCCCAAAAAACTTTTAGAAACCATCACCTATTGACTGCTACCACAGTACACAGTCAAATGAAAGGGCCATGCACCCGTATTTATGTGGAGGATGGGTGAATAAAGAGCTGCCACTTGTCCACTTGAGGTGGTCCCAAGTTCGCTTGTCACCCTATCAAGCGGGTGGTTAGCTACCCTGATGGTCCCACTAGCCAAGTGTCACTCTTGGCTTGGCCCAATCTTGTGGTCCCCCTTGCCTTCACATTTTGTCAGAATCATGCTTCTTAACTCATTTCTGAGAATTATTATTTTAATTTTGTAGGAAAAAATCATCTTCTCTGGTAATGAAAATTTTTTATTCTAGAGTATAATTTGTGACAAACCTAATTTTATAGAATGAAAACATAAACTTTATAATTATGAAAGGGAAATGTTATCAGCACTACTATAATGATCGGAGGGTTGGGATCAACCTATGGAAATAATTTTTGGGCACACCCTATTTAGGCTGTGGCCCATCTAATGGACAGTTGGATCATCCTATGGTGCAGACCATAACGTACTTTTAATAAAGTGTGGAGTGCCCTCATTAATATATAGTAGTGCTGATAACATTTCCCTTAAGAAAATAGAAAATAGGTGCCAATATCAATTCAAATATTTAGAGAATAATTACAATTGTAGTTATCAAAACAACATGTGACAATTTATGAGTTTATAAATAAAAAGTGGGTGTTATCAAAACAACATAATGCTAACTTTACCGTGTTGAGTCTAATAGCCCTATGGCCCCGTTCCTTTCAACATAAAGCTTGAAAACACTTCTGTCTCCCTCCCTCCCATGTCATCAAAGTCCGGACCCAATACCGGAGAAATGATATATTCACCCTGTTTTTTACTGGGGAAATAAAAAAGGGGCGAATATATCACTTCCCAATTTTTCTCTCAAATTTCTTTTGCATTGGAAACAATTATTAGAATAAAACGGGTTTCTACCTTAGGCCCTGTTCGTTTTAGATTCTGAAAACCGATTGTGCGAGTCAAACAGATTATTGGACTTAATTTTGAATCCAATAATCGATTTGGAGCCCACAATCGGTTGTCACAATCTCAAACAAACTGGGTGTTAGGGTGTTTATTCAAATATTAATTAATTTCCTTTTTTTCATTCCTATTCCGTTGAGGAATTATAAACTGAAGGGTGCCCTTGCAAAAAATCATCTACAAGGGCACTTCCATTGGTCCATTTTAACAAACTGCAGATAATTCTATATTTGTTTGAACCGTTTGACTTTGATAGTTTTCCATGTGATTCTAAATGCACTTTGTGAGTTCAAAACTGTTTTTTGGCACCTTGGATTGGTCCAAAGAATTGCCTTCTTTGGAGACCCCTATACGTAAAGGCGCGTACCGCTTGACCACAAGACTTTATTCTGTACCTTCTGATCGGTATGAGTTGCCTGGTTTCTCTAAATAAATCAATCCATCACCTCTGTTTTAGCTTACCGGATTAGCTCAAAATTAAACATAAATTTTAGCCCAACAATCAGTTTTGGAATGACAGCCAATTCTCATTATCCAAAACAAACAGGGCCTAAATGTGCAAGTAAGAATATGTTTTGCTGGAAATGAAAGAGATTTCATGCTCTGTTTGGAATGCAAGAAAATTATTTCCAATGGAAAAAAAAATTTGCACGATTTTTTCTCTCCATGATTTGGAAAGAAATGATACGCTTATGGTTAATTTATGGGGATATCATCATAGACTGAAGGTCCCTCTAAATGAAAATTGAATAGGGTTGGTTCAAGGAGAAATTATATGGTGGGCGACCGTGAAGTCCTGTCAAGAAGGTACGTGAGACGTACCACCATATTTTATCCAACAGCGGCCTCTTAAAATTACTTAAAAAGTGTGATGCTATTGGATCAAATATCAAGGTTGGTGGTACCGTTTTAACAGTACTTGACTGTCGGGCACCATATAAAAACTCAAGTTCAAGTTATCTTTCTTTTTTTCATATGTAAAAGTGGTAGGAAATTTTAGAAATACTTTTCCTTTCCAAATTTTTCCAGAAAAAATCCAAACAGAACCTTAGGGTGCGTTCTTCAACAATTCTGGAGATTTTCTTTCTAAAAATTAGAATTAAGCTTTATCTTTTAGAGTCCTTTGGAATCAGAATTGTGTTTTTCTAATTTAGGGATAAGTACATTTACACCCCCTCAACTATGGCCAAATTCCACTTCTAACCCCGTGGTATCAACTTCACTAACGACACCTCCGAGGTTTCAATGGGTTTTTTAATGTGACAGAGTGGACAGAGAGGAGGAAATGACTACCGGCTGTAGACACCCCATTTTGACCGTACCCCAAGCTATCATTTTGAATAAAAAATTCCATCAGATGAGTGTTTCAGGGTCCCTAATTTCACCTTAGGCTAGCTTAGGATCCCACCGGGGTCCCTGTGAAATTCCGTCAAGATCTGAGCTGATTCGCCTAGTGAGCAAGCCTCGATAGTGTCGCGGTGCAAGTTTAGAAGGGCGGAGGTGAAATATGTCATTTCCCGTAAAAGAGGGCATTCTTGGAAATTCCTGTTGCTTCCTTCGCAAGCAATCCCTTTGGGCCATTAGATCAAATTAGAGGGCTAGGATCGTGTAGAGAAAGGGGATCTTTACCCCTGTTTTCTGCTTGGGACCACCCCCCATGCTAGTGCAAAGAGAATAGTCAAATACACTAGAGTGGGCTGTCCGGGGGGAGAAAAGGGGTCGAATATTTCACTCCCTTTTTCATATAAACCCAGCGCACTAGGGTTTAGAAGAGGGGGGAGGCGCCTCATTTTTCTTGGAAAAAAGGGAGAGAGGGAGGCAGCACAGAGGAGAGAGGAGGAAGAAGGAGAAAATCCCATCGTCTCTGCCCATCATCTCCGGCCGGCGAGCCGCCATCTCCACAGCCTCGTCCCCATCTTCGTCATAATCTCCCCATCCTCCCTAGCAACCACCACCCCCATTTTCTTCTCCACTACCGTCGGCCACCACCCCCATTTCCTCCTCCACCACCGTCGGCCACGATCCCCATCTCCGACCACCTCCATCGTCTTCAACCCCATTGAATCCTCTGTCAAAAACCCACATCGAACCCACCTCCTCCGACTATCTCCGGCCGGCCACCTCCGCAACCCCATCTTCTCCATTTCAAACCCAAAACCCCTTTCTCTGCAATTTGCCACCGACCAACCTCCACCTTCTCCTCCTCTGTTCAGCTCCACCATTTCCACCTCCACATCCCTGCTAACCCTCTTCTCATTACCCTAAAACCCTCTCCACCATTTCAGCTACCCAAAACCCTTAGATCTTCTTCACCTCCTCCATCATCAGACCCTGCATTTGTAGCCCCATTACTACTACGCCCAACCTTCATTGTCTTCACCACAAAACCCTTTTTTCAACCTCAAACTCCATCGATTCCGGTGAGATGTTTGCCGGAATCCGGCGAAAACCCTTTCACTTCCCTTCTCATTTCTCCACCTTTTCTACCTTTGGCTTCTGTCAGCCCAACAGCATACAACCCATCCCAACAGACACTTCTTCATTTTCTTCATCGTTCCACCAGCATTTCTCACCCACAGACCCTTCCCTCTCTGTGCATTTCTTGCTGATTCTGCTGAAGAAACCCTAGCAAAATCAAAGAGAACCAAATAGAGAGGGATGTAAAAGAGAAAATTGCAGAGGGAGTAAAGGGGATCCATCATATTTTCCGGCAAGATTCATCGGCCCCTTCTCGCCGGTGCCTGACTCCTCTACCTGCAAACCCTCGGCACCATTCCCGCACCATATCTCGGTCGAAGCTCAGGTCACTTCCTTCATTTCATTTCAATTCAAGCATGGTGTAGTCTGGGTTTATTACAGTAAATTGTGTCAATGACTTCTACGTTGTTGTGGATTTCTGCCAATTTTCATTCAAAAGCCCTTTGCAAAGTTTTTAAGAACACTTTTATAGGGTCAAGGAGATTGTGTTTAAAAATATTATTTCACTTTTGCAATGGCCTGTCATCATTTGTTGGTATGAGATTAGCTTGTATCCTCATTGTATTGAATTCCTTATTCAGTTGTCTGTGATTTCCCTTGTTAAGGTAGCACTAGTGAAGCAAGTATGAAGGTTATAATGCAAATGCTAAGCCTGATAACATGGATGAGCAGTAAGCTGGGTATCGACCCAATTGGGGGAAGATCTTTGATTTTAGGTCCAATCGAACTCATCTGAGTTGCTCCCCTTACTCTGAGAGGCCTTGTGATGTTAATTCGATGTATGGCTTAGGTTCTCTTAGGCAGTATGTCTGTCCAAATGTTAGACTTGTGGCATATTGCTTTCTTTTTTTTGTCCTTTTCATCTAATCACCTAATGTGTCAATCCGAGAAGTAGTTTGTGATTTTCCTCTTTAACTTCGTGATTGGGAGGGTTTAGAACCCTATTAAGGTCCTTCATTCTATGCCTTGAGAAATGCAAATGATTCCATATAGTGGTGTGTCTGTATAAGGTTGATAAATTTTTGGTGGGTTCAATCTTGTTTTCTTTCAGAGTGATCTATGTGCATGTGGGGTATTAGCTTTAGAGTCACTTGATTTTTCAAGTGATTTTACCATTAAGATGGTTGTTTCGGCATCTGATTTCATTATTGAGCCTGATTGTTATTTTTTTTTTAGTCATCTGTTGAGGTGGTATAGAATGGTTTTGGACTCCCTCCAATGCCCATTTTGCTTTACACCTTGCAGTTAATGGATTTAGTTTTCGAAGTTTTCATTTAGGTCTTGGGTTCTGGTTTCATATTTCCCAATTAGAATGTGGATGTCAACTTTTAGCACTCTCTTAATTGTCTGCACATCTTAGCAGCCGTGCATCTCATTCTCAGTATTGCATATTTTAATCCCGGAACTATTACGATTTTCTCGTTTCGACCTCATACTTGTTCTGCTACTTATGGATTTTGACTCCCTGTTTCTTGTCTAGTTTATGTTTTAGAGGGCTCAATCACTGGATCATGATCATGCTTGGGTATTAATCTTTGTTAATCCTTTTGGATCCCTGGGTTATGGTATTTTAAGTCTCATTTTCACCTTGGTTTGTATGTATTCCAATGGCAAGGAGTTAGGGCTCGGTTCATTGCCATGTCCTTAACTTCATACCTTGATCTCTAGTGTGAGTATTCGAACAATAGGGTTTGGGGTTCGGGTTCTTAAGTTTCTTCGCACGTTCCTGGGGATCCTTTTCGAGGTTCAGGATCGCCATCGATTTTGGGAACACTTTGTCGGGCTTTGGCAATGATGGAACGTTTCTTGAGCCAGCCTCTTCCCTTCCTGCCTTAGAGTTTTCGCAGGTTAAGGGATTCTCTCCTCTTAGAGTGTTTAGCCAGTTAGAACCCATCTCAGGGCAATGATAAGGTTACTTGGAGCCCGTCTTTATGTTTTGTGGCTCACCGCTTCGCACTTGGATCTGCACAAGTTGATGTCCCATGTATGCACTGAAATTTTTAATAAATTGGAATTATCATAATCTTTTGATATTTTTTTTATATATTCTTCTCTTGTACTAATCTTTGAGTTAGGTTTTGAAGATGATAATAAATGGACTGCTCAGGTGAGACTCTCTTGAGGTTCATAAACTTGTCTTTTATTTAAATAAATTGTTTTAGGAAAGAAGGAGATCAGATGACTACTCTATTCGATATTATCGACATGAGTACTGTCTGATCTCAAGGCGGGCTTAGAAATATTATCCTGTGTATTTGTGATATCAGATGATTACTTTAGCATCATCTGATTTCACCCTCATATTGGGGCAGTGGTACTTGTGGTTGGGCATAGAAGTGTTTAATGTTGTTTCTTGCTTTATTAGGCTATCCAGCGGCTGGTCTGGACTAATTAATGTTGTTTACCATTTTATGGTTGATATTCTTACAGATTGTGCACTCTTTAGTTGTAAATCATACTTTGCGGATATTTGTTTTATTTTTATAATAATTGAATGAAAATCTGAGTTGGCTTGATAACCTTTTTCTTCACTTTGATTAGAGACTAACTCAGTCTTATTAGAGCTTTGCTTGCTTGGGATCTTGGATCGTTTTCTCTGTTCTTGGGGCACTATCTTTCTTGTTGTGGTTTGTCTCTTTGAGACGCCGGTTTCTTGTTGTGGTTCGTCTCTTTGAGACCTTTGTTGCTTGTTTGGGGTTTCCCCTTTTTGCTTTAAGGCTTTGCCTTAGTTTATGGTATTACTTGCGTGTCCCCTTTTAAGATTGAAAACATTTAAAGGTTTAGAGCATTGAAAAAGCTTTAAAAATCCAAAAACATTAGAAATTTAAAACTCAAAAACATTTGAAAACTTTAAAAATATCAAAAATATTGGAAAAACATAAAAACCCTTTAAAAATCTAAAGTGTTGAGTGTTTCTTTTAGAAGCGTAGTTTGAGAGTTCGTTTCGAACTATGTTGGCTTGATCCTCTTTCACGAGGTACGTAGTGCAGCTTGGGATTTATATCCCAAGTCCAGCCAAACTTTGTAAATAAAAAATGCTTTAACCCTTCAACTTTAAAACCTTGTTTTAACAAAAATCTTCCTCTAGAGTTAGGAGTTTGTCCTAGATAAAGAGTTTTAGAGTTAGGATTTCGTCTTTGATTTGTTGTGTGCTTGTTTGTGTTTTAGAGTTAGGGGTTTGTCCTAGCTAGGAGTGCCTCCGTCCGGTTAGTTGGCGATTCACATCGCCGACTGATGACTAGGTCTTGGATACGTTAGCAATCCTATTGTTTTCCTTAGGGCACACAGCCTAGTTACACATAGGTTGTAGGAACCACCTGCATTAGCCTAGGGCTAATCTGCATTTAGCTAGGACATATAGGGTGTCCTAAAATTCACAATTCACTGGAATTTAAATAATCGTACAATAAACTTTAATAACTAGTCCGGTCTTTTAGATCGAGTCTAGGATAGAGGTCTAGGTGTATTAGGCATCCTAGCTTAGAATAGGTGCGAAGAACTACGTTGCCTTGATTCTCGTGGAGGCGGGGATACGTAGGCTTCTTTGGATGAATACCAGACCATCCGAGGACTCCGGCTAATAATTTAGAGTCTTAGGATTTGTTGTGTAGTTATTGTATTTCTTTTGATGTGTTTTCTTACTTGTGCAGACCGATACCTTTAGCTGTAGCATGCATGTGTTTGTCCATCAGAACTTAGACACCTGTTAGGCATGTCACTCAGAACCTAGTTATCATTAGGTGCCATTTATTTTGATTCTTTTGTGTGTGCTTATTTTCATCTTCGAGACATGCATGATTAGATAGACGTTTTCTCGGAGATGCGTGTTCCCATTTCATATGATTTTCTCTTGAAACTCTTTAAGGTTAATAGAAAATGGCATAAGAGACCAAGTGTTCGCACTCGGGCGAATTGGGGGCGCTCTTCGGACCTTCCCCATTCGTAACCAGGCACGGACCTTTTGTATCTCTGGTTATCCATTGCAAACAGAGCATTTGTTTTGGTTCCATGGCTTGTCCATGGATGGCGACTCTGAGTTTATTTCAGATATGTCTTGGTTTCGAGCCTTAGCTCCGGATCGAGACATATCTCTTTCTTTTATATCGCCACTCATGCTATGCTGTGAGGGTGGCATCCGTTTCGAGAGTTCCCTGGCAGAGCTCTCCTTCACATTGTGGAGATCTTAGAGGATTGCAGGTGGGGACCTCGCGTCCCTCGGCACTCGTCCTCTCGGATCGGGGTCCACAGGCTGGCGACTCTGCTGGGGAGTTCTTGAAACATTGCCTAACTCTATAAAAATGCCATTTTTACTAACTTTGGAGAAATTTGAGCTAAAATCATTTTAAATGGAAATTCTATCGTTAGAATCCAGGGGCACCAGATAGGTGCGTAATTAAAACAAGGGATTCACACACTGCACATCATGCATTTTCATATTTGTTATTTGTTTCATTGTTTTTATCGTTTTTTATTATTGGCTCCACGGGATAGATATAATGCGTGCCTCATGGGATATCACTATCCAGATGGTGCTGTTGTATCTATTACCAAGCTATGCGCCGGTGCTGCAGCCGTAAACACTAGGTGTACTTGTGTTTACAGCAGCCGATGAGCAATGAAGCATACTATGTATAACACTAGGTGTACTTGTGTTATACATATTAGGTATGTTTCATACGCATAGTACCCGATAGATTGAGTTCGGAGCCCTACTTTGTTTTATATATTATGTATATACTTACTGGCCTAGTGAAACCCAATTAGGAAGTACCCGTGTTTATATATGTATATTGCATTCATAAGGGTCGAACATGTGTTGCTTACACATGTGGAGCCTAGAGTTAGGAGCCTTGTCCCATTTGTAGACTAGGGTAGCTCACTTTATGTGGCTACAGCGCGGTCCTAGTACACTCACTGGTCTGTCGCGAGTCGAGACTTTCTCGACTCCGTTAGATAGATTAGGGCTGGTGCCCCTGGTTAGGGTGTGTATATATATATGTATATATATATATATATGTGTGTGTATAGTGTATTATTCTTAGATTAGGGCTTATCCTTTCGAATAAGGTTTCTTTATCTATTTCAGTCATACCATTCTTTCAGACCCGATCGATGACTCTTGCTCTTGCTTGGTCATCATCCAGATCGCAGTCTACCCTGTCATCTTTATCATATGATTTTTCCTGTATCTCGGATTTATATCCGTTTTGTCGGCTGTCTGATCAGGGCCGACTTTCTACTGAGGTTTTCTGGTCTATTATCACCGATCAGAGTTTGTTCACTATTTCTTTCTTGGATCAGGCTGATGATTATTGTTCACCACCTTTTATAGCCTGGGTTCATTTCTTGATTCTTCGTTATCCATTCTTCTTGCTAGCTGTTAGACCAGGGCCTGTCTATCAATGAAGTTTTCTGGTCTATCCATTAGCCACATTGTTTCATTCCCCAGCCTTCGGACCTGGTCAATAATTTTCCTCTATCGTTATTCTGACCATGGTCTGCCTCTTGTCTCTCGAGTGTACAGTTGTGTCATTCCTTTGTACATAACTTATTTGCTGAGTCGATTTGTAGTTACCTTCTTGTACCTACACCATTTGTTGAGCTGATTGTCTAGATTAGGACCCATTTTCAGTGGGTATTCCTGGTCTAATTCATCCTATCTACATTCTCTTGATTTGGTTGGTGGCATTTCCTTTGCCTTTGTTGAAACCATTATCTGTCTTCTCGTCATCGGATTGTACATATCTCTTGTTTGTATATGATTCTGTCGGTTGATTAGATTAGGACCCATTTCTAGTGGGGGATTCCTGGTTTAATCATTTGTATTCACATTCCTTCAGATTCACTTGACGGGTGGTCCGTACTTGTCACTCTCATGGCCACAGTCTACTTGCTGCCCTTTTGATTGTATATCTATTCTGTTGTTATGTCTTAGATCTGGTCGATGGCTTGTCTGATGTCTCTATATCTTTTGGTCCCAAATCCAACCCATCGCCAAGTGTCGTCATTCATGGCCAGTCCTTCATGTGACTACATTTCCGTGGTGGCCATATTCTGCTTACTGATTGTGTGCTTATCTTGCCATCATTATTTGAGTGCAAGTATCCTTGCTGAGAGTCCTACATTACTGAGTTTCTATTCATTTACCCTTATGTTGAGTTGTGAGGATCACCCTGTATAGCCGTCATGCTGCCGAATTTTATATAAACACCTTGAGCGCGATCGCTATCTTTTCAGAGTTATCGATAAGCCATGAGTTTACTCTACCACGATCCTTTTAGGGCCGTCATGCTGCCGGATTTTACTCAACTCATTTCCAGTATGATTGTTATCCTTTGGGATTATTGATAAGTCATGTGCTTACCCTACCATGATCCTGCTTACAGTTCTGCTGTTAGTTTTATCCTAGGGAGAGATGTGTTTGTATTATCTCTTGTTTCAACTTGTGTATATCATTTTCATGAGATTGCCTCATACTAAAAGTCAGTGTCTGTCAATTCCATGACATGAGTCTGACCTAATTCACCTTACCCGTTGACAGCATCAGTTTTCCCTCCCTGCTCAGACAAAATGGCCATATCTGAAGATTTCCTAAAGAAAATGCAAGAATCGGTAATGAACCTATCTAGGGAGTTCTCTAATGTGAAGGAGGATTGGAACCAGCTGAAAAACCTAGGTAATGAGAAGTCTTTGACCGTTGAGGACTCTGTAGTCCAAAATCCTCCTCCTCTGATCTCTGTTCCTGTCCAGGCCATTGTAGAACCAATCAGTGGTTCTAAAGACAAGGAGCATGTTGACGAGAAGAATTTGCCACCTCCCACTGCCGTAAGAAAAGAGGAAGAACTTGCAAAAGAAGTTGAGAAATTACCTCCTATGGTCTCTGTTCCTATACCAGCCGCAGTAGCGTGTCTTGATGATTTTAAAGGTAAGCAACATGTTGAAAAGGAGTGTCTTCTAACTCCTACTTCAGAAGAAAAGGCGAAAGAACTTGTTAAAGAGCTTAAGAAGTTAACCTTTGATCAACAGAATGTGAAGAACCCAAAGAGCGATAACAAACCTGTTGTTTATTCCAAGAAGATCGGCGGTATTGAGTCATCTCATCAGGCATCTCAAATTGTCATGCATAAGTCTGATGAAGTAGAAGAGAAATCAGTAAAGAAACCTAAGAAGATATTCACTCAATTGCCGAGACCTCCAGCAGTCATTCTCCGAAAACTTGTTAAGGATGGGCAGTTGAAACTTATGGCTCCAAAGCCACCACCTAAGGTTCTTCCAAGGTTCTACAACAAGGATGAATATTGTGAATATCACCAAGGCCCTGGTCACATCACTAATCGTTGTCGCTCTCTCATATTTGCAATCCAAGACCTCGTAGATAGAGATCGTCCCATTTGGCCCGGGTTTAATGCTACACAACATCCTTTGCCAAGACATGTTACAATTTCTTCAGCTGGTACTAAAGCTAACTCGATCGTTGAGCCTTTTGAGGATCCTATTATCACCGCTCATCCCACCTTTGAGTTAGGGAGTTCTTCAGTTACAAATTTGGGAATGTCAGAGTTTGAGATGTCAGGAGGTGGTTATGTGCCAGAAAGAATATCACCACTGCCAGTTATTAAAGATCAGCTTAAGCCGGATCGACAAGATCTGCGCCAGGGTTGAACCCCAAGTCATTGACGTCATGGAAGAAGGTGTACTACTCATATATTTTCAGTGCTAGTTCGTCATTAAAAAAAAAATAAAAAAAATGTGTCTTGTGTTGTTAAGATTTGTCTTTCATTGAGTTTGTACCAACTTTCTTCTCTCAGAGTTGGTAAGTCTTACTATGTTAATGTCAAAAAAAAAAAAAAAAAAAAGAGTATTATGTTTGTCAGTCGTGTTCATTCAGAGTCTGTCGTTTACGTCATTTGTCAAGTTTAATGTAGAGCCCATC
This sequence comes from Tasmannia lanceolata, assembly GCF_043159265.1. NCBI lineage: Eukaryota > Viridiplantae > Streptophyta > Magnoliopsida > Canellales > Winteraceae > Tasmannia > Tasmannia lanceolata. Next base: position 56,286,567 of record NW_027518695.1, on the reverse strand, counting down.
GAGGTGCGTCCAAAAAAAAAAAAAAGAAAAAAAAAAAGAGTTACTGATGTACTTAAGAGTCTTCAATTCAATAAAGTTGTTGGTTTCGAATCTTTGATGTTCTATGATTCACTCTTAGATCTAATGTTTAAATAACTAAAGACACCCTCTTGGATGAGATTGCAGACGAAATTCCCCTCAAGATCTGAAAAGGTCAAACGAGAGGAAGAGCGTCTAGCATAACCACTTGAAGAAGAAATTGAAGCTATCGATAGTGGTATCGAAATCCGAAACTTGGGAAAGATGGATTGGCAAAACTTTATCTCCCAAGGAGCGTGAAGAATTGATAAACCTATTTAGAAGGGTTCAGGGAAGTCTTGTTTGATCCTACAAGGATAAACCGGGTGAATGCTCGGGTGTGATGCAAGACAGGGCTCCACCATCTTTAGACATCAAGTTGAAAGTGAAAATTTTAGAAAGTGAAGCATCAGACATCCAGTAGAGCTGATAAGATATTGAGAGAAGACTTTCATAAATTGAAGTCGCAGATTTGAGCCCTAAAGAAAAGAAACATTTGGTCTACGTGTATTTGATGGGATTCTAAATCGCAACATCTCAAGCGTATGGACATTTCTAATGTAAAAAAAAAAAAAAAAAAAAAAAAAAAAAAAAAAAGAAGAAGAAGAAAGAGACAAGGAGTTGTGGAACCTTGAGCATAAATTTAAGATCTTCGAGATGAGAGTGGAGCGCAGTGGTTGAAGTTTTGCCTGACATGCCTCCAGACTCCTGGACAAAAATATTCAAAGTTTTTGAATCTTATGTAAAAGAGCTTGCAAGTCAAAACACCGGGAGGCCATCCTTGGGCGTTTGAACCTTTATAGCCAAGATCCCAACGTCATAAAATCCATTTGTAAACCTTTTGGGCCAAAGGTCAAATCAAACCCTTTCTTTCTAGCCACAATATAAACCAGGGGCATTTTTTTTAAGAAGTTTGAACTACGTTATGACCTGATCCCCACCTCTTCAGGGGTACGTAGGCGTCTGATTAATTCAGATTCGGTCAACCTTGGGGATAAAAGCTGAATGATTCCCCTTTCAAAATTTTGAAGCTTAAAGCTAAATCATCCTTTGTTTAACCCATGGTGAACTATGCGGATCTGATCCTCCATCGTTTGAACTTTAAATATCCCACCCTTTTGAACCTAAGCCCACCTAGAAAGTCCTTCTGGTGAAACAAGCAAAGATTCAAGGCAAATGAAAGCAAAAACAGAAAAAAGAACGAGAGTCTGAAGACCCACTAGGTTGAAAACCCGAAAGGGCGGCCTAAATGAAATCATGTGCTTGCTAAGTCATTAACCAAAGAAGTTGGCTTATGCAAAGGCAAGGGCAGCGGTCTGCTGGATTGAAAATTGATGAGATACCGAAGGAGTTCTTCAGTTGTGCAGAATTTTCAAAGTTTGAGTTGTGACTTCTTTTGAAGAGAGAAATCAAGGAGATGGAGAAGCAACCACTACACAAGGCAGGATCCCAAAATCCGAGTAGTGTCGGCAAGACTTGCTTTGATACTTTTCTAAACTAGGGGCATTAAGACTGAGCAATCCGAAGGGGGTAATAACCATGACGAAAATCCCGATGACGGAAGGAAGTGCCTCTTGACATAGTTTTCGAGATTACTGTAGGAGTGGCTAGCCTTACCATAAAAAAATAACATATTTTATCTAAAGGTGAATCAAAATGTAGTCGAGTCCCTTAAATAATCTATACCTTCTTTGATAGAGTCCTTGGGAGTCTATTCCTCATTCATATTTGTTTTCTTTCAAGGTTAAAAAGTTGTATGGCACTGGAAGGAAGGGGTGTATACCTTCCAAAATGAAAGATCCTGGTTTAGGTATCCTACTCGGACAGGCTGAATATGTCAAGTTTCATGCAGTTGGTGGTGGAAAGAGCGAACCTCCAATAGTGGTCAATGAAAGGAGAAGTCTTTGAGCTTAGCCATTATCCCATCTTTATTCCAAAGAAAGAACCCATGCAAATCCAAAATTTCTTTATCTATCTTTGTTCTACTCTCCTTGGGACTCTTGTCATGGGAGTACAATACACTAGGGGCATCTTTTATGACTTACGTCATAAAAGATATCAAGCATACAAAGGCAATCAGTGCCAGTATTTACAACAAGTTGAAGTAAGAGAGATGCGAGCACGTCTTGAGCCAAATCTCCGAGCTCTTCAAATGAGCCCTCTTTCTTAAAAGAGTCAATTCCCAAAGAAAATCAATTTTCCCACCGGAATCTAGAATTTGCTCCCACAACCGTCAAACCTCAGCAGAATGCTTTTCACTTGTTAAAGAAGGGTAAACACCTGAAAGCCCCGTCAAGTACTTAAGTCTGATCCTCAGCAAGGAACTCATACTCCCAATTTTCTTGGCAAGAGAAAGCTAATTCCAGAAAAATCTAAAAAATCCAAAAATCAATTCTCCATTCAATAAATTAGTCCTCTATATTCATTCAAGGCTCTTCGTGGTCTACCATTTAGGAATACCATGGACCCTTGCTTCCCGAGTGGCTCTTCGTGATCTGACTTTCGAGATATATCATGGACCCACTATCCATACTCATTCTATTCATCTCCATTGCTTGTCATTATCCTTGTTCATCCTTGGCTCTTCATGGTCTACCAGTCAGGTACACCATGAACCCTTGCTCCCTGAGTGGCTCTTCGTGATGTGTCCTCTCAGATATATCATGGACCCACTATTCATAGTCATTCCATTCATATCTTTTACATGTCATTGATCCTTTCCTTAATCATTGCTTCCTTGGCTCTTCATGGCTTATTACCATGGACCCTTGATCCTTGCTTCCTTGGCTCTTCATGGCTTAGTACCATGGACCCTTGATTCCTTCTTCCTGGGCTCTTCGCGGCTTATCACCGTGGACCCTTGATCCTTGCTTCCTTGGCTCTTCATGGCTTATTACCATGGACCCTTGATTCTTTCTTTCTTGGCTCTTCGCGGCTTATCACCGTGGACCCTTGATCCTTGCTTCCTTGGCTCTTCGCGGCTTATCACCGTGGACCCTTGATCCTTGCTTCCTTGGCTCTTCATGGCTTATTACCATGGACCCTTGATTCTTGCTTCCTTGGCTCTTCATGGCTTAATACCATGGACCCTTGATTCCTTCTTCCTTGGCTCTTCACGGCTTATCACCGTGGACCCTTGATCCTTGCTTCCTTGGCTCTTCGCGGCTTATCACCGTGGACCCTTGATCCTTGCTTCCTTGGCTCTTCATGGCTTATTACCATGGACCCTTGATTCTTTCTTTCTTGGCTCTTCACGGCTTATCACCGTGGACCCTTGATTCTTGCTTCCTTGGCTCTTCACGGCTTATCACTGTGGACCCTTGATTCCTTCTTTCTTGGCTCTTCACGGCTTATTACCGTGGACCCTTGATTCCTTCTTTCTTGGCTCTTCACGGTTTATCACCGTGGACCCTTGATTCCCGCTTTCAAGGCTCTTCGTGGCTTATCGCCATGGACCCTTAATCAAAATTTTCATTCAACTGTTGTTCTTTCTTGTCTAGTTTGGTAAAAAGTTGGACCGCAACTCTATCTTGTTATTTTTGTTGTTCGTAATGAAAGCCTGGGTCATGTTTTACATGATTCGTTGTTCTGCAGTATACCGCCGCCACCCACGTGTGGATTTAGGTATGCCTGCGTTTGTTTCTTTGGTATGTTACTATGTTATGTTTGGTGAGAGTTTCTCTCACCAATATATTTTGATTGCCGAGTTATGTGTCCCGCGTTTTACCAAATTACTCATAAGTCATGTTGAATGTTGAAATTTCAAAACCAAAATCCATTTTACCCTTGTAAGTACCGTTTTAAAACCAGAAAACCCAAAAATTTGTTTTGCCTTATTTTTTCGGGTCAATCAAAATGCGTCGTCTGTTCAGCTTTGCCATTCGCGTGTTGTACACGCTTTGCCAAAGAGGGGCATCTGTAGACACCCCATTTTGACCGTACCCCAAGCTATCATTTTGAATAAAAAATTCCATCAGATGAGTGTTTCAGGGTCCCTAATTTCACCTTAGGCTAGCTTAGGATCCCACCGGGGTCCCTGTGAAATTCCGTCAAGATCTGAGCTGATTCGCCTAGTGAGCAAGCCTCGATAGTGTCGCGGTGCAAGTTTAGAAGGGCGGAGGTGAAATATGTCATTTCCCGTAAAAGAGGGCATTCTTGGAAATTCCTGTTGCTTCCTTCACAAGCAATCCCTTTGGGCCATTAGATCAAATTAGAGGGCTAGGATCGTGTAGAGAAAGGGGATCTTTACCCCTGTTTTCTGCTTGGGACCACCCCCCATGCTAGTGCAAAGAGAATAGTCAAATACACTAGAGTGGGCTGTCCGGGGGGAGAAAAGGGGTCGAATATTTCACTCCCTTTTTCATATAAACCCAGCGCACTAGGGTTTAGAAGAGGGGGGAGGCGCCTCATTTTTCTTGGAAAAAAGGGAGAGAGGGAGGCAGCACAGAGGAGAGAGGAGGAAGAAGGAGAAAATCCCATCGTCTCTGCCCATCATCTCCGGCCGGCGAGCCGCCATCTCCACAGCCTCGTCCCCATCTTCGTCATCATCTCCCCATCCTCCCTAGCAACCACCACCCCCATTTTCTTCTCCACTACCGTCGGCCACCACCCCCATTTCCTCCTCCACCACCGTCGGCCACGATCCCCATCTCCGACCACCTCCATCGTCTTCAACCCCATTGAATCCTCTGTCAAAAACCCACATCGAACCCACCTCCGACGACTATCTCCGGCCGGCCACCTCCGCAACCCCATCTTCTCCATTTCAAACCCAAAACCCCTTTCTCTGCAATTTGCCACCGACCAACCTCCACCTTCTCCTCCTCTGGTCAGCTCCACCATTTCCACCTCCACATCCCTGCTAACCCTCTTCTCATTACCCTAAAACCCTCTCCACCATTTCAGCTACCCAAAACCCTTAGATCTTCTTCACCTCCTCCATCATCAGACCCTGCATTTGTAGCCCCATTACTACTACGCCCAACCTTCATTGTCTTCACCACAAAACCCTTTTTTCAACCTCAAACTCCATCGATTCCGGTGAGATGTTTGCCGGAATCCGGCGAAAACCCTTTCACTTCCCTTCTCATTTCTCCACCTTTTCTACCTTTGGCTTCTGTCAGCCCAACAGCATACAACCCATCCCAACAGACACTTCTTCATTTTCTTCATCGTTCCACCAGCATTTCTCACCCACAGACCCTTCCCTCTCTGTGCATTTCTTGCTGATTCTGCTGAAGAAACCCTAGCAAAATCAAAGAGAACCAAATAGAGAGGGATGTAAAAGAGAAAATTGCAGAGGGAGTAAAGGGGATCCATCATATTTTCCGGCAAGATTCATCGGCCCCTTCTCGCCGGTGCCTGACTCCTCTACCTGCAAACCCTCGGCACCATTCCCGCACCATATCTCGGTCGAAGCTCAGGTCACTTCCTTCATTTCATTTCAATTCAAGCATGGTGTAGTCTGGGTTTATTACAGTAAATTGTGTCAATGACTTCTACGTTGTTGTGGATTTCTGCCAATTTTCATTCAAAAGCCCTTTGCAAAGTTTTTAAGAACACTTTTATAGGGTCAAGGAGATTGTGTTTAAAAATATTATTTCACTTTTGCAATGGCCTGTCATCATTTGTTGGTATGAGATTAGCTTGTATCCTCATTGTATTGAATTCCTTATTCAGTTGTCTGTGATTTCCCTTGTTAAGGTAGCACTAGTGAAGCAAGTATGAAGGTTATAATGCAAATGCTAAGCCTGATAACATGGATGAGCAGTAAGCTGGGTATCGACCCAATTGGGGGAAGATCTTTGATTTTAGGTCCAATCGAACTCATCTGAGTTGCTCCCCTTACTCTGAGAGGCCTTGTGATGTTAATTCGATGTATGGCTTAGGTTCTCTTAGGCAGTATGTCTGTCCAAATGTTAGACTTGTGGCATATTGCTTTCTTTTTTTTGTCCTTTTCATCTAATCACCTAATGTGTCAATCCGAGAAGTAGTTTGTGATTTTCCTCTTTAACTTCGTGATTGGGAGGGTTTAGAACCCTATTAAGGTCCTTCATTCTATGCCTTGAGAAATGCAAATGATTCCATATAGTGGTGTGTCTGTATAAGGTTGATAAATTTTTGGTGGGTTCAATCTTGTTTTCTTTCAGAGTGATCTATGTGCATGTGGGGTATTAGCTTTAGAGTCACTTGATTTTTCAAGTGATTTTACCATTAAGATGGTTGTTTCGGCATCTGATTTCATTATTGAGCCTGATTGTTATTTTTTTTTTAGTCATCTGTTGAGGTGGTATAGAATGGTTTTGGACTCCCTCCAATGCCCATTTTGCTTTACACCTTGCAGTTAATGGATTTAGTTTTCGAAGTTTTCATTTAGGTCTTGGGTTCTGGTTTCATATTTCCCAATTAGAATGTGGATGTCAACTTTTAGCACTCTCTTAATTGTCTGCACATCTTAGCAGCCGTGCATCTCATTCTCAGTATTGCATATTTTAATCCCGGAACTATTACGATTTTCTCGTTTCGACCTCATACTTGTTCTGCTACTTATGGATTTTGACTCCCTGTTTCTTGTCTAGTTTATGTTTTAGAGGGCTCAATCACTGGATCATGATCATGCTTGGGTATTAATCTTTGTTAATCCTTTTGGATCCCTGGGTTATGGTATTTTAAGTCTCATTTTCACCTTGGTTTGTATGTATTCCAATGGCAAGGAGTTAGGGCTCGGTTCATTGCCATGTCCTTAACTTCATACCTTGATCTCTAGTGTGAGTATTCGAACAATAGGGTTTGGGGTTCGGGTTCTTAAGTTTCTTCGCACGTTCCTGGGGATCCTTTTCGAGGTTCAGGATCGCCATCGATTTTGGGAACACTTTGTCGGGCTTTGGCAATGATGGAACGTTTCTTGAGCCAGCCTCTTCCCTTCCTGCCTTAGAGTTTTCGCAGGTTAAGGGATTCTCTCCTCTTAGAGTGTTTAGCCAGTTAGAACCCATCTCAGGGCAATGATAAGGTTACTTGGAGCCCGTCTTTATGTTTTGTGGCTCACCGCTTCGCACTTGGATCTGCACAAGTTGATGTCCCATGTATGCACTGAAATTTTTAATAAATTGGAATTATCATAATCTTTTGATATTTTTTTTATATATTCTTCTCTTGTACTAATCTTTGAGTTAGGTTTTGAAGATGATAATAAATGGACTGCTCAGGTGAGACTCTCTTGAGGTTCATAAACTTGTCTTTTATTTAAATAAATTGTTTTAGGAAAGAAGGAGATCAGATGACTACTCTATTCGATATTATCGACATGAGTACTGTCTGATCTCAAGGCGGGCTTAGAAATATTATCCTGTGTATTTGTGATATCAGATGATTACTTTAGCATCATCTGATTTCACCCCCATATTGGGGCAGTGGTACTTGTGGTTGGGCATAGAAGTGTTTAATGTTGTTTCTTGCTTTATTAGGCTATCCAGTGGCTGGTCTGGACTAATTAATGTTGTTTACCATTTTATGGTTGATATTCTTACAGATTGTGCACTCTTTAGTTGTAAATCATACTTTGCGGATATTTGTTTTATTTTTATAATAATTGAATGAAAATCTGAGTTGGCTTGATAACCTTTTTCTTCACTTTGATTAGAGACTAACTCAGTCTTATTAGAGCTTTGCTTGCTTGGGATCTTGGATCGTTTTCTCTGTTCTTGGGGCACTATCTTTCTTGTTGTGGTTTGTCTCTTTGAGACGCCGGTTTCTTGTTGTGGTTCGTCTCTTTGAGACCTTTGTTGCTTGTTTGGGGTTTCCCCTTTTTGCTTTAAGGCTTTGCCTTAGTTTATGGTATTACTTGCGTGTCCCCTTTTAAGATTGAAAACATTTAAAGGTTTAGAGCATTGAAAAAGCTTTAAAAATCCAAAAACATTAGAAATTTAAAACTCAAAAACATTTGAAAACTTTAAAAATATCAAAAATATTGGAAAAACATAAAAACCCTTTAAAAATCTAAAGTGTTGAGTGTTTCTTTTAGAAGCGTAGTTTGAGAGTTCGTTTCGAACTATGTTGGCTTGATCCTCTTTCACGAGGTACGTAGTGCAGCTTGGGATTTATATCCCAAGTCCAGCCAAACTTTGTAAATAAAAAATGCTTTAACCCTTCAACTTTAAAACCTTGTTTTAACAAAAATCTTCCTCTAGAGTTAGGAGTTTGTCCTAGATAAAGAGTTTTAGAGTTAGGATTTCGTCTTTGATTTGTTGTGTGCTTGTTTGTGTTTTAGAGTTAGGGGTTTGTCCTAGCTAGGAGTGCCTCCGTCCGGTTAGTTGGCGATTCACATCGCCGACTGATGACTAGGTCTTGGATACGTTAGCAATCCTATTGTTTTCCTTAGAGCACACAGCCTAGTTACACATAGGTTGTAGGAACCACCTGCATTAGCCTAGGGCTAATCTGCATTTAGCTAGGACATATAGGGTGTCCTAAAATTCACAATTCACTGGAATTTAAATAATCGTACAATAAACTTTAATAACTAGTCCGGTCTTTTAGATCGAGTCTAGGATAGAGGTCTAGGTGTATTAGGCATCCTAGCTTAGAATAGGTGCGAAGAACTACGTTGCCTTGATTCTCGTGGAGGCGGGGATACGTAGGCTTCTTTGGATGAATACCAGACCATCCGAGGACTCGGGCTAATAATTTAGAGTCTTAGGATTTGTTGTGTAGTTATTGTATTTCTTTTGATGTGTTTTCTTACTTGTGCAGACCGATACCTTTAGCTGTAGCATGCATGTGTTTGTCCATCAGAACTTAGACACCTGTTAGGCATGTCACTCAGAACCTAGTTATCATTAGGTGCCATTTATTTTGATTCTTTTGTGTGTGCTTATTTTCATCTTCGAGACATGCATGATTAGATAGACGTTTTCTCGGAGATGCGTGTTCCCATTTCATATGATTTTCTCTTGAAACTCTTTAAGGTTAATAGAAAATGGCATAAGAGACCAAGTGTTCGCACTCGGGCGAATTGGGGGCGCTCTTCGGACCTTCCCCATTCGTAACCAGGCACGGACCTTTTGTATCTCTGGTTATCCATTGCAAACAGAGCATTTGTTTTGGTTCCATGGCTTGTCCATGGATGGCGACTCTGAGTTTATTTCAGATATGTCTTGGTTTCGAGCCTTAGCTCCGGATCGAGACATATCTCTTTCTTTTATATCGCCACTCATGCTATGCTGTGAGGGTGGCATCCGTTTCGAGAGTTCCCTGGCAGAGCTCTCCTTCACATTGTGGAGATCTTAGAGGATTGCAGGTGGGGACCTCGCGTCCCTCAGCACTCGTCCTCTCGGATCGGGGTCCACACCGGCCACCATATAAGTTCTCCTATAAGATTATACCTTGTTTGGATGCAACTAAGTACGCATGAGAAAGCGATGGTAGCACATGGATGCATTTAAAGTTAGATGCTTTTTGGCGACAATGCTCACATAGCTCCTACAAATCTATTATCAGTAGATATGTACATTAAATAATGTATGAATCTGTATCTCTTTATTTGTAGATAGGTAAATAGAAAAATGTGTAAATAGAAGTGACAAATTTTTTTTTTGGAATGGTATAATTAGAAGTGACAATAGCCACCGATTGGGAATAAAGAAACAAAAAACAGAATAATCCCCACCGATTAGGAATAAAGAAACAAAAAAAAAAAAAAAACTTAATAATCCGATTGTGAAATGGATACCTTGTCATATTGCCGAAATTTAAACCAAAAAACCTTTTTTTTTTTTTATTATTATAATATTTTACCGAAATTTCGGCAGAAATTTAATATTGAATAAAATACCATTTTCTTTGTGGTACCGGATTTCGACCGAAATTTCAGGGTCCGAAACCGAAATTTGAAACCATGGACATAACAACTTCAAGTTAGTCCCATAAAATGAAAAAAACATTGATGCAGCCACATCATCATAAAATTTAGTGTTATTCATTCAATGTATATGTGTGCACCATTTTCTCATCTTGAATTCTTGATAGGTGGTGAAATTGAGTAGGAACTACCACCATGTAGGGAGGGCAGCCCATATAAATAATTGTATCAGATTCTGCAGTATAATCATGTCAATAAAGATTGCCAATTGGAGGAAAATAAAATAAAATAGATACCAAATCTACAATAACAAATACCAAAAAACATTGATAGAGATATGCCTAAATATTACGTACCCAGTTATCATAGTTGTCCATGTCAATTCATCTTTGTCAGGCATTCCATCCATTGAACATTTGACAGACATGATCCATCGACAACACCCATTACGTAACATGAACAAATGATAGCACTGAAGATAGAAACTATGGATTATGGCCAATTTACAGGAAAATAAAACCAAAACAGAAAACAACGAAACTCAATGAACTACTATGGTTAGCCAAACATTGATAGATTCCATTCCTCAATAAAATCTAGAATCAAAGCTACAGTTTTTTTGCATTGTATTTCAATTTTTTTTGGTCGGTAAGCTGGGTTTGAACCCCTGACCTCAGGGTGAAATAAATCAGCAACGTAAAAATGTGAGAAATTGAAAGTCAATAAGGCCCTGTTTGAACAAAGTTTGCCTCAGAGCTGACCATAAAGCTGTCAGCCCAGTCAATTTGGATTTGAATTGTATGGTACCCAAGTGCCAGATAAAGATTGAGGATTTTGTGCTATTCATGAATTTAAGCAGAACAAATTATAGAGAATAAGTATGAAGCATGTGATAGCAGTTGAATTTAAAATTAAAAGAAACATGAAACAAAAGAAAAAGAAAAGAGAAAATCGTGAAAATGCTCAGCAAAAGTAAAAGATCTTATGATTATAATCTACTTTAATAGTAGGAGAGATCCAAAGCAAGGTTCACCAATTGGACGGCTGAAATCAATTATAGTCTAGCACGAAGAACTACAAACTGCCTATTATTTGACTCACCACTGTAAGATATAAAAAACAACAAAATAATTAGAGGAAACATGATATTCTCAGTTAACAGGCTCTGTTTCGAGGAATTTCTATGCCGCGAGATAACTTTTGACAGGCGATTCCTATGGAGGAGATGGTGTCTAATATTGTGAATCTGCAAATTTCAACATGAAAATATATCAAATTTTGAGCTTATAAATTGACTAATAAAAAAAACTGAAAGAAAAAAATTACATAAACACTTTTTGATTAAAAAACCCAACCAGATATTGATCTCGTTTTCATAAAATCTCTGAAACTTTACCGCAAAGTTCTGAATCTTCTTCCGTGCTATTCATGAATTTGCAAGCATATTATTGTGTTAATCCTAGGTTTTACCTACAAAAAAGGAGATTAAAACAGTGAGAAATTCATAAACCCTAAGTTAATGTTATTAGATGGACAATTAAAACAGTGAGAAAAAAATGTAATTAACTGTACAAAACAGAAACTGGTGTTCTTATAACACATGTTCATTCAATCCTCAAAAACCACCCTCTCACTCTTCGTCGTTGCAGCACCTACACGACCGGAAAGAGGAGAAATTCATAAGCCCTAAGTTTTCTTTAAAAAGAGAAAGAAAAGGGGAAAATAAGAGGATATTGCAAAACACATTGAAAAAAACTACAGATATGAGAGAGAAATAAGAGATTGCAAAACACATATGAAGATGGCTGTAGAATTCCACCTGTCATTTGGTACGCCTTCATTAAAGAAGGACCATCATGGTGAGGTGATCGTTCAGGGCGTATTGTTTAGAGTAAGAAACTACGGGTTGTGTTGTTTACCCTTCCCCTAATATTAGAGTATCGTGTTATGTGTTTCTAAAGATGTGGAGACTGCCAGAGGAAGTTGCCCAGTTAAGAAACATTCTGTGGAAGTGAGAGAGATTTTAGGGATCGTTTTGCCTTTTTCAAAAAAATTTCCGTCTTTAAGAATGAGGGTGCCACGTAGATAAATAGCCGGATGGGGGAGCTGTCCATGTGAGCGTGAACAGTGAAACCCCCATCCTGCTATAATATAATAGATGGGGGCATGGTTTCTAAGCTCTAGCTCAAGTTGAGCTAGAGCTTAGAATATACCATCTCCCATAGTAGTTTGACTCATCCCACCCATTCAGTTTACACTACCTCACATAGATTGGGTGTTCCTAACAAACCAGCTCCATAACATAATCCTAACCATCCGATCTATAGAACCATAACCTTAGCATAACCTATAAACTAAATGGGTTGGATGACTCAACCAACTATGGGAGTAGTGATTTATGTGCTCTAGCTCAGGCTGAGCTCGAGCTCAAAAACCTTTTCCATATATATATATATATATATGAGGAAAGTGTTGGTGAGCTTAAGCTCACCAAACTTATGGTGAGCTAGCTTGCCCAATCACATGGGTCCCACATTTTGGGGAGTGATCCAAACCATTCATTTGCAAGGCCTTATCATAGATAGGGGGTGTACCAAAAATCAGCTCCATAGGATCATCCTAACCCCTCCATTTGTGGAGGACAAAAATGGGGCAGATTTGTGTCTGTCCATTTTTGTCCTCCACAAATGGAGGGGTTAGGATGATCCTATGGAGCTGATTTTTGGTACACCCTCCATCTATGTAAGGGACTTTCAAATGAATGGTTTGGATCATCCTAACAAAGTAGGCCCCCATGTGATTGGGCAAGCTAGCTCACCATAAGTTTGGTGAGCTTAAGCTCACCAACAGTTTCCTCATATATATATATATATATATATATATATATATATATACACACACTTTTATTTTTGTGTTTCAGAAATGGGTCATGGGTGGAAGAAAGAGGGTTTCAAAAATGAGCGAGATGGAGACGACGACGGTGGCCGGAGATGGCGACGGCAGTGGGGGCCGGAGATGACGACGGCGGTGGTGACCGTGATGAAGGAAATGGCGTAACCCTAATCTCTCTGCAAATGGCTTAAAACTAGTGACGAAGGTATTTCTGTCTTCAAAATATTAACCATGGTTAATTTAAGTAATTCCGGCAGGTTAAACTAACGGACCGTCAATGGAAGGGGTCTACTTAAAAATGTTAGAAAGATGAGGGGGTGTCTTTGGTGAAGTCGATACCACCGGGTCAGAAGTGGAATTTGGCCAAAGTTGAGGGGGTGTAAATGTAATTATCACCTTAATTTATTTTTAAAAATTCTCAATTTTGTGTGGCAGGTGACGTGGAAAATGTGGTTTCACCCTAAGTGGACATGTTTCACACTAGAAGTTGAGAGTGGAGAGAGAGGGGAAGATCATGACATAGCACCCAATTCTCTCTTAAGCGAAAACTTTTGCTCCATAAAATAATTTCTAAAAATTAGGATGAATTCTTAGACGAGTTGTTGAAATTCCAAAAGAACAGAATTCTCATTTTTTAGGCTAAAACAATTGAAAATCGTTCTAAAAGAATGTTAAAGAACGCACCCTTAGTTTCCTCAATTGCATTAGTTAACTATGTTTTCCAATTGGATTCAAATGTGAGATGACGGAATCTTATCGACATGGATTTAAATAGGGGCGAAGCTCGGTTCAATATTTGGGAATTCGGATTGAGCCTTTATCATAAAGTCGGGTCAAGTTTGGGTTAATTCTCATTCATTTTTTCAAGCAAAACCTCAAATCGACCAATGCAAACTACACCACTAGATTTAAATAATACTCCAAGTTTCACTACTCCGATAAGAGCATACCGCTTTGCCTAGTAGCACGATGCTTGTATTGCTCTCCCAATGTGACAAAATCATTGATTGGATTGTTTTGTGAAGGAAACCCAAAGATCTCTGATTTTTTTCCTCAATGTTTTGACTCTTTTTAAAGTGACACTATGTGTAACGAACTAGGAAGACTCACCAGTTGTAAGGAGGGTCAGTACTAGAAAGAGGGAAGTGCCAACAAGGCTTAAAGATTAGTTGCAACTAACCGATTCTGTTGGACAGACTAGAAAAGCAGTTAATGACAGTTAGCATCTTAACAGTTGAATAAAATAGACAAGAGGAGGAATTACAGGGCTTGTTTTTTGTGTAGAACAGGAGGTACTGGTGCCTCGAAGCCAGCTAAATTTCAACTTTTCTTTCAGCAATTCAAGATTCTTCTTCTTCTTCTTTAGTTCTGACTTTAATTTCTGAAACTACATCTAAGCTCCTAACAGTGGTGCTTTCATTGACTTCTCACCTTATGGCTGAGGATACAAGATTGAAGAGTTTAGATGATGCAATCAAGAAATTGATTGAGACTACATCTCTCCAAGAAACTTGTTTATAGAATTACCAGGAACTAGCCATGGAGCAAAGAGATTTCTTGCTTAAGATCTCCAATAAAATTACAGTTTTAGATGGCCAGGTAACCAATTTAACAAGAAGGGTTGAACAGGGAGAAACTCTTACTGGAACTGGAACGAGAGATGGTACTCAAGGAGGACTGCGAGATGGTACGAGTCTTGGGGGTTTTCTACAAGACAATTGCAATTAGAATTTTCCCAATTTGAGGGCACTGATCCAGCAACTTGGATCTCGAAGGCTGAGAAGTTTTTTCGTTTTCAACACACTTCTGAAGAACTAAAGCTGGAAATAGCTTCTTTCCATCGGCTTTCCATCTCGATGGTAAAGCATATGATTGGTTTCAAGCAATGGAAAGGGAACAACCATTTGATTCATGGGAGAAACTCTCTGTAGCTTTACAAATCAGGTTTGGACCATCCATTTATGATAACCCTCAGGGCAAATTAGCTAAATTGATTCAACACTACTGTTGGCGATTACGAAGCTCAATTTGACGCTTTGGCCAATCGTACCAGTCATCTTCCTTCTCAATTTCTGGTAGATTGTTTTGTTTCTGGTTTAAAACCAGAGATCTGAAACGAGGTACAAATTCACTTACCAAATTCATTATCAAAAGCTGTAGGATTGGCTACAATGATCGAAGACAAGATTGATGATGCAAGAAAAATGACTTACAAAGGCAATTATAAGAATCCATTGCCTTCCATACCATGATATGGAGCTGAAAATTCTTCTGTGGCTTCTTCTTCAATGACTAACAAATTGCCTCAACAGGGCACTCCATTCAAGAAAGACGACCACAGCAGAATTGCAAGCAAAAAGGGATAAATGATTGTGCTATACTTGTGATGAAAAATACAATCCCGGTCATAAATATAAAAACAAGCAACTCTTTTTGCTTATTAATGAGGAGTATTAAGATACAGACGTAGAGGCCATGCGTCTGATGCAAGAGGAGACATGTTTCCCTCAAGTTCTTGAAAAATCTGACAAGCAACCAAAAATTTCTTATTACACCTTATCAGGACAAACTAATCCTAAAACCTTACGAGTTCAGGCCAACATTGGTGGACGGAAAATCATTGTATTAATTGATGGTGGTAGCTCTAATAATTTTGTTCAAGAACGATTAGTACAATAATTACAAATTCCAGTTATTCATGGCATACAAGTTCAAGTTATGGTCAGTAATGGGGAAAGGCTACAATGCTAAGGAATTTGCAGAAATGTCAGTTTGAGTATGCAAAATCATAAGTTACAAGTTGATCTCTTTGTACTTCCAATCATGGGGGCTGATATTATTCTTGGAGTTCAATGGTTAGAATTGGTGGGCCCAATTATTTTTCATTATAAGCGGCTCACCATGGATTTTCACTGGCAAGCTCAGGCGATTCATTTACAATGTGAAAGCCAAATCACAGAGGAGCCTATGCAATTACACAGTTTCAAACGTCTAGCTACAAAAGATGGGGTGGATTTTTGTTTAAAATTACAACTTCTTCAGTCCAAACTGAATGAAAGTTCTCTTCCAGTTAATACCGAATTGACCAAATTACTCGATGAATTTTCTGAAGTATTTGCAGAGCCCAACTCCCTACCTCCCATCAGATCACATGACCATGCCATTCCCCTAAAATTTGGCATTGGATCTGTTAAAGTAAGCATACAGATATCCTCATTTTCAGAAATCAGAAATTGAGAGATTGGTCAAAGAAATGCTTGACAATGGGGTTATTCAACCAAGCCATAGCCCTTTTCCATCCCCAATTATTTTAGTCAAAAAGAAGGATGGTACATGGCGGTTTTGTGTGGACTACAGAGCCCTAAATACTCTCACAATCCCTGGTCGTTTCCCAATTACAACAGTTGAAGAGCTTCTGGATGAACTACATGGTGCCAGATACTTTTCTAAACTGGATCTCAGATCAGGATACCATCAAATTCGAGTTAAGGTCGAAGATGTACCAAAAACTGCATTTAGGACTCATGATGGCTTATACGAATTCCTAGTTATGCCTTTTTGTCTTACAAATGCCCCATCCACATTTCAATCTTTGATGAATGATGTGTTTCGACCAGTTCTACGAAAATTTCTTCTCGTTTTCTTCGATGATATTCTGGTTTATAACAAAACTTGGGAACATCATTTAGAACATCTAAAGATGACACTACACATCTTAAAAACTAATGAATTGTATGCAAAACAATCAAAATGCTCTTTTGGAGCAGCATCAGTGGAATATTTAGGGCATATTGTGTCAGCTGACGGGGTTGTCGTAGACCAATCTAAGATCGACGCTATTCTTCAATGGCCAACTCCTAAATATCTTAAGGAACTTTGAGGATTTTTAGGATTAACAGGGTATTACAGAAGATTCACTATGTGCTACGCTCATATAGCAGCTCCAACGACAGAATTACTCTAGAAGGGGGCATTTTTATGGAATCCAGAAGCCAAACTTTCATTTGAAGAACTAAAACAAGCTGCATCTTCAACTCCTCTCCTTGCTCTTCCAAACTTTGCAAAACCATTTGTCTTAGAAACCGATGCCTCTGGGTATGGTATTGGTGTAGTTCTTTCTCAGGGATGCCATCTTATTGCCTACTACAGTCAAAAGCTTTCTTCCAAAATGCAATCATCTTCTACATATGTACGGGAAATGTCTGCAATCACAAAAGCTGTGTGAAAATGGAGGCAATATTTACTGGGACAGAAATTAATAATTCAAACTGATAAAAAAAGCCTCAAGTCTCTTCTCGACCAAACCATTCAAACACTTGTGCAGCAAAAATGGTTAACAAAACTAATGGGGTTTCAGTATGATATACACTACGGCTAGGAAAAGAAAACTTAGTGGCAGATGCTCTTTCAAGGAACCTACGATGGAGAATCAATACATGACTTTGTCAATACCATTATTTGATATAATGGATCAACTTAAACTGGAACATCCTTCTAATCCTCACATCCGAGAAATTCATGAGGAGATCCAACAAGAAGGAGCCGTTCCTAATACATATACTTGGAGACATGGATTATTGTTATGCAAAGGTAGAATAGTTATTCCAACTGATTCAGGGTTAAAAACAAAACTTTTACAAGAATTCCATTCATCACCGATTGGTGGTCATGCCGGTTTGACTCGAACAATGGCTAGGATCGCTCTCAATTTCCATTGGCAAGATTTGAGAAAAGATGTCAATATATTTGTTGCTGAATGTGTCATTTGCCAGCAAACCAAATCACAACATCTTGCCCCAGCAGGTCTTTTACAACCCCTACCAATACCTGACCAAATATTAGAAGATTGGGCCATGGATTTCATTACAGCACTTCCAAATTCAGCTGGAAAAACTGTCGTTATAGTAGTCATAGACAGATTGAGCAAATACGCCCATGTTAGTCCCCTACGAAGCCCTATTACAGCTATATCAGTAGCTCAAACCTTTGTGAATGATGTCTGTAAACTCCATGGCATTCCCAAATCAATTGTAATAGAGATATAGTTTTCCTTAGTCGTTTCTGGCAGGAATTGTTTCGTTTGCAGGGTACTACTCTTGCCATGAGTAATGCTTACCATCCCCAGTCTGATGGGCAATCCGAAGCCTTGAATCGTTGTTTAGAAATGTACCTCAGAAGTTATGTGTGTGATTGCCCTTCTCACTGGTCAAAATTTCTAGTACAATACAGCTTTTCATTCAGCTACTCAGATGACACCGTTTGAAGCAGCGTTTACTAAGAAGCCACCTACAATTCTACGGTATGAACAAGGGACTTCACATTTGGAGGCTCTGGACCAAGAGTTATTGCAACGGGATAGCATTCTCCAACAGTTCAAAACCAATTTACACCGGGCTCAATTAAGGATGCAAAATCAGGCTAATAAGAATCGACGAGAAAAACATTTTGATGTAGGTGATTATGTACTTGTAAGGCAACAACCGTACAAACAAGCTTCAGTAGCACAACGACGCTCACACAAGTTTGGTCATAGATACTATGGTCCTTACTTGGTAATTGAACGGATAGGATCAGTAACTTACAAATTACAGCTCCCTGAAGAAGCTAAAATCCATCTAGTTTTCCATGTCTCACTACTTAAACAATTTACAGGGAACCCGTCTGTCACACAGGTTGCCTTACCCCAACTATCCACAGGAACACAACCACTTTGCTGACCTTTGGTTGTACTTGATCGGAGAGTCATTCAATGAAAAGGAGAGGAGGGCATTCACCAACTCCTTATCCAATGGGATGGGTTACCACTCGAAGCTTCATCTTGGGAAGATCTATCTGTCCTCAAGCATGATTATCCTGATTTGAACCTTGAGGACAAGGTTCATTTTCATGGGGAGGCAACTGTAACGAACCAAGAAGACTCACCAGTTGTAAGGAGGGTCAGTACTAGAAAGAGGGAAGTGCCAGCAAGGCTTAAAGATTAGTTGCAACTACCGATTCTGTTGGACAGACTGGAAAAGCAGTTAATGACAGTTAGCATCTCAACAGCTGAATAAAATAGACAAGAGGGGGAAATACAGGGCATGTTTTTTGTGTAGAAATTTCCTTTTTCATTGTAACAGGAGGTACTGGTGCCTCGAACCAGCTAAATTTCAACTTTTCTTTCAGCAATTCAAGATTCTTCTTCTTCAGTTCTAACTTTAATTTCTGCAACTACATCTAAGATCCTAACACTATGACACTGGGTTGAAATTAGAAAATGAAAACAAGAATACAAAGGTGACCAGCTTTAGCCATAGGAACTCCTCTTTCGTTCAGGTGTATCTCTATTGTCTCTTATTCTTAGGGGTGCAACTCGGGTTGATTTTTGGGAATTCGGCTTGAGCTTTTAGTATACAATCGGGTCAGGTTCAAGTTGATTCCAATCATTTTTAGCAAATCTCAACCCGAACCGACCCGAGTAGCACCCCTATTCATTCTCTCTCCCATAAGTTAACGAGCAAGGTTCAGGACGGGACTAGAGTAGATAGTCATTGATGGGCAAAATCTCAAGAAGCGTACCAATCTATTCTCATCTACCTCAAAAAAATCCTAGGGCTTAGCATGGATTGGATTGCCCGACTGAAGCTGTGGGTTAAAAATGCCACTGCCCCATTCTGCTATTACATTGCAATGGCTTCAAACTTTGGGTCTTCTTAAAAGCCATCATGGATTGGCCTTTCTTTGAGTGTAGGAAATGAAAGACTGGTTGATTCTTGTTTTAGAACAAAAAAAACTCTTCATTATTCTATTTTAAGTGTGTTTTTTTTTTCATTTTGTAGATTTATCCTGAAAGACTTAAAATATATACTTTAGATCTCCTTGGTGATAACTTTGTTCTGAAATTACAGTGAGTCTTTTCATCATTGAAAGCCTCAGAACTTCGGATGCAAGAACTTCGGATGCAACAGAGCAATTAGACATCCCTTTGCAGGAATGTTTCGTATCTAATGTGGACCATTTGGCATTTATTAGTGTGCAAGCTATCAATTTAACCGTTAGCATCATTTGTTAGGGAGACTTAAGGCCGTGGTCCACTACAGTAGGGCCCACTTTCGTACTGTGGGCCCTATGCATGTCATGTGGACATGATCGGGGCAGTCGATTCAGTCATTTCCGTTGGTCCCACCTTTATCAGGGATTATCCTAACCTCTTGATATGTAGGGTTTCTACAAAACAGTTTTCAGGGTATAAAATAATAAAATAATGTGGCGGTTAAGAAGGGCACTTTTCTAATGAGACAAGCTTATCTCCTAAAGATGGAATTTGCTATTGAGACAAAGCATGTCTCCTAAGAGGGGGGGCTCTAGATGACTCTTTCATTGCCCTGGCAATGAAAGGATCTATGGTTTAAGGTTACATATCTAATAGACTTGAAAAAGTCTTCTAAAGAAAAGGATAATAAGGGGGAAATGCTACAAGGACTATGCTAGTCCCCTAAAAGATGGGTAAGTAAAATTTCAAGCATTCAAAAAAAAAGAAAAGAGCAAAGCATGTGTTTGTATATCGATTTTTACATAGGATCATGATAGCGTGTGTTCATTTCCTTGCTTACCTACCTGCTTAGTTGTAGCTCTTACCTGCTTAGCTGTAGTTCTCACATGCTTAGCTGTAATTCTCTATCTTTATTAGGTTACCGATTATTACCCTTTATTATCATCTACTGATATTTGCTCATTGCACAGGTTTACCTTCTTAACTATAGCGTTTTACTGCTTTTACTGCAATTGCTATCTGTCATTTACTGCTTTCTAGATGAGATGTGTTAGGATTTTATATTAGGCGCTATGTATTCGCCCCATTGTAGATAGGCGCTATGTGCACGCCATAGGTTTTTATTATTGCAATTGCTATCTATCATTTACTGCTTTCTAGATGAGATGTGTTAGGATTTTATATTAAGCGCTATGTATTCGCCCCAATGTAGATAGGCGCTATGTGTACGCCATAGGTTTTATTTCATTCTTCTATTATTTGCCTGGCATTTTTGTTTGTTCCTTATTTCATTTACTATTCATGATCAACTGCTAATTTTAGAATTCCCTTCCTGTACAGACTTATACTTTAGCAGTAACATGCATGTGTTCGTCCACCAAAACTTAGACACTTATTAGGTATGTCACTCATAACCTAGCTGTGCTTAGGCGACACATCTTTCATTTTATTTTATATGTGTTTATTATTTCATCACCGAGTCATGCATGATTAGGTAGACGTTCACTCGGGGATATTTGTTCCCATTTCATATGATTTTCGCCCGAAACTCTTTGAGGTTACTAATAAATGGCATAAGAGACCAAGTGCTTACACTCGGACGAATTGGGGGTGCTCTTTGGACCTTCTCCATTCGTAATTAGGCATGGACCTTTTGTATCTCTGGTTATCCGTTGCAGACAGAGCATTTATTTTGGTTCTATGGCGTATCCATGGATGGCGACTCTGAGTTATTTTTAGGTATATCTTGGTTTCGAGCCCTGGCTCCGGATCAGGATGTATCTCATTCGTTTTGTATCGCCACTCATGCTATGCTGTGAGAGTGGCACCTATTTTGAGAGTTCCTTGGTAGAACTCTCTTTCATGTGGAGATCCAGAGGATGTAGGGACTCGATTCCTCATCGTTCTCAGGATCGGGGTCCACATAATCAGTTAATATTTTAATTATGTTTAGTATGATTAAGTTTAAAATTTGTTATTTTACATATTGATTAATGCATCTATCTTATTAGGAATTTGCTAGGGGCCATCACAAAAGGCATTTCGAGGACTGGCGGTTGCATGAGAGAGCAACCACATAGGCTTTGTTTTCTTCTTATTCATTTAATTCATCCTAAGTGGCCGCTCTCTCATGCAACACCCGGTCCATGAAATGCCATATGCGATTGTCCTTAGGAAATCCCATCTTATTATATGGTAAGTTCCTAACGCTGCTACTCGGTGGTTAGATGAACCACTCTCTTCTGCAAGTCACGCAGTTCCCTCCCCTATCGAGATATATATGTTGATATTTTTACCTAGAATAATGTCAATACTTGACAAGTATGATTAATTATCTTAAATAACTATCATTATATACCCTCAATTGCTCAGGTTGTTGTGATGGGCCTCTGTGGAAGTGGCACACAATATTTTCTTTAGACAGAAGATCCAATGGCAGAAGTTGGGGGCACACCATTCGGCCACAGATTCTGTGTAGTCACTATTAAAGTACCCTTGGTTCATGATGAAGTAAGACCGTTTGGAAGGTTCAAAACCATAAGAGATGTCGTTGGAGCAAATGTCGCTTGGGTTTTTGCATTTTTAAGTAATGTTCATTTACTTATTGATGCATGATGAGCCTTTATTGACATGAATAATTATTTATCGATATATATATATATTTTTGGTTTATTTTGTTCGCAGGTTCAATGTAATCCAAGTAGTTGAGTCGTACTTTTTTATTTTTTGAGTTTTGATTTTGGTTTTGAGTGTGGTGTTTGATTGGCTTTGACTATCAATTGTTTTGGTGTTTGTGTTTAGCTTTTTTTTGTTAAAATATGTATAAGATGATTTTTTGGTGGTTTAATATATTTGAATTGTGAATTCTTCATGTGTTTTAAGGAATATTGGCTCTATATTAGTGTGGATTTTAGTTTTTCAGTTTTGGTTTACATTCATATACCTATTTTGGAAGTACTTATGCTTGAGGAATTTGGGCCAACAAGTGCAATGAAGAAAGACTTGGTGCCAACAAGAGAAATGAACCAAGAGGTGAAATTTTGTATTTGTAAAAGCCCTCCTCAAAACCAGTAAGATGTAGCTGAGCTTCCTTTTTAGAGAAACTTGGTGCCAACAAGAGAAATGAACCTAGACGTGAAATTTTGCATTTGTAAAAGCCCTCCTCAAAGACAGTAAGATGCAACTGACCTTCCTTTTTTACTTTTATTTCTTCTCTTCTCTTCCCTATATCTATCTTATAGTTTGATATACTTCTTTGCAATCATCTTTCCTCGAATGCATTGATAGGAGAGTTGCCATTAAAACTTTCAAAGCTATCTATGCTAAGAAATCTATCAGTACAACAATTCTCATTGAACTTCACTTATCATTTGGAATTGTATTACTTTCTGATAATAAATTGTCTGATTTCTCTTCACTACAATGCAGAGGGTGGAAGGTGGCATGGGAAGAATTACGCGCGGCAGAATCTTTCGATCACATAAAACAAATTTTTTTCTTCCCAGACAAATTGAAATTCAGAAGTTTAAGAGAACTTTACCCCAAGATTATCGAAAAGATAAGCACTACTTGATCCACTCACCACTTGGTGTTTGGTGTTTCTGAAACACAAACTCTTTAGAAGTTGTAGTAGTGGCTCCTTGAGTTGCACGAATTGAAGGATGAAGATATTGAGAACCGATCTTGAGATCCAATCCCAAGTGTATGTTGAAATCCTTTCGCCCTTTTTGTTTTTCTCAAAACTAGAAGTGAGAGAGAGAGAGAGAGGGGAAATGGGAATTGTGTATGTAGTAGAGGAGGATGGACGTCTAAGAGCTATACAATTGCATATCCAACCCACTCTTTCCATTTTATAGGATTTCATGGTGAGAAATCGTTTCCCATTTGAATTCCTATTCTTTTAGAATAGGGAAAATGAACAATGGGGGACAAACTTTGACTAGAATTTTGAACGGTGGGGGTCCCAGGTTTTCAAAACCTATCCGATGGGTGACAAAGTACAGATTCTGACATGGACCATGACCAAAATGCCCTTTCACTTATGCTACACGGCTCTTCTTCTACTTTTTACTTTTCTACTTTTTTTCCAACTATTTTCACGGTCTTCCTCCCGCCACTCCTCTTGCCAGCGTGTTGGAGCTCCGAGGAAAGTGAAAAGTAGGGTATTGCTGTATTTAGATTAGGTTTTTCAAGCCGTTCCACTGTTATTTGAGATTTGTTTTAGGGTTTTGCACTTTTTAGATTAGGTTTTTTACCTTTCTTTCAACTGTTAATGGAAGTCTGTTTTTTCATATTATTTAGGGTTTCTTAGTTGTATGTGGGAGAAAGAAGATGAAGAAAAAAAATGGATAGATTGTTAGGTTGTTTTTTCCGGTTTACTTCTCTTTCATATGATAACGGAAATATATTTTTGCATATTATTTAGGGTTTATTTGTTGTATGTGGGAGGAAGAAGAAGAAGGAAAAAAATGGAAAAAAATTAAAACTCCTGGATAGTGGACTATCGATACATAGTGCAATGTCTAGTTTTTTGTTTTTCTTTTTTTTAAAAAAAAAATCTTGGATAGTGGACTATCAATACATAGTGCACTGTCCAGGTATTCTTTTTTAAAAACAAACTCATGGACAGTGGACTATTGATCCATAGTGCACTGTCCAGTTATTCGACCCAAAACACAGTAGGGCAAAATGGGGGTTGTCAATTCTATATTTTGGGTTATCAAATTACCTTAAAGGATTCATCATTTTGGGGTTATCAATTATCTTAAAGGGGGTTATCATGGGGTTTTCAAGTGTGTGAATGAGATTATTAATTCCTAAAATAAGGTTATTAATTAACCAAATGGGTTAAGAATGTACTTTTCTAAATTTGGGGTTTCTACCTTTTAGGATTATCTTCATGGGGTTATCAAATACAAGCTGTTGCAAATACTCTATTTACAAATCGCTTGCCAAAATGCATGTATACATAGTAGGTTTCAACTATGTAAAATGGGTTTATCAAATAAATTAATGGGGGGTTTTCAAGTATAATGGGGTTATTTAGCAGGGCTTACTAGGTATGTTAATGGGGTTTTCAAGTATGTTATTGGGGCTATCTAACTTCAGGCCGTGATAAAATATCAGAGAAGCAGTTAGAAATATGGAAGACGGTGAAAGCGCTTCTACATGTTAGACTTAAAGATATACCACGCGAAGCTATTAAGATGGCCTTATTACCATTTTGTCAAGACTTCCACTAGGTTATTCTCATTGTTGACATGATGTTTTAGGTGGAATTTATGGTGGAGTTTATGTGGATTTTTTGTAAAATTTTAAATGTGAATGGAGTTTATATGGAGTTGATGTGTACTCTTTGTAAATTTGTGTTTATGTGCATCAATTTATAAATAGGGTGGCATCAATTTGTATTTGATAACCCCATTCAAATATTTGAAAACCCCTTCTAAAGGGTTCAAAACCCACCCCATTTTATTACTGGATAACCCCATGCAGGTACACCTAGTAAGCCCAGCTAAGGCGGTTAATAACCCTTTCACATACTTGAAATCCCCCATTAATTCATTTGATAACCCCATTTACAATGTTGAAACCCCCAATTTAGATAAGCACATTGTTAAGCAATTTGTAAACAGAGTATTTGCATTTGATAACCCCATGAAGACATTTGGAAACCCCTTCTAGATGGATGAACACCCCATTTTAAGACTTGATAACCCCATGAAGATGCCTAGTGATGTGCTTATATAGGTATCTGCATGGGTTGATAACCCCATTAAAATACTTGATAATCCCCATTAATTCATTTGATAACCCCAGTTTACATTGTTGGAATCCCCATCTTAGATAAGTACATTCTTAACCCATTTAGATAATTGATAACCCTATTTTAGGAATTAATAACCACATTCACATACTTGTAACCCCATCATAACCCTCCTTTAGATAACTGATAACCCGAAATTTATGATCCCTTTTAGGTAATTTGATAACCTCAAATTTTGACTTGACAACCCCCCATTTTGCCCTAATGTGTTTTGGGTCGAATAACTGGACAGTGCATCATGATTAATAGTCCATTGTCCAAGAGTTTATGGTTGCTCTAAAAGTCCATTGTCCAAGAGTTTGTTTAATTTTTTAAATACCTTGACAATGCACTGTCCCAAAATCCTAATCTCGCCCTTGCTCTTCCCTAAACCCTAACGGCCAAACCCTCATGCCACTCTCTTTCCCAAACCCTAATCTTGCCCTCCCTCTAAAAAACTAAAAACTAAAAAAAAAGGTAAAAAAAAAAACTAAGAAAAAGCTATAAAAAAAGAGAGCAAAACTCTAAAAAACAAAAAAAAAAAAAAAAAACTCACATAATAGAGTTCCTGTGAGGAGGACGGTAACCTTTCGATTGAAAAACTTCCCAGGAGGTAGCATATGCCAGCAAAGTCATATTCCCAGAGGGACGAAGGTGAAAAAGCAAGGAAGAATGGTGAAATGGGAAGAGAAAAAGGGGCGGGAACATGTATAACGTGTTTCTTTTGTAACAGGACATTGTGATCATTTTTCTGTCAGAAACAGTAAATTGTCCCCTTCACTAAGCTTTTCAATTGATGGGACCCGGTGAAAATTCAGCAAAAAGTATGTCCCCCATCCGTCATTTTTTCTTTAGAATAAAACAACTTTTATTTAATTTGTTGATAAACACAAAACAATTAGGTATGGCCAAAATGTTTTTTTTTCAAATAAAACTCCTTCTATTTGGCAACATGAAAATTAAAAACCTTTTTTAATTAAATTTCTCTCTCTCCCTTTTATTTATCCAATAGGAATCAAGATAAAAACTAGCCAATAGGATTTCACTTAACCTCCAACCAATAGGATTTAAGTATCAATTTAGCATATGTTAATAAATATGCACCCACCATAAGTACTCCTTTCTAATAACTTGTGCACACTATATGTATAGTGTACCTCCTCCCTGTATCTCATACAGTGGATCATATCCATCCATGCAAACGATCAAATCCGGTACCAAGATCATCCAACGATCCATATGGGTCAAGGGAGTCATGTGTGGGATTGACGCAGGGATTCGATGGCTGACCCTGCAAAACCCACGAAAGGCCCCACTGCAATCTCATGCAAGTAGTCTAGTTACGATCGCATTAGGCAAGTAACCCCCACCAAGACATTACCCTAAAGAAGACCATCAGATCAACATACCCATAATCACATCCAATGTAATGTGTAAATTCTTCCTCTCATTCTCATTTTCCAGTTCGGGTCCAACGGAGGATGGACATCAATTACCCCTTGGGCCCACCCAATGGTATATCATTCCCAATGGTATATCATTCCCAATGGTATATCATTCAATCTATCAGCTCGAACCTGCAAATGCATATCCAAATACCTTTTGAAGACCACCATTGTTTTACGAAAACCATTTGATAAAAAATTATCAAAACTAGCTAGCCATCCATTATTGAAGGCCTTTACTAAGATCATAACTGTAAATGACTTTCCTCTACAAGACAGTTGGAGGACTCCTTGTTGGGTTGGAGGACTCCTTGTTGGGCATCACTATTAATATCATGGATTACCTGATGACGTAGCATTGCCCGTAAGTGATCCTAAACCAGGAACCACTCTTAGATAGACCAAAGCCATAAGGCTCGCCCATAGACTAAAAGGACATCTCAGGTTTAAGGACATATAAAGGGTCCTGACTGACGGAATAACCTTATCCATATCTTCGTCCACATGCTATTCTGTAAAGTGATCCGTTCAATGCATGAGTCATTCATCGTACCAATTCTATCTGCTTAGGGTCCACTACACCAGTGACCGAGATAAGTCACCCTAATGCGTGTATGGAGGCAAGTTTTACTGATACAGTTATTGTTGATGGCAGACAGTTGTTGTTCGTGAATCGTGGAGACTTGTTCATTTGGAATAATTATGGTTTAATTTATATTTCTATTAGATTATTGTGGATATTTTGTGCTATGCAGGTAAATGCACACAGCGGTGGGGTTGGGTGCGGGTGAGCGGCAATGAGCACTACAACATATAAATGTTTCTCTATTTGTTTCATTTTTGTATCTTGGTGCAGTTTTTGGCTGAAATTCTACTGTGCATTATTTGATGAAACTTGTAGGGAAATGTTATCCGCACTACTGTATTTTGATGAGGGACTCCTCATTTTATTAGAAGTACGGTATGGCCCTCACTATAGGATGATCCAAACCGTCCATTAGATGGGCCACAGCCTAAATAGGTTGTGCCCCAAAAATCATTTCCATAGGTTGATCCTAACCTCCGATCTGAATGTTTGAGGGTTGATCCTAACCCTCTATAGATCTAAGAGTTACGATCAACCTATGGAAATATTTTTTAGGGCACAGCCTATTTAGGCTGTGGCCCATCTAATGGACGGTTTGGATCATCCTATGGTGCGGGCCATACCGTACTTTTAATAAAGTGAGGAGTGCCCTCATCAAAATACCGTAGTGCTGATAACATTTCCCAACTTGTATTGTATTTTTGAAATTTCAAGCATATTTTCCGGTGTCTACTCACATCTTAAGGTATGGCCTTTGCTATTGATCTTTGTCAAAGTTGCAGTTCTAAAAGCTAGGCCTAATATTCCCTTCAATAACATGCGCTTCCTTATTGGTGGAAGTGATGAGACCACCTACCATATTATGGGGGTTTCATATCACTTCCACTATTAAATGCACTACAAGCCTTCACCCATTCAACTCACACCGAATTCTGCACCACTGTTAGAAAATTTTAAGTCAGTTATTGACTCACCGAGTCGACTTGGTTTTGGCCATATTAAGTCAATAGAAAACTTCTCTTACATGTTTATAAGAAACTCGCTGCATCAATCATTGGTTCAACCGTATCTTTTACCATACTTGGTAAGTTGGAGTTTACAAAAATTGTTCCAAACCGATGAAGTTGGGTGGCTAATTTAGGCTTTTTTTCTATTGAATCCATCAGAAATATAACAAATTGCTGATTATGCAGATTGAACTGAGATTGAATTAGTTTATAATGAACTTGAATAAGATTTCCTAGTCCTAAACCTTATAAAGCCTTTGTATATTTCCCAATGTATTCTGGCTGTTGCATAGTTTATTTGTCACAGTTTCCTTTCTCTTTAATTCTATCATTCTGAAATGTATGGCTCTTAACTGTGAGAGACTTCTCTTTTTTATGATTTTCATTCTTATGTTCTTACAACTGTTTCAAGTTCATCGGTACACATACATGAATGATAACTTGTTCTTACACTGAGTTTGATTATTGAGAGTTCTCCCCCTTTTGCTTCATATTCCTTTGTCATCCTCGAATTTAAAGAACCTGTGTGCTACTTGGATCACATCATATGTTTTTGTTCTGCTGGTTAACATAAAATCTCAACCGATTCATGTTTTTGGGTTGTGGAGCTCATCCAATTTAGGGGTGCAACTCGGGTCGATTTTTCAAAATTCGAGTCAAGCTTTTACCTTAAAATTGGGTAAGGTTCAGGTTGATTCCAATTCATATTTTAGCAAAAGCTCAACCGACATGACCCAAGCCAGTATCATCCATTCTGCAAAGGAGAAACTGACACTAATTTTTGGTTGCTCTTGTACATCACAGGCACCCATATCTGTAAGTTACAATGGGCAATTTAACTTTGGGACTATAAGCACATGTTACTTGGTCGTGGTACTTTCAAAGAACATTTGCTCCATGATTTGGTTTCCCCCCCTCCTTTAACTTATCTATTTCCAAATATCTTTCTAGTATATCAGCGGTAGAAACTTTTAAATTCTTGATAATCCTCTAATTGTTTCCCCTTCTTCACATGTTGTAATTTGTGAATTATGTATTTATTTATAGTTGTTTTACCCTTATTTTTTGGTCCTTAACGTTTGGGAGGTCGACCGAACAACACCACCAACTTAGCTTTTGTCCGGTAGTCATCAACACCGGCATCATTAGAACTGTCGGCTAATGTTTTCCCTGAGGATTACCATCGCACAACAAAAAAAGAAAAGAAAAAAAAAAACAATTAGGCGGCGTTCGACGTTCCTGAACGTAGACGACGGTCATGCCGCCTATATTTTACACTGCCAAGGGTCTTGAATGGCGGCCAAAGTAAATAAATATTATAAAAAAAAAAAAAAAAAAATTAGGGGCGGTCTGGCAATTCAGTTTTTGGAAAAAAAAAATACAATTAGAAGATAGGTAAATACAAAATTGGGATACAATGAATTACCTGTAAGCAATCCACAAACAGCAAATTCATTGGTTGTGCAACCAATAATAACAACAATTACTAGCTGGGTCAAGCGATGAAGTATTCCTTACAGAAAAGAGTGGAGTTATCCACAAACTGCAAATCCATTGGTTGTGGACCATTAAGTATATTTTACAGAAATGATGGTGCATTCACTATCAATAACATAAAATCTTGTGATTCTCACACTTGAAGAAATGAGATGCAGGACAGCATGGACTATGTTAGCTTCAAGAAATGAACTGCCATATCATCTCACTTAATTTGTGATATATAACTGAAATAGCACACACAGAGGGCACTCAAAATTGGGGATGAAAAATCATGATGCTATACATAGGTAAATGAAATTGCATAGGATAGAGAGCACACAAAATTGAGATTGTAAAACAATGATGCTACACAGGCATAGTGCAGAAAACTTATGTGGCGATATAGCAAGAAGATGAGGTAGAGATTCTAGCCCAACCATAGATACTTGCCTACTCCCCAAATTAATTTCAGTATAATGGTTTCTAGAATTGAGACTTGACCTTCCTATTTTGTGGCCTCTAGGAAACATTGTTCCCAAAACAAATATTCACTAATGACATCTAGTCATTTGTTCACATGGTTATTTGAAGTCCTAGAAATGAAGTGGCATAAGTCCTACAAAACTTGCAACTCATTTGTCAAATGGAGGAATTTTTTCCTTTTTTGACCTCAAAGGAGAGGCATTCACCTCCATCCAATTGAGCGATAGGTTGATGCGAGAATTAACCTGCTCCGATCGTGAGGTTGGTGTAGCACGTATATCAAATTCAATAGAACATACAAAAATCATTAGAACATGAACACAATCGCTACTATTAAGAATAACTCAATGGCATGTTAAAGGTAAGATTTGACCTTATAATTGAAGCATCTATTTGCATACCCTGAGAGAATAGTTTAGTGTATTGGTGATAAAGTGTGTAGTTTACCAGAATCACATGTCTTGAGGCATCAGCATACAAGAACAAATAAGCATTCAAACACTCGGCATGGCAAATAAGATGAGCAAAACATGAAATTTGAGCTACCCAGATGCAGCTACTCGAGAAATTATAATTGAAGAAAGATGAGATCTTTCTCATTTACTGAGTATTCTCACAAAAGAAATCCAACAATGTTAGGGGAGATTGAGGAGGTTTTTTGTTTTAGGAGGGCTCCATAGATCTAATCTAGTAAGAAGATTTCTAAATCTATGTTTTAGGAGAGTGAAGAGGGTTTTTGTTATTTCTACACAATGATGAAACACTCATCCATGATTCTGAGGCTTTAGAAGCATTTTGTTCCTGTTTTAGGCCATCTGGGAGGTACTTTCTATGCCTTGTAATGTCTTACCTAACCAGCAAATATAACAATTGAAGGTACTATTGTGACTTGGGATCTGTCCAAGAAGGCATGCTTCTCATTTTCTGCTAAAATGCAACAGAAAGTTGCAAGAAACCTGAGAAACACGCAACCACATGTGAAAAGTTTAGACAAATAGATTCTTGTAATCTTTTTAGCCAACAAATATTTGGGGCAATGAAATCTAAGTGTTAGTTGGTTGATTGACTCGGAACCCAAGATTGTTCATAATTCCAACACAAAACTAGCCACACTTCAACAAATGGAATGGAAAATCTGGTAAATTAGATTCAATGATTAAAGAAGACAAGCCATCTTGCACACAAAACAAGCTAATGTACAACACTTACATGCAAGATAATCTTCATACTTTTGGCTTCTGCATAGTCTCATTCCAGCAACATAGAAAGAAACTTCACGGCAAAGTGTTGCACCAGTCCCACAAAAGAAACCTGTGAAGCCATCTTGGGGAACAGTACCTCTAAATTGAATGGATAATTCATTAAGTGTTTATGATGGCACAGTTCTTCTAGGAGGAAACATAGCCTGCATATATGAATGGGTAACTTAAAACAGAGTTCAACCCATCGATCGCACATAGAATAGAAAGCAAACTATGCATCTACGAGCTCTTGGGTTTATTTATGCTCATATGTATCAGAATTAAGGTTATTTTGGTCACTTTCCATCAGGGTATACTTTCCCTTCAATACAATATAAACTCGATGTATCATCTTTCTCAGATATGAGAAGATGTGTTTGCGCTTATTAAATCAAATCTTTCAATATCATTGAAAAAAATATGCTCCTACAGAATGATCTTACTCCGTCTTAATATCATCTCTACTATAGAAGATTCCCATTGCTATCCTATATTGAAATCTTAGCTATCATCTCAGGGCCAATTAAGTACAAATTACCAAGCTAAAATCCCAATTAAATAAAAGAGGACATCAATACCATTCACAATGAAAGCCATTGATAACACTATTAAAGCCAAAACTTTTTCATCTCTAAAATCACTAAAAGAGGGCATTCTGGCTAGCTCAGGTCAGCTGGCTATTGCTGAAGGTCAGATTTTACCCCCAACACTCACCGTTATAATCCTTTGAAGCCACAAGTAGAGGGATGGGAAAGGACTCTTACAAGCCGAGAGGACTCCTTGTTGCCAAATTCAAGAGTAAGTCCAAAGGAAAACAAACAAACTACAAGAAAAAAGGGGTGGAACTCGTCCAAGCTTGCCTCCAGATTTTGAAAACTATTTCAAATTTTCATCTTCAAAACTACTGAAATGAGAGGACATTTTTTTTTGAATGGCAAGGACTTCACCCCAAATTATAGTAGAGGGTTGAGGTCCTTGATGGGCTGAGAACTTGACAAGTGTCTTGTTTCCTCATGGACACTTGTCAAGCAAGGAAACAAGATGAATATAGATGTGGTATGTGTCCCAGGGTCCTGTGGTCCCGAGGACAATTGGCAATCATAGAGGCCACATGTCGCATTGGCAGCCATGAGTCTTTAAATGACTTGTTTATTGCAGGTCCCGTCCTAAATTTGTGGATTACCTGACAAGTGGCAGCCTAGGAAATTACCTTGAGTGGTCTCCCTCTTGTGCAAGAATGGGAGCTCTCCAAGTGACGAAGGTGTGGTCCCCTCCCTTAGAAGCAGGAACCTTCCTCATGGGTGCCGCCTGTCCCATGATAAAACCGTGATTTGGAGGTCCTTTGGATGGGAACCGCTCCCATGGCAGTCCCAGAGAGACGGGAAATTACCTTGAGTGGTCTCCTTTGGATTTGGAGGTTCTTAGATTCAGATCAGATATGTAACAGATCTTATTTTTTCTTGCTTTTCCATTCATAAAATTTGAAATTCTAGTAGATTTTGACATGAAACATGAAACATGAAAAGAAATATATGTACAAAGAAAACTTACCGATCTCATTTTTTTTCTTCTTTTTCGATCTTTTTGCAGAAAATTTGAATCTTGATCGTGCCTTCTGTCATGGGGCCATTTCGTCCAGCGTTGTTCGCATGGCCTAGCCCGTTACTTGTATTGTGTGCACATAAGCATGTAAGGCCAAGGGCCCCAAAAGTGTCTTGTTGCATCTTAAAGAGTGTAATTCCAAGACTTGTGAAAATCAGTCTTAGCCAAAGGGGTAGGTTGCTCCACCCCTTTACCCTGGAAGCTTGCTTGGCCATCGAGTGGTGCTTGCTAGTGCATATCCTAGCAAGGATTTAATTCTAGTCAACGGGTGCCTGAGCCCCTTAGGATTTGTAGACTGTTACAACATTCTATTGTACTTCACTCATGATTCATCAATAAAGATTCATGTTTGCCTGTGTGTGCCCCAATGTTGTGCCCCAATGCTTCTTGCGTGCTAGTGAACTTAGCTCCCTTCTGTACTCTACTTCATAGGTTTAAGCCTTCCAACCTTAACAGGCTGACTTGCTTTGTAACAAGACAAATCAAGCGTCAGATGGACCTCGTCCTCAGACTGATTGCTCGTGACACTTCAAGCAATGGGACGCGAAAGAACAGATCAAGCACGGAGAGTCGTTAGTGGATTCTTGCATTCAACAGGACAAAAAGATAGGATGAAAGACATGAACAAAATATTATAACTCTAATTTCCAATATCCAAAAACTCAAGGGAAAAACATGGAGAAGAAATGAGAAGAGCCAAGCTCTCTCTCAATTCTCACACAAAGGAAGAATGTCTACAAATTCTGAATCAACAAAAACATATGAAAATGAGGTAAGTATTGGCTTTATCATGGGCAGCCGAACTAACAACCACAAAACCAACATAATTAATCTATTTAAAATGACAAAAATGACATCACTTACAAGGGAAATTACAACTAATGACTATTACTAAAGACCAAACACTAACACTAACCCTAGGCTAGTGCAATCTACATGTCAAGCTGCATCAGCCACCATCATGAATGAGGAGCAGGGATCCTAGTAGCACAAGGATAAGAGGAGAAAGCAAAATCTAGGAGAGGTGGGTTGGGAAAAAAAATCCTCTCTACTATTAAGCTTATTCAGGACAAGGGACATTGGCTACTGGTCAATGTCTGGGTGAGGGAACCAATGTTGTTGATGGTTTTAGATGATGACCATGACAGCTACCACATCAATTCCCTTGAGTAGAGGACCAAAAGCATAAAGAATATCACAAGGATTTCCCTAAGGACAGTTGTGTAGTGGTAGGCTTGGACTTAGCTCGAGAGGTCACAACCCCACTATATTGGATTAAGAGACCTCGATGTTTAGAGAATGTAGGAGGTGAAGCCTAGATGAGGACAAAAGAGCTAAAGATCATGGTGTCATTTCCTAGACTGTTGAGAGAAAAATGCACTTATCCTTCAAAGAGGGTATTGGATGGAAGCAAATTGATTATAGAAATACTTACGCTTGTTCAAGTATTGATGTGGACATCAACGCATCTAATGTTGTAGACCCCATCTTGGAAAAGGCAGAAAAGAGAGAAGAAAATTATTAGTTTTAATTTCCAAATCATCTCACTTCCTGTTCGTTAAAGTAATTGCCTTAACCATAGCTTGGGCAAAATCCCTTCCTTTATTCCTCTTTACACCGGCTTTTTCCTTATGGGAGATTTGTTCCAGTGTAGAGAATAGGTCTGCTATAGTACAACAATGGCAAGCTCCTCATGGGATGATGAAACTCAATTTTGATGGCTCTAGTATGGGTAACCTGGGGCAGGCATGCATAGGAGGAACTCTAAGAGATTCCAGGGGTGAAGTTATTTGGGCTTTTTCTGGGCATGTTGGGGTAACATATGCGACTGAAGCGGAGGTTCGAGCTGCTCATCAGGGGATTATTCATCTCCAAAAGGAGATTATGGATCATGTGATTGTCAAAGGTGATTCCCTTAATGTAATTAGAGGGCTTAGAGGTTCATATGTTCCCCATGGAGGTTTGCTCAATTCTTTGATGAGATCTGTGATAGATCAAATGACGCCTCTTTATCTTTTATGCACGTAAGAAGATTGGCCAATGGGATTGCAGATAAATTAGCTAGGGAGGGAGTAGAGAAACAAAGTTTAGAGATTTTTGATTTCCTTCCTCCATAAGTGAGCTGTATCTTTGTTGCTTTGTTTTTCCTGTATTCTATCTTTTGTTCTTGTTTGTTCCTTTGGGTCGTACTTTCTCAGTCGCCCTTTTTATTGAATGAAATCTACTATTGTTAAAAAACAAATATTAGTTTTCAGCATCCCATGACACTGCAAAGGTCAGAAAAGCTTAAGGAACAATGCATGAATGCCGCTAGGGATTAAAGAGTAAATTATGTGTATTGTCATGGTTGTAAATTGAGTGTGTAAAAAGGGTATGCAGTGCAGGCTTATTTGTAAATAAGGGGATGAAATAGGTCATTGTAATTATACAGATGGGGACCAAGAACAGATGACAATCAACCATGCGGAAGCTAGTAGGGACGATTCCTGATTCTCTCTCAATATGAGTTTCACTGTCACCAGAATCAGAACAATTTTGAACTGTAACAATTCAGTTCTATTCATGGTGTGTTGGAATCGAAACTTACTTCTTGAAAGTAGTTTAGTTAGTCCTATTATGTTAGCTTAACTTCTATAGTTTCGATCCTATCTGAATCAGAAAATATGATTTGCTTCAGCAGTTGTGTTTAAAAAGTACAGCTCTATAGATGACTGTACATTTAAGTGTCATTTCCAAATCTGTAACTGCAATGTTCAGTTGCAAATCAAAGACATTTGATTACATATTTGTTGTTTGTTAGCTTGTTGAATTGGAATCCAAATGCTGATCTGAAATTTCTGCCAGAAGACAGTCCATTTCTTAAATAGCTGCAGACCTTTAGCTCCTATTAAAATAACTGCAAATTTCTGCAGTTTATAACATTGTCTCCTCAATCACAAATCAGATCTGAAACATGATCACTGGCTCTTGATTTTACTAGTTCTGAAACTCCAGCATTGTTCAACATTGTTCTGAACTAGGTCTGTTCATGTACTGAACAGAATAATGCTGATTAGTTGTGTTTCAGTTCAGCACAACCATAGAGATACTGTTCGTTGTAGTTCTAAACTGAACAGAGCAGCAACATTGTGCTCCGTTCAAGTGATCCTGAACTAGTTCAATGTTTATAGACCAGATCTGGCTATAACTGTTCTGAGTATTTGCTGCCGATTGGGCCCATAAAGAAGCAGAACTTTAAGACTTTTAATCTGTTTCATTGCCAGTCTAAGCGTCTGTTAGTTCAGAGTCTTGAATTCTTAAACAAGTTGGTAGTGAACTAATCTGAGGAGGCGAACGGAACGGTTGACACCTTGGACAATGAGGGGTGTTTTTACTCCAAGATAACAGACAAGTACTGCAAATGGGGGGAACGTCCCAGAGTAGAGAGAAGAGCATGAATATGTGATAGATTGGCCTTACCTACTCTGAGGACGATTGTCCTTGCATTTTCTTAGGAAAATAGAGGGGAAGTATTCGTGAGAGGAAGGGGGAGCTCTTGAAAAGTTTAAGGGCTCTACTCTCCTACTTGTTCTTCTACATTGAGTTCAATGGTAGAAACTATTTCCCTTCCCTCTCTAGTTATTTCAGTTTTCCATTTGAATTTCTTTCAGTTTTTCATTTGAATTTCTTTTAGTTTAAGGGCTCTACTCTCCTACTTGTACTTCTGCATTTTCTTTTTGTTAAATTCTCATAAAATACTAGCAAAATTCCATTCATGTCCTCGCAAACTGCTCCTGAACTGCTAATACTTTGGAAATTAACCGCCCATAGATCTTGTTCTTCCTACGCTCCTGAGATTTCTATACAACATGATTGAGGATGTGATTTGTTCTCCGTGATCCTATAATGTTTCTTTGCATAATTGTAGTTGGAAATTCTTGATTCGTGCTTGTTGTGCTTTATAAAGATAGTTGTGCTTTATAAAGATCAGAGTTTTCTGCATCTTAATCGACCCCTGAGCAGCACCTAAAAAAATCAAGAAGTTACTCAGATCTCAGTTTTATTGCAGAGATTGCTTCTACAACGAAGTCAATTTCCAATATTCATCTATATCTGAGAAATCGGATTCAGTTTGGGAGAAGTACCAGCCAATTCACTTGCTACTCAAGAAGCGATACGGTTGCAGATGATTGCCGAAACAAAGAATTAAACAACACTAGTTAGTTGATAAAGTCCAACAGTCCAGTTTTATGTTTTCTCTGACTTGGATCTGTCCTGAGCCAAGGCTTAAATCCATAAGAATTACATTTAGAGTAAATTCGGGTTCTTCCTTCGTGTGTATGCTGTCTCAGAACCAAATAACACTATGTTAGGAACCGTACCAATATGCCAAACGCTCCAGAGCTAATGGAACATGTTAAGTAAGGCCCTTTAAACCTATCCCATACTAGCCTGGGTCCCACCCAGTCCCATGCCCAGGCGAGCCCCCACTCCGGACCATAACATACCACCACGCTTCTCCATCCGCCGTCCTCTGTGACAGCTTTCACTCTGGCTTTTTTTCTAGGTAGCCCTCTCCACATGTCGACCCTTCCGTGACTCGAACACGGGGCGTGATGGTTTCTCTGATACCAAATGTTTGGTACCTTAACAATACGCCAAAAACTATAGAGCTGATGGAGCACATTAGGCAAGGCCCTTTAAGCCTGTCCCATAAAAGGCTGTGTCCCACCCAGTCCCATACCTAGGAGGGCCCCCGCTAAAGACCATAACACACAATCATAAATTTTTTTGGTTCCAGTTTGTTTCAGTGAATCATTTGATCTCTTGTGAAGAACACAACATTAGCCAGATCCAGTAGCTATTCAAGTGGCTGTGGGCATCTGCTGTGCAGCAGAACAAATTTTCTTTTTGTTCTAATTCTGAATTCAAGAGGAGAAGCTCCATTGCAGATTTTGAGATTGGCAGAACAGATCTGATGGTTCTTGAATCTAATCCTGCCATGATCTTCTTGTCTTAACAAGCTACATGAAATTTTCTGGCAAATCGAGCAAGAACACAAATGGATCTTTGACCGTGTTTAAGTACTGTCTGCTTGGTCTCTGTACCGTTCATCTTGGACGTTCTGGTTACATGGCTTGAAAGAAGTTTCGAAGGAAAAGTTCTTGCTTGTGCCATCAGGTAAGGTTGTTGTTAACAAAGCAAAGCCTCTGACTAAAAGCATCAATTCACATCCTCTGCCACTGCGAATGTTGTTTTCTTTAGACAAAAGATTGTGCTTCAGTAATGACCAATTCATCTACCAGTTCTCAACTTTTCCATAGAACATGGAACATTTGTAGAATTCTGTCATTGAATCAAGTTGAAGAGCCATCACAATGTTGAAATCCTGAGATCCAACATGCAAGCCAGTATCTCAAATTCACAACACATCATCACACTTTAGTAAGGCTTCCCAATGTTTAAAGTAACTGTGCTCCAACAGATCAGAAACAGTTTGTGCCATTGGTTCAATTTTGAGATCTTCACAAGGCTATGTGTACTTGTAATTGATATCTTCAGAGGAGAGGATTTGAGGTTGAAATGAGCCATCACAATGTTGAAATCTTGCTTGTGCCATTGGTTCAATTTTGAGATCCCCACAAGGCTATTTGTACTTCTAATTGATATCTTCAGAGGAGAGGATTTGAGGTTGAAATGAAGCTGTTTTATTTTGCGAGTTGCATACAAGGGTATCATGTTGTGAGTCTATACTCTATAGGTATATGATAAAGACATTACTACCCTGGACAATTTGTCATCAATTGCTTTTGATGAGAGAATGCTGCTTCACTCAGATGTTGAAATGAAGTCATGTCTATATCCAAAAGGTTCGGATCAGCGTCGAGCAATTACTTACAGCCTTGCTACTGTTGGTATATTTCCTGGAAAATGCCTCCCTAATCCCTATACCTGTCTGCTAGAGAAAATACGCATGATGAGCTCCGGATGGTTCATTCTCAGTAGCATATTAAATCTGTTGAACCTACGGGGTCCACGTTGTCCAGTTATTTCATTGGAGCAGAAGTTCAGTTGTGGAGTTCAAGAAAACCTTTGCTTAAGCTAGTAGCATGCAGGCGTGGCCAAGTACAAGCGA
The DNA here is from genome assembly GCF_043159265.1 of Tasmannia lanceolata. Lineage (NCBI taxonomy): Eukaryota > Viridiplantae > Streptophyta > Magnoliopsida > Canellales > Winteraceae > Tasmannia > Tasmannia lanceolata. The sequence continues at coordinate 56,247,247 of NW_027518695.1, read as the reverse complement.
GGGCATAAGTATTTGGCATATAAGCAAGATGTGCAGCCTGATCTCTAATTATAGACCAGTTGGTTGGATGTACCAAGAAGGCTCCCTGCACTGGATTGGAAAAGAAAAGATGATGGACTTGAATACTGTTTGTGGCTTCTTTGCCTCCTCCTAGAAGATATACACGCCAAGATCAGATCAGAGTTCTTGAAGGTTGCTACTATTCAAATTAGAGTGCTATTATTCCATTGGGTTCGACAAAGAAAAGAGTTTCAACAGAGAGCAGAAGAATTTCAATATGTGAAGGAATGAAATAAGGAATCAAACTAAAGTAGAATGTATCACTAGCCAACCAAAATTCTGATTTCACTGCAATCGTTCTAGCAACAACAAGGTGTTTGCATTTTTGCTTCATTCTATAGAAGGAAGGATCGAGCTTGAGGACAAGCTCTTTTCTAAGGGGGGAGTTTGATGTGGACTTCAACCCCATCTAAAGATGTAGACCCCATCCTGGATGAGGCATAAAAGAGGATAAAATTATTAGTTTTCAGAATCCCACGACACTGCGAAGGTCAGAAAGCTTAAGTAACAATGTATGAAGGCTGCTAGAGGTAAAAATGTAAATAATGTGTATTAGCATGGTTGTAAATTGAGGGTGTAGAAAGGGTATGCAGTGAAGGCTTTTTTGTAACTAAGGGGATGGAAGAGGTCGTTGTCATTGAAAAGGTGGGGACCAGGGATACATGGCAATCAATCATGTGGAAGCTAAGTAAGGAGCATGACCCTTGTCACTAGCACAAGATTCAAGCTAAGCGACAGGTGGTAATTGGGGACCGGACACTTGTCATGGGCTAAGGCTTTATTCTCTGATCATTCGACAAGTGTCTCGTGGGGACCAGACCAAGAGGACACTTGTAGCCACGTCATGACTCCATGCTTCATCGAATGACAAGTGTCAGTGGACCACTTGCAAGAAGCTTCTAGGCCCCTTCCTCTTCCTATATATAGGGGAGGGGGGAGGCAACATGCAAGGCACTTTTAGTGATGGATTTTTGAGAGTGTGGCCGGGAATTCTAGGTTTCTCATTGCATTTTTCTAGGAAAATAGAGGGGAAATAGTCATGAGAAGAAGGGAGGGGTACCGGAAAGTGTAAGGGCTCTACTCTCCTACTTGTCCTTCTACATTGAGTTCAATGGTAGAAACTATTTCCCTTCCCTATCTTGTTATTTCTGTTTTCCATTTGAATTTCTTTCGTATATCTAGTATTAGTGCGTAGATTTCTTTTTGTTAAAGTCTCGGAAAATACTAGCAAAATTTCATCCAAGTCCTAGCAAGCTTCTACCAAATTACTAATACTTTCGAAATCAACCTCCCTTGATCTGGTAATTTCCATTCTCTCATCGCTGATCCACATCAAGTACTCTCGAATCAATGAGATCCCTTTTGTTGAAATCATCTAATTCTACTTTCAGTTGCATAATGCAAGATTCAAATTCTCAAGAATATGAATTATGAAGCAAATTCAAGAGATCCTTAGAATTATAAATTATATAATACTTGATCCAGGAAATAAGCTGTGAGTTTGGAATTAATCCACGCAATAATGAGTAGATCATTGGCATGTCAAGAATCAAAATTTGTGATTTTTTCCCAACCAGGGAGCTTTTTCTTCAATACAATCTCCATCCTCCACTATCTTTTCGATCCTTTTACTATATTCGGCAGTAGGTAAAGCAAGATCAACAAGATGGCCAGGGATGCCATGAGCTCGCCGTGAGCTCTGAGTCTTGGGAGGATGTATCTCTCCAAAGCTAGGAAGTTATTATGCGAATTTGATACTGACTAGGCGAGGGATCTGTTTTGAGAATTTGATACTGACTAGGTGAGGGATCTCTTTTGAGAATTTGATAATGACTAGGCGACGGATCAAAGAAAAGGAAGACAACGAGGGAAGAAGGGAACAAAGAGGAGGATGTTTCCATGATAAAGAAGAGAGAAGATGAATATTGGAAAGATAGGAGAACCCTCAATTCTAATAGTTAAGGATTTCAGATTTTCTTTTCTTTTTATATCTGAGGAAATGCTAACAAAGGAGATTAAAAATAAAGGAGGGGAATAATTTCTTTCAGAGACATTTTTTGGAGACAGAGGAGAGAAATGGGCAAGAGAGACCCAACCAGTTGTTCTCTCTAAGAAATCTTTACAAATACAAGGTTCTTGTGACAGAAGTGCTAGTCCTTCCATCCAGTTGTGCTAATAGAGGATGTTAACTTACCAACTTCTCCAATAGCTTAAGCTGTTGGAGAAATGAGTTATTTATCTTTTATACTTTAACACTCCCCCGCACGTGTTTGGCCCACTTGGCAAACACGTGGCACATGTGGTCCCACTTTGGGCCGACCATTGCATGTGGATTTTTGCTATCCGGGAGGTTTGAACTCGAGACCTTTGGCTCTGATACCATGTTACGGCTACATCGAACATGTAAAAGAGAGAAGAGAAGAAGGTTTTGGGGAGAAATGGTGAATGAGAGAGTTCTACCTCACGCACATATTTATTTATATATATGTAGCTCATATACATGCGAAGACATAAATACCCCCCATAAAGAGGGTGCGCACATATACTACGATATCCAACAGAGGATATGATAGTAAACTTTTCAATAACATGCTGCAAGAATTATCTATGAACATATTCAAGCAAGTAGTTAATTAACACATGAGTTTCATAGTTTAAAAATTGAAAGACTAGGTCAAGAGAGTCATCTAGTCACAATAAAAGAACTTTAGTGAGGTATATTAATCTATGAAAAAGGTTTGCAGAAACTTAGCACATTGCACAAATATTTAATCAAATATACTCAAATGCAAATTTAACATCCCCAGATTAGAAAAGTTGCAGAAAAAAAAATATATCTGTATGCGAGGATGTAAAATTAGTGATGCAAATCATAAAACCCAAGAGTCCCAAAGAATTATTTAAACATGCACACAAGGATGAAGAAAGGTGCGGTTGGAAATGTGGGTCCAAAGAGTCTCTTGTTGATGTCAGAAATGACTCCCAAGTGCAACAAAGAACCAAAACTTCCATTTCAGACCATTCCTATCTACTTCGATGTATGCTGAATTTTTAAGACATTTTACAACTAATTTTGATTATACTTTTTAAAGCTCAAATCAGTAAGTTTATAGACTGACAATTTTGAGCTTTTCCACTTTAAAAGGTTCCAAAAAGGGGAATGGGAGTTCATTTGAATAGGGCTTCATGTTAGAAGGTCTCTTTTTGAGTTAAAGAGACTACTAATAGTTTATAAACCAATTCCGTAAATCCCTCAAGTTGTCGATAGTGTATGAACCAGAACTAAAATGTACACAATCTGTTTGCTTTCTAAACTGGAACATTTACTCAATTGGAAAGTATAGTACTTAGGATGAGATTAGTAACTTGTATTAGGAGAAATAGTCTCCATTTATTTTTTGGAAGTAGGAAGTCTAAATTTAGTAGTTTTATGATAAGTTTTTTTATCTTTTGAGTTTTCTATGCAAAAACTACTTTTAGTTGCTTAAGTTTTAGCAATTTAGAGCACAAAGGAGTTGCTTTTGAGTTGATTTAGATAGTACTATTAGTCTAGAATTAGAAAGATATGGTTTACACTCTGGAAGAAGCTTCATGTGCAAGAACTCTACATATCTCATAGATAGGGTTTAATGGAAAGTTCATATGTACTCACTTTAAAGAAACTGTTTTCTTATTGCTAAAAAAAGCAGTTCATGACTTTAGAATTTTCTATTTTCAATTCTTGCATCTACTCCTAATATTTTGAAATCCTTCTTCGGATCCCTCCCAAAACCAACCATCGAGATTTTGGGGGGTCCCAAATAGACTTTATCCGCACGCAACACTTACCTTTGGGATTTGAGAAAACCTTTCAGGATTCACAAGGGTCGCAGCCACATTTGTCTTTTTATTCTTCAGCCCTACGGAAGGAGGTTTAGTGAGTGCATCCATGGATTTCAAAGTAGGCTTTCCTCGGTGGTTCCCCTTATGATGGCCGAATCCATCCCCTTAGATTTTTGCCTCCATGCAAAGCTAGGTTTCCATTTTCGAGGTCTGGGTTCTAACGAAAAGGATACCCCAGAAGAGAAGAGGCCCAGGAATCCCAAGCTTAGAGCCTCCCAAGCCTTTCCTTAATTTCGCAAGATTCTCCTTTCGGGTCAGATAGCATGCCAAACTAGCACTCCTAACATGCCTAGATGGTTGATAAGGATCCTTCAGTCTGAGACCTTCCTCACTGGGGTCCAGAACAGTGGGTATATGGCTGGCTTGAATAGGATGAAAATTTGATGATCCCAAGGAACATCCATCAGTTGCAAGAGGGATTGAATCGGGGGGAGATCTTCCTGAATATTGCCAAACACTGCTGTTGAGCAGTGAAATTTGAAATTTGAATTCAGAGAAGCAGGCCCCAGGAGAACATCTCTCCTTCCCTGAAGGTCCAGAGGCGGAAAGGAGGCCCCGGCATCATCGCCGAGGGCTGGCTATCCAAAATTAGATTATCCTTAACCGGTAAAGGGGAAGGTTCCAAACAACGGTCTGGCTCCAAAGGAGCAGCATCGGAACCCGGCTCTGATTTCTGAACTTCGATTCTGACTGTGAAGTACTAGCCCAAGATCCGAATTGGAGCAAGGGAAGGGGGCAGTTTACCCCATGGAGTGAGGATTTTAGCGGATACAAAGCTCATACATTGTTTATAGCTTCCTTCCATTTTTACCTACAAGACACGGCGAAAAAGGTTTCCTAAGGCTTCAACCGTTGAGGTAGCCCAAACGTGAAATATAATTTCTAACATAATATAATTTCTTAAATAGGATTCCAACAGGAAATGCTTTCTAAGAAGAGATAAAAGGTTAACTTCTTCTGGAAACAGTTTTGCATAATGCAATCACATTTTGTCCTAAGTACCAAAATTTTTGAATAACCTCAATGAATGGATGAAGGTCTCCAAAAAGGATGGCAAAGTGTAAGCATATGTAAAAGGTAGGGATCATTGTTTATTTGGTAGGCCTAAACCAAAAGAGTAGATGGGACTTCGAAATAAAATGGAGAAATCTGAGGGCAGTAAAAAGTTGCAACTAAGAAAGAATAAAATAAGTATTTTAAGTCAACATGTGTTGGCGTTTAGTTCTTACTTATCTAGAAAGAAAAGGAGTCTGTGTGTGTGTGTGTGTGTGTGTTTGTTTAATTCTTGCTTATTTAGCAAAACAAAAGGTCAATATGTAGGCGAGAGAGATATGGGTGCATGCAAGATGGAAAATTAACGGAGTTTTGATGCTAAGTTCTAACATAGGTTTATGTAAATGTAAAAGGGAAACCTTTAGACATAACTTCATCTTATTATAAGTACAGGGAATGTAATTAAATGCAAATGTAATCATCAATCAAATAATATTTAAAGCAAGCCGGTACTAAATAAAAAGGAAGAACATTTGACTAGTTGAATGTCTAAAATTTCATCTACAAGATCAATTAATATGAAAGAAACCAAGAAATCATGACAAGGAACAACCAATGAGTATTAAGGCCGATAAAAATCCATGAGAGCTGGTTTGACTTTGTTAAAGTTAATTGTTGATAGATCCTACATCCATACATTGATCAAATTCTCAAGTAATGTACGCAAAGATATTTATTCCTTTTTTTTAGGATTAGTTGAAACTTATTGAAAAAGGAGAATAGACAGAAATACAATAAACATTCCAGCCAGGGACAAGGCCCCATAAGGCAAAAAAAAAATCTCATATGATGCAACCAAAGCATAATTTCACTTTGTCTTCTGTCTTTCATTTTTTGTGGACGAGTGTCCTTTCTTAATGAACCTAAAATTCCAGTAAATTTAACTATTTCCTTTGTTTTGTAAGAGAGTGAAAGAGAAAAAATGAGCAAGTGAAAGGGGATACAGAAAATGTGAGAGTTACTATTCTTTAAGATAAATAATGGAGCGAAAATCATTCATATAATTAATAAAAGCCAAGATGAGAGATATCCGTGTACCTTCACTAGTGTAGTCTACAAAACCTTGAGTGAGTTACCCATATTTCGGGATGCGTGAGATACTAGGCCAATATTGGCCTCCTTCCTTTCTGCATTGTTTCTCTACTTCCACACATCCACAAATACTTAATCGTTGAAGCATTGTGGGTAGCCCATCCTCCGGCAAGGAAAGTAGTTAAGGACAGTCACCAATGGCCAACATGTTGAGGGGGTAAGGTTCTTCAACATCCCCTTGGGAAAGGATTTCAGATTATCACACCCTATGATATAGAGGCCTGTAAGCGTGGTGGCAGTAGCTTTCCTGGAAAGGACTCAAGTCCCTTTCAAGGAAAGCTACTACCCACTACGTTTACAGATTAGCAACCTCTAAAGGGGATGTTGAATAACCTCACCTCACCTTCCTCAAAATTTAGCAATTGGTGACTAACCTCTCCTCCTCCTCTTCTTAATATTAGTGAGAAGCATCAGTTAGCTGATAACATATTTAACAAAAAACGATTTGTGTTACCAAACAACAACAAAATACCAAACTAAAGAAAATATGGATGTCTACCAAAACTAAGAGTATTAACGAATGTTTTGACTAAAAGCAGAACACATTAGTTCCAGAAAATCAATGGAACAGAAAGACCAAGACAGTGATTAAGAAAAACGTGAAAGGCTTATATAAATATGACCTAAAAGTTTCAAAGACAGAGGCATCTTTCAAAAAGTTCAAATAATATGACCTTTGTGTAAATTCTCCAAAAGGAAACCATACTGCAAGAAGGTAAAAAATGTGGTCCAGATCTAACAAGCTAATTATAGAATGTACACACCAGGCAATGTAAATTATCATCTCAATATGAAAAATCCTGTACAAATAAAATGAATGTTAAGGAATTACAATATTTCTAAGAAATTACCAATGTAAATTTTTCCTCGGGAAGAAAGAAAAAACCAAAACCCCCTATAAAAACCTCAAATCTATCGGAACAAGAGCATAAATGATAGGGTCACATGTATTTTCAGTTATGTAAAATGTGTGTTCTGTTCTTTTACAGTTATTAGCAGGTTAGGTGTCGTATGTGTTGTCGTATTGTAATTTGTTGTTAAGTTTGGCAGTTGTAGTTTGTGGGATCATGTTTATAAGTTTCAATAGAAGGAAGGAGAAGACAGACTGGTTTTTCTCAACAAAGCTTTTGTAAGGAGGCATCGTCCCCCTCGAAACGGACGTACTCATCTATTTTTGTTTATTTTCTATTTAACTCTATTTGGATCCTATCATCTGGTATCAAAGCAGTTACGATCTTGCAAAATGATGAGGAAAAATGATGAAAGGATGGATCGATTAGAAGAAACTTTGGAAGAGATCCGACAATCATTGGCGGCTGTAAATGCTAAATATGATCATTTAGCATCAACTATAAATACAGTAAATGAAGTACAACAGACTAGTAATCATGATACAGGGCAAGGAGGAAATCTAGGGATAGGCTATGGCAGATCTGATAATTTTTCCAATTCATTCCAGCCACGATACACTCGGTTGGATTTTCCAAAATTCAATGGAGATGACCCCACTGGTTGGATTTACCGCGTAGAACAATTTTTCCGTTATCATCAGATCGCCGACGATCAACGAGTGTTGTTGGCTTCATTTCACTTGGAGGGTGAGCTAGTCAGTGGTTTCAATGGTATGAACGGACTCAACAACACTTAACCTGGACAGATGTAACTGAAGCCATTTGTGTTCGATTTGGTCCGACCGAATATGAGGATTTTGACGCTGCATTATCAAAACTACGCCAACAAGGGACATTGCGGGAATACCAAACTCAATTTGAGAGGTTGGCCAATCGTGTACAGGGTTGGACCGAAAAGGCTCTCATAGGATGTTTTGTTAGTGGTCTAAAAGAAGAAATTGGTGCTGAAGTGCGTATGTTTCAACCCAAAACTATGACCGCTGCCATAGGTCTAGCACGAATGCAAGAAGAGAAATTACAACGGCTAGGGCGTTTGAAGAACACTCCGAGTTAATCAACTCCAAAATCCACTGGACTGCCCATAAAAAGGATGACACCGGCTGAAATGCAAGAGAGACGTGACAAAGGGCTTTGTTACAATTGCGATGAAAAATTCGCTCCAGTGTAAAAGATAACAGTTATTTCTCTTAGATGGAGGATCTGATAACGAGAAAGAAGAAGCAGATGAAGCACTTGAAGCATCTGAGGAATCAGAAGTGCTGGAGATTTCTATCCATGCTCTATCTGGACTGAGTCCACCGCAAACCATGCGGGTGTCTGGCCAAATCAAGAGACCAACTGTCTCCATCTTGATCGACTTTGGAAGTACCCATAATTTTTTGAATGCTCGCTTAGCTTCAAGATTAGGATATCCAGTGATAGAGCATCCAACATTTAAAGTGGCAGTTGCAGACGGTAAAAAGATAAAATGTCAAGGACGGTGCTCCAATGTACACCTGCAAATCCAACAATACACACTAAGCACAGACATGTATTTATTACCCATGAAAGGATCCGATGTAGTTTTGGGTATCCAATGGCTTAGAATGTTGGGTCCTATTGTATGGGACTTCTCTAAGATGTCTATGAACTATTCAATTGGCGATCGTGAATATTACATCATCGGGCAAACATCTGGAGTGACAAAATTGGCAACTTTTGAATAGCATTGAAAAGCTCTTACGCAGTCAGCAATCAGGTGTGGTAGCACAACTCAGACCCATTATTGATACTGGTATGAACGAACTTGAACCTTCTGACCTTTCTAAATTGCTCAAGGATTTTTCAGACCTTTTCGTTGAACCAAGTAAATTGCCCCCTCCTAGATCACAAGACCATAAGATACCGATTAAAACTAGAGTTCATCCCATCAATGTGAGACCTTATAGGTACCCACATTTCCAAAAATCCGAAATCAAAAAGATTGTGCAAGAAATGTTGCAAGTTGGGATTATAAGACCTAGTGTGAGCCCTTATTCTTCTCCAGTGCTATTGGTTAAGAAAAAAGATGGTACATGGCAACTCTGCATCGATTATAGAGCATTAAATCAAGGACAGTGAAAGACAAGTTTCCAATACTGGTGATTGATGAGCTTCTCGACGAATTGCACAGATATAATGCTATTTTTCCAAGCTTGGCTTGCGATCCGGATATCATCAAATTCGTGTGTATGAACCTGAGATTCCAAAGACTGCATTTCGCACACATGACAGACATTATGAATTTCTGGTAATGCCCTTTGGACTGTCAAATGCACCATCTACTTTTCAGTCACTCATGAATGACATTTTTAGACCATATCTACGGAAGTTCGTACTTGTATTTTTTGATGATATATTAGTGTATAGCACTAATTGGGAAGAAAATTTGCTACATTTAAAAAAGACTCTGGAGGTACTCCAGGCCAACCAACTTTTTATCAAAAGGTCTAAATGTGCATTGGAAGAAAAGATGTCGAATATCTTGGTCACATAATATCGCAAGAAGGTGTAGCAGCAGATCCAAACAAAATTGCGAGCATGGTTGAATGGCCTCGACCAAGTACCGTGAAGGGCCTACGTGGGTTCTTGGGAGTCACGGGGTACTGCAGAAAATTTGTCAAAGATTATGGAAAAATTAGTGCTCCCCTAACTGCTCTTCTTCGAAAAGACTCGTTTCATTGGGGTCCTGAAGCCGAGAAAGCCTTTTCAGATTTAAAAGTAGCTATGACCACAACACCCGTATTGGCTCTACCAAATTTTTCCAAGACATTTCTTATGGAGTGTGATGTGTCAGGTAGTGGCATTGGTGCAGTATTGATGCAGAAGGGAAGACCTATCGCCTTCACTAGCAGAGCATTATCTGGAAAAACTTCGGCATTATCGATTTATGTAAAGGAGATGCTTGCCATCTTGCATGCAGTAACGAAGTGGCGACCCTACCTCATAGGTCAGCATTTCAAAATCCTGACAGATCACCGCAGCTTAAAATTCTTTTTGGAGCAGCGAGTATCCACCCTTGAGCAACAAAAGTGGGTATCCAAATTGTTGGGATATGATTATGAAACAGTATACCGCAAAGGGAAGGAAAATGTGGTTGCCGATGCTTTGTCTCGACAAAATGACAGCAACTGTTTCAATGCCATTTCTATGCCTCAATTTCCTATGCTAGTAAAAAAAAGAATGGGAAGAAGATGAGCAATTACAATCTCTCATACGACGACTTTAAAAGGATCCTCAAGCTGTCGTGGGTTACTCATACTCCAATAATCAGCTATGCTATAAAAACCATTTGGTGTTGAGTTCAAATTCAAAGACCAACTTCTTCGAGAATTTCACTTCGCACCAGCTGCTGGACATTCTAGGTACCACCGTACATATAGGAGGATAGCACAAGGCTTATATAGGAAAGGAATGAAACAAGACGTCAAACGTTTTGTAGCTGAATGTGACACCTTCCAACATAATAAACATGTGAGTATTTCTCCACCGGGGTTACTACAACCGTTGCCCATTCCAGAACAAATCTGGGCAGATCTATCTATGGACTTTATAGACAGATTACCGCCTTCACATGGCAAAAGCACAATCATGGTGGTTGTTGATAGACTCTCCAAGTATGCACATTTTAGTGCCTTGCAACACCCTTATACAGCAGCAACAGTGGTTAGTGTTTTTATAAGTGAGATCTCAAAACTGCATGGAATGCCATGATCCATAGTCTCTGACCGTGAGCCAGTCTTTACCAGTCAATTTTGGCAAGAATCTTTGAACCTTCAAGGCAGAGAGCTTCTCATGAGTACAGCATGCCATCCACAAACGGATGACCAAACAGAGGTAGTAAACAGATGCTTAGAAACTTATCTTCAGTGTTTCACAGGATTTCATCCTAAACAAAGGACAAAATGGCTTCCATGGGCTGAATGGTGGTATAATACCACATACCATGCTTCAACCAAAGTGATACCATTTGAAGCTGTATATGGCAGGCCACCTCCTACAATCACTACATACCTGCCGGAATCCACCAAGGTTGATGCTTTAGACAAGGAACTGAAGAGCAGAGATCAGATCTTGCGCGACTTGAAGGAAAATTTACGACAAGCTCAAAAATGCAAGCTGACAAACATCGCACTGAGAGAGATCTAATGAAGGAGACATGGTATATCTTCGCCTCCAACCATACAGACAGACATCGGTATCACACAGATCCAACCTGAAACTATCCCCATGTTTTTTTGGCCCATTCAAAGTGTTACATCGAATTGGACCAGTAGCATATAAACTGGACTTACCAGCTGATTCTAAACTCCATCCAGTTTTTCACATATCACTACTTAAAAGAAAAATTGGGGCTCATTCAGTGGCATATCCATTGCTAGCACCAGTTAAAGCAGACGGAACACTACAGCCTGAACCATCAGTTATTCTTGACCGGAGGATGGTGAAAAGAAATAATAGAGCTACAACAGAAGTCTTAGTAGAGTGGGCGAATCTTCCACGGCATGATGCTACATGGGAGAACTTTCAGCAATTTCAAGAAAGGTTCCCTCATTTTCAACCTTGAGGACAAGGTTGACATTAAGGGGGGCGGAATGATAGGGTCACATGTATTTTCAGTTATGTAAAATGTGTGTTCTGTTCTTTTACAGTTATTAGCAGGTTAGGTGTCGTATGTGTTGTCGTATTGTAATTTGTTGTTAAGTTTGGCAGTTGTAGTTTGTGGGATCATGTTTATAAGTTTCAATAGAAGGAAGGAGAAGACAGACTGGTTTTTCTCAACAAAGCTTTTGTAAGGAGGCATCGTCCCCCTCGAAACGGACGAACTCATCTATTTTTGTTTATTTTCTATTTAACTCTATTTGGATCCTATCAATAAACAAGAGAGGAAACAACAAAATCATCAAAAACCCTATAAGAAAGAGAAAAAGAACAAAAAAAAAACCTCCTCCAAGTACCTCTATAGCATAAAGCCTTAAACAGAGCTTTTAAAACCCTAACAATAGCCTTCTTCCCTTTTGCCTTACTCTTGTTTAAAATCTGAAGGTAAATGGTCTTCACAGAGGCTCTTACCAAATAGAGAGAACGCGTTATGTCTGGGAGATGATTTTTTCACACCCCCCTGTAGGATTATGCGCCCCCCCCCCCCCTCCTCTTAACATGATTTGACATCAAAAAGTGTTAAACTCTGCCAGAATTCACCTTAAAAAAAGGGGCGAGCATAATCCTACAGTGGGGGTGAAAAAATCATCTCCTGTTATGCTTTTGCTTTTTGCGTTCTTTCTTCTGTACAAAGAAATGAGAAAAGGACTGAACTGCATAAAATAGAAGAGGAGGAGCTGCGTGACACTAACGTGCGCCGCTGGGTGTAACATGTCACATGATCCAGAACCATTCATTTTCGTGGGCCCCACAGTCAAGGATCTCCAACCTTTGGATGATGTAGACCCAGCAAGGTTACAGTGTGAAAAACCTCGATTGATCGGATGGTTAGGAACTTAGAGCATAGTGTGTGGCCCAGAGATAAAGGGTTTAGATCACTCATGTGGTACCCACACGTATTGGAATCTAAGAACTAGCCACTGTTATATGATCTAGAATGTTGATCTGAGGAAGATGCCCGTGGTAGGTTCTGGAAATGAGGTAAAGACAAGAGGTAAGGGGAGTTTATAATAAGCGAAGATTGCAATGTTATATGGCCTACAATGGCAATGATACTATTGGTAATAAGAACTGCTTCATTCACTGGTGAGCAACCATGGTAAAACAACAAAATGTGCGATACAGCATGGTTGAACTTGCTCTGATCCAATCCGTCCACTAGGTTGGCCTTATTTTGGCTCTCGTATGTAATGAGAGCGGAAGAATAAGAAATTGCAATAACCAAAACTCAAATAAACTTTCCACACTTGATTCACGATTTTTCAAAAGAAAACCGTAACACAAGAAGATAGTGTGGAATTTATCAAAAGTCCAAAAAAAGTCCCCTTTTTCATATTCCAAACGTCCATATATGTTCTTTACAAGTGAAAAGATTCAAATGCTTCTGTTACTGTTTTTTTTTTTATTGGTAAGCTAGGGTTTGGCAGACCCCTACCAGAATTCATAAAAAAAAAAGAATACAATCAAGGAGGCTCAAAAGCCAACAATTTGGGGATAAGAATCCAGCACAGCCCACTACAGGAGAAAACAATACAATTGAAAAAAGTCAAGGGCCAAACTAAATAAGGCATTCTGCACCAAGAGCCAAGGAGATAAGCCATCAAACCAAAAGTCTTCAGCAGGGAGAAAGGATGTGGGTAGGGGGGGTAGCAACTTCTAGAAGAGGGATTTATCGTTACAACCCAATGAGGCGGCACCAAGAAGTGGAGCACAAAGGAGCAGTCTTCCAGCAGCATCATCAACAATAGAAGAAGCAAATTACATTCTATGGTAGATATGTCCATCTCTGTCCAAATTTAAACAACTTAAGAGATTCTGAGGGCAAAGAGGAAGAGGGATGGAGTTGTCTTTCCACGGACAAGATCTTTTAGATAAAAGATCAGCAGCAGGATTAGCTTCTCTCCAAACATGAGAGATCCTCTAGGAATGGAAAGTGGACAGAATTTTCCTAATGTGGAAGATGAGGTTAATCAATCTCCATGGGGGCTTTATCTTTCCATTAATGACTTCCACAACGTAACTTGAGTAAGATTCAATCCAAATTCTCCGAATGTCTCTGATAATGACCTCCTTGAGACCTTTGTAGATAGCCCAGATTTCCAACTTGAAAATCTCCTTTTTTATTGTATTCAAAGAGAACATCGATAGCAGCATACCTTCATCATTTCGAATGAGGCCCCCCAAGCCTCCACCATCGGAATTAAGGGAGGCATCAGTGTTCAGCTTGAACTCTTCAGAGGTTGGGGGGGTCCAGGTGCACGTTTTTTTCCGATGGTTGCTTTGCATTGAACTTGTACCCAAACAGCAGGGCAGTATTTCTTTTCTCTTCAGAATCTTCATTTTGGAATTGCAGCCAGTTTATTCTTTCTTTGACATCTGCATTGATCATCCGAAGGATCACTGATTTGTGAAGTTTTTTATTCTGAAATTGCCTGTAGTTTCTTTCTTTCCAAATTTTGAAGATTGCTGAAGCAAAAGCAATTTTTAGAGCAGTAACAGCTTGACCTTTTCCTGTTCTGTTAATTCTAATCCATTCTTCTTCATCTTTCAGAGTAACACGAGGTTTTCTTCTGCTGTTGAATTTCCAGAGCACGAAACGCCAAATCCAACAAGAGTATCCACATTGAAAGAAAAGATGGTCGACAGTTTCGGCATGTGCCTGACACAGGTTGCATCTAGTATCAATATGAGGAAGGTAGGTACACAATTTGTCCTTTGTGAGGAGTTTGTCTTGGAGGGCTCGCCAAACAGTCAGAGAATGCTTTGGGATATGGCCAATGAACCAGAAGGTTTTGAACCATGGAATCTTAGGCGAGTGGTGACGGATGTTATCCCAATCACTGTGAGTAGAGAAACTGCCGTCCAAAGATGGCTTCCAAATGGGAATATTTTTATTATCATGAATAAAAATACCTCTGTTAAGAAGAAGTTTCTCCTCACGCAGAGAGTCATTATCCAGTATAGGGTGCCATCCATCACTTCTCCGGATATCACTGAGCATTTTTTCGTCTGCAAGACAGGGGTCTGTTGTAGACTTAGGTATTTGAGTAGAGATTTTTCCATCAGGGTGCCAGGGGAAGTGCCACAAGTCAATTTCATCTTCTTTCCCAACTGCATAGCAAATGTAATTCACTGCAATATCACGGGCTTGAAGAACACTTCTTAGACCCCAAGAAGGCTTGGACGACATCTTTATGGTCGAGATACTCTGCTTTTGGATATATTTTGAATTGAGCCATTGTCTCCATAAGGACTTGCTATCTTGCAAAATATTCCAAAGTAGCTTAATTTGAAGAGCAGTGTTGATTTGTTCAATTTTTCTTAGACCCAAACCACCTTCACATTTGGGGAGACAAATATCATTCCAGGAGACAGTATGAATCTTCTTCTTCAGGTCAGGACCACTCCAAATGAAATCTCGCATTAGCTTTTCAATTCTGACGATGATTCCTTTGGGAAGCTTGAAGGCGGATGACCAATAGAGGTTGAAAGAAGATAAAACAAATTTTACAAGCTCTACTCGATCAACTTAGAGAGAGACTGATATGACAGGGCTTGAATTCTTTGTCTGATTTTTCCAACAATGGGCATACAATCCGCAGTTATCAACCTCCCAGAGATAAGGGGAAGGCCAAGGTATTTAATGGGAGATCCCCATTTTTTGAGTAATTCTTCGATTGTCTCAGGAGAAGGTACCTGAAAAGAAAATTTCACTTTTGGAAAGGTTAGCTTTAAGGCCAGTGCAATTTTCAAAATCAAGGAGACAATCCAGGATGCCTTGGGTTGAGTGATCATCAGCAGAGGCAAAGATCATGAGGTCATCGGCAAAAAGAAGGTGGGAGATTGTTAGATTTCCTTTGCAAAAAGCAGGGGTGATTTTCTTAAGGATAATAGCTGATTCAATTAATCTGGATAGGATTTCCATTACAAGGTAGAATAAGAGGGGGGATAAGGGATCTCCTTGTCTTAAACCAATGGTAGATTTCAAGTGACCCTGAGGAGTGCCATTGAAAAGGATAGAGAAAGAGGGGGTATTACTGCACTCATCAATCCAAGAACACCATGTCTAGTCAAAACCTTGCAGGGACATGAAAGAGAGCAAAGCTTCTCGATTTACGTTGTCAAATGCTTTTGCCAAATCAATTTTGAGACACATTTTTGGTTTTCTAGATGGATGATGGAAATTATGAAGCAAATCATGGGTTAGAAGGATATTTTCTTGAATCTGTCTACCATGAATGAAAGCTGATTGAGAAGGGCTAACAAGTTTTCCTATCACCAATTTCAATCTGAGGGCAAGAATTTTGGTGATAGTTTAGTAAACAAAATTACATGAGGAAATGGGTCTAAATTTTGCAGGGGAGGTAGCATCAATTCCTTTTGGAATCAGCGCAACAAATGTTGCATTTATTTCCTTCAGCATTTTTTCTTTTCAAAAATGTTTTTTATTGCAGTAGAGAATTCAGAACCAACCAAGTACCAGAACTTGTGAAAGAATCGGCCATTAAATCCATCGGGTCTAGAAGCTTTATCTCCCTTCGTGCTGAAAACTGCATTTTTGATTTCCTCCGAAGATACAGGTGCAGAAAGCATTGCTGCCTCATCAGAAGTGAGGGTGCTGGATGGATGAGGGAGAGGGGGGCAGCCAGATTTGCCATTGTTGAGAAGTTTGTGGAAATGTTCAACAAGGATTTCAGAGATCTTATGAGGGTCATTGGTGGTAGTACCTTGAGTATTTTCCATGGAAACGATGTGGTTTCTGTGTAGTCTGGACTTGATTGCTGAATGGAAAAAGCTGGAGTTTGAATCTCCAAGATTCAACCAATCAACACTGGCTTTCTGACGAGTCATATTTTCTTCCAAATGAGCAACTCTGAAGAACTCATCTCTCAGCTTGTTTTCCTCCTGAATAAGATTTCTGTCAGATGGATTATAGGCAAGTTTTTCTTGGACAGAGTGGAGAGAGGATCTGATGATTGGAAGCTTAACATCAATCCGGCCAAAAACATTTTTGTTCCAGATTTCTATTCTTCTTTTGACTTCTTTAAGTTTTTGAGGGAGCCTATACATCGGATTTCCCAGAATCTTTATATTCCAGGCCTCTTCCACAACGGGATATAAGGAAGTGTCTTCTAGCCACATATTCATGAATCAGAATGGTCTTGGGCCCATCCTCACTTGATTTTCAAAACTGATAACCATCGGATTGTGATCAGAAAATGCCAGCAGGTTTATATGTTGTGTAAGAAAGAGGGTATACACTGATCCAAGAGTCATTTACCAGAGTTCTGTCTAGTCGAGCAAGTTTCCTGTCTTCTGAGCTCCTGTTGTTCCATGATAAACTTTGACCATCCGATTGCATATCCACCAGAGAACAGTTGGCAATGCAACTATTAAATTCTTCCATGTAGGAAGGGTAAACAAAGGCCATTCCGACTCTTTCCTCAGAAAACCGTGTAGCATTGAAATCCCCTAGGACAATCCAGGGGGAGGTGACAGAACCAGCAATTTGTTCTAAATCATCCCAGAGAGATCTTCTAGCACCTCCATAGTTAAGGCCATATACCGAGGTCAAAAGAAATTTCTGATTAATTTGTAACAGGTGGATTTCATAGTGAATAACTGGTTAGATTCCTGCAAAATATTAACTGCAACTTTGAATGGATCCCACATGATCCAAATTCTTTCTTTACTGACATGATCATAGTTACCATGAGCAACCCATTCATCATTGATTTCTTTTGCATAATCAGCCAATTTATCAACCTTGGCTTTAGTTTCCATTAGGCAAGGAAGGGGGATACGATTTGAGGTTAAGAAATGTTTCACTTCCTTCCTTTTTGTATCAGAGCACAAACCTCTAACATTCCACGCTCCTAGAATATTCATTGGGGACCTGAGTTGAGAGAATTTTGTGGGACTTGACTGAAGTCATTTGTTGGGTCAGGGGAGGACTGTTTTTTAATTTTCTGTGGGATCGGGTTGGGGTTTGAAATGTGTTTTGTTGGGTCAGGGGATGACTGGTTTTGAATTTTCTGTGGGATCGGGTTGGAGTTTGAAATGGGTTTTGATGATTCTAAAGGAGATGTTGGGGAGATGATTTCAGTGTTTTGCGAAGGTTGGGAAGATTCGGGCTCTTCTAGATCATCCAAGACAAGAGCAGCATAAGGGTTGGGAGAAAGAATGTCAGAAGGGGTATCTTGGAAGGGCTTAGAAACAGAGCTAGCCAGGTTACAAGGAGCCGGAATTTCCATAGTTGGGGTACACTGAGTCTCTTCATTTTGGGCATTTCCCTCCCCTTCTATCTCAGGGTTGGTGCTTTTTGAAACAATGGGTCTCCATTCTTGCCTTACCTTATCATCTTTCTTTTTTTCTCCTATTGGGCAAGCAGCTGTGGTGTGGCGGAAAATCTTGCAGTTTTGACAGGCTATGGGTCTCCATTCATACAGAACCTGTTGATTGTGGATGCCATAGGGAGTATGTATTGGGATGAACTCTGGGTACGAAGCACCAGCCTCAACCTCAACGCATAATCTCACAAAGTTCAGCGTTGTCTCCTCCGAAGTTTGTGAGTCCATGTATAGAGGGACCCCGATTGCACTAGCAATTTTGCTAAGGCCATTGGCACTCCAGAATTGCAGAGTAAGCCCTGGGAACTTAATCCATATTGGGACAGAGGTTAGGTTCAATTTTTCTTGAGCATTTATTGCAGTCAATTTTTCTGAGAATCATTAGCTTGCCCGCATATGTGTGGTCTTCCATTTCCAGGACGTTTTCAAAATCTTCCGAGCTGGAAAATTTGAATAAGTAAAATCCATTATTTAGAGTGAAGGTTGCTAAATCTCCTTTGAGTTTCCACTTTCTCATTAGATTTTCTCTCAGATGAAGAAAATAGGGTCTTCGACCTAGGAAGTATCCAATAAGGCAGCTTTCCCACTTTCTTGCATCCCTTTTGATTTCTTCTTCAAATTTTATCAGATTGTTTCCTTGATCATCTTTGGGGCGAATGACATGTCTCAATTTGGTTGTGGTCTGAGCTTTTGGTTTTGTAAGAACTGAGCTCCAGGATCTGTTGGGGTTGGTTTGCTGGGTTTTAGAAGCTTTTGCTTCTGTTACTGTTCATTGAATGTAATAGTATATTTCGTCAGAGAAAAAAAAGTATCTATTCCTTCATATCATTCGGCTATTATATACAAGTAGTTGAAGATCCAAAACAAAGAATCAAATGAACAAAAAAAAAGAGTGCGAACGAAAAATATATCTTTAGACCAAAAGCATTATAAATTTCCAACATAATCTGCATAGATATGTATCCCTCATGCAAAGTGATTAATGTTGGGATAAATACAAGGAATATTAGCAAATCCTCTCCTTTTTTCAAATAGCTTCGCAGGAAACGGTATACATGTATCTGTAATAAAGGAAGGAGAAAACAAAAATGTTGATAAAATGGAAACAAAAAACAAAGAAAAACAAAGAATGAAAAGATAGAGAGACTACACATCCATAGATATCTATTTATCAAAAACAAAACATGCATAGATATGTATCCCTTATGAAATAAGTGATAATGTTGTATGGTTGTAGCATGTTTTTGAATGATAAAAAGACCACTTATCATCCACAATGAAGAATTTCATATCTAATCGAGTTTCACATCAATTAATTAACTTAAAGTCATGTTCAAACAAATCCTCTTCCAAAATGAAATAGTATTGCATAAAAATCCCGTCACAAACTACAAAAAAAGGAATTTGACCATAATTGGCCACTCAGTCACAAACTAAGAAAAACAATACGAAAAATCAAATTAACTATCTTTCATCCTTTTCTTCACAAATCTCCCTCTCTTAGAAAAATAAGAAAAAGGCATAAGAATAATACAAACAAATAGCACCCTTAAGCATCCCAAATGAAAACTCAAACCCATCATAAGTATCCCACTTAGTATCAAAATAATACAATTTCCTTCTCAGTGAACACACCATGCATGGGCATCCTCTTAGATGAGAGAGAGGGGCTAAACCTCCATGCTTTTCTAGAAAAGAGAACAACAACGTGTTGCAATGAGTAATAACATCATCTAAAGCCTAATTCCCAATTTCAACGAACCATTGATCATGTTTTGTCATATTTATTTGATTTTTCCAAGTAATATATTTTTTATATAGATGGCCATCTCAATTGACTTCCAAATATACTTAGTTCACTATCCTCAAATATTGGGCTACCTCTTGTCACATTTCAGCGGGGTTCATCATTAAGGCAATGCTTCCATTATATTTAACACATCATGACAGTATCCTTTACATTTTTGTGATGTTTCGACGCTTTTTTCCTGATTTAGTTCTCTTTTTCGTGATTTTTGTATGGAAATAGAATAACTTACATGTTCCGAGTTTATTTAAAAGTTGCAAAACCTGTTTATTTGGGTCCTATTGTACAATCTCTTACCATGTAAGCAAAACTGTGAGCCTAGCATGTTTCTTAAGTTGTAGGCAGCTACAGACGAACATCATATAATAACTCATACATCAAATATCGAGTGATATACCAATTTGATTTCCATATTTTATTTTAATTTGAACTATGGTTCAAACAACTAATTTTGGATTTTAGGAAGCAATTGTGAGCCTAACAAGGCAAATTTAAGCACCCTTCCATATTAACCATTGCTAAATACAAAATCTCTAAAATGAAAGCATCTCATTTTATGATTTAAAAAAAAAGGAAACAATTGAAGTTCTGACATATTTGGGCATACCCATACTTTAATTGCATTAGAAAGATGCCCTTTTATACTTTAAATGCATTAGAAAGATGCCCTTTTGAAGCGTTCACTATGTAAGATTACCCATCCCGAAACGAAAATCTGGGTTAGTGAAGCTATGAAGATACACCCAAAGAAAGTAGAGTACCAAAAGTCAGGAAGAAAAGAGAATTGGATTAGAGAAGCCTGATGGAGCTGATTAGAAGACGACGATAATACCTTCTTGCCAATGTTCAGATAAGTAATCCAAAGATCATGTCTGGTCAGCATCACAGGAATCAGATGAAAGATTTTCAGCACTGACTGGTAAGCATCTGGCGATGGAGGACCGATCATCTACGGAATAGCAGCAACATTACAGTTTGTTGACAAAGGAGGGTCCTTGATTGATCTGATCTTTCACCGGCAAACCCGAGAACTGAAAATAAAAAAAGGAGGATAAATCTGCAACTACGGCTGCTGTTGAAAGAGAGAAGATGGCGAGATAAAAAAGAGAAAAAACTTACTTGGAATCCTTAGAAGATAAATGCTTGTTCATTTTAGAGAAGAAGGCTCGGGCGTTACAAAGACCAAGGGTCATGCTAGACGAAGGGCCGCGGGAGGAAGGGTGGCCTTTAAAATTACCTACGGCTACGAGACAGCCATCGCCATTAATTGTTTTTCATCAACATAAATGGTATGGAAGTATCGGATGGTGGAGAGGAATGAGAATGTGAAACGATTTTGAGATAAGCAACAGATGTTCGCTCGTATTTAAGCAGCAGATGTACCACTAACCAAAAGAGAAAATAGCTGAAAAAGTAATTAATATGAGGAAATTAAAAGTAGTATTTAGTGGATGATTTGGCAAACAAGAGATTGATGAGGTGACTTGGAATAAGAAACGATTTTCTTTATTCTTAGGCTTTGGACACGGTGCAATTTGTAATAAGAGAGAGATATGAGCTTTAAAAAGAGAAAAGTACAGAATGGGGGCTGATGTTTCGAGTAATTATGGATTGCGGGCACCTTTTAAAATAAGAATAAAAAACGGGCTAATCTTCAAAATTGGGTGGTCAAAAGACCCTCACACCCTTCTGACATTGACAAAGTCCTCATTTTTCATTACTGCCTATTAAATTGGCACACTTCACGAGGATTCTTTTGGTTCGTTTGAATGGGTATTTGAACCGAAAGAACCTTGGGTTCGTTTCTATCTTGGCCGTCGGAAATAACTAGAGACGGATGGATGCTTGACACGTGTTGGAAAACTTAAACTTTTTGGAACGTTAACATTATTGAATACTTTACTGAGCAGCGTTACCTTTTCTCACTTCTCTTTGGGCTTAGAACGGTAACGTTATTGAATACATCTCTTTTGGCTTAGAATATTTTCCCTTCTCTTTTGGTCCTCATTATTAATGCCGGCTTAGCCCATTATTTAATGCCGGCTTACCCATTAATTACGCTGGCGTACCCATGAATCCCGCCGGCATACACCCTATTTCCGCTTACACCCTATTTCCGCCGGCGTACCCCATTATTTATGCCGGCGTACCCATTATTTCCTCCGGGTACCCATTATTTCTCTTTTGGCTTAGAATCTTTTCCATTCTCTTTTGGTCCTCATTATTTACGCCGGCTTACCCCATTATTTACGCTTTCCGCCGGCGTACCCATTATTTCTCTTTTTGGCTTAGAATCTTTTCCCTTCTCTTTTGGTCCTCATTATTTACGCCGACTTACCCCATTATTTACGCCGGCGTATCCCATTATTTCCGCCGACGTACCCATTATTTCCTCCGGGTACCTATTGTTTCTCTTTTGGCTTAGAATCTTTTCCCTTCTCTTTTGGTCCTCATTATTTACGCCGGCTTACCCCATTATTTACGCTTTCCGCCGGCGTACCCATTATTTCTCTTTTTGGCTTAGAATCTTTTCCCTTCTCTTTTGGTTCTCATTATTTACGCCGACTTACCCCATTATTTACGCCGGCGTATCCCATTATTTCCGCCGGCGTACCCCCTATTTCTCTTTTGGCTTAGAATCTTTTCCCTTCTCTTTTGGTCCTCATTATTTACGCCGGCTTACCTCATTATTTACGCTTTCCGCCGGCGTACCCATTATTTCTCTTTTGGCTTAGAATCTTTTCCCTTCTCTTTTGGTCGTCATTATTTACGCCGACTTACCTCATTATTTCTCTTTTGGCTTAGAATCTTTTCTCTTCTCTTTTGGTCCTCATTATTTACACCGTCTTACCTCATTATTTACGCTTTCCGCAAGCGTACCCATTATTTCCGCAGGCGTACCCATGAACTCCGCCGGTGTACACCCTATTTCTCTTTTGGCTTAGAATCTTTTTCCTTCTCTTTTGGTCCTCATTATTTACACCGACTTACCCCATTATTTACGCCGGTGTACCCCATATCTTCCGCCGGCGTACACCCTATTTCTCTTTTGGCTTAGAATCTTTTTCCTTCTCTTTTGGTCCTCATTATTTACGCCGGCTTACCTCATTATGTACGCTTTCAGCCAGCGTACCCCATTATTTTCGCCAGCATACCCATTATTTTCGCCAGCATACCCATTATTTCCGCTGGCGTACCCATGAATTCTGCCGGAGTACACCCTATTTCTCTTTTGGCTTAGAATCATTTCCCTTATCTTTTGGTCCTCATTATTTACGCCAGCTTACCCATTATTTACGCTTTCTGCGTACCCCTTTATTTCAGCCGGCGTACACCCCATTTCGTCGGCGCACCTCTTAATATTCCGGCGGTGTACTCCTGAATCGGGTGGCGTTCTCAGCCAAAAGAGACATGAGAAATAATAAAATATTCAATAACGTCGGAGTTCTAAGCCAAAAGAGGCGTATTCAATAATGTTACCGTTATAAACCAAAACAGAAGTGAGGACCAAAAGAGAAGTGAAAAGATAGAAACGAACCCAAAGCCAAAAGAGACGTATTCAATAACATTACCGTTATAAGCCAAAAGAGAAGTGAGAAAAGATAATGATTGACTTTGGGTTGTCAACGTCCAAAAAGTTTTTCAACACGTGTCAAGCATCCATCCGTCTCTAGTTATTTCCGACGGCCAAGATAGAAACGAACCCAAGGTTCTTTCGGTTCAAATACGCGGTCATACAAACCAAAAGAAGCCTCGTGAAGCGCCAATTTAATGGGCAGTAATGAAAAAGGAAGTTGAATGGCGTTTCTGTCGATGTCAGAAGAGTACCAGGGTCATTTTCCAATCTGATTTTGAAGATTAGCCTGTTTTTTGTTCTTGTTTTAAAAGGTGCCCGCAATACATAATCACTCCAAATATAAGCCCGCATTCCGTACTTTTCTTCTTTAAAAATGTATAAAGGAGGGGCTGCTTTTTTATTAAAGTCTTTTGGAATTTAGACTTTTTAAAATTGCGGGATAGAGGAGGGGCGGACATGTAGCAGCACCACACAGCGCGTGAAATCCAATATTTTTTTCGAAAGTACAAGATGATCGAAACCATTCACTACATAGGATGACTAAACCGTTCATTTGTCGGGCCACATCGTAAATATGCAGCACCCTGTAGATAATTTCCATAGGATGATCTATGGGGTACAACCTATTTATGCTGTGGCCGGCCCAACAAATGAACGGTTTGGATCATTAATTTTTGAATAATACTGGACTTCACGCACGCTCACCACATAAAATCTCCTATTTTCTAACTAGTTATTAAAGGCAGTTCCAATTAACAAAAACATATTAACAGCCAATAAAAAAATGTGCTTAATAAAGGAGTCCCATATTAAAAAAAGGGGGTATATAAGGGAAGTGATATATCTGCCCCTTTTGATTACTTGGGACACCTAGCAGCACTGTACGTGACAATCTAGGCCCATTGAATCCTTCTGACGTGAAGTACATCAACCCCTATGCAGCCACTGATACACTGTTGCTCGGTGTCCCAAGTAATCAAAGGGGGAGGATATATCACTTCCCTTATTTAAATTTTACTTCCCTCATATAAATTTGCGCAAGTATTTCTCAATCCTGGTAGAGCTTACAAGTATTAAAAAAGAGCAGTGATAAATCGACCCCCCAAAATGATAAATCGACTCCCCAAGTGTCTATCTCTCTCCTCTCTCTCCCTAACCCAGAGGAGAGAGAAAGACACATGGGGAGTCGATTTATCATATTTGGGAGTCGATTTATCACTCAAAAGGATTGCCATATCAAGGGAATGGGGATATTATTGCCCATTTTTAATTTGCACAAGTATTTCTTATCCTCTTACGACTCTCACTTCTTAATAGTTTACATATAACTACTACTATTGCCTCTCAATTTCTCTTCAACCATCTTAGGAACCCTATCTTCTCAAACACTAATAAGCAAAAGTATTGTAGAAAAAAGAGTGGAAAGACAGTGGGTGAACTAAAGTAGATATGCAGTTTGAATCCAACCAACCTCACCATATTTTTGCTTCGGTTAGAACTTAGAAGTCAAAAGAATTGAATCTGATTATGTAATTCCAAGCACCCATCCAAAAGTACTGAATTTCAATTAAGAAATCCCTAGTTAGGGTTAGGGTTTACCTCTTCCAAACTTTTTTGGAGAAAGAATGAGTAGTAGTTAGAAAATGCCCTAATTCATATTCCATTAGAAGGCTTAGTAAGAGGACATTAGAAGCATAATTTGTACCCACCCACATGATATTAGATGATCCTAGCCATTCAGTTTATGACCCTGGAGATGTGGTCAAACCATTCATTTTATCAGCCTAGTGATGTAATCTAAACCAGTCATTTTATCAGCCGGCACAGTGAACAGAAAATTGTATTTATTTCCAAGATATGCCCAAGAGCAGAGCGTGAACCACCTTGGATTGATCTGAACCATTCATTTTATAGGAATTGCTTTGGATAAAAACCACACCAATGACGCATTCCCATCTTACAGTAACAATTACTTCCTATTTGGCTTGTATAAATGGCATGATTTTCGGACAATACGAGATCTAAAAGAGGATTATCAAGTGGGTGGTTCAGATCAATCAAAATTGGTATCAACTACTTTGTCTTGCGCATGTTGTTTTACAATAGGGATTAGTCTCACAGAATTCTTAAAACCACGGGTGGAACTTACTATCACAAGTTAGGTGGAACTTACTATCACAAGTTAACTACGGGTGCCAACAGATCCACTTTGGATATCGGATCCACATATGTCCTAATCACGATCCAATCAAATCCCTTGGATCCACATATGTCCTAACTCCTATACACGATCCATTCAAATCCCGTATCGATTGGATTAGATCCAATGTGTTTTTCACATCCAATGTGTTTGTCATATTCTACTTCCCGTGTCTCGGTCACGATCAATTTCACATGGGACCGTCCATCAAAGTGTCCTAGTGGGTCTTACATTGTACATGGTTCAAATGGGCAAGGGCGAGCAACAATGACGAGGGCGAGCCAGTGGCACAATGGTATAGGGACATAGGGTCAATGATTGGGAAAGGACGTAAAGAGAGTTTGAGACTTGAGAGGGGTGAATGGCAAAATACTTAAATGCCTAAGGCTTGTTATTACTAAAAAACGGTGGCCCAGTGCTCGAGGCTCCCACCATTGTTGGTCTGCGGAGGGCTAGATTAACACAGCCTTACCCCTGCTTTGCCAGGAGGCTGTTTCCGTGACTCGAAGCCGTGACCACCATGTCACAATGGAGAAACCTTACCATTGCGCCAAGGCCTGCCCTCTCTTGTTATTACTAAAATAGACTAAATAGTCCTTAAATAAAACATAGTTATAAAAAATTGGAAGGTATTTTGTTCATAAAATAGTATAAAAAAATTGGTTTTAAGACCATCCCACGTGTTCGTATTAGTGTCTAGATCTTATCGGAAATCCTTTCAGATATTATGACCGTGGATCCTAGTAATGTGTCTAGATGCTAACGGTTTTGAGTTTGGATTCAAATGGAGGCATTAATCAGTTGAGCAAGATTTCTTAGGACCATGGGCAGAACTTGACTAATGCGCATTAAAGGTGAAACTCTTCATGCTGTTCTTGCTAATATTGGATCTACTACAAGCCCTTCCATTTATGGTGCTGGTGCTTAGGTGGTTGTATTGGTGAGAGAGGACAACAACCTACCTATAAGTACTACGGGCCCTTCCATTTTTTACATAAAATTTATGTACAAAATTAGGACAACAAACAGAATCTATAAAATTCAAAATTCCGTGTTATTTTGTTTTTTTTTTATAAAAAGACAAAATCCAAAAATTTTAGAGAGTTTGAAAACATATTCCAGATATCTTCATAGGGATTTGCTAGCTAGGTCCATCGCAAAAGGCATTTCTCGGGAGGTCTTTGCGTCAGAGAGCAGCAACATAGAGAAACACACGACATGCGGATTTTTATTGCAACTATCTACATGAGGAGGGCAGTCTTGCTTTTATCAGCAAAACACACACGGTTCTTCAAAAAGTGGAGGAAAAGGCACCCTATTGCCTTTTCTGGCACCATCAGAGTCCAGATAGAGTACACTTCCATGATTCTCTTTGCAGCTTCCCTTTTTCAATATTTTAATATTTCTTATTGGAAAATTCTGCTTGCATTTAATACATATTGTGTCCCCCATTATTATATGAGACGCCGGTAGATTGAAGGAACATCATGCATTTGAACATTTTTAGTTTTAAAGTAGAACGTTGCCGTTATTCAACGTAGTAGAACGGAAACATTGCCGAGACGCTGGAAAAGACGCTGCCGATATGTTAAATAGCGTTGCCGTTCTCCTATTGTTTCACTCAGGAGCAAATGGGCAACGTTGTCATTATACGTTGCCGTTATTTAAATGCATGACATTACTTAAAAAAAACGGCATGCAATTTAATATTGCCGTTCTACTATTTTTTCCTTCAAATGGGCCCACTAATGGAAACCCTAGATCCAAAACAACAACATTTTCTAATTACCCCGTTATAACTGCTGATCGACCCTTCATTGATTAAGGTAGTCTATCCGTTCCTTAAAATAAAATATCGGCAAGGTCTTTTCCACTAGTTCCGGGTTGAATACGGTAGTCCATCGGTCCCTACATACGGACCCACTAACAAGAATCCTAGATCCAATATCGGTACCATTTTTTTATTTGACCCGCTTTAACTCCTAATTGCCCCCTTGTTTATTAAGGTGGTCTATCCCTTCTTGGTCTTCAATATAAGGATGACAACATTATTTACTAGTCGACCAGTCTCATTAGTCTAGGGTCCATCGCACAAGGAATTTCACGACTGGTTTGTTGCGTGTCAGACCAGCCACCTCGTGAATGAGGACAACAGCTTTTCTCTCCATTCACGAGGTGGCTGGTCTGACGTGCGGCGTGTCTTTTGCGATGGACGCTAGCAATTCCCTTGTTAAAAAAGCTTTATGGATGAAATAATACCTGAGGTTCATAATCTTTAAGATATATACCACTCTTGTGAGGATTCTCCGGATTCACCACTCCTGTGAGGGTTATCCGTATACACATCACCCATCCTTAACCAACAATAGTTGGAAAGGATAAGTATGTTATATTTAATTATCTGTTGTAATTAATCTGTAAATTCCATTTGTAATCACCCCATTGGGTTTACTATATTATTAAATACAAAACACCACTGCCCACGATGGGTAAGGTTTTTCCGTAATCTTCATGGTATCAAAGCCTACGGGATTTGCCCCGGTAGCCTCAATCCTTCCTCCTTTCTGCTCCAGTAGACTCAATCCTTCCTCCTTTTGGTCAAACCTCCTCTAGTTCATTTGCCAAATCTCTCTCCAAAGTCCTCTTTCTTCTTCACTATGTCAAAATCGATTGACACCACCTCCTCCAGTTCTAAATCCAGCAACTCTCTTCCTAATTTCCAACTTCTTTCCCACCTTGTTTCCATCAAACTCACTTCAGAAAATTACCTATTATGGCACCGTCAAATGATACCCATACTCAAATCACAGAAGCTCTACAAATATGTAGATGGTTCTTATCCAGCACCTCCGCCATTTCTAGAAGTTACGAATGAGAAAACATCTACTGTTACCACGGTCGATAATCCAGATTATGATGATTGCGTACTCACAGATCAGCTTCTTATAAGTTGGCTTTTTGCAACATTGACAGAGCCAATGCTGGCTCAAGTGGGTGATCTCACTACTTCACAAAAAGTTTGGAATTCTCTCGCGTATGCGTCTCAATCCGAAGCTCGCATTGATCAACTCTGAACAAAGCTCCGAAATATCAAAAAGGGGAGTAGCTCCATTCCGGAATACGTAAACCAAATCAAAGGAATCGCTGATCAACTAGCTGCAGTACAAAATCCAATGCCTCAAAAAGAACTTGTATCTTACACTCTTTGCGGTCTTCCGGCCGACTATGAATCATTTTCACTTCTCTATTCACCAAGTCAGATGGTTTACCCTCTTTTTTTAAATGAATTGAAATGCTATATGCTCAAGAATGTCGTCTTGAAGAATATCATGCCAACCAACATATTGAGCGCACTGCCTTTCTCTCTGCAAGAGGTCGTGGCAAATTTAATCCAAAAAGAGGCAACCAAAATTTTGGTCGTTCCAATACTAATGGTGATAACCAACAAAAATTCCACTTTAACAATGGACTTGGAAGTGACAACAGGAATGACCGAAATCGTTACATATATCTATGGATACAAAACTCTCAACCAATACCCCTTGCCAAATCTGTGGCCAACAAGGGCATGAAGCAACAACCTATTGGAAACGTTACCAACCAGATGATTTGGCACACTCATTTGCTGGTCTCCACATGAACTCGCCTCTTGATGAAATTTGGTATCCTGATACAAGAGCTTCAAATCACATGACAATGGAGAACTTTGGCCTCACCAATCGCATGAAGTTTAATGGGAATGATCAAGTACTTGTTGGTAATGGTATGAATCTCCCAATCAATGAAACTGGTAATCTCTCTCTAAACACTAAGTCTGGTCATCTTCATCTTAAAAATGTTCTACATGTCCCTCAACTTTGCAAAAATTTATTATCAGTTGGACAATATACTCAAGATAATGATTGCTTCTTCATCTTTTATGGAAATGGATTCTATGTGAAGGACCGAAAGAAGACCGGCAGAATCTTGCTCGAAGGAACAAGTAAAAATGGGCTATATCCGATCGTACCACTGCATGAAGATCGAGGACAAATTTCAGGTTTGGCTATGGGAGTAACTACACCAACAGCATAACGTGAGGTTTGGCACATGAGACTTGGTCATCCGAATAATGGTGTCATGGGATCTCTCATAAAAAATGGTAGCATTTATATTTCTGGTTTTAGGAAGCAAATAAATATTTGCCCTAGTTGTCAAGCTGGGAAGAGTAGACGGCTTTCATTTAGTGCTTCTGAATCCTTTTCTAATGGACCATTAGATTTGTTGCATTCTGATTTGTGGGGTCCATCACCTACTTTATCACGTCATGGACATCGTTATTATTTCTTAATTGTTGATGATTATTCAAGGTTTAGTTGGATCATGCCTCTTACTAAGAAAAATAATGCTTTGGATGCTTTTGTCTCTTTTAAACGTTTGGTTGAAAACTATTTTGGAAGAACTATTAAAGCATTTCAAGCAGACCATGGTGGTGAATTTACTGGGTCCTTCTCTGCTTACTTAGATCATTGTGGTATTTATCAACGTTTTCATTCCCTGCAACACCAGAACAAAATGGTGTTGCAGAACGCAAACATAGACATATCACTGAAATGGGAATAGCCCTGTTGGATCAAATCCTTTTGGTTGGATGCCTTTCAAACAAGTGTGTATTTGATAAATCGCCTACCTTCTCCCATCTTGAGAAAGAAATTCCCATATGAAATCATGTATGGAAAGCCTCCTAACTATTCACTTTTGAAGGCTTTTGGTAGTAGATGCTTTCCATATTTACGGCCATTCAATGACGATAAACTTGAGACTAGAACTAAGCCATGTGTATTCATTGGCTATGCTGAACACCACAAGGGCTACAAATGCTTGGATCCATCCACTGGTCGAACATATGTTTCTCGTCACAAAGTTTTTTATGAGACTTTATTTCCCTTTGCAGGAATGCAATCTGGCCCTGTGATGCCGACCTCATCTACTGATATCCAACAATGGATATATCTTGAGCATCATGTACCCTCATCATCACCTTCCATATCAATTCATGTCCCTAATTCTTCTCAACCAAACACTTCTCCAGAAGTAGCTATTCAAGAATCAGATTCTCTACCTATGGCTACTCAACCTGAAATTAGTTCTGAACCAGATCCACAACAACCGACACTCCCATGGAGCCCACTATCTCGACCACATTAGACCCAATACCCTCCACTCCCCTACCCCCTTCAACTCCACTAAGACGACACCATATGGTGACTAGGCTTCAAGATGGAACCAGGCATCCTAAGGTCTTAATGGCAACTCGTCATCCCATTCCTTCATGTTACATGGCTCTCGCTGCTACCTTAGAACCAACTTGTTATACTCAAGCTGTCAAACTAACCCAATGGCGTGCTGGAATGATAGATGAATACAATGCACTCTGCAAGAACAATACATGGGCACTTGTGCCGAATCATCCATCCTACAATGTGGTCGGATGCAAATGGGTTTTTCGTCTCAAGCGTAAGTCTGATAGGTCCATTGAACGCCATAAAGCCAGGCTTGTTGCAAAAGGGTTCAATCAGCAAACTGGGGTCGACTACGGTGAAACTTTTAGTCCCGTCGTCAAGCCCACTACTATCTACACCATCCTTGCATTGGCTGTCAATCACGGTTGGTCTATTCGTCAATTGGACGTCAAAATGTGTTCCTGCATGGATATCTTAATGAAGTCGTATATATGTGTTGGATTTTTTATTAAAAAAAAAATCTAAGTTTCAAATATTCCATAATTGAGCTGAGGCTTTAAGGTGGCTTTTCATATTCCTTGGTACTCCAAAAGTCATGCACAAAAGGACAAAAGAGTGGGCCTTTCTTAGTGACTCTTTGTATTCCATTTATGGTGGCTCTTTGGTTTTCTCATTTTTAGTTGAATGCCTTTAGTTCTCTCATTAAGGGTGATTCCAAAATAATGAAGAGACTCTTGGCTAGCTTCAAAAAAGAGAGAAGAAAAAGTACAGCTTTTCTATCAAAGAGAAAAGAGAGAAGGAAAAGGCACTACACCATTGTTGTGGTGTGTGAAAGGAAAGCCAACCAAGGGTGTGTCCCATATTTTGGTGTGAGATTAAGATCTTCACAAGAAGCCTCAAAGTGTTTTTGTAGAGCCCGATTTGCTTAACTAGAGAGACTCAAAGCTTTGCCTTCAAAGTGTTTGGTAGGTGCACACCAACACTTAGTTGTTGTTCCTGGAGACGATTCGGTCGTCAGATCCTTGCACCGGAATAGGGCCGAATAACGTCTTAAGCGAAGCGTTCGAGGATGTACAGTAGCTCTACAAATATTGAGGATTATCTATTCTCTATTTGGTATTTCCATCTTTCTTTAAGATCATACTATTGCAGTTTTCATTTTTTATTTTCCCTATTCGCACCAATAATATGAAACAACCACCTGGATTCACCGACCCATCTCGACCTAATCATGTCTGTCGACTTCAACGAGCCTTATATGGCCTCAAACAGGCCCCACGAGCCTGGTTTCACCGCTTTACCATTACCATAGCACTGTTTTGACAAGGAATTACCCAAAGTAAAGCTGATTGCTCTATGTTTGTGCATCACTCATCTCATGGAATTATTATCCTTTTCCTCTATGTGGATGACATCATCATCACTGGCTCGTCCTCTACTCTTTTATCAACCTTTCTCAGATGCCTTTATCATCACTTTGATATGAAGGATCTCGGTCCTTTGCATTTCTTCCTTTGAGTTGAGGTTCAACGCTCTCCATCTCAACTAATCATGACTCAGACCAAGTACACACTTGATCTGCTTAATCGTGCATCCATGCTTGGTTCAAAACCTATCTCCACGCCTGTCTCTTCTGGTTCCAAGCTTTCAGCTCATGATGGTACTTCTATTTCTAAAGTTGCACTTTATCGTAGTATTGTTGGGGCACTACAATATCTAACTCTTACAAGGCCTGATATTACCTATGCTGTAAATCAAGCCTGTCAATTTATGCATGCACCTACCACCACTCACATGATAGCAGTTAAGCGAATTCTTCGTTACTTAAAAGGAACACTTGGCTATGGGATATGCCTTCCTTGTTCTTTCGATCTTCATATATGAGCATACTCTGATGCCGATTGGGCAGGTAATCGAGATGATCGTTGATCCACGACTGGTTGTTGTATATTTCTTGGTCCGCATTTGGTATCTTGGTGCTCCAAGAAACAACCAACGGTTTCTCACTCAAGTACAAAGGCTGAATACCGTGCTCTTGCAGTTTGTTCGGCTGAAATAACTTGGTTGAAATATCTCCTACGTGATCTTGGAGTGCCACCTTCATCACCTTCCTTACTTCTTTGTGATAATATCAATGCCACGCATCTCACTATCAATCCAATACTTCACACTCGGACAAAGCACATCGACATTGACTATCATTCATACGGGATCGTGTTACTGATGGCTCTCTCATTGTTCGTTATACTCCTACAGAGCACCAACTGGCTGACATATTCACTAAGGGACTGCCAAATCAACGTTTTCAATGGCTACATTCCAAGCTTCTTGTGCCCGCTTCTAGAGGTCCCGATAACCTCGCGGGGGATGATAAGAGATGATAAGATACCACTCTTGTGAGGATTCTCCGGATTCACCACTCCTGTGAGGGTTATCCGTATACACATCACCCATCCTCAACCAACCATAGTTGGAAAGAATAAGTAAGTTATATTAATTATCTGTTGTAATTAATCTGTAAATTCCATTTGTAATCACCCTATTGGGTTTACTATATTATTAAATACAAAACACCAGTGCCCATGATGGGTAAGGTTTTTCCTCAATCTTCAAGTACTCCATAAGAGTACATCTAAACCCAAGAGATAGGTCCCACCGCATCCACCAATGGGAATGCATGAAGAAAAATTTCAGAATTTCACGTAGTTCTCATAAAATCCTCAAAACTATAAGGTTCCTGTCGAAAAGGACACAAGAAAATTCTGTTTCTTTGACCTAAGGGTGCAACATGGGTCGGGTTGCGTCCGGTTGAGGCCAACCCAACCCGACCCGACCCCAAGAATCCTTTTTTCCAACCTGAACCCGACCCGACCTGATTTCCTACCTGACAAGGTTCAACCCAACCCGAGTTCAACCGAACCCGAATATTTAAGCTTAGAAAAAATTCATAAAAAATGTCGGCTAAACTCAGATCGAGTTGCCGAAACCCTCAACCTGAACCCGACCCGAGCTCAACCCGGGTTGGGAAAACTCAACCCGACCCCGACCCCGACCCCGGCCCAAACTCAACCCGACCCAAATTTTTTTTTTTTTCAGGTTGAACCCGACCCGAATTGCACCCCTACTTTGACCACCGTTGATCACAAGATCCATGGTGTTCGAACAGTGTGTACAAAGTAACTGCAAAATGCCATCTTCAAACTAACTTCTTGCAGTCCGCGATTCACGGCGTTTGAGCCGCTAACTTTGATAGGTGAACATGATTTTTTGGAGGGGTCCACAATTGTTGGCCCACTCCATTAATATTATCTTCTCCAAAAATTACTCCAGAACTTCATTGAAATAATGAAAAACCCGAGGAATGTAGAGCCATTGATGTTAACCGTAATATTAAAAGGGCAGTCATAAATTCACCCCCTTCTAGGATCAATTCACCCCATATTTTTCAAAATGGACTGTACAGCCCACACCATAGGATGATCCAAACCACCCATTTGATGGATCGCCCATTTGATGGGCCGCAACATAAACAGGTTGTGCCCCAAAAATCAGTTCCATCGGATTATCCCAACTAACCGATCTATAGAAGTTTCCATAATGTGATTCCCTCATTAGATCAGAGGGTTAGAATCATCCTATGGAAATGATTTTTGGGGCACAGCTATTTACATTGTGGCCCATGAAATGGGCGGTTTGGATCATCCTATGTTGT
The DNA here is from genome assembly GCF_043159265.1 of Tasmannia lanceolata. Classification (NCBI taxonomy): domain Eukaryota; kingdom Viridiplantae; phylum Streptophyta; class Magnoliopsida; order Canellales; family Winteraceae; genus Tasmannia; species Tasmannia lanceolata. Next base: position 56,212,701 of record NW_027518695.1, on the reverse strand, counting down.
GGGCTGTACCGCTGTACAATCCATTTTGAAAAATACGGGGTGAATTCATCCTAAGAGGGGTTGAATTTACAACTGCCAAAACATATTGATTAGACAATCCTAACAATCCAATTAACGAATATAGGCCAGTATTGGTCTCGTTTTTTCCTTTCTAAATGCCTATTTGAAGGTCATTTACATGGCCCATCTACTTTAATCTTCTTCCGAAATGACACCAAAAAAGTTTGAGGAACAAAGAGCCGTAAATTGGATCGGGTTCAAAGTGTTCAACCCTAAAACAACCTAAACTTAGCCTTAGGTCGAGGAGGGTCAATCCTAACCCAAGCCGCCTTCTCTCAACCTTACCCTAACCCGTCAAACGTGATATTCCAAATCAAGGCCCCGTTCATTTAAGATTATGATGACCTATTGTGAGTCCAAAGCCAATTATTGGAAATTTGAGTCCAATATTTGGTATTGGATTCACAATCGGTTGTCGTAATCTAAAACAAACAGGGCATAAGGAGACGAGTTCGGGCAAGTAGGGTTGCCTAAGGCCCCAACCCTTGCCCGACCTGAAATTAAATTGGGTTGGCTTTTCTCAACCCTAACACAACACAATCCGGGGAAATGCAAATCCAACCCTAGCCAAAATAAGGTTAAATCCATTGAGGTCGAGTTGAGCCCTGCTGAAGTTGCACCCCTTATGTTATAACAAACTCGCCGAGTAGGGGTGTTTATTCGGTTTTAACTGAACCGAATAACCCCAAAATTAATAACCGAAATAAATTCGGTTAGCTTAAATCGTTAACCGAAACCGAAACTGAAATTATATTTAACTGAACCTAACCGAAACTAAATTTGTAATTCGGTTAATCGGTTAATTCGGTTAAAACTGAATTTGTTTCTGTAGATTGTTGAGAATGAGAAAACAAGTTGAAGTATTTATTACAAGACCAGTCGGATTCCGGCAAGCCTCGCCGGAGATGATGATTCTTGGCCGGAAGAGAAGAAAAATTGATCGTTGTTGATTTAAAGGATGAAAAGAAAATAGGAAAAGTGACGCCTGGAATTGGAAGAAAAAATCTTTAAAGGGATTGTGGCTGATTTTTAGGGAAGGCTTTGGTAATACAGATGAAGAGTTTTGTAGGAATAAAGGAAAAAATGATGATAAAAGTACTTGGAATGGCTGATTTTTGGGGATGAAGAGTCGTGTAGATAGAGAGGGAATAAAGGCTTTCGTAATATACATGAAGAGTTGTGTAGGAATAGGGATTTGGTAATACTTGTGTGTGTGGAGGGAGGAGTGCCACGTCGCACCAGCGGTCACCACTAAAAAAAATCCTTCCCGCTTATTATACTATCATAGTAGATAGATTGAATTTCAAATTCTCTTGTATCTATCCTCTCTATGTCAGATGTCAGGTCTTAGTTGACAAAGAAGACACAAAGAATATATATAAAATAATATGCAAGATTAAAAAATGGGGTGTTATAACTTATAATATACAAATGGTGTACTCTCGTCAGTTCTATAGTAGAAAAAGAAGAAAGAAAATATATATATAAAATGGTATGTAAGATTAAAAAATGGGGTGCTAGGGGTAAGAGCATTATTTTATGCCATACAATTCGGTTTTTCGGTCTAACCGAATAATTTGTTGTTTAAACCGAAACCAAAACCGAAATAAAAATAACCGAAACTGAAACCGAAACATAATTCGGTTCGGTCGGTTCGTTCGGTTCGTTCGGTTAAAACCGAATAGTGCACACCCCTATCGCCGAGTACAAAATCCTAGCCATCCAATTAATGTGATTTTTGTATCCCGGCACATCCATATTAATGACCACCAAATATGATCACACGATCATACAACTAAGTTTGAACTAAGTTTCTTCATAAATGATGTCCACTTAAACCATAAAGTTTATTAGCTAGTAATCTAAGACTGCCTCTTTAGTCTTTACTAACTTAGCTTACTTTTGTGTCCTTAATCCATCTAGGAATAGCATTTGAGTTGGAAGGCTTAGATAATTTCCAATAATTTAAGGGCATTATAGTAACTTCACACTTGAAGAAGAGCCCTAACCCTCCCCCAGTTTTTGTACCCTCCACCCCTAGACTGTTTGACTATTTTTTTTGGAAAGAAGGTTAAACAAAGGAAAGAACAAAGAAAAAGAGAAGCAGAGAAAGCTACAAAATTTCACTTACCAGAGCTGAAATTATCAGCAGCAACAGCAAGCTCCTCATAATCAAAACTCCTCCAAGACGGCTTAGTGTAAATCCTCACCAAACTCCCTTCCTTCCTCGGCGCAGCGAATTCGAGCCAATTTTCTGTTTAAATTCCTTCCCGTTCTCATAGATCTCTTCTTAAAAACACTAATCAGATTCTTCCATTGCATACCATGACCCTCCAAATTCAAAGATTCGTTGACAACTGATGATTTATCCCCCGAAGAATTGCTTCTGTTACTACTATAATCAGAATAAACACCCAAAATTGGTATTTCTAAAACGCAGTTTACATAATAGAATACAAAAGAGTCCGTGTTATTATCAAAACATGGGAGTGACAATATCAGTAGCCATTCATTTCATCATGTGTTGAGCCACGACATAAATACGTTGTACCTAGGGAATTATTTGAAAAATGATCTCCATGATCCTAATCATCCGACCTGAGTTTCTTTCTGCCTAAGCTAACACATTATACAGAATACTTCGAAAGCACACATGGTGATCACAATCCTTCAAACCGACGACATGACTGCCCAAAGCATCTTGTGTGTTGGAAATACTTATTCCATTGGAAGGGTTGATCGTTTGTAGATTATGTGAGGATCAGAACCGGATAAATTCTCATACCAAATGCCAATCATTATATTTGACGGGGTTGAATCATTTCAAGCAGGGGAGTATGATGGTAACAACCTTAGGGCCCATATTTTAAATTTTTAAGTGATTTTTGGGTGTTTTAAGTACATTAAGTCATAGGAGGGGTACCACAGTCTTTTCCTACTAATATCACTTGGTTTCTTTGAGTCATGAGTATTTTAAATAGGCCCCACACATGTATTACGGGAATTGTAAGTGGGGAGAGAGGTTCTAAGTCATTAGAGGGTCTTTTAATCCAAAAGTGTTGGGTTTTCATTTTCGAGTTGTAGATATTTCAAGTTTTTTTTTCCTGTTCTTAGATACTATAAGCCTCATTACAGTTTTCTTTGATAATGAATGTTGATTGAACAAAGATTTTGAAAGCTTCTTCTCTTGTGTGGATAGGAAATCTCCTCATCGCCAAGGTGTGATGCTTTGATCTTCTCTAAGGAATGATGCTTAGGAGCCCCTAGGTGCGATATGCGCTGGGTTTTGGTTACAGAGATTCCAACCTTACTATCTATCTCTTTCATGTTTCTGTTTTCCCATAAACTACCTTCCCGGGAACCCTCCATTAATCTCACACAAAACCTCTCTTGCATTATTTTCCACCTATCTTCTATACAAAAACCCTATAATGCCCAATATAAAAAAATTCCCTACCTTTGAAACATCATTCATATCCTACGCCCTTGTTGTTTTGTCCCAAAACTAATTTTACACCCTCCTGGCATACGTCTACAGCTTCCCAGTATACGCCTGCGCTCTGCGCTACAAGAAACCTACCATAAATCTAGTACAAAGATTTTTCCAATTTAAATCCTACATCAGATTTGGTATCAGAGCAAATGTTAGTCCTTCCTCCAATCATCCTTCATCATAATGTCTTCAAGATCTTGTCAAATTTTCCTTTGATGATTTGATTAAATAAAAAACAGAAAAGATAATAATGGAGAACACTAGAACACCCTCCACTTAAAAAAAAAACACAAGAACCCCTAAGGCAAGCTACTCAACTCAACTCAACTCAACAAAGCCTTTGTCCCAAACTAGTTGGGGTCGGATAAATGAATCCTTTAGAAAAACTTCATGAAGAAGGTGAAAGGAATCTACCCGGCTCTAATCCCGGCTCTAGTTGGGTTCTTCTACGTGGATCATTTTCTTCCATTCTATTCTATCCAAGGTCATGTTCTCTGTTATGTTCCTAGATATCAAGTCTTTCTTCATTGTTTCTACCCAAGTTGCTTTCGGTCTGCCCCTACCTCTTTTAACTCCATCAATTTGGCACGAGCCGCCTCTTCTCACCGGAGCATCCAAAGGCGTACATTGGATATGTCCAAACCATCTTAAGAGGTTCTCTCTCATCTTCTCCTCAATTGGTGCCACACCCACCTTTTTACGGATGTCTTCATTTTTAATTCTATCTAACCTTTTGTGACCACACATCCATCTAAGCATTCACATCTCCGCTACACTCATCTTATGCACATGATGCTTCTTGGTGGCCCAACATTCTGAGCAGTACAGCATGGCTGGCCTCACAGCTGTCATATAAAACTTTCCCTCCAACATGGTAGGGATTTTACGGTCGCACAGAACTCCTGAGGCAAGCTTCCCCACCCTAAGGCAAGCCTAACAAAAGAATTTGAGGAAGGAGGAATTGAAGTCAGGTCTCACGACTTATCTCATATCCTTTATATCATTAACATTAGCCAGATTAAATAAACCGCCCCATATGGTTTACACAAAAATAAAGGACAAAAAGTAATATCGAATGAACATAAAGGGCTGAAACAAAGTAAGCTTCTACCTGAGATGGTCAGCCAAAAAGAAGAAACAACAACTCGCTTAACTCAATTAATTGCAAGAGGATAGTGCGTACTAACAACAAAAGTGTCCAAAGAGACACCACTTCTATCAAGAAAATTCACCCTCAAATTGGCAGTCCAATGTGCGCATGGAAAAGAACTTGCATCCCCCCCCCCCAAACATACACACACAGAGATAGGGCTGCAAATGAACCGAGCCACTCACGAACATGTCTGGGTTCGGCTCGTTAAAAGCTCGGCTTGGGCTCGTTCGTTTACTAAACGAGCCGAACCCGAGCCCAAAAATTAAGCTCGTCAAATAAACGAGCCGAACTTGAGCATTGTCCAGTTCGGCTCGGAAAAGCTCGTGAGCTTTTTAGGCTTGGTTCATAACGCCGAGCCGAGCTTTAAAGCTCGGATTATGTTTGTTTTTTATTGATAAAATAAAAGAATGTGGGCTATTCATCAAAAATGAAAGGTTGGCCGAGTGGTTAAGGCGTTGGATTTAGAGGGCCTGGGTTCAAATCCCACAACTGTCTGTTTTTATCATTCTTGAGACGAGCCGAGCTTAAGCTCGGCTCATTCTACTTAACGAGCCGAGCCGAGCCCGAGTCGAGCTTTCTCGAATATTTCACGAGTCGAGCCGAACATGAGCCTTCATAAAAACTAAACGAGCCAAGCCCGAACACCCCAAAGCTCGGCTCGGCTCTTCTCGTTTGCAGCCCGAGAGAGAGAGAGAGAGAGAGAGAGAGAGAGAGAGAGAGAGAGAGAGAGTGATCAGAATCCTCAAGATAATGTAGCTAATCTCCAAGAAAGCCATTTCCATGCTTGATGCAACGAATAACACAAGGGGGTCACCTCAACCACTAGAGAGTCCAGAGCATTAGGGTCAATGAGAAGGATGCTTTTCTTGAGTGCAAGCACTTCTGCCTCATTTGAAGCCTTCATTCTGACATATTGATGAATGAACCTTCAATTAAATCCGCACTCCTAAATTTATCCACCATTCAACTTAAAGATTTAGCCTGATTTTAAGCAAAATGGAGAAAGAGGGTCACTATGTGATGCAGTTCATCCTACCAAAAGAGTTGAAAAAACAGGTAGAAGAAAAGAGGGAGCTAAGTCAGCATTCAAAAGGATAGGGATTTGGCCCCACATTCCCCTGGGTGGTATTTAGTTATTTTTTAGGTAGAGGGCCCAAGGTATCGTGTCCATTTATTGTTCTATTTTAATTATTTCAAGTCTAAGTGATGTGATTTAGAGTAGTAACACACCTTTATTTTTTCTTTATTTAAATTTTATTTAATATTTTAATTCATATTTTATTAATCCTAGACGTGGTAGGATGTCCACATCAACCTATGGCTCACTTTACTTGCCTATTAACCATGACCCACAACTCTAAAGTCTAAACCGTGCTCAAACTCACATAAAAGGTCTTATAACCCTATTAGCCTCCCTACCATGACCCACCACTTAAACCTCCAACCCCTTTCTTAGATCCTATTGCCTAACCCCCCTATGGCCCACTACTTAACCCCTTAAGCCCCTCTTCTTATTTCCTATAGGCCAGCCTACTTATGGCCCAACACTTATCCATACAGCTCTCTTTAAAAGCCAACACCCTCCTATAAACCCTAATTTTGAATCGACAAGAAAGAAAACGCACCCTTGCATGCAGCGCCTCCCTCTTTATTCCCCTATTTTTTTTCTTTGTTTCCTCCTCTTCTCAGCCCCTATCGGCCTTGTGCAACTCTTTTCTTTCTCTTCTTACCTTCTCTCTCTCTCGCTTTCTCTCTTTCTCCTCTTCCTCTTGGATATTACTTGCAGCGAACGATCAAGGCATGAAGACCGACATGTCACTCTAAAGTACAGAGCACATTCACTTCTTTTTTTTTTTGAAATGGCAATCAATATAAAAAACAGGGAAGACCAAGGAGGTCACACAGAGATGTACAGAAAAGGAAAACAGGAAAAAACAAAAATACAACAACCTCAAGGAGGCAAATAATAAAAAAACTCCAACCCCAAATGCTCGACACCAGATCTAGCTAAAGAATCAGCCTCGCCGTTTGCAGATCTGCGCACATGGGCAAAGACAACTGATGAGCCCTTCACTAGATCAAAAATCTCGTCAAAAAACGACCAAAATCTCCAAGGCGGCACAACAGACCCCCGAAGCCATCTAACCACATTTAAAGAATCTCCCTCCACAATAGTTGTGTTAATCAACTCCCTCTCAATTCTTTTTATACCCTGATAAACCGCTCTAACCTCCGCTTCACTTGAGTCACATACTCCCAACGGCCCAGAGTAAGCCCACAATGAATCCCCATGGGAATCACGGAACAAACCACCGATCCCTGCCGGCCCGAGGTTTCCCAAGCTCGAGCCATCAAAATTCAGTTTCTTCCATCCAATAGGTGGAGGATCCCACTTTTGAACCACCTTAGCTCTAATATCCCCACTTAAGCACACTACCCTCCAACCTTCCCATAAATCAAAAGCAGAAACGAAGCGGAAAGAAGGCAAGCAGCTCGCCCAGGATATAGCAAGGGCGATGATACTGATGTATAACCTATAAGGCGATCTGTGAGACCCCTCAAATACCCTTGCGTTCCACTCCTTCCAAAGGACCAAAAAAGTAGCAATGAGGCAAATATTCCACAAAATCTTACCCGTCTTCTTCCATGGCACCGACTCCCAACACGAAACAACATCCTAAACAGAGAAAGGAAACACCCAGAAAATCCCGAATCTCTCCAAAATGAACCCCCAAACTTCCCTAGCAAATTTGGAGTGAATAAAAAGATGGCAAGCTGACTCCCCCGCTTCTAGACAAAGAGAACAATGATCCACCAAAAACATACCCTTCTTACGAAGGAAATTAATAGTTTGAATCTTCTCCAGGCAAGCCGCCCACCCAAACAAGCACACCCTAGGAGGACAGTTAAATTTCCACACCTTAGCAAGTGTAGAGGGGGCATCGCATGGGATAAGATGAGAATGAAATGATTTCACGGAAAAGAAACCAGATGGATCCCAGATCCAAACTCTTTTATCCGACCCAGACAGTTTAATGTAGCAGGATTCAAGCAACTTGAAAAAATGAGATAAAGCTTCAAATTCTCTGTCAAAGAAGTTCCTCCTAAACGCCGGCATCCACAACACTCTCCTGTTTTCACGAACAAAGCAATTGCTAACCAACGCATCCTTCGACGACGCCACAACAAATAGCTCCGGATACAACATCATAAGGAGCTCAGGAGAGGACCGAGCATCATACCAAAATTTGATACGATCCCCCGAATATTCTTTGTACCGAATCCCCTTGCTAAACCCATGATAGATTTTCATCACATCACGCCACACAGTCACCCCCTTCAGGTTGTATAAATTATCCGACTCCCAATACCCAAGCTTAGCTCCATACTTACTACACACCACTTTCACCCATAATTGATCGTGTTCCACCCCAAACCTCCACAACCACTTACCTAATAAAGCGTGGTTGAATTCCCAAATCCTCTTATTCCCAAGACCTCCATATTTAAAAGGTAAGCATACCTCCCCCCACTTCACAAGCGGAATGCCCTTTGAATCACAAGAACCGCCCCATAAAAATCTACGTTGAATCTGCTCAATTCTCAACACCACACTGACAGGGCATTTAAAGAGCGATAAAAAGTATATAGGAATATATGCCAAAACAACCTTCACCAGAACCAATCTTCCCCCTCTGGAAATAGGATTCATTTTCCACGTTTTAAGCCTCTTTTCAATCCTCTCCACGATAGGATCCCACAAATGCTTCCAATGTCTACCCACGCCCAACGGTAGACCCAAATATTTGGACGAGAGAGATTCCAGTTTACACCCCATCATCTTGGCAAATCTGAGGGCCCTATCCATCAGCAAATTGAGAGCAAACATACAAGATTTATGAAAATTAACTCTCTGGCCCCAAGATCACATTCACTTTATCTTCAATAAACTAACCCCATATTCTCTACGTCTTTATCCGTTCTCATGTTTTTTCTTACATTCCCCTCCCAGATCCTATTACTTTTCACATCACCTTGCCCTGAGTCATTGCCTATTACCACACCCTAGCCGCCCTTAGGTATAATTTGAGCCATATATTGGATTATTTCATATTCATTTAAAAAGAATAGATTATTTCATATATCTGAACCTTATCATACATTATTTCCATATTTCCGGCAGCTAGCTGTTTTGTTTATGGATTTGATGTACAGAACCTGCATGGGGCTCAATTATTTACTATTTGATGAAAGAATTTCAAAGGCTCTGCTTTCCTGCAATAACTACTTGTAATTAGATTTTATATGATGTTTAATCTATTTTTGAATATATAATTTGCTGCCATATTAAAATAGAACAACTTATTCGTGCACCTAAATTCTCAGAAATCAACCTGCGGACCCCAAGGTTTGCACCAATTTGGTATCAGAACTCAGTTCAAACACTTGTAGGGTCCTTCAATTAAAGACACATAGGTGTTTGATAATGACCGATAAACTCTTCCTCAGTTCTAGCCTTGGATAGTTCGTCTCTCGCCCTCCAATTGTTGGGTAAAGTCCTGATGGAGTCTCTCTTAGTTATATGCATTAGACTCTAAAATTCTCCTTTAGAGTCTAGGTTCATTAAAATTGTCTTTTATGGATCCTTAGATAATATTTGAGTTTCTTAGTGCTGCCCTATACCTTAGAGTCTACTTCAGATCAGTTAGGTGTCAACTTCCTAGTCTTAGCCCATCTATTTTCTTTTAATGTGTCTTAGTACACCCTTCAATTCTGTACGGTTGTCTTGCACATCGATCACACATGTACAAACTATGACTAATATGGCCAATGCACCACATCAAGGGCAAGAACGAGCCCAGCCCCGAGAGGCATAGAGACATCGCACTCAAGCTACGTTGGACCATCACTCGGAAATCTTAGCCGAGATCAGAGTTGCCTTGAATCGCATTAGCAAACGCATTGGGCTTGGGATTATCGGAAATGTCGTGGTCCCTTGGAATGCATGCCCTGCCTAGCTAGGCAAGGCAAGGCGAGGCGAGGCAAAGGGGCATTGACTGAGACTCAACTAGTTTAGTTATTAGAGATTACGTGGCTAGTCATTTGAACTCCACTTTTCCTCCTAATAACAATGCTAAGAGACCACATGTGGGTGAGAAGAACACGGATCATGGACTTCTATAACCCAAACTACATAGTACCACTACCTTCAAAAGTTCCAACTGTAATGAATGGGGTCATAGACCATCTGATTGTCCACATAACACATATTTTATGGAGTAAAATAGGATTATACTTTAATTCAGCCGCACATACTATTCTCGAGCATATGGACAGATATAAGTGATCAATTATAGCTTAGGGCATTTGCTGAAATGCTTAGCTAGAGGGGACCATCACCAATGGAACGAGTTTACATAATTTGGTTCGTTCTTTTGAGAATATTTGTGGCCATCTCCTTCCACACCTCCTAGATCATACACATGTGCTCTATACTGGGAAGTGCATCACTAAGGCCGACGCCTTCGTCCACTACATGAAAGAGGTAAATCGAGAGATGTTAGAGAGTTTGCGACCGAGTATTGAGAGGAACGAGGTTTCCATTGATCACCATCATAGAGATCACTTCTATAGCATGGAGGATCTAGAGATGGTGTTCCTTCAAAGTGTATCGGTTTGTGATTGGAGCATATCATCATTCACGTGAAACAACCAATTTCTCCAAAAGCTTAAGCTATTGTAGATGGCGCTATTTAATCTTTTATACTTTAACACTCCTCCTCCAAGTGGCCCCCTCTTTTCTAGGGTTGGCCTACACGTGGCGCATGTGGCCCCTCTTTTGGGTTGGCCATTACATGTGGATTTTTTTAATGTTAAGGAGTTTTGAACCCAGACAACAATTGCTCTGATACCATGTGAAACAACCAATTACTCCAAAAGCTTAAGCTGTTGTATATGGCGTTATTTAATCTTTTTTACTTTAACAATTCACTCATCGCTTCGTAACATTCCATAGATGTTCAAAGTAAGGAAACCTGTCGAGGATTTTACTAGTGGTACCTAATTCATTAGTGATGATGTTCTTGGATTGAGTGTTTGTGATAGTGCGGTACAATTGCAAGGACTTCCTCATGAACCACCAAATTCTAGTTCCGAACAGGCATGATGTAAATTTCCTCATCTTTGTCTTGATACTGGTCATAAATAGGCCATATTTGATCCTCTTCGTCGTTGTCACCTTTAGCAAAGTCAACACTCTTATGGGTAAGAATAGGATGCATGTCCTAATTCCCCACAAGTGAAACATTGAATCATCGACCCAATGAGTGCTGGTTCCTTTCATTTAACGGTCCGGCCAACCCCTTCAACAGTCCTGGGACTTGTTCAATTTGATAAAGGAGATGCATGATCGCTTCTAGTAGCTGTTTTGTCAATCCTTGACACCCCAACGACACTATAACTCATTGTGTTTGCATACGTAGGCTTATGTCCGATCATATTAAACTTAGGGCCATAATGTATCACTCTTTCTTCTACCCAAATAGCATACTGATGTGCATCTTCAAGGTTAGTCAGCCACATAACTATCATCTCATCCTGAGTCAACAGGTTGAGCCGGGATAAATAACTTGCATCGAGTGTGTTTGTCACTTTTTTTATTACCTACCCCTATGGACAGGTTGTTGAACTCCGATGTCTATACTTCTACACTCATTTCACGTTGAACTAAACTATGAAAATGTTGATACATCATAATATGTAATCAGAAATCAGCAAGGAGAAATTGCTTCCTCATCTTGTCCCTCATATGTTCCCACGCATAGTAGTCAACCCGTGACTCGACTCGTAACTCGATTTCTTAATTTTATGACTCGTGACTCGTAAGAGTTTTTGAAAAGAGTAGCAATGTAGTTGAAAAAAATATCATTATATCTCAAAACATGAAGCATGTAAAAAACATATAACCCAATTGCACATAGATAAAGCACTAAGCCAAAAATATCCATCTATCCATAATATATACTGTTAGAACCGTCACTCGAAGAGTTTCCAAATTAATGAATAATTCCAAACTCAAAACTGTGTTTCTGCGCATCGAACCGTCACTCGAAGTGGGTCCAGAGATTGATCTTCCCACTAAGAAGATCAATCATGTTCCAAACTGATTCGAGTTCGTAACCGATAAGTGTTATGGTGTATATGCCATAGTTACAAAGTAGTTATGATGCTTTTGTTTAGTTGTAATACGGCCTTACAGTCAATTAAACACGTAACAGTAAGAATATCCAACCAGCACAAAATGACAATTAAACAGGCTGATTTAGAAAAAGCAATTTCAAGTTAGAAAACATTAAGGGGCCATTTGGATACACGGATTTTAGAATCCTGAATTTCCTCAAAATTGTAGTAGGGAGACGAGAGAAGAAAGAGAGCAGCTGTCATTTTCTGTTTTCTACCCGTTCTTTCCGACAGCAAGAGAGCTGGCGATTGTCCCATGTTTCCAAGTTTTAGAAATCGCAGGATGCGGGAGAGATTTCTAAAACCAAGTCTTCTTACTTAAAATCCAAGAAATGCTGCCAGGACAGCATACCAGCAGGTGGATCATGACCCTCTTTTACACTGTTTTCAAACAAAAACCTGGATTCTAAAATCCACGTATCCAAACGGCCCCTAATTGTTTTTATAATTGCACTAATTCATATTGAATTTTATTGTTTAAACAGATGTAAAAGGTTATTATAGTTCCCGAAAAGCTCTTGGAAGCCAATTAAAGAAGAAAATACAAGCTGATTGTGTGCAATTATTAAAACATGGTAGTGCCAGTATCAGTATCCTTGAGAGAAAGCAATTCCAATCCAGAAAACTAAAATTAAACAATCATAGAACCAACCTATCTGTGCTGGTTCAAGCACAGTTTCGTTCTCCATCTCAACAGGGGGATCCAATTCCATGCAAGTGACGCCATCGCCTAACTCAATTACACTAACATTTCCAACCAAAATCCGCGCATTTCCCTTCTTACTACAAACCATTTCCGCTGCAAATTCCAAAAAAGAAGGACCCAATTCTCCCACAGCCTCCTCCAAAAAAACCCAAACACATTCCAAAGCATCCTTTCGCGTATCCTTCATCAAAAAATTATCACGAACACTCGCATTCCCAATCGCCTCTATTATCTCATTCCTCGATTCCCTCAACCATTCCGAACCCAAACCAAAACCCTCCATCTCAGAAACCCTAATTTTCCAAATTCTATCAACAGAATCAACACAATTCTCCCGAAAAAACTTTGCTGCGCATTCCACTGCCACTGTACAGTATGCAGCCTTCATCGATTCCGAAACCCTAATTCCGATTCCACGGTCGATCGATTAGATTGATTCCAAGGAATCGGGAATTTTCTCTGTGATTGAACATTTCAGAAGTGATGTACAGATTCTTCTCAAGAGTATTGTTTTCTTTAGACAGAGATCGTGTTTTGCGAGTGGGGAGAATTGAGATGAGTCTGTTGAGTACCCAGTCTTCGATTGGTTGGCGAAGGAGGAATTCGAGAATCCATGAGCTTTTGTGTATGTCCATTAGGGTTTGTAAGGTGAAACCCTGACATGGAGTATTGAGGGGTTTTAGGGTTTGTAGAGATGAAACCCTAACATGGAGGATTGAAGAGTTTTGGCATTGGAACAGAGAGGGGGTTTAGGAAGCGCGAAGAGAGGTGAAAATCTCCCGCCTGTTTGTTTTGATGGAGCCTCAAATTGCACGTGTGAGAATAAGGCACAAGGGCGAGTGATTCAAACCGTTCATCTTACGGGGTATTGGAGATCATCCCTAGATATGGTCCCTTACTAATTGGACAATTTTATTGAAAGGACTCAGATTTCTGTTTCGAATGCAAGAAAAACATTTTTACCACAATTTTTTTTCTTGGGAAATTTTTTCTTTCAATGATTTAGAAGAAAATTATATGATTATGATTAATTTAGATGGATATTAAGGTCCCTCTAACTGAAAATGTAATACGGTTGGTTTATTTTATCTTTTTTTCAGTGTGTAAAAAAGTAGGAAATTTTAGAAATATTTTTCCTTCCAAACTTTTTCCTGAAAATTCTTGCAACAGGACCCTGCTTGTATTGCAGGAATCAAGGTTAGAATTGGCACCCCATTCCTATTCTGCAGGGCATTTGAACAAAAAACCAGGGGGCAAAAATGACATTGAGGCGGAACTAAAGTGGGGAAATGCTTCGAATCTGTTTCATGTCCCAAGTAGACAGGGCAAAATGGCACCTGTACGCGCGGTTACACTCGACCTGTAGCTAAATTCGTGGGTACGGGTGCCAAATTTCATCCCCGTCAAAAATAGACCCGTACCCAGCCCGTACCCTTACCAGCGAGCCGGTTTGGGTCGGGCCCGGGTGCCCACGGGTTTACCCGTCACTTCCAGTATAAATAGACCTTGTGTTACTAAATTATGGCCCGTTTGGATACGTCATATTTTGTATGTGGATTTGGAATTGAGTTTTGAATACAAAATGAATAGATCTGCCAGCTCATGTTGAGGGAAACAAAGTGGGAAGGGGGTACTTCCTACTGGAGAGGAGAGGTTGAAGAGCAAAGAGGGTGAAGGAAACTAACAGATCTGTGGATTTCCAATTACGTATTTCCACAGCACATTTGGAAATATAATTTTTTTTCACCATTAGTCGCTGATTTGGAAATCCAAGGATTTGATCCAGATCCAACTCAAAACGCAAAAAGGGCTGCAAATGTGAGAAATCAAAATCAAAATCTTCTCGGCATCCAAACGGGCCATAATAAATTTCATTTCATTTTCAGTTTTTCACTCTCCCTGTCTGTGGATTTTCACCCACGCCTTAGTTTGTTCTCCCTCCCTCTCCACTCTCCATTCCCCCTCAACCCCGCACGCAACAGCCGCACACCACCAGCGACCAGCCGCATTGCCGCAATTCGTCTGCTCTTTCTTTCCCTCTCCATCCGTCGCAACGGTAGTGGCATGTATAGCTTCCTAGTTCCTTAGTTATTTTCAATTTCTGGCATTATTATTGTGATTTCAGATATATATTTGATTTGGCATGGAAATAATTTTTTATTTGGCATTATTATGCAATTTTTGTGTGACTGTGTGTGTGATTGTGTTTGTGAGTCGTAACTGTCACTGTGTGTGGCTGTATGTGTAAAATGGAAGGAAGAAAAAGTTAACTTTCCTAAAACCAATTTTACGGAGTCTTTAACTAGTTGTAGACACCCCATTTTGCTACGCCTTAACCGTCAATATTCCGAGAGCATTCACAGGGTATAACATGTTTATATTGTGGACAGTCAAATGTACGATCCGAATCATTGATTTTATAAGCCCATGCCAATTCGTTGATATGGTACAGGTCGCATCATGGGGTAATCCGAGCCGTTAATTTAATGCGTCCAACAAGAAATCTGTTGAAATGATTGAATAAGGTAGGCCCCATATGTGCTGCCTTCACCACAAGATGCTGACCCCAACGCTAATGTGACCATTGCCTATGATGATCTGAATAGTCTATTTAATGGGATGCAATTTAAACTGTCTAGATCATCCTACGGAAATGATTTGGTAGGGAGAGTCAATGAAAAAATATATCTGAATGATGTTGCCATAAAGGAGGGTCGAATTTGCCATTTTCAAATAATAGGGTAGGTTCGCAATTCATATGAAGGTTGTGGGCAGAATTTGCCATTTTCAAAAATATATCCCATCTGACCTTAAATTACGCATGCATCCCATCCTCATGATCAACCGACCATAGTTAGCCTCATCCATCTTACACCAACAGACCTCTCCCATTTCACCCCATAGCCATTAGCCTCACTCATTAATACTCCATAACTATCAGACCCCTCTATCTGCACCAACTGGCCCCACCCATTCTTTTCAACTTGAACCTTGAAGTCCAAACCCGAGCCCAAATACCCGACTCCAACCTCGACTCGAGTAGAACCTGGAACCGCAACTCAAGTCCAACTCGGACCCAGACAATAATCCGAGCAGACCAACCCAACCCGAGTTGGACCCAACACCACCTGAGTCAACCCAAGCCAACCCGGGTCCAACTTGAGTCAACCTGAGTCAACCCAAACCAACTCTGGATACCATGTCCCGATTCCCGATTCCCGATTCCCGATTCCCGATTCCCGATTCCCGAAACCCGGAATACCATATCTCAATTCCCGATCCCAAACCCGGGATACTTTATCCTGATTCCTTAGAACCCAAAACCTCGGACATCTTATCCTAGGATACCTTATCCTCAGGGCCCCAAAACCCCGGGCATCTTATCCTAGGACACCTTATCCCATAACCTAAATTCTAGGATACCTTATCCAAGGATTGCCAACTCCGCACCCCAAATCCTCACATCAGATCAGGCCTTAGGTTAGGCTCTTAGGACTCCTTGCATTAGTTCTAGGATCATATAGAACCTACATTCTAGGCATATAGAGATTAGCTTTCACTAGCTTCCAGTATCAAATCAACATCTAATTCTCTAACTCAGTCAACTACATATAGCTACATAGGACCCTTGTTAGGCATTAGGCATCTTAGCTAGGCATTTAGGACTGAAACTCCTGGCCCGCATGAGTATAAATTGTGAACGGACAAATAATTAGAAATCCTTAGGTTAGTTCAAATAAACATTGGCATCACCCCCTTTAGTTAGAACTTAAACAATTAAAGCATTTTAAAAGTTGAAGGCCGGCATTTGTCGGGCAAGAAGGATGCCTAAGACCTTCCCTCCATGTAATCAGGTAACTTACCCAACTCGTGAACGTAGACCAAATATACAGAGTTAATCATGGGTCCTAGATCCCTAATCTAGATGGCGACTCTGGTCGTGGCTTCTCTCGTAAATTAGGATTTTCATCCCAAATTTATGAGAAAGCCAATCATATTCAAAATCAATAGACAAAGGCGCTATCGCAACACACAACCTCGTGGGCCACTCTCTGAGCGGGATCCACACTAGTTCAACTGGTTAGGCTAGTCCTTCAATGCCTCGTGGGAAATACTCCTTATACCAGGAAAAAAATTAACATTACAGTTTAAAATAGGGTTTACAATCTTATTGAAAGATGAAAGGAAGAAAAAAATAGTTACAGAACATTGCTACAAAAAAAGACTTATATTACTGAAATACAAGTCGTAAGAGGAATTTTATTATTGGTTTCTATATGTGATTTGTGTTTATAAATTTATAATAGGATATTCCAATTCAACGGAATTCGTGACTATGAATCCCACTCTTTATGTGGACAATTTGTCCAGTGATGATGATGATTGTCATGTGTTGCTAAATAATGTGACTAACACTGAAAATCTTCCGGCTAGGAGACTCTTACAAAGAAAAAAGCAACTATTTGGGATGAATA
Source organism: Tasmannia lanceolata (assembly GCF_043159265.1). Lineage (NCBI taxonomy): Eukaryota > Viridiplantae > Streptophyta > Magnoliopsida > Canellales > Winteraceae > Tasmannia > Tasmannia lanceolata. Next base: position 56,195,575 of record NW_027518695.1, on the reverse strand, counting down.
TGAGATATATAATGATTCTTCTAAACATGAAAGGGCAAGGTGTAAGTAGTGCAAAGTAGTAACTTATGTCATAGGGACAAGTAGTCACGATACCACAAATTTGAAGAAATATCTTGAGAAATGTCCAAAATACATGACTACGAACATGGGGGTAAACCAAATGATATTTGATTAAGGGATGGAATTGCACCGTGAGAAAATGGCCATTTCCATAATGAAGTATAACTACTCATTCTTAATGGTTGAACATGAAGGCATAAGGAATGTTTATAGTTATTTGAATCCAGATGTCAAACTATATTCTAGGAACACGACGAAAGCTAATTGTTTGAAAATATATAAGAGGGAAAAAAAAAGCTTAAGCTTGCTTTGGGTAAAGTTGATGGAAGGATTTGCTTTACTTTAGATATATGGCCATCCATTATCAAGGAATTGAAAAAAAGGTATTTTCTCTGACATTGAATAATGCTTCTATATGTGACAATCCGCAAGACACATTAAAGAATCAACTTCGTGTGCAAAATGCTTTGTTATGTAGTGGTGAGTTTTTCACGTACGATGTCCAGCACATATCTTGAACCTCATTGTTCAAGATGGATTGAAAGTTGCTAGTGTTGCGATACATAAGATTAGAGATTGTATTAGGTATATGAAAGGATCCGAGGGTAAGTTAAGGAAGTTTGCAGATTGTTGTGCACAAGCTCGTCTTGTAACCTCAATGGGTTTGTGCATGGATGTTCCCACTCGATGGAACTCTACTTTCTTTATGCTTGAATCTGCCATCAAATTTCGTACTGCGTTTGTAAATTAAGATTTTGTTGAAATGGGTTATAATTATTGTCCATCAGAAGAGGAGTGGGAAAGGGGGTGAAAATTGCCAAATTCTTGAAACTATTTACTGATATGACTAATCTTGTATCCGGTTCTGAGTAAACAACGGCAAACTTGTACTTTATATGTGTGTGGAGAATTCAGTTGCGTCTATTTGAGGAGATGATGTGTGAAGATGAAGGTATTAGTGCTATGGCCCAAAATATGTACCAAAAGTTTGAGAAATATTGGGATTCTTATAGCATCGTGCTAGCTATGGCGGTTGTTCTTGATCCTCGATACAAGTTTGAATTTATGAAATTTTGCTATGATAAGATCGATTCACACACGGCGGAGGAAAAAGTGTCACTTCTTGAAGGGAAGTTATTTTCGCTTTTTTAAGAATATGTTGATCAATATTCCATGCACGATAAAGATACTACTTCGGTTGGGACTAGTGGTATTCATTCCATCACTGATGATATTTGTGTAAGTTACATAATTCTTGTCGTATTACATTATTTTTTTATACGAAATGTCATGAGGAAGTCGGAATTGGACCTTTACTTGGAGGAGCCAGATTTTGATCCAAAAAAATCAAGTTTTGGATATTGTAGAGTATTGGAGAAGCAATCGTACTAGGTATCACATACTATGTAAGATGACAAGTGATATCATGAGCATACCGATAACCATAGTTGCTTTCGAGTTGGCTTTTAGCATTGGAACTAAAGTTCTCACAAAATATCAAAGCACACTTAGTCCGGATAATGCACAACTTGTGATTTACTATCTGAATTAATTGTTTGGTTATGAAGTTCAAACTAAGTTGTAACATTTATTTTATAATAACATAACATTTATTCACTTACAATAACATTTACTTTATTATTCACTGTTACGGCCGCCTAATCGGCCGTAACACAAATAAACTAAATAAAAGAGAAATAGAGAGGGGAATGGTTGATTCGAGGCAACCGGACCTCCTAATGGCTCGATTTAAGAGGAACCATGACTCTCCAGGAACAAAGCTTCCTTTGTGCTGTAAAATTTATCTTCTCCTCCTTTCATTGAAACTAGTTGCAAACCCGTACGATGCATAGGAATGAAAAGTCTTGCCAATAAAGTCCTCTAAAGTCTTACCAAATGGAAAATAGAAAATAAAAACGAATTGAGAGCAATGAAAATGGAAAACAAAATAAAGTATTCTAAATTACAACAATCACAATGACCTTGAAAAGTCTTACCAAAATTCCAACGGGATAACAATGTGTAGCGAATCCTAAGGAATAGCAATTTCAAAAAAAAAAAAGCTCTGCTCAGATGATAAATTTTCAATATTATGAAAAAAAGAAAAAAAAAGAGTAGCCAAATAAGACTAAAAAACATCATGAGAAGCATGCCTTAGTTCTCTAAATCATTCATGTTGGAAAACATCACAGGAAAATAAACTAAAAAAATGGATGCAGAAAAAGAGGAAAAGGAACTCACAGATCTTATATTCCAACCTGAAAGGAAAAGGATTCCCTTTGTGAGAGAGATATGGAATCCCAAAATTTTAGTGGCAATAGGAAACATACCAATATACTATGAAAAGGAGGTTGCCGAACTGTGGGAATCGTTGGAGTGATTGAAAAGATTTGATTTTATCTAAACATCAATAAACACTCTTTATATAATATATAAGAATTCAGTCCAACCTGTGGCGTACAAAAGTAAGCTATCACTCTCCATATGAAAGTTAATACAATATTTTTATTGTTCCAGTTAACACCATTCAATTCATATTGAGGCCACCAATAATGCAGCCAATTTCTGCCAATGAGGGCGCCCTTTCAGCCCTTTTTTGCAAGGGCTCCCCTGAGTTTAGAATTCCTCATATATATATATATATATATATGATGAATAAGAGTGTGTGGTCGACCGCACATATGCTTAGGTGCGGTCGAGGGCCTAAACACATGGGTCCCACACTTTTTGTAGTGATCAAAACCATTCATTTGCAAGGCCCTATCATAGATAGGGTGTGTACAAAATATCAGCTCCATTGGATCATCCTTACCCCTCCAAAAGTCGAAGGCAAAAATGGGCAGATTTGTGGCAAACGGTGTCTGTCCATTTTGCCCTCCACATTTGGAAGGGTTAGGATGATCCTATGGAGCTGATTTTTTGTGCACACCCTATCTATGATGGGGTCTTGCAAATGAATGCTTTGGGCCATCCTAACAATGTGGGCCCACATGAGTTTTTGGCCCTCGACCGCACCTAAGCTTGGTGCGGTCGAGCGCACACTCTTATTCCTATATATATATATGAGAATAGAGTTCCTAAGGTGTCACCTCATATAGCTTATATGAGGTGGCGCTCACAAAACATAAGAGGCACATTTTTGGGGTGATCCAAACCACTCATTTGAAAGGCCCTTAGATGGATATGGTGCCTACAAAAAATCAGGTCCATAGAATCATCCTAACCCTTCCATTTATGGAGGTTAAAAATGGGCAGATTTATGGAGGTTTATCTCATCCATTTCAACCTCCACAAATGGAAGGGTTAGGATGATCCTATGAAGTTAATTTTTTGGGCACACGCTATCTATGTGAGAGCCTATCAAATGAATGCTTTGGATCATCCAAACAAAGTGGGCCCCTTATGTTTTTAAGCGCCACGAGGTGACACCTTAGGAACTCTATTCTCATATATATATAGAGGAAAGTGTTTCTACTCGGTCCCCTAGATAAGCTTATCTACTCCTCCCTTTAAAAAAATACAGTGGGCCCACGCTGTTTGGATGATCCAAAGCATTCATTTGATAGGTCTTAACATAGATAGGGTGTGCCCAAAAAATCAGCACCAAAGGGTTATCCTAGCCCTTCGTTTTGTAGTGCCTTGTGGTGCCCAGAATGGACACATATAAACGTCCACGTTTATATGCGTCCATTTTGGACACGGTGTGCCCAACAAAATGAAGGGCTAGGATGACCCTTTGGTGCTGATTTTTTGGGCACACCCTATCTATGTTAAGACCTATCAAATGAATGCTTTGGATCATCCAAACAGCGTGGGCCCACTGTATTTTTTTAAAGGGAGGAGTAGATAAGCTTATCTAGGGGACCGAGTAGAAACACTTTCCTCATATATATATATATATATATATATATATATATATATATATATATATAGTAGAAGAGAAAATAAGAGAATTTTTTGTAGAATTACACATCACTCTTTTTTACTTTTTTTAACAAAAGCACCCATTCAACACACATATTTTCAATCCTACCCCCTCCTTTATGCTTTTTAACAAAGGCACCCATTAAAGCCAAATAATTTCAATCCTACCCCCCTCCTTTATGCTTTTTTAATAAAAAATCTATAGGGTGATCATAACCATCCGATTTAAGATGAACAACATATTATGGAAACCTCTATAGATTGGAGGGCTAGGATCAACCCATGGAAATGATTTTTGGGGCACAACCTATTGATGTTGTGTTCCATCACATGGACGGTTTGGATCAACCCGTGATGTGGTTCGTACAGTTCTTTGTCGGCCCATGCATCGCACGGAGTTTTTTACTAGTAATACTATATAGTAGAAGAGAAAATACGAGAATTTTTTGTAGAATTACACATCACTTTTTTTTTACTTTTTTAACAAAGGCACCCCATTCAACATACTTATTTTCAATCCTACCCCCTCCTTTATGCTTTTTAACAAAGGCACCCATTAAAGCCACATAATTTCAGTCCTACCCCTCCCCCCCTCCTTTATGCTTTTTTAATAAAAATCTATAGGGTGATCTTAACCATCTGATGTAAGATGAACAACATACTATGGAAACCTCTATAGATTGGAGGGCTAGGATCAGCCTATGGAAATGATTTTTGGGGCACAACCTATTTATGTTGTGTTCCATCACATGGACGGTTTGGATCAACCTGTGATGTGGTCCGTACAGTTTTTTGTCGGCCCGTGCATCGCACAGGGTTTTTTACTAGTATATATATATATATATATATATATATATATATATATATATAGAGAGAGAGAGAGAGAGAGAGAGAGAGAGAGGAAAAGGATTGTACGCTCGGCTCGAGTGCCCAATCACATGTGGGCCCACTTTGTTAGGATGACCCAAAGCAGTCATTTGAAAGGCCCTTACATAGATGTGGTGTGTACCAAAAATTAGCTCCATAGGATCATCCTAACCCACCCATTTGTGGAGGGCAAAATGGACATACCACAAATCTGCCCATTTTTTCCCTCCACTTTTGGAGGGGTTAGGATGATTCAATGGAGCTGATTTTTGGTACACACCCTATCTATGATAGATAGGGCCTTGCAAATGAATGCTTTGGATCACCACAAAAAATGTGGGACCCATCTGATTGGGACTCGAGCATACCATAAGCTTGGTACACTCCAGCGTACAATCCTTTTCCTATATAAGCATATGGTACGCTCGAGTGCCCAATCACATGTGGGCCCACCTTGTTAGGATAATCCAAAGCATTCATTTGAAAGGCCCTTACATAGATGGGGTGTGTACCAAAAATCAGCTCCATAGGATCATCTTAACCCATCCATTTGTTGAGGTCAAAATGGACAGACACTGTGTGTCCACAAATCTGCCCATTTTTACCCTCCACTTTTGGAGGGATTAGGATGACTCAATGGAGCTGATTTTGGGTACACACCCTATCTATGATAGGGCCTTGCAAATGAATGCTTTGGATCACCACAAAAAATGTGGGACCCATGTGATTGGGAACTCGAGCGTACCATAAGCTTTGTACGTTCGAGCGTACAATCCTTTTCCTTATATATATATATATATATATATATATATATATATATATATATATATATATATATATATATATATATATATATGAGAAAAATATACACGGTCGAGCACACCAAGCTTATGGTGAACTCGAGTGCCCCAATCACATGGGTCCCACATTTTTTGTGGCGATCCAAACCATTCATTTGCAAGGCCCTATTTAGATAGGTTGTGTACCAAAAATCAGTTCCATTGAATCATCCTAACCCCTCCAAAAAAGGAGGGCAAAAATGGGCAGATTTGTAGACAAACAATGTCTGTCCATTTTGACCTCCACAAATGGATGGGTTAGGATGATCTTATGGATCTGATTTTTGGTACACACACCATCTATGCAAGTGCCTTACAAATGAATGTTTTGGATCATCCTAACAAAGTAGGCCCACATGTTATTGGGCACTTGAGCGCACCATAAGCTTGGTGCGCTCGAGAGTACAATCCTCTCTCTCTCTCTCTCTCTCTCTCTCTCTCTCTCTATATATATATATATATATATAGGAAAAGTGTTTGTGAGTTAGAGCTCATATAAGCTTATAAAGCAAGCAGTGCTCTCAAACATTTGGTAGAGGCCTAACTTTGATTTTTTCCTGCACAATATGCATGGTATCTTCAGGTACATAGGTGTTTAAAGATGGAGAGATGCTCGGTCTTTGATTTGATCACGACAACGACAAAGAAAGTGTTGAAACTTGGGTTATCTCCTAAAAAATTCGACCAAGAGAAACAACACCCAAAAGCTGGAGTTTCCAATCAACAGATAGGAAAGATAGGAAAGCCAAAATCTTCAGTTGGATTTTCTAGGGAAAAACCAAATCCAAAATCTTCATCCCTCACTTGTTATACTGCAAAATAGGAATTATCATACCTACGTAAATTGAAAAAAAAATTAATATCATCGAGAGTGAGTCTTATAGAAATTAAACAATGCTTTAAATATTAGAAATGTTTGTTTTAGGAAACATGAAATTCCATCCAAATCTACACCTGGTTTGTAGCAGGTAAAATACTGAAGATAAAATAATGTATCAGTTTCTCAACCAAATTTAAAAATGACGTGGATCTATTCAAGGCCCCTTCTCTGGCCCATGCGTAAAGGGGGCCCTTGCATCTATCATTCCTCTTAATATTTATATAAACGAGAAATGCACTATTTTTAAGCAATTTTTCAAGATAACATAATGGGCAGTAGAGTGTTCTTTGAGTCATTTACTTTTATAATCGAATTGCTGAAGCAATCTAAGTATTCCTCAAGCAATATAAGTAGTCTTCCATCCATTCCCGAGGGCAAAAGAATTGATGACCGACCTCTTCATCATGGAGGGCTTATGCAAGGATCCTGGCGTGATTCCATCTGGGAGGGAGGAAGTGAATGGGAAGGGATCGAATAGGGTGAATTCGAGGTTAAGAAATGAAGATAAAGGAGGAAAGGTTAAACTATTCAATTTAACGTGGATTCATTAAATGGAAAATTAGGGGAAACCAAACGATTCAGATTGAGAGAGAGAGAGAGAGAGAGAGAGAGAGGGCTAATACGCTATACTCTACGTTTCCAATTTGATATAAATTGCAAATTTAAAACAATAAAAAAAAAGGGCTGAAACTCCTATATTGAGAGAGAGATTTTAGAGAGAGAGAGAGAGGAGAGCGATTTTAGGAAGACATCAGAATAAGCTAATTAGACGGAGAGTTCTTAGGCTCAAGCACTATGGAAACGTCTAGCAGTCTAGGTCTAAATGTCTAATTAAAACGGGAGGTACTTTATATTTTGAGATATATAAGGATATTCAGTTGTTTTTAGTAATGAATATCGAAGAGTTTTTGCTTTCTTGGAAGTTATAAAGGATACGCATAAATAGTTTTTTTGGAAGTCGAAAGGGATAGATATGAAAGTAGCAAAAGAGAGTAAATACCATAATTAAGAAAATTTTGAGGGGATTCTTGTAGATACGTTTTTATCCGATAGATAGGACTTGATACTCATTTTGTGCTTTATTTATGGCGATTATTTAGGGAAGAGAAAATTCTGTGAGTCTTTTGGAATTGAGACTTTTTAAAATTGTGGGATAAAGGAGGGGTTGCCATGTGGCGGCACCACAGTTTGTAGGATTCCACTTTATATATATACTAGTAAAAACCCCGTGCAGCATCGCACCGGCAAAGAACTGTCTGAACCACGTCATAGGTTGATCCAAACCGTCCATGTGATGGAACACAACATAAATAGGTTGTGCCCCAAAAATCATTTCCATATGCTGATCCTAGCCGTCCAATCTATAGAGGTTTCCATAATTCCCCTTAAATAGGATGGTTAAGATCACCCTATAGATTTTTTATTAAAAAACCATAAAGGAGAGGGGAAAGATTGAAATTATGTGGCTTTAATAGGTGCGTGCGATGCACGGGCCAACAAAGAACTGTACGGACCACGTCATAGGTTGATCCAAACTGTCCATGTGATGGAACACAACATAAATAGGTTGTGCCCCGAAAATCATTTCCGTAGGCTGATCCTAGCCCTAGATGTTTCCATAATTCCTCTTAAATCGGATGGTTAAGATCACCCTATAGATTTTTTATTAAAAAACCATAAAGGAGGGGGGTAAGATTGAAATTATATGGCTTTAATGGGTGCCTTTGTTAAAAGCATAAAGGAGGGGGTAGGATTGAAAATATGTGAGTTGAATGGGTGCATTTGTTAAAAAAAGTCAAAAAAAGTGATGTGTCAAAAAAAGTTGATTGTCATAGAATTTTCAAAAAAATCAAAAAATTCTCTTCTTTTCCATCCAGCTTATTATAGTAGACTAGTTGCAGACCCGTGCGATGCACGGGGCGACATAATTGTTTTTCTTTTTCAATTTGTGGGCGATATGACAAATTAGTCTTAATTTTTAAAAACAAAGAAAAACAATATTTATTCAATAAAAATATATCCAAGTCTTGTATTTCTTTTTCTTTTTTTTATATTAATAGGGTAAAAATCTGATTTATGTTTTTGGTTTTGCATTCTCTTATTCTTTTGATTAATACGTATGTCTGATTAGTTTGTTTTTTCAATTCGAACTGCTTCCATTGAATTTGCAATGTTTTCTCTTGGCAAACTTGCCTTGATAATTTTGTTCGTACAATATTTCTCACATTGGCACAGATGTAAAAAAATATGCCAAATTGAAGCCTTGTGGCACCTTTTGTTAAAATTCCACATGGTCGTCCTCTATATTATAGAGGATAAATAATATGAGTCCTATTCCAACTAAACTTGTTTCCCCTAAGAAGAGATATTGGGCTAGAAATTCTAAAGATCCTAACCAACTGGGCATGGTCATCCAATCAGACTTAACACCTCAAGATTTTCTTTCCTAACAACAAAATTAGAATTAAGATTTGGTAACATTCCATCTTAAACTTTTGACCTTATCCTAACCGTCCAAATGCATCAAAACGTGAAAGTGATCTTTCTTTACGAAGAGTCCCTCTTTATCTCATCTTAATATCCTAGAAAACATTAAGTTTGCTTTTAATTAAGAGTTAAAGTCTTGAACATTTCACCCTTCTTGCAACATAAGATTCCAACTCAACCAATAACGAAAGACTTGTGGTCGTACATATCATGTACGATTTTAAACGTTTGCAACTCCCCCCACATTAGATGGTTAGGATTAATTGACTAAGATCCTAAGAAGTGGGCTCCCATTTTGTAATCACTTCTGCCTTGTGATATTCCCTCAAAACACCATCACCATTCAGACCTCTCTACTGGGAATAAGCTGATGGAAGAAACATGAAGGCAGAAATTTAAAATAAAAATATTACAGACCACGTAAATTTCAGTACCAAAAGAACTTAAAAGAACTTGAAGAAAACTGAACAAACAACCAGTGTGCACCCAATAGCAGCCATAGTGAGGAGGCATTTTAAATCCATAGTCTGGGGGTTTCTCAACTTCCACTTAATAAAGCATGTCTACAAACAGTTCTCAATCCAGAATTCAATTGCATGTTTGATTTTAACATAGTGATATAGCAATTCTGTAATATATATTTAAGAGTTAAAAAAATAACGTTGAAGAATCGAATGCCAATGCATCAATACATCTGATAACCGATCTTATCAATTTTTTCGTTGGAAGCTTTCTGTAGCAAAAAAATGTAGAGGGAATTTAGCCAAATCTTGAGAATGACTGAATATGGGTAACTTTTCTGTTCAAACCAACGGTCAAGCATAAAAAGGAAAAGGAAATCGGGAAATCCGAAACCAATAGGAGATTTATACTAATCGTATGAGAGATTTATGGTGCCATGCTGGATATTGAGAGATTTTAGGAGAGAATAAATGGTGGATACTTTGATATATCATAAAAAAACTTGGATATTAGGACATTTTAGTTGATTTTTTGCCTAAACATTCTACTTACCACCCATTTAAAAGGAGAATAAATAGAATCGTTTTGATATTGGTAAATCTTAGAAATGTAGGAAGTCATTGTAAGGGAGCAATAAATGAGGGACCTTAAATAAGAAACAAATATCTTGAAAATTAAAATCCTTGTCCACATTGGCAACTCAGCATAAATGTAGAAATAAATGTAGAACGGGAATAGGAAACGTATCTATTAAAAAATTGAAATAATCTATTATCTATATTTTATAGATAGATTTAAAGGGAGTGGAAGGCTGAGGTGGCCATTCTATCTTTATCTACGGTGATAGATTAAAACCCAAATTAATAGCTATTTTATAGGGACAGGAAACCCACTTTAAAAACGTTTTTGAGAATCCTAAGAGGGAAGAAAACAGGGAATATGGAATACGAAACGGTTTGGTAATACTTATAATAGGGAATACAAAGAGAGAGAAGCGATTAAGACTTTTTAAAATTACGGGATAGAGGAGGGGCTGACACGTGGTATATATATAGGATACCAAACTTAAATACAAGTATAAGAGTAGTTTTAGATCACTACCCCACTAACCCACTTCCATAACACATAGACAATAACTAACCTCCACAACCTAATACACAGAACATATAACCACATAACTAACCCCACAAACATGCACACATCATTCCTTCCCCTTACAATGACCTTGTCCTCAAGGTCCAATTATTGAATAAAATACGTCAATCTGCTGGGGTCCCAAATCTCAATGGCCGTGATCATTCGAACTCCGCCTACAAATTCCATTGTGATCAAAGTTGGAAGGGAATAAGATTTTTCATGAAGCCACTTCAAAATGATGAAATGATCAAGATGATCCTTGGTGTTGTCATCAATAAAACTATCTTTGTCGCCATCAATTCTCTCATTTTTCTTCACATGAACATCAACACTTTCAAGATTTAACTTTTCTCTGTCTTTATGCATTTCTTTGATCTCTTTGTTGATTTTTTCCAAGCCATCCACAAATCGCCGGTGTTCTTCCATCATTTTCAAAAAAAGCGCTTTGATTTGCCTGAAATCATCGCGTAGAGATTCCAAAATCTCCGAAGGCGCAGCCATGGTGTAGGATCTACCGCTTTGATACCAATTTGTTACGTGCCTAATCGGCCGTAACACAAATAAACTAAATAAAAGAGAAATAGATAGGGGAATGGTTGATTCGAGGCAACCGGACCTCCTAATGGCTCGATTCGAGAGGAACGAAGCTTCCTTTGTGCTGTAAAATTTATCTTCTCCTCCTTTCATTGAAATACCAAACTTAAATACAAGCATAAAAGTAGTTTTAGATCACTACCCCACTAACCCACTTTCATATCACATAGACAACAACTAACCTCCACAACCTAATACACATAACATATAGCCACATAACTAACCCCAATAACATGCAAACATCATTCACATTTGTAAATGTAGGTGATTGTCCAAGTGATGATCAACTAAAAGTAAAATTTTCGAACATGGCACTTCAGAAACAAGAGACCCCTCCATTGTGAATGGAAGGGAAGGGGGTAAAAATTGTGATGGTGTTTATATTTAAACAATTATGTTTTTATGAACAATTATAAGTTATTCTAATTCTATTTTTTTGTTTTAATACGAAATGGAGTTTAAAGACTTGTATGACTCAAGTCATGGATGGCTTAAAGACTTTGAAGGCTTATTTTTGAACAATTAACAATTTATGTTTTATTTGGATTATTCACTGATCTGTAATATTTTTAATTTTTGGATTTACTTTTTTTGTGAACCCATCACAATTAGCATCACCACTGCTCTGAAGAAAAAAAAATAATGAACAAAAGCGATGGCAATTGGCAAGTTGCACTGTAGAATAATGTTTACAATAGGTTTAAAATGAACAATCAAGAAAAGCCACCATTGCTCTGCAGAAAAATAGCTAAATAGGTTTTAAAATGGTTGAAAATGAACAATGAAAAAAGGCCAAAATAATAATTAAAAAGGATTTAAAAAATTATATATAAATTTCCTAGGATACTTGCGGGTTTACCCAACCCAGCTGGGTGGGGTCTGGGTTCATGAAAAGGCTACCCATAGAATCGCGCGGTATTTTTACCCGCACTCATCGGGTCCGTACCCGCACGAGTAGTACCTGTACCCGCGCGGGTTACCCATTTGCTGGGGTCTAGTCCCAAGAGGTGGTATTCTCATTCTGGCCCAGTAGGAATGAAATTTGTATTTTAATTTTTGAATTAAATATTTATTCTTTTTTTTTTTTCATTTCATTTTTGGGCGAATCAAGATAGATATCAAAATATGATGCTAATTTTGATTCCTCATTCTAGTCATCCAAACACTCCCTAAGGACATGTTCGGCAAGGCAAATCAAAAAATCTTGAGAATCTTATTCCATCCCCAAAATTGATTTCCTTCTTTTCTCTTTTTTTTGGCGAATAAATAATGGAATTTTTTGGAGTGAGTCGGATCCACTTCGGAGATTTTTCATTAATCTGTTTCCACCTGAATTTTCGAGAGATAATGGGAAGTGTTGCCGAACACGCCTGAGGAACCCCTCATGGTAAAATTATCCAAAACCAAATGACTCGTACAAGGGATTCCCTCTCTTCTTTACATCTTATGTGACGAAGTGTTAACTTCTTAGTTATCTAAGCTAGCAGAGATGGAGAAGGTAAACCTAGTTTAAACCTCTAGAGGTGACCCAAAAATCTCACTTCTCAAGTTCGCATACAACAATTTTTCTTTAGGCAAGTCTCCTTAAAACATGTGTCGAATTGAAACAAATTGTCACTCGAATATAATCTCAGGTCAATCAAGATGAATGATGAGGGTGGGATCCAATCCCCTAAGATCTCTACACGTGACACGAGATCGAGAAATATCCGAACCTCCGTGTAGACACCTCATTTTGACGGAACCCCAATAACCTTGTTTGAATAAAAACCTTTCATGGCATTGAACTAGAGTCCCAAATTCAACCCTAGGGTAGTTTAGGATCCCAAGTAGGTCTCTTTAAAATTTCGGCAAAATCTGTTGAGGTTTGCCTAATAAGATGAGCGTAGTTCATAGTGTAGAAAGAGGGGAGTGGTTTATCCAGTTTGGTGTGTGTTCTAACTAGGGTAATTTGTAGTAGGAGGGTTGTCTTTGGGCAACTAAAAGGGTCTAGATTTTCTTTTAATTTTCATTAAGCCTTTTCTGTGGACCACCCTAATTGACACAAGTTACGCAAAATACACTAATAGGGGGGTTGTCCAAGCAAATAATGGGGGGGGGGTGGAATTTAACAAATTTTTTTTATATAAATTGAGAGTTTGAGCTCTCATTTAGGTATCTTTCCTCACAGGCTAGGTTCTTGTTCTAAAATTTCCAACGAGAGAGGGAGAGAAAAATCTCATTCGAAACCCTAATCCCTTTGCTTTTCTTCTCCGACCGATTTTTCCGGCAAGCTCATCGGAACTCCGGTCAGCTCTTCTCCTTCAACTTGCCTGATTTGTTATCGGTTTTGATTTAGATCTATCATTTCCTCTCTGTTAGAGTCCTAGATGTACCTCCTGCTATCTCTGAATACCTTACATCTATAAAAAAATAGCTCTGATCTGCTTAGTACAAGCTCGGATATTGCACTTGTGCTTTGGAAAGGTTCTTTTGAGTTTCGATTGTCTCTGGCTAAAGTTGAATCTTCATTGACAGCTTACAAAGATATTCTTATCAGGTATTTTTATTATCTTATTCGAATATAGATTATACTATTGAATCTTCATGAATTTGGTTCTTTGATAGGTAGATTTAAAATTTTGAATGGATCTTATAGGTGTGATTTAATATAAACTGCTCTTATGCCTAATTTCAGAGATTTTCAGGGAAAAGTGATAATCTGTAATTTGAAACTATTTTATTATTTCAGTTAATTTCCTTTTGTAGACGTACATAAGAAATAAAGAAACAAATTGTTTCAATAGGTAGTTTTTTTTTATGATAGATTTCTGTGTTGTCTTATATAATTTTCTTAAGCAATATTTCACTTTCTCTATTCTGTGGATGATGATTTTTTTTAGTAAGAAATTGAAATTAAGATAGAAAATCAGGAGATTAACTTGATTGTGTATTGCAATGTCAAGTATTTAGAAGATAAACTAGTAAGAGATTTGATCTGTGTGATTTAATTGATGTTTTGTTATCAATTTCCTTGTGATGTTGTTAATCATTTGAAGAATATATGATTTTTGTAAGAGTTTGAATGTTTTTTTTTATTGCTCGAATTGAACATGAATCTAAATAATTTTGATCCGATTTGTTTTTTTAAGATGAGCATATGACTTGAATCACTGTCTTTTATCTGTCAAAATTCATTAAATTTTCTGTGCTTGAAAGATTTTTTTTTAAAAACTGGCTTAGTTTATTTCTGGTCTAGTTACACTTTGATTTAAGGATGAGGAATTTCAAAAAAAGAAAAGAAAAAAAAAGAATGATATATTTGCTCTGTATATTTGGCCAAGATTTTTGTGTTTTTTTTAGTATTTGTGAATGTTAGACTTTTATTATGATTAGAGCTCAAATTTCTGTTCAAGTTCCATACGAGTAGATGTGTAGTAGCTTTAGGCAAAATTGAAGGCAATAGACTCAGAAAATATTCTTGTTTTGTTTTGTTTTTTGTTTTTTTAAATGCACAAGGATCATTTTTCCGATATCCTTTTACTGAATATTCTATCTTGGATGGATTTTTTGAGCCTGCTCATTGATTCTTTTGAGCCTCATATGTCATACAAACTTTGTTCAAGCTGATTGTCATTCTTGAGTTTATTTGAGTCAATTAGTCTTGGATTACTCCCCATAGATGGTCAGCTCACTTGAAGGAAGGTAACATTTGGGTATTAGGTCAAAGTCATTGGAACCATATGAATTAAGGGTCTTAACATGCAATTTCATGAGTACAATAAGAAGCCAGTCCAAAGGTTTTGAATGGAATTTACAGGTTTAAGTTTGCCTCATCATGTCCATGGAGATGATTTTTTATTGTGTAATGTCATTATGACAATAGTAGCATGAACAGGTTCAAAGTCAATTTGTAGGCTTATAGGGTATTTCCAACAGTGGAGGATAATATGATATCGTAGGATTACTAATGTGATGCTGGGCTTAATATCTTCAGAAATTGATTTTCTTCTTTCCATATGAATAAGGTTTTTATAGACAACAGTAGCCTTTTATCTCGTTTACATATAAAAGAAGATTTTTATTATCCAACTGAGAGCTTTTCCCATTGCATTTAGGCACTTAAAAAATTATTTATTTTATGAACATTTGAGTTGAGATTAGCAGCATTGTACATAGAAATCATGACCCTTAATAAATAATCTGAAAGCTTTCATTTCATGGTTTAAATGGTCTTGGAATTTGGTTTCAAGGACACTTATATATTTTTTGTCTGAACTCCCATTTTGAGAAGTAGGCATTAGTTTTTTTTTTTTTTTTTGTTATGTAGAATTCATTTAAAAAAGAAGAAGAGAGTTCTTCCTGTTTAGTGTCCTTGGCCCAGAAAGTCAGCTGCAAGTTGAGATTCTTTTGGATTTTTTGTCAATATGGTGGTTCGTTCAAGAGTTAATAAAGTGTTTCTTTCTTTTCAAAGCTATTAGGTGTTGGGTATATTTTACCAAAATTTGTGATTTGAAAAACTATGGTATTATGCAATAGAGGAAAAGCTCTCCAGTTTTTTTTCAAGTGTATTGCTTTGGAAAAATTGCAGATTTGACTTATTAGATAGCTGGATATTGTTGTACATGTATAATTTGAATTAGTAGTGGATTCTCTTTGGCTCAATCTGCTTATTCATAAAAAGTGCTCTTTTCAATCTCCTCGTCCGTATAATTAGTTTTTCTGGCTTTGTATTTTTTCAGATTATTTTTTCAGGTCTTTGTTTTTTTTAACAACTATTGAAATCAGAGTAGCATGCAAAAGCCTAAGTCTTATATTAATAGGTCTTCAGCTTTGTTTAATAGATCTTCAGCTTTGTTTGCTAGATCGACTTATATTAATCTGTCTTCAGTTTTGTTTCTTAGATCTGCTCTTGAAAATCTTCTCTTGGACTTTTTCTGACTCTAAAGATCCCAATCTGATTCTCCTCCAGATATTTTAAGCTTACCTGTTTTTGTGCCCATTTTTTTAGGAAAAATTCCTAAGTATGTTTTTTTATGTTCTTTCTTTTTAATGGTTTCTACTGCTTGGTTACTAATTGTAGCAACCAGCTATGTTCTATATACAATTCTGTAATGAATTATTTCCATTCATTGCAATTGTTATAAAAGTTCCTTTGTGAGCCTGTAGACTGTAGAATAAAGGTCTTTAAGAAATAATGGGCAATACTATTTGTTAGCTACATTCACTGGATATTTGCTTTTAGGTCAGGAAACTTTGCCATTTATGTCTCTATGCAAGAGGTTCTTTGTTTAGTCAGGATCTAAAACTCGCTGAATATGTAGCACTTTACATAATATGATACATCTTCATAACATTAGTCTAATGATTTAATTATTTCTGCATAACATTGATATTTGTGAGGTTAAAAATTCTTTTGTGAAGTTTTAAATGTTTTATTTTGTATCCAAATTCATCTTGTCTTTCTTGTTGAGTGTGAATTGGTTTGTAAGTAAGAAATTCCAAACCATTTAATGACAAAGTGAGTGAATGCAATGGGACAAGTTTGAACATATTAAGATTGTTTCATGAGGCTAATTACTTATCAAGACACTGAATGTTTGCAATTCTTTATAAATTGAATGGATGCAACTGTTGGATTCTTTTCGAAAACTTTTATTAGTTACAACAATTGCTTGATTTTTACTTATGGAATGATACAGTATTGCTCAAAACATAGAATTGGTTAGTATTTCCCTTTTAAATAGCATAAAGTTGTTCTTAGTGAAAGTTCTATTGGGTTGAGATGCTTGTTGGTTTTACATCCATTACATAGCATACAATCCTCTATAGTATGACTAGTTGAGTTTGTCTAAAAAAAAAAGGATTCAACTTGTTATCCCTCTTCTTAAGACATTTGTTCTTCTTGGCTGATTGTTTTTAAAAAAACAAAGAGATAGTTGAATAAGCTGTTGGATGTTATTTTCCGTAATCCTTCATTTAGTGGTGTCTATCAAATGCTCACGTATGCATCTTTGAGTGTGAAATTAATTAATTCTTCTTTCTAATCAATTCCACACGGTTGGAAATAAATAATACTATCTTAATTAATTAATTCTTCTTTCTAACTGTTATTTTAAGGTAGGGAGTAGATAAGTTATCTACTCCAGGGAGTACCTTCTCTTTTCTCATATATATATATATAGTCTTTTAGTGTATACACTACTAGGAAGTGTATGGCAAATTATTTTAGTTAAATGTTTACTAAAAGGTTAATTTGAGAATTTTAGAGAGGGAAATGATATCTGCGCCAAGTGTTTCGATACACATGTGCTCCACTTGTTTGTCGTGCAGTATTTAAAGGGTTTAAAGAGCTTTCTCAGAACTGTAATATCCTCTGAAATCCCTGTAAATACTACACGGCAAACAAGTGGAGCTCTTGTTTATCCAAACACCTTGGCGCATATATAATTTCCCTTTTAGAAAATATAGGATGGAGCTCTTATCCCATTGGATGGGAAGTAATTTTGTAATTTAATAAATATTTTTTTATTCATATTGCGAAAGAAAAAGGGAATAAATAATAAAACATTTTTGGCTTAAATGGGGTGGGCCCCGCTAGCTAAAAATGTCCACATCTCAATTGCTTTTATTTTGTTTAGAAAATTGAGAACAAATTTTGAATAATATCTCTTTAGAGATAAAATAGGGAAAGTGGAGATTGAATTGCGAGATAAAGACAGAAGGGGATGAAATAGGAATTTCATTGAGAATCAAATCAAATCAAATCTAATATTTTGTAAAAAAAGGCCAAAAACATCCCACCCTAAGTGGAAATTCGTCCACCTCATCCCTTGTGGAAGTTCCATAAAACTTATTTCTTTTTTTAAAAGCTAGTTTTCTATATTTATGAGGATTGAGGGAGATTTCTTTGGAAACTTTGAAAATTAGAAATACACACTTTATATATACCTATTGGGACGTTTTCTACAGCACTCTAATCTTTATTTTCTCCATCTTCTTGTTCTTGTTTTTTAAGAACACTACAAAAGCTCGACAGGGGATTTTCATTTTTCCCTTATAGGTTCTAATATAGATCAACACCTATAAAGTTTTAATGTTTGCAGATTATTAAGGCAAGTTATTGATTCTGGCACACTTGTAATATTCGTAAAAGAGAGATCAAGGTACCGTTAGTGTTTTAGATTGCCAATGGAAATCTAACACTCGTAACCCTCCAAATTTCAAGAAGAACACATGACATTACTGAGGAATGCCGAACATTTGCAAGGGTATTGTGATAGTTGATGTCCTCCATTCTAAAGTATTCATTGCCAGAAATGGATTGTGCAAGGTCATGAATCAAGTTATGCATCTTGTAACATGATCCGTAGTGAGATAACTCGGCCACCATTAATGGGCACTTTGTAGATAAGCATAACATTCTCCAAAAAGATAGACAGAGAGTGAACAGGTCGTTCCCGTGTCGTCCAGCGGAGCCTAGAAGAATCCTACCCTTGGTATAGTCAATACCTCACCCGTCCTGTTATGTTATGGAAGAATTGAGCTTATTGCTGGGCTGGTTATTCAGACCCAGCAATTGGCTGCCTGATTTCATCCTGTCCGTAGCGCTTCGGGGGACACTGTGGCATTTGAGCATAGTATTGAAAGAAGAACCTCCACGTCAATTCATCAAAATACTTGGAACCTATATCTTCCAATCGCTTCCTTCCTCCAGGTTGGTTAAATCCTTCTGAAATCTAGATTAGAGTGTCCTTCTCAAACTTAAAATCCTTTGGATATAAAGAACAGTACATAAATCATTGTTTCAGACATGCAGGTAAGTTATCATAGCTAACTTTTAGTATTGGAATAATATTATTTTCCATTTCTGATATTTCCCACATGTCACTTTTAAGGATATTCTTCCACTTGTTCTCATCAATATTTGAGCCCAAGAGACCTCCAAGAGCTTCTATTGCCAAAGGCAAGCCAATACACTTTTTCGCAATCTCTTTACCAATTGCTATTAAGGTTGGAGGTACATCGATCTGAGCTTCCCATTGTGAATGCTCGTTGTTTAAACAAGGACCAGCTATCATCCTCCGCTAAGCCATCCAAATTATAGGCAGTTATTGTGCCCATGATACCTGAAACTTTTTAACTCCTCGTAGTTCTTATAATTCTACTTCCTTTTGCCCCAAAACTGAATGGAGCCTATAGCCTCTGCTAGTCACTATGATTGTTATTCCATACATCTTCTAAGATGAGTAGAAATCTCTTGCCACTAAACACTTCCTTGAGGCTAACTTCAAGTGGATCGATTTTGATAAGACAACAAGGTTTCTTTGTCACTGATTCCATAATTGCTTTTGTTATTCTACAAATATCAAGATCTTTAGAGACACAAACCCATCCTCGAACTTGAAAATGATCTTCCACCCTTTTATCATTGTAAATAAACTAGGAAAGAGTTGATTTTCCGAGGCGGCCAATGCCGACTCTCGAAATAATGCATATATTCTTCGACGATGATGATGCCGTTTCATTAAAAATGAACATCAATTTTATTAATACCTCTTTATTGTCATCCTGACCAAAACCATTTTTTCGTCTATTAAGGAGCCTTTTTTGTTGGGTATATAATATAACCCATGTATGTTCTAATATAAGCCCAATAAGATAATGGACCGGTGTAGTGGGCCTATTTGGGCTAGAGCCCACTAACCTATTAAAACCCTAGTGTATCTAATATATATAGGGGTTGGAGGCAACAAACTTGGTATTCCAAATTAGATACCTTGGGGGTAATGCTTCAAGCAACCTCTTCCTTGGCCTAATTACTCTAACAATCTTGAAGCAGTAGGAACCCTAGTTTTGGAACGTTTGTCTCTCTCTCAGGCTCGTGGGTTTTCTTAACGCTTGTTGGGTTTCTTCCACCATCCATTTGCGACTCACGTATTTTGAAGAACAATAGAGAGGACGTCTGCCTCTTGGATCTGTTCCTTCGAATAAAAGAAAAAAAAAAAAGCCATCTGCCACTCACCAAAGCGGACAAGAGAAGGAATTTCAATTTCTTTGGTGCTGGTCCTTCATCAATGGTTTAGGAGGAAGGGAAAAACAATTTATTGAACTTAGGTTTTTTCACTCCCACCGATTTCGATTGGAAGTGGGTCCGAACCAGAGAAGGACTTTCTCAAGCAAGAAAATCTCTCTTCTTTCTTTGATTTCTAAAGCTTGAGTTTGAGGTTTTTTTTTTTTTTTTAAACCCTTGCTGAAGAGTACAATTACTCTTTACTCTCACAAAGAGACATCTGTCTCTTACTCTCATGGGTTTAACCGGCTGAAGCCCAATTGTTTTCGTCTCCTTTTCTGTTTCTCCTCCACGATTGGAAGCCCAGCTCTCTCTCGTTCAAAAACAAATTCTGGGTTGAATCTCTAGTGTGGGGACCGACGACAGAGCAGCCGTAATTTTGGGTCCAAACCCATCTGCAATTTTTCTCGTGGGTTCAAGTTGGTGGTAAAAAGGACCATCAAGTTGTCTGTGCCCATCTTGAGTAGACCAAGATTTTGATATTCTTGCAGAGGAGGCCAAGAAGCCATTAAAGTTGCAGCCTCGCAGAAATTTTTTGGGTGTGGGTTTCATCACCCAGAGAATTCGATTTGGCCGAGGGTTTGCCTTCCTACAATAATTTTTGTTGTTGTTGTTTTTTGGGTGTGGGTGGGCAAATCAGCCACTCGTTGCCGAATTTTTGTTGGGCGAATTTTTGGTCGTCATATTCCATTGGCTGCCACTCTTGTTGGTGATTTCAGAGAAAACTTGTTGGACCCGAATTGCTCAGTGGTCCCATCTTTGGGAACGTTTCTCAACTACCATCTATATATTTTGGGTTTCTCTCCAATCAGGTCCACTCTTTCTACTTTTAAATTTCATCTGAAATATCAAATGGAAAAGAATTCTATGCCTTTTGAGATGGTCAAACTTCAATCATTTGGTGGGTCTGAGTTTAACTCTTGGAAGCGAAAGACTCAATTCGGTCTAAAATATATGAATTGTTTTTACACCGTTTTGAGTACCTTTGCTAAGACGGATGAAGAAGTTGATGAATCTCAATGGCTTAGAGATGAGGATTTCTGCAAAGACTACTTGTTGAATTGTCTTTCAGATCGTCTTGCAAAAACTTATAGTAAATATAACACTGCTAAAGCAATATGGGACAACTTAGATGCTCAATTCAAGACGGATGAAGAAGTTGATGAATCTCAATGGCTTAGAGATGAGGATTTCTGCAAAGACTACTTGTTGAATTGTCTTTCAGATCGTCTTGCAAAAACTTATAGTAAATATAACACTGCTAAAGCAATATGGGACAACTTAGATGCTCAATTCAAGAAGGAGGAGGAATTGTCCAAGACCCATCTGGTGGACAAATTCATGGATTTCAAGTTTCAAGAAGACAAGGAAATCACTCCTCAAGTCATTGATCTAGAGAATTTGAGATCTAAGTTGCATAATGAGAAAATAGTTGTCTGTGATTCGTTTCTTGTGGGTGCAATTATATACAAGTTACCATCTGTATGGCAATCTTTCAAAACCGAGATGTATCGGAAAAAGGTGCAAGTGGGACTGGATGATCTCAAACGATTCATTCGAATCAAAGATGAGAATCGAGCTAGGAATAACTTGGAGATGGTTAGACAGCAACAATCTGCTGCTAACGTGGTAACAAATCCCAAGAAATTTTCTCGAAAATCCAAGTCACCTAAAAGTGAACATCCCAAGTTGGAGGCCAAAAAGACTATCTTTCAGAAAAAGAAGGGCAAGTGCCACAACTGTGGGAAATGGGGTCACTTTGCTGCAGAGTGTAAACAACCTAAGAAGGCTAAATCTGGCACACCACAAAATGCAGCTCATATGATGGTGGGCAGTGCTGCGCCTAAGAGTTTTATTGTCATGTTAGGCAATGGTAAGGCCAGTACTTCTTCAGACTGGTGGTTAGATACAGGAGCCACCTGCCATGTTTGCAACTTGAAGAAACTGCTTATGGATGCTGTTGGCGTGAAAGAGACCGTTACAGTGGCCAGTGGAGCAGAGGTAGAGGTGCCCCACGCTGGTACTGCGAACTTGGTCCTTTCTTCAAGACAAATACTAACTTTAAAAAATGTTAAAGTAGTTCTTGCTCTTCAAAAGAATTTAATTTTTTTTAGTCTTTTAGACTATGCTGGCATATGTATTTCCTTTATGTGTGGTAGAGTAACTTTTGATTGTTAACTCATACTATTTTGATTGTGCATATTTGATAGATGGTATGTTTGATTTGAGTTTAGATAATGAGACTGTTAGTTAGGCTAGTTCACCGCTAATTGCTCCTAAGTTGTTACACAACCGATTGGGACATGCGCACTATCAGAAAATGGTCTAACTTACTAATACTCATAAGATACCATTATATATGTCAATTACATTTGACAAGTGTGAGAGTTAGGGGTGATAGAAAAGGAGAAGATACACATTGACAGGGTTCAAGGAATTCTGTGCCTCTCAGGGCGTAATCCTTGAAACTATTGCGCCTCTCTCGCCTCAATCAATTGGCATAGCTGAGTGTAAGTACAGGACGTTAACTTCAATGTTAAACTCCATGTTAATGTTAGCTGGCATGCCTAGTTGCATTTGGGGAGAGGCAGCTTTGACTGCAAATCACATCCTAAATCTCTATATACTCCTCCATGTGATAGAGTATCCAAGAATTTGGTGAGGACTTTGTGACCTACCAATTGGAGAATGATCCATCATCCTATCAGGACGTGATGAGATCTAGGGACTCTATGTTGTGGGCAGAAGCCATTCATGATGAAGTGAGCTCTCTGTTAGAAAATCTAACTTGACAGCTAGTCGATTTGTCAAAAGGGGCTAAGACTACGGGCTGCAAGTAGATATTTATATGTGATTATACAAAGTTTGTTATGGTCTTAATCAAGCACGTAAATTGTGACATCAGAAATTTGGCAAAGTAGTAAAGAGTTTTGGGTTTCTGACATATAACTCGGATAAATGCCTTTACTATCGTTTTGTGTCGAATAAGGTCATGATTATTTGTTTGTATGTAGATGTTGATTCTTCTTTCCAATCTCTTTCTGTGATGAGAAATGTGAAACTACCCTTGGGTAAAGACTTCGACATGAAAAGACCTGGGTGTTGTTAACATCATTCTTGGTATGAAAGTAAGTTTTTTGAAAGGCAGGGAATCACCCTTGGCCTAGCCCATTATATGAAAAACTACTTTCCTTTTTGAGGATGCAGTGAGTGCAAACTGATTGAGACACCATTTTGATTATACCAAGAAGCTGATATCTAAGGAAGAGACAGTATGAGCCAGTTAGATTATTCTAAACTGATTGGTCGTCTCATGTTTGTTTTGCACTAGGCCAGACATAGCCTTTATAGTTGGCATGCTGAGTCATTTTACTAGCAATCCTGGCCATTAGCATAGAGATGCCCTTATGAGGCTGATGAGATACCTTTCATGTACTCCAGAGTATGCTCAAAACTATGGTGGTCATCCACTTATCGTGGAAGAATATTCTGATGAATCATGGGGATCAGAATTAGGGGACAACAAATCTACTGCTGTTGTGTGGAAGTCGAATTGGAACTTTATGCTCTAGCTTCAATTGCAAATGGAAGTAGAAGAGAAAAAGAATCTAATTATGGTTATGGACATTCCGCTGACCCCGTTAAGGATTAGATCCTTCAGTGTGTTCTGTGATATTCAAGCTACAACTATGGTTGTGACGAACTCACTCTTTCATGGTAAGAGGAGATATCTTGGGCTGAAAATACCATGCTGAATTATCTCAAGAAGACGAGATTATCACTTTGATTGATACGAAATCGAAGGATAATATGGCCGATGCTCTCATATAGGGGCTGACCAAAGATCGAATATTCAAAACTGTGGGAGAGATGGGGTCAAAGTCTATATAGACAGGACTTAACCTACATCTATGTTATTTTGAATCTTCGAATCTCCCTTTTGGCCAAGATAAGCACTTGATATGTTTCGACGATGTTTACAGTTTTTATGTGTCATTACACATTTGATGACATGTCCTTTTTGGAAAATGTTGTACATTCCAAACTTGATTATACAGCTTAACTCAAATATGGATAAGATGACTGTAATATTCCAGAAAGAAACATGAAATGGTTCTTTGCAAAAGAAACTATTTGGTCTTGTTCTTTAATGAAACTTTACAATTAGGAATGGTTATTTGCAAAAGAAGCTGTTTAGGTCTTGTTCTTTATTGAAACTTGACAATGATGCTTATGGTGAGAGTGATACTGATACTTTTTCTGTATTAAGTTCTTCTTCAGGTAGAACTAGATACTTTCGTGAATTATGGTATTGTACTAAGTTCTTCTTCAGGTAGAACTAGATACTTTAGTGTTTTACACAAATGATTAGATTCATTTTCATGAAATCCATATCTGGTAATTCACAGGGATTGGCGAAAAGGAGGAGCTTGTCTTGATTTGGACTTTGATGAAGATGACTTACTTGATGAGTAAATCTTCTAAAGTCATAAAGACTATGCTTACATTTCAGTATGCATAGAGTTCACTTTTTTGTGGAACTTTGTTTTGGATCTCGATGAGAATCATACCTCATGAATGAATTCATCTAAGATCAGTGGGGTTCACTTATATGTGAAACTACCTTTTGGTTGAGTTTAACTTGTTGTATATCTAAAACTCTTGGTTTGTCATAAAAGGATTCATGTTTTCAGTTGGATTACAGATCTTTTATGATATAGACCATATGGTGATGTGGATGATTCAATATTTTGTTTTGAACATTACACTATCTATCTATTGGATTGTGCTATATGTAGAACATAGGAGGAGATTGTTGGGTATATAATATAACCCATGTATGTTCTAATATAAGCCCAATAAGATAATGAACCGGTGTAGTGGGCCTATTTGGGCTAGAGCCCACTAACCTATTAAAACCCTAGTGTATCTAATATATATAGGGGCTGGAGGCAACAAACTTGGTATTCCAAATTAGATACCTTGGGTGTAATGCTTCAAGCAACCTCTTGCTTGACCTAATTACTCTAACATTTTTATTACCACTTTCTCCCCCCATCTCCTTCTTTGAGATGAAGGTCATGCCTTTTTCCTTTGCAATTTCATCCAATCTCTCCTGAATTTCCTTTATCTTCTGTACTATCGTTTTACCTCGAGACAAAATTGGGATGGAATAAAGAAGAAAAGAGAAGAAGTTGTATACCTATTGCTTCCTCTTCCTGGACTGATTTCTGCCTTCCAATTTTAATCGGAGCACTTCCGTTTCAAACTCGTCCATTACATCCGCATCATATGCAACATCCTTTAGCTTTCAAAGCCAATCTTCCATTGCATTCTTAGTTACTTGTTGTTCTTCAACATCTTGAAGCACAGCTTGAATGGTGGATAATGTGCTTGAGAGGTTTTTGATCTCCTCATCAACACCCCACACTAATTTAATCTCTTTTATTGCTCCCTCCAAGTTTCCAACAAGTTCATCAACAATGGGAGATAGTAATAGTTCCATCTTACTCATACGTTCTTTCTGTATAGGAGTGAAGAACCGGCAACAGTTGCAGAGATGTTTTTTTTCTTGAGACTTGATTTTGGCTCTACATCAAGAAAAGAGAGTTTGATTGTGAAAAGTAGTGCTTCTTCAGATGCTGTTTGATCTCTGTTACAATTTTCCAAATCAATTCTCTAGAGTTTATGGCGAGCCAAAGAGCATAAGACAAAAAAAGAGAGACAAAAAATCAATAATTCTTCTTCGGATGTTCTTTGATCTCTAGCTTCCAATTTTCCAAATCAATTCTATACTGTATATGGCCGGCCAAGGAGCATCAAGACAAAAAAAATATATAAAGAATCAACAATTCTTCTGTAGATTTTCATTGATCTCTCTTTCAATTTTCCAAATCAATTCTATACAGTTTATGGCCGGCCAAGAACAAGACACAAAAAATATATAAAGAATCAATAATTCTTCTTTGAACGCTCTTTAATCTCTCTTCCAATTTTTCAAATCAATTCTATTATGGCCGGCCAAGGAGCATAAGACAAAATAAAATTGAAAAAAGAAAGAAAGAAAAGGAGACAAAGAATCAATAATTCTTCATTGAATGTTCTTTAATCTCTCTTTTCCAATTTTCCAAATCAATTCTATAGAGTTTATGTGTGGGCCAAGGTGCATAGGAGAAAAAAAAAGGACACAGAAGCAATAGTTCTTTTCTCTCTCTCTCTCTCTCTCTCTCTCTCTCTCTCTCTCTCTTTTAAATTAATTAAAATAAATCTTGTCAAGGGGTTATTACAGTTCCCAACAAGATCTTACAAAGCAATTAAAAAGAAACAGACATGCTGCGTTTGTGTAATTATCAAAGAATGGTTGTGCTGATATCATTTCCTAATCAAAATATGGTTTTTTATGATTTGGCAACCAAGATAATAAATGTTACTATAATCTTCTCATTAAACAATATCATAAAGGTTGTAAGTTTTTAGACATGAATTTTCATTTTTTAATATAGTTTATTAAGAAGAAATCTCCCAAAGTTTAGATGATTAGCAAAATCTCCTACAACATATCAACAAGAAATCTCCTGAATTTTGGATAGTCACCCTTTCTCAACTAACATTAAATATGTAAGGGCTCCACATATAATGGAAAAGTTTTATATTAACTGGTCCGTCGATCTGGTGGTTGATTATGAGCAATTGATCAATACCTTGATCAGATCATCCAATCTATATGGCAATGGGACCAGATCAATGGAAATGATCGAACATGAATTCAACTCAATGGCTGTGTGGTCTGAATCTTTCACCATGTCAATCCAGTGGGACCCAATGTCGATGGTGACATAAATGTGCAATCCCGACCGTTGATCTTGTAGAACATTTTGATGATAAAATGCAAAAAAATGGCAGATGGACCTGATCAATTAGATAGGACCCACGCGAGGCGCTACTAGGAATGAACCTAACAGCCATAGTTTTTGTAATTTTATACCCTGAAAACTGCTTTGTAGAAACCCTACATATCAAGAGGTTAGGATAATCCCTGATAAAGGTGGGCCAACTGAAATGACTGGATCGACTGCCCCGATCATGTCCACATGACATGCATAGGGCCCATGTAGGAAAGTGGGCCCTACTGTAGTGGACCACGGCCTTAAGTCTCCCTAACAAATGATGTTGACGGTTAAATTGATGTCTTCCATCCGAAATTCTGAGGCTCTTAAGAAGACTCTAATTTCAGAACAAAGTTATCACCAAGGAGATTTAAAGTATATATTTTATGTCTTTTAGGATAAATCTACAAAATGGAAAAAAAAACACTTAAAATAGAATAATGAAGAGTTTTTTGTTTTTCTAAAACAAGAATCAACCGGTCTTTCATTTCCTACACTCAAAGAAAGGCCAATCCTTGATGGCTCTTAAGAAGACCCAAAGTTTGAAACCATTGCAATGTAATAACAGAATGGGGCAGTGGCATTTTTAAGTAATTTTAAGAGGCTGTTGTTGGATCAAATATCAAGGGTGGTACGTCTCACGTATCATCTTGACGGGACTTCATGGTCGCCCACCATATAATTTCTCCTTGAACCAACCCTATTCAATTTTTATTTAGAGGGACCTTCACTTCTATGATGATATCCCCATAAATTAACCATAAGTGTATCATTTCTTTCTAAATCATGGAGAGAAAAAATCTTGCAAATTTTTTTTTTCCATTGGAAATATTTTTCTTGCATTCGAAACAGGGTATGAAATCTCTTTCAATGCCACCAAAATATATTCGTACTTGCACATTTAGGCCCTGTTTGTTTTGGATTTTGAGAACTAGCTGTCATTCCAAAACTGATTGTTGGGCTCAAATTTATGTTTAATTTTGAGCTAATCCGGTAGGCTAAACGAGAGGGGATGGATTTATTTATTTAGGGAAAGCAGGCAACTCATACCGATCAGAAGGTACAGAATAAAGTCTTGTGGTCAAGCGGTATGCGCCTATACGTACGTATAGGGGTCTCCAATGAAGGCATTTCTTTGGACCAGTCCAAGGTGCCAAAAAACAGTTTTGAACTCACAAAGCGCATTTATAATTACATGGAAAACTATCAAACGGTTCAAACAAATATAGAATTAAATGCACTTTGTTAAAATGGACCAATGGAAGTGCCCTTGTAGATGATTTTTTGCAAGGGCACCCTTCAGTTTATAATTCCTCAACGGAATAGGAATGAAAAAAGGAAATTAATTAATTTTTGAATAAAAACCCTAACGCCCGGTTTGTTTGAGATTGTGACAACCGATTGTGGGCTCCAAATCGATTATTGGATTCAAAATTAAGTCCAATAATCTGTTTGACTCACACAATCGGTTTTCAGAATCTAAAACGAACAGGGCCTAAGGTAGAAACCCGTTTTATTCTAATAATTGTTTCCAATGCAAAAGAAATTTGAGAGAAAATATGAGAAGTGATATATTCACCCCTTTTTTATTTCCCTAGTAAAAAACAGGGTGAATATATCATTTCTCCGGTATATTCCGAGTCCGATTAGCCTTTGGGTCCGGACTTCTTTGATGACAGGGAGACATAAGAGTTTTCAAGCATTATGTTGAAAGGAACAGGGCCTTAGGGCTATTAGACTCAACCCGGTAAAGCTAGCATTATGTTGTTTTGAGAACACCCACTTTTTTATTTATAAACTCATAAATTGTCACATGTTGTTTCGATAACTACAATTGTTATTATTCCATAAATATTTGAATTGAGATTGGCACCTATTTTCTATTTTCAAAAGGGAAATGTTATCAGCACTACTGTATATTGATGAGGGCACTCCTCACTTTATTAAAAGTACGTTATGGTCCGCACTATAGGATGATCCAAACTGTCCATTAGATGGGCCACAGCCTAAATAGGGTGTGCCCCAAAAATTATTTCCATAGGTTGATCCCAACCCTCCTTTCATAATTATAAAGTTTATGTTTTCATTCTATAAAATTAGGTTTGTCACAAATTATACTCTAGAATAAATTTTTTTCATTAACAGAGAAGATGATTTTTTCGTAAAAAATTAAAATAATAATTCTCAGAAATGAGTTAAGAAGCATGATTCTGATTCTAGAAAGAATTCCAAAGAATAAAAAATGATTCTGATGTCAAGAATGGGAATAAATAGGATGGTTAAAGAACCGGTTTCTTAGAATACAAGTCGACAGGGCCAACATACTGCTTCTCATTGGCGGGATATCATAAATACTTTCCCCAATCATGGTCAAAAACATATCCGAAGCTTATCATAAATAAGAAATTAGAATCTCAAAAAATGCTAGAATTTAATCTAGATAACAATTTGTCACAAAACATATTTTGGTATTTTCATGAAAAAAAATATCCAGGTCTCAAGAAAAGTTATTTCCAAATAGTAGAAATTTAGATAACACAATAGTTAGAAATCCTTTTTCAAGACATGCACACCAATACATGTAAAATCTTGTTGTCAAGACATGCGAAGCAATAAATGGAAAATC
The DNA here is from genome assembly GCF_043159265.1 of Tasmannia lanceolata. Classification (NCBI taxonomy): domain Eukaryota; kingdom Viridiplantae; phylum Streptophyta; class Magnoliopsida; order Canellales; family Winteraceae; genus Tasmannia; species Tasmannia lanceolata. Next base: position 56,165,760 of record NW_027518695.1, on the reverse strand, counting down.
TTTCGACAAGACATGCTAGACCCGGTTTCAACAAACAGGATGTTGAGAAAATCCGCTAGGTAAATCCGATCCGATCGTGCACAAATGAACAGAAAAGTAAAATAAGAAAACAAGCCACAAGATGAACATTGAGATTTTACGTGGTTAGGCCAATTCCTTTCCTTGCTTCTCTCACCCAAGCTTATCTTTTCATGTGCTAATCCATAATTGTCGACTATGAATCCTCTTCCAATTAGGTCTTTTCTTTCCTATTTTCCTCCTACAAGATCGTTCCCATTTGAATGGATTCTAATGGAGTTTACTCCCCATATTATAGGCCGTGAATCGAGTTTTCTCTCTGGTTTTTATTGTGTGATAGTTAACACCATATGCTTTTTTTTAATGGCAGGATAACTTTTATTAAACAGAAAAGGGAAAGGATAAACCTACAGACTGAGAATATCAGAGTAAACCCCAAAATAAAGATAAAAAATATATTAAGCATAACCAAGTCATGGGGAAGAAAATAAAAAATCTCTAAATAGGCATAGCTATCACAGAATGAGCAATTCGAACAACTTCTTCCGAAAGGGAGATACATCCAATCATTCATTTCAAGTAATCCAATGAGGTGAGAGAATGTCCATCACGTGGAGGTAGGCCGACTATATTGTAACAAAGGTTTGATCCCCACTATATTGTAACAAAGATTTGAAGGTCCCGATGTATCGACCATCAGGAAATTTTGAAATATTCTCAAATAGATTGGAAACAGTGATATAGAACTATGATGACAGGATAGAAAGGTGCTAAGATAACTGTTTCTTGGACTATCGTTCAAAAAAAAAAAAAAAAACTGTCTGTTGGACTTTTTTTTTATTAAAAACTGTCTATTGGACTCTTACTCTTTTTCTTTTTCTTTTTCATAAAAAACTGTCTATTGATTGGACTATCGTTCAATCCATGCCTATATACCTCGAAGAAAGAAAAAGACTAAAAGATCAAACAATGTTCTAGCTTTTGTTCAAAGATATCAATGCTGCTCACTAGTAAGGAAAGAAAAACAATTCATATAGATGGAGCTTCAAAAAAAAATTGGGCAGTGCATCCAAAGGCATTCAAAATAGAATTGCTAATGGAAATTTCATTGTTGGCCCTTTGGATTTTTTTTTGTTGCTATTAAGAATAATGTAATGCAACAGTCTAGACTTTTTCCTATGCTAAAAAACAAGAACAACATGCTCTTTCATTTCATAAATTCAATCACAGGCTAATCTATGAGTCTCATTTAAGTATAAAACCAATATGACAGTACAAAAAGAATAACAACATACATATTTATATTGCAATCATGAATTGCATACAAACCAATCATAGCTAAGTTTGTAGGGGGAAAACATAACCATACATTATTATCTCCTGGAAAGAGGGCTGCACATACACATAATCTCACATTTTGTACTTTTTCCAACGAGAGAAGGGTGCCGACTAAATTCGCTAACCTGAAATGGAAAGATTTACTAACCTGAAATGGAAAGATTAACATGTAAGTTGAATTTATATTACTTTAATTTTAGCTGAAATTGATACATCCTTGATTTGCTGCATAGCTATATTACATAAACATAGAATATCCAGAGAAATAACTCCATGGACTCTAAAGGTGGAGAAAAAACTACAGTACGACAAGTTCTTTACATAGTCATGTTCAACTGAAGCAAAATCTAAACAAGTGACAAATTCAAACAGTAATGAGTATTGAATGGAAAGCTAACTGAATATTTCAGAAAGTACCCAATAGAGAAATAACATTAAAATGAATTTAATCACCACCAATCTCTATTCAAAATAAGTTTTACACTAGAACACTTAAAAAGGCAGTTAGGCAGCTGATAAGAAAATTATTTGGCTCCACTATTATTTAGTGAAGATTAAAACAATATATGGCCTTCTGTACTTTTTCTTGACATCCCCAACAAAGGCTGAGCAAATCTATCCATCCAACCAGATCTTAGACTATGAGTAGTATATGAGCAAGATGACGTATTCTCTTGGAATGTTGAGAATTATAATAAGATGACATAATATTTTGAATATGGTGCACGTACTGTTTAGTCGCTATGCCCATTTCTGAGAGATTCAATCTCTCAAGGATAGATACAAATTTTGCAAGCTTGTTAATTTTTTTTCAGTCCCTGACGACGAAAGAACTAAATCTTAATGCTCTGTTCGGTTGCTGGAAGTTCGGTGGGGGATTAGGAGACGAAGAAATCAAAGGGAAGAAGACAAGAAGATTAGATTGGGAGAAGAATAGTGGAAGATTGACCGGTGGTGTTCGGTTACGTGGCAATCCGCGAGAACTTTAGCGGAAGATGTAGGGTGCCATTACCAAAATGAAGGGTGGAAAAGAGAGAAAGGGAGAAAAGAGAATAAGACAAGAACTTCTTGAGATCTTCTCCTCAAATTCCACCAAAATGGTGAAATTTGGGGAGAAGATTATGGGGGGAGCATCTCCGCCAAGTAGGCTCGACCTAGGATAAAAAGCAAGAATGATGTCTAGAAGTTGTCTAGTGGTCAAAGGTCTAAATGACAACCGAACATGCTTTGGGGAGATCTTTGGAAGATATCAAGCATTTGAAACTCCTACAATCCCCCCAAAATGAGCAACCGAACAGGGCATAAGGGATGCTTTTTCTATGGAAGACAAACGCCTAGAAAATCTTCAGTTTTCTTAGTATTGGTAGACATTTCTGAGACATCATCTTTAATAAGTTTGATCAGAGCATCAGACCATTGTCATAACTTGCAACATTCTTTGAAGCTTCTCGTATACCTCTCCTTCCATAACTCCAAAAGGATGAGGAGCAGCAAATCCTTCCATAATATAACTTTGCATCCAAAGAAGGAATACGTGTCACCAAGCCATCAGATTGTATCTTGAGGAACTCAACGAAGGCTGAAAGATAGAAAAAATTGAACAGAAATCCTTCAAAATGAAATTGAGCAACTAAAAGTATATGCCTTGAAGATTCAGTATTTCCAGCTATGGATCCTACAATTCCTTATAAAGCTCCCTGACAACCCCTTCGTCCATCTTGACCCTGGCTAATAGCCTAGATTGAGCCCGGGGACTGATCTTCCTGTTGGCTTTGCTACAACAGTACTCATAGTGTAAGGTCGACGGGTGGCATAGCTAAATTCCTCATTGAGATGACTGGACAAACTCTCGACCTGATTGTTCCAGCGCAACGATTAATAGCATCTTTGGAACTCATTTCATTGAAGTAGTTAGGGCTCTAATTGAGTGAGCCGTGGATCATAAATGATGAGCGTAGCTTAATTTAGCTAATCTCACAACTCAAGAATTTGGATAGAGTTAAGAGAAATGCCTAACTTATAAGAGGTAGAGAGCAAGTATTGTCATTTCATATCATAAATCAAGCAATTTTCAGGGTACAACAAAATAGTCATTTCTCTTATATTATTACCTAAGAAGCCACTTCAAATCGTAAATCAAGCAATTTTCATGGTACAACAACCCAATAGGGTCCTCTTCAAGTCCAAACTTATGCTCTAACAGAACACACCAGTTGGGAGGTGCCTAAAGCAGCAATGCTTAACCTATTGGGTACTGAAAGTACTATCATTAGGAGAAAGACATTTAATAAGTTATGCAAACATTTGTTTTGCAACTCTCTGGATTGTTGATTACATGTTTGGCATCTAGATTTCTTTAGTTTAGTTTTTCTACTTGTCAGTAGGAGGTATGGGCCAATATGTAGAGGTTTTAACTTTTTGAACTTCCAATTCTGTTTACTGATGCAACCTAATAAAATAAGTAATCAATGACAGCATTTTAATATATTTCTCTGCTCTCATATACAAGAATACAGGATTGTCAATACATTTCAGTGTTACATTACAGGCTACATAATCAAATTGTTTCACTACTTAGGCTGTTATTTAGTAAATTATTTTTGTATTTGCTAAAATTTGCAGTCTCTCACTATTATGCGTTTTTTTAGCATATTCATACAGATTCTTAGTTAGTACAATAATGTTTCCTTGAATGTAAAGCCAATATCGAAGAATTATTAGAAGTTACAAAGTGAATGCCAGCTCCATGTACCCATAGTGCCACACACCCATATGGCTGAGTATTGGAACAATTGGGATACATATTGTCTGATAGGGTTGTGAAGAGTGGTCCCAACACTTTCGCCAGTTGCTCTGAACCATGTCTTTGTTTGAGGCTTGGATAACATGGGGTTATCGGCCCCCCAAGTTTCCAAAATTAAAAATCAAAAAATAATTTATTGAGTATTTGAATTTATTGTCCTATTTTACTCCAAGTAAAATAAGTTTTATCCAATATTTTAGAATGTCGTGCACCATTTTATTCAGTAGGGTGACTAGCCATGCCAACTCAACTTAAGGTCACGACTAAAACCTGGTAATCTTTCTGAATACAACCACATGCCTAGGCTACATTATTATTTTTAAAGATAAAAATATATCATTTGAAAATAAAACCATGTGGTACAACAAAATGGAACGAGATGTCCCAACAAAGAAGGTACCAAGCAGGTGACTAAAAAGTACTAACAACTCTATAACCCAACCACTATACCTAAGAAAAAACTAAATCTCAAAGAACCTGCCATCAGGAAAATAGTGCCTGAAACAAAACAGCAGCACAAAATGGATGAAACATTTGCTGGTTGGATAGATGTAGCAGGACGCGGACAGGAACAACAACCCCTCTGACGTGTACCACGAACTACTGCAAGGGGAGGGTGTTCTCAATGCTTTGCGAAGAGCGCTCCACGCTCTCTCCTTTGGTTCCTATTTGCAGTATCTTTAGCAGATGTCAAAATGTAGTTGAAGAATGTTGGACTTAATTTTTATAGATAGAATTCTAACAGCCATTTTGCTAATCTCCAAGGTCCATAGGACATTCTTCTACTACATCAATTGGCATGGATCAGCTTTGACTATAAGATTTTCGAATAGTTCTTCCTTGAAGATACAAAGAGCTGCCAAGAGTACTACTTCATTAATCTATTGTAATCTTTGTTCATCTGTTTTTCATATAATACAAGATTGTCGTCTCTCCCATGGATGTAGGCACCATTTTCAAACCGCATAAAACACTAGTGTTATCATTATATTAGTTTTTTGTTTCCTTTTGTACGTGAGATTGAATTAGGCCTATCAGATTTCTACAACTCCTATTCATCTAGGGTGATTGCACGTATCTGTAGGGAATAGTCCCACCCTAAAAATTGGGGTGGGGATATCCTATGTCTTAAAAAAAAGATTTCTACAACTACAACTCCTATTCATTTAGGGGGGGCAAAGCTTCCAATCAACAGATGAAGAATCCAAAAGGGCTCAACTAGTAAGATTTCTAGGGCCAGACAAAACATGGTTTTGGTGTTGAAAAGCATACTACAGTTGCTCGGTTGCATCTGAACCATCAGTTTTTCAATGATTGTACAAGACTTAGGGATTGAGCCAGTGGCTTTGCATTGCAATCCCTGCCCACTTATGCTTTAGTAGAAAGTTACACACAATACACACCAGCAAAGCAAAGAAAAATTGTTAACAAAGACGGAGCTTCAAGAAACAATTTTGGCTGTGCATCTAGAGGCATTTTACATAGAATGGGTAATGGAGATTTCATTATTGGCTATTTGAATTTGTGGTAGCTATTAAGAATATTGCAATTCAACTCTCTGAACTTGTTTCTTCTTCCTTTTTTGTTCTATTCTAAAAAACGAACACATATTGGGTCAAAAGACAGTTCATGAGGCTCCTTTAGGAAGTCCTGAAGCATCAGACTAATATAACAATACAAAAGGAAAGGAAAACATCAAAATGTATGAAGATTTATCTTTGTGGTTGGTAAGAAGGAAATCATGAATTGCATAGTAACCAAGCATAACTTTTTTTGTACGGAGGTACCTATTGGTTATTAAATTCTATACTTACATGATGTTCAAGATCCGTTCCAGACTGCATATTTAGATAATATGCCATCTGTATTGTTCCATAAGAGAATGGTGCCCGCTGAATTCGCTTAACCTGAATGAAAAGATTAGCATGTAAGTTGACATATATATTACTTGAACTTCGCGTCAATTTGGTACGTCTTTGATTTATTGCTTAGATGGAATACTAAAACATAACAATTTTGAGATAAATAAAGTCATGGAATGTAAAGTTGTAGAAAAACTACAGGATGAAAATTATTTTCGCTGCATGTTCAACTAAAGCAACATCTAAACAAGTAGATAATTCAAACGATAATGGGTATTCAGAAAAACGTAACTGAATAATAAAGAATTGAATGACCTTGTACTTCTAGAAATAATTTGTTGGAAGAGTCTACAGTGAGACAATAATAAAATTTTTGGTAAATTTTTTTAAAGAGGAGAGTATGATCTGTGTGGGATTTCCATTTTTGGAGAGAGATGGATTAGGGTTTTGAAAAGAAGATAGAATTGAGAACTATATAGAAGAGGAAAAAGGATCTATGGCTTCGAAGGGTGTAAGAAGGAAAACCGTGTATCTAATAGGAGGTTAAACTCAATCCCTTGTAAAGGGAACTTGATCCCTATTGAATGGAATGGTGTAATATCTTCTATAATCATGTAAGAGAGAGAGAGAGAGAGGAGAAATCCTTCATAGGGGAAATAATCTGTTTTTCTTTGTTCTATTAATGAGCTTGACAATGTATTTTGCATAAAAAAAATTACCAAAAAACTAAAATACCATAATAAACAGAAATCAACATGCACGGATAGACGTAGATAGATGACATGTTTGAAATGCTCGCTAGTACAGAATGTTCAACAAAGTCAAACTAAGAAGTGGCTAGATCAAATCCGAATCAACTCGGGTAATGAATGGGAAGACCACATTCAAGGCAAAAAATAGTCTCATTGGATGGCTTCTGATGCAAGCTACTTTTGTTTTTTGGCAAGATGTTCACTTGTGTGGAGTTCCAAAATGGTGAGTTGAATGAAAACCCAATGGCGACTTTCTTTCCAAGCGAGGGAGAATGATGTCATCCAAAGAATATAAGTCACATGGTTCACAAGGAGGAGGCCATCTTTGCAATGATAAAAGTGGACGAAATTAAAAAGAATAAAAGAAAGAGTCGAAAAGGAAGTTAACATAAAAAGGAGGCATATTGGTGAGTCTGCTATCAGTTGGTATGCTTATGGGTGGACTAGAAGTTTCAGGCTCCATTCTGTATGGGTTTTTACACTTGTGGGATGTCTCGTGCCCTCTGTTGTATTTACTCTTATAGCAATAAAAAAATCTGTTACCTTTTCAAAAAAATAAAACATAAAACGCAATCTACTGTGACCACATATTGCGGGTCCAAATGGTAGTTATGAGTTGCCAATCGTTGACCTATATGCATTGTAGACTGTTTCTAGGATGAATGCAGTTAGTATTTGAATTTTCCATGCATTGTAGGTTGCATAACTTTACCTTTCATAGTTTGCTATTCTTTGTAAGTTGTTCGAAATCTTCAATGATAGCCTATATCAGATAAGGGAGGTGGTTCATGGTTCATGTATGGAACTTTTGATTGATATGACATTTATACTTAAAAGATTGAAAGCTGGTAATTGTGAGGAATATAGAATTGCCGAGCAGCCTTTCTTCCCTTCAACTTCCGGGTAGTGTTAAATGTTATTTTATCGTTGGCATTGAAATTATCTTTATCTCCTCCACATCCTTCTTTGTGCTTTGTACCCATGTTCTAGCTATTTGTATTTGGATAGCTTTGAATTTTCGTCAAACATGTAATAGGAGAAATAGTCATCGTTTGTTTCTCGGAAGTAGGTAAATCGATAGTTTTTATAATTTAAAAGTTGTTTTTTCTGAGTTTTCTAGGCAAAGAATATTATTACTTACTTAAGTTTCAATAGTTATAGAGTACCAAGGAGACATTTTTTTGGGTTCATTTAGAAAGTACTATCAGTTTAGGACTAGAAAGTTATGGTGTAGACATTAGAAGAAGCTTTTTGTACAAGGACTCTCCACATAATTCATGGTAACCTTTCAATGGAACAGTTCATGATTATTCCTTTCAATGGAAATTTTTATTCACAAATAATTCATGATTGCTAATTTTAATGGATCTTTTTTACTGCTTCTATGAAAAAACAGTTCATGATTTTGGAATTTTTTTATTTGTTGGGAAATTTCTATAGGAATTTTTAAAATTTTCTATCTCTCTACTTCATTGTTCGAATTAAAGTTTTTTGGGTGGGTACGCTGGGGTTTGGGGGACCCCTACCAGGGAATTAATGAAAGAGAAGTATTATAATCGTATATAATGCTCTCCTGATCGATCAAGTTGGAGGGGATGATGAGGAGAGGGTCACCCCCTTGGGCAGCACCTTGTTGACAATAGATGGCTGTAGCATTGGTTTCTCTTCATACATTAAAAAAATCTTCCAATTCATGTTGTGTATACTTTTGATTTACATCAGTTATACATTAATCATGACTACTAGATATGCATGTTCCTAATCACTGTTTGAAGTTTCAGCAATCATGTTTCATATTGGGCTCTGGAGGCTTGGCATGAATCAACTGGGATTAATTTTTATACATTAAGACTGAGATCAATAGACAAATATGGAAAAAGGAACGATCAGTGCCTTCCAATGAAGCTTAATTTTTATATTTTGTCAAGTAAGGTGAACTCTATTTATGAATATGAATGGATCATGCAATAATCCTCCTTTGGAGAAGATAGTATAGGCATTTGGAGGTTTGAATAATGGAAAATTTCCTTCTTTATGAAAATTTTCGGGTCTCTGCTTCAAGGAAATTTAATCTAGACTGGATATGGAGGTACTATGATGGAAGAAAGACAATTTTCTCCAGATGTAGCAAGATGAGTTGACATTATTGCGTAGGGTGGTTGATAGTTTGGGATAAAGAAAAATCCAAAACAACCTTGCATGTAATTTTACAAAAGCAAATTGGTCATTGGACTGAAATCCATATATAGAAACTTAATATGGATGATAATGAAATGAACTCTTCCCAACCAAATTGGCTTGAGAACATGTTCAGTCTATAGAAACTATCTAATATAAGATTGAGTTTATATGAAAGGAAATAATAAGCTTATTCTAACATAATATATTTCATAAATAGACCCCCAAAAGGAAATTCTTTACAAAGAAGAAGTAAAAGGTCAACTTTTTGTTGTCTACTATATTGTATTAATTTTGAATCCAGAAACCACAGTTCCCCATTTATCTTTTCTTGTACAAGAAATCATGGATACAGTCTTTAGAATCACATTTAGCCCCAACTGAGACTTTTGACTAACCTCGGTGAATGGATAAAAAGGCATCCAAAAATGACGGAGAAGGGGAAACATATGGAAACAGGCAGGGATCATTCATTTTTTTTGGGTAGGTGAGCTAGGATATAACCTCCAACTTCTTTATCATTCTTTATTTTGTAGGCCTAAGCTAAAAAAGTAGATGAGAATTTGAAAGAAATTGGAGAAAGTTTAGGGCAATAAAAAGTTGCAACTAAGAAAGGTCCAATGAAGCAATTTAAGTTAACATGTGTGTGTGTGTGTGTGTGTGTGTGTGTGTGTGTGTGTGTGTGTGTGTGTGTTTAACTCTTTCTTATTTAACAAAAAAGAAGTCAATATGCCAGTGTGTTTGCGTCTGTGTTTTTAATTTTTCTTATTTACAAAAAATATTCAATGTGTGTGCACACGTGTGAGAAAGAGGGAGAGATAGAGACAGGGTACAGGCAAGTTGGAAAATTAATTCAATGTTGATGCTAAGTTCTAATAGAAGTTGCTGTAATAAATGCAAAAGAGAAACCTTTAGACACCACTCCATCTTCTTATAAGCATATGGAATGTAACTGTTTGCAAATCAAATCACCAATAAAAAAGATACAAAGAATAATAACAAGGAACGACCAATGAATAGAAAGCTCAATAAAAATCCATGGTGGCTTGTTTGACATTAATAAAGTTAACTATGCATAGATCTTAGTTACACATATTGATCACATTCTTAATGAAGACAGTTTTTTTCTTCTGGAGAAACTGAAACTAATTGTAAAAGGAGAACAGAGAAAAATAAAACATATACTGCACCAAGGGAAAAAGCCAATAAAGGAAAAAGAAAAGGAAAACACATAAGAACCAAAGCAGCCTAAACAATGCTTAAATTCAGCGATGGGTACTCGGTAAATTCATCCCAGTTGGATTCTTTTTGTTACAAAAAAGGTAACAATTTATTCTAGACTACTAGTAAATTCGAAAATAAATGAAGAAAAATGTAAGAACCACTCTAATAGCATCATATCAACTAATGTCAGATTTGATTTTGGAGAATAAAAATTCAACCTAGACATACAACAAAGAAAAACATTTAACCTACTTTGAACCATGTAAGACAGAATTTTGTATGGGCATCTAGAATTTCTTTGGGTAGATGTTTTTTCCAGCATCATGTTGTTCCATTCTAATCTATAGAGCTAGAACAAAGAGTCTGGCAAATCTCTTACACAAGTATTCTACTAGCATCACATCAACTAATTTGGAATTTGATTTTAGATTAAAATATCTCAACCTAGACATACTAACAAAGAAAGCATTCTACTAGCATCACATCTTGCATGTACCTCTCAAAGTAAAAATTAACAGAGTTTTGATGCTCAATTCTAACAGAAGTTGGCATAATAAATTCAAGAGGGAAACCTTTAGAGTGTAGACAGAATTTCGTCTTCTTACAAGTATAGGGAATGTAATCAATTGCAAATGAAATCACGAATCAAATAACATTTAAAGCAAACCAACACTTAATAAAAAGGAAGAAGAGTTGAAGAGTTGAATGCCTAAAATTTCAGCCACAAGATCAATTAATAGAATGATACCAAGAAATAATGACAAGGAACAACCAATGAGTAGCAAGGAAAATAAAAATCCATGGTGGCTGGTTTGACTTTGTTAATTTTAATTATGCACAGATCTCACATTCATACATTGATCAAATTCTCAAGTAATGTATACATATACAAAGATATTTTTTTTATTTTTTCAAGGATTAGTTGAAACTTGTTGAAAAAGGAAAACAAAGAAAAGTACAACAAACACTCCACCCAAGGAACATAAATCAAAGGGTCCAAAACAGAGCATAAATTCAATGAAGCATAAAAGATAAATTCATCCCAGTTAGGGTTCCTTTTGTCTCAAACAAGTCATAATCTACTGTATATTAGGCAAAGACTAAGACAAAAAAAATTGAGATATAATGAAAAAATTAAAGAAATGATTGGATTGGGGAGAAGAAAGTGGGGTAATTTTCACTTGCCTTTTCTTTTAATTTTTCATGGATGAGTGTCCTTCTTTATGAACCTGAAATTCCAGTAAAATTAATTATTTCCTTTGTTTTGTAAGAAAGTGAAAGAGAGAAAATGAGGAAATGAAAAGAGATAGAGAGAAATTGAGGTTTACTATTCTTTAAAATAAATAATGGATTGAAATCTATTCATATGATTAATAAAATCCAAGAGCCCTAATTTGGGATTGAACCTCTAGCTCAATGGTTAAGGCTTTTTCATCAACCTGGAGGTCGGAGGTTCAATCCCATCTTACATACCAAAAATAAATAAAACAAAAGCCAAGAGGAGAGACAGTCGTGTACCTTCTCCAGAGTAGTCTTCAAACCCTCGAGCCATTTATCTCTATTTTGGGAATGTGTGAGATATTGAGCCAATATTGGCCTCCGTCCCTTTGACACTGTTTCCCTACTTCCGGACAGCCATAAATTCCTAATCCCAGAAGCGTGGTGGGCAGCCCTTCCTCCGGCAAGGAAAGGAGTTGAGGACACCAACTAATGGTCAATGTTTCGAGGGAGGTGAGGTTCTTCAACATCCCCTTGGGCAGGGATTTCAGATTATCACAAGAAAAGATACTGAGGGTTTTAAGCGTGGGGGGCAGTAGCATGCTTGGAGAGAATTCGAGTTGTGAACATTCAGAAATTTTCAAGGTTTGGAGGGATGTAAGGTTTTTAGAAAAGATCTCAACATTATCAACTGAGAGATATGTAAGCATGTCAAGCATTCCCTCTGGAAACTGCTGCATTAGAGGGCACTTTCTAATTCTCATCCTACGGAGGCCGATGATGTTTGGCAATGACTCAAGTTGTGGACACTCATTAATATCTAATTCTTGAGCACGTGAATGGGATAGATGAATTATTGCATCTTTGACTATTAATGGCACAATTAAATTTTGCTTTTCTTAACTATTGTTTGATGACATTAACTAGTGCTTAAATGGGCCTCATTTGATTAGTAAAAATCTCGCTATACTAACGATTTGAGATGGACCACTAGTATGATCTCATGAATTACATATTTTGGCAATATGATTGGCAATATGTGTCCCATCATTAACTAATCTGATCCATCCATTTGATAGGCCATGCTATGTGATGTCAAGATCTAAAGAGGGACTCAAATTGTGAAAAATTCTATAGATCAGACAGTTGGGATCATCCTATGGAAATGATTTTTGGGGCACAACCTATTTACGTGTGGCCCATCAAATGGACGGTTTGGATCATCCTATGGTATGGGCTGTACCTTCCATTTTGAAAAACTTGGGGTGAATTCATACATAGAAGGGGGTGAATTTATCACCGCCTGGAAAGAAAAGTAAGTTGATTGTGAGGCAAGACCAATAGGAAAAAGATGCAATAATTCATCTGTGAGATGATCTGAAATGTTGGCTTGATTGACCTTGCTCTGGATCTCCTATATATATATGCCCCAAAAATCATACAAATCTTTCCATCTTGACATCACATAGCATGGCCCATCAAATGGATGGATCAGATTAGTTAATGATGGGACACATATTGCCAAAATATGTAATTCATGGGATCATACTAGTGGTCCATCTCAAATCGTTAGTATAGCACCAGTCGGGAGATTTTTACTAATCAAATGAGGCCCATTTAAGCAGTAGTTAATGTCATCAAACAATAGTTAAGAAAAGCAAAATTTAATTGTGCCATTAATAGTCAAAGATGCAATAATTCATCTATCCCATTCACGTGCTCAAGCCAACGAGCACCATACATTAGAAAAAAGCTAAGGTGGAGGGCTCAGTTGAAGAAAGATAAAAAAATCTTAGTAGAGTTTCATACCGGGCAACAAGAAATAACTTGGCAAAACTTGGATCACTACTGGAATCAAATGGAGAAACTCCAAAAACAAGTTTAGAAACTCCAAAAACAGTAATAGATCTGCCATACCTTCTTCCTGTATTGGAGAGAAAAACCAAAGAAAGCAGCAATGAGCTAACAAATTGTGCTTCCAAAAAAGCAAGATTAGATCACTATGAACTCAAAACACCTCTGTTTTTTAGCACAGAGAGCCTCTTGCAGTGGGGAAAAACAAGTAATGGATCATTCTTTTGACGTAAAATGGGTGTAAAACAAATTTTTTTTTGATGAGTAAAACAAATTTTACACAGAAAGAAAAGTAAGGAGAAAAAGATGCAATAATTCATATTTGAGAGTTATGTGGCAAGCAAGGAGCACCACACAAAGGAAAAAAAATCTAGCTACATCGCCTACACGTTCTTATCATGGTCAGAAGATTAGAAAACTAAGAAATAATGACCAACAATCGGATATAGATTGATCTGAATCGTTGGGCCTTGCTTTGGATCTCCTCTACATGCCCCAAAATTCATACAAATCTTTCCCCAAAATTCATACAAATCTTTCCATCTTGACCTCACATAGACTTGTCAACAATAGCAAGATCCATCAAATTCATACTAGTCGTCCATCTCGAATCGATAGTAAAGCAAGAGTGGAGAGATTTTTACCAATCAAATGGGGCCCATTTGAGCACTAGCTAATGTCATTGTTCCGTGTGCCCACTTTAAAAAGCAAAGTTTGATTGTGGCCAACACTGCATTTAAAGTCAAAGATGCAATAATTCATCTACCCCACTCAAGTGCTCAAGCCAACGAGCACCACAGGTTAGAAAAACAGCCGAGGTGGCTTCAAGAGAGAAAAAATCTTCGTACCAGTTTCATCCCTGGTCAGAAGAAATGACTGGGCAAAACTTAGATAATACTCGAATCAAATGGATATGCCCCAAATAAGCAAAAACAAGATTAGAAGTTTAGAACTTGGATAATAGCTAGTCTACAACATGATAATGTTTACCCTCTTTTTCTTTCAGAAAATCAATTATATTTAGGTCTCTCCAAGAAAAGCTAAGTAGTCGATTTTTTAGGCTTTAATCTTAATGTTAAAATCTTAGTATAGTTTTAACTTTTAACCGAAATTTTGGAAACTTCGAAAAAAAAAAAAATTATAAAAATAATATTATAATGAAATTTCGGTCGAATTTCCTAAACGATTAATTAATTTATTTTTTTTGCCGAAGTTCAGTAGAAATTTCAGTTTCAACGAAGGCCAAAACTGGGACCGAAACCAAAATTTAAATCCATGGGCATGAGACCATGACCATTGGCCTAGCCTCATGGCCCTTTAGATCGAAGGTCTAGATAGTAGTGCAAGTCCAAATATGTGACCTGATTTTGATGAGAAGATTGATCTTGATAGTTTATGTATCCAAAGTCTGCAAGGGCAGTTAGGACATACGGAAAAGCTCATAAATATCATAAAAGAAAAACAATAAACCAATCAAAGGAACAATTTTCCATGCTTACCAAACAAGTTCTAAATTTTCCTCAAAAACAAAGAAATATTCAAATTTGCAAAATAAAGTTATGGAAAAAGAGTTAGCCAGTCTTTAGAGAACTTATTTTCGAGGGTACAATCGAGAAAGGTGCAGTCAATTCTGTATTTCTGTGGATGTATGGGATCATCTTTGTTTATGGATTGTGGCACAACAGGACGGGAAGCGGGCCCCATTGTGACTAGTCGATCACGCCCAATTAACTTAGCTTAGTTTTCCAGGCTATGATGATCACATGTGACCATCCAGGTGTCATGTTTCAATGTAGAATCAATCAAATGCTATTTTCTCACGAACCCATTTAGTTTTTTTTAATTACCTGTGTCTTGGTAGAGTAGTGGTCAAGTGATCTCCTCGTAAAATAGGAAAGAAGTCTCTGTTTGGTTGCACAAGAGCCTGGCTTTTGTAGCTGCCAGTTTTACTTGAGTTTTGGGTGCCACATCATCAATATGCTATGTTCGGTTGGCATTAGACGAATGAATCCTCCTTGTGCAGTGACATGCCACCCATGTCTTCTACAGTTCTATTAACAAAATACAAGCAAAGGACCGCAAAAATGTGATTTTTTGCTTGGATTTTTTTGGGAATGATCTTCTCTCTCTCTCTCTCTCTCTTACTTTTTTCTCTATCTATATATTGGTAATGATGCCTCCTACCAGTACTCTACTTGGTTGACAAGCAAAAACTACCTACCAATATTCCACGAGGTAAGTTCCAGGTAATTGGTTGCAACCAAACATAGCCCCTTCTTTTATACTTGAAAAGTGGTGTGTACTTACGGTCATGGCCGACAAGGAGCATCACACTATAGTAACCGACTTAATGAAAAGCAAGCTTCATTTTGCCCACACTACATAAAAGACAAAGAAGCGATAATTATTCTTCTGGATTTACGTGTTCTAGTCATCGAGGCACCACACATTAGAAAAAAGTGTAGATCGATCGAGAAGCTCCAAAACAAGATTAGAACTTTAAGGCACAATTTTGTATTTTGAGAACTTATTGTGAGTCCAAAACTGATTATTGGACTCAAATTTATGTTTAATTTTTAGTCCACTAATCAATTTTGGGCCCACAATCAGTACTCAAACTCCAACACAAACAGGGCATAAGATAACCGCGAAGCTGACATTAGATATGTATTGAGAGATGCAAAATCTGCAATGACTAATTAATTCAACTTATAAGACTCAAAGTAGCGAGATGATAAATTTGTACCCCCCTAGGATAATTCGCACCCCTCTACTATGAATTGACATAAAAAAGCGTAAAAAAGAAGGTTATGTGCAAGACTTTTAATGCTCTTTGACATCGATTCCCGTTAAAGGGGTGTGAATTATCCAAGAGGGGTGCAAAATTATCATCGCCATTCAAAGTATTTAGAAATATTGATAAGGATGAAGATACATTCATCAATGGAGGTTCCAAGTGAGCACCACATGTGTTCATCTGATAGGATCCGTCAATCCGACCCCACCTTGATCAAATGACTTTAGCCTCTTCGTTCCATTGGGCCTCATTTAGACTGTTTGTTTTAGATTTTGAGAATTGATTTGAGTCCGAAAACTGATTATTGGACCGAGAATGGAGTTAAAAATTTTAGTTCGATAATTAATTTTGGACTCGGTCAATTCTCAAAATCCAAAACTAAAGGTGCCTAAACTATTGATTTCATAGGACTTAATCTTAAGGAAAAGATGTGTAGTTTACAAACCTAGAGTTAAGAGAAAGAAATTGCTAGACGGTGTCTCTTAGGCTATTTTTTAATGTGCAATGTTCATATGATAGGATCCATTGATCCGACCTACCAAAAAATTGTTGATTGGGATGTTCGTTCAACCAAGACCCAGAGAAAGAAGCAACGAACTAACAAATCGTGATTCAAAAAAAGAAGAAGCAAGTTTAGAGCACTAAGATGGTTGCTTCTCTAGAACTGATAATAACTCTGAAAGCCTCTGGTTTTATTTAGCATAGAGAACCTCTTGCAGAGGGGAAAAACAAGTAATGGATCATTATTTTGACGTAAAATGGGTGTAAAACAAATTTTACACGGGAAGAAAAGTAAGTTCGATTGTGACTGCCAGACCAAAAAGAAAAAGATGCAATAATTCATCTTTGAAATTTATGTAGCAAGCCAAGGAGCACCACACAAAGGAAAAAAAATGTAGCTACACGTTCTTATCATGGTAAGAAAATTAGAATACTCTTTATTGCTTGCAAAAACTAAGAAATAATGACCAACAATAGGAAGAAAAAGTAAGTTTGATTGATCTGAACTGTTGGGCCTTGCTTTGGATCTCCATGCCCCAAAATTATTGCAAATCGTCGATTCTTGACATCACGTGGACTGGTATGAAATGGATGGCTCCCATAAGTTAAAGATGGGACCCATAATGCTCTAGGGATCTCATAGTAGGCCACATAGTCAATTGATCTGAACCGTTCACTTGATCGAACTTGCTTTGGATCTCCTTTACATGCCCCAAGATTCATACGAATCTTTCTATCTTCACCTCACCTGGACTGTCAAAAATAGCAAGACCCATCAAATTTATACTAGTCGTCCATCAAAATACACGGGCATAAAAAATTACTGTGGGGCTCACCTATTTGGGTTTTGTAAATGAAGTGATATATTCACCCCCTTTTCTTCCCTGGGCCACCCCCTTTAGTGTATTTTTTACCATGGTTTCAAATTTCGGTTTCGGAATGCGTTTCAAGCCAAAATTTCAAAATTTTGGATGAAATCTAACGAAATCAAATAAAGTAATATCTATCTCCAAAATTTTTCTGAAATTATAGAGATTTTGGGAAAATATTAAATAATGATTAAAATCCATATTTTTTGGGTGATATTCCTTAAATTTGGGACGAAATTTTGGTCAAAATAAAGCAACATTTCAAACATTAGCGATTTCACATTCGGTATCCACCGAAACCTGAAATTTTGGATTTCAGTCGAAATTTAAAACCATGTTTATGAGAACTCACATCTGAGTTTTTCTAAACCATTTGCCCTGCTGTAGATAGGCCATGCCGCAAAACATGTTAGGATGATTCTAACCCTTGAATTTGTGGGGTTTTCTATATATATATATATATATATATATATATATATATATATTGTTTTTGAAGTTTTTAACCTTGTATATATATTTAGAAATATTGATGAGGAGGAAGATATATTCATCAATGGAGGTTCCAAGTGAGCACCACATGTGTTCATGTAATAGGAACCGTCAATCCGACCCCACCTTGATCAAATGACTTTAGCCTCTTCGTTTTATTGGGCCTCATTTAGACTGTTTGTTTCGGATTTTGAGAATTGGTTGAGTCCGAAAACAGATTATTGGACTCAGAATGGAGTTAAAATTTTAGTTCGATAATTAATTTTGGACTCAGTCAATTCTCAAAATCCAAAACAAAAGATGCCTAAACTATTGATTTCATAGGCTTTAATCTTATGGCCAAGATGTGTAGTTTGCAAACCTAGAGTTAAGAGAAAGAAATTGCTAGACGGTGTCTCTTAGGCTCTTTTTTAATGTGCAATGTTCATATGATAGGATCCATTGATCCGACCTACTAAAAAATTGTTGATTGGGATGTTTGTTCAGCATGAGGCTATTACCGCGTATGCGGTCAACTAGACATATCGTTCAGGTTCACATAGTGGCAACCGAGGGCACAAGAGTCATTTCGCACCTCTTCCAGAAAAAAATCATAGAACCCGTGCCCTAATAGGAAACCTAGCTCGCGGCAAGGATATGTATGGAAACCGACTTCTTAGGCAAGTCGGTCAATCACAAGGACTCCATTAAAGCTAATTTTTCCAAATTACCAGGGATTAGTCTCTCAAAGGGGGACCAAACTCCAAAGTATGCATCACACAACCACACCATTTGTTTCTCTTCAAGCTCTCCTTGCTTTAGCATTTAATTTAAACTGTTTGGTATTCGGTTCTGACTTGAGCATCAGAGCGTGCTCCTGTGTCCAAACACCGGGCCCTTTAATGAATTCTCAGTGATCGCAAGTCATCCTAAACAGCGAAGCTCATCTACAACGCTCAACCTAGGCTCAAGTCCAGATTTCAGCATCAACCGACACCAATAGATAGATTGTTTTGATCACCGAATGGTTGGACCACCCACTTTTAATATACCTTTGCTGCCGGTGTTTTTCCTTGAAAAAAATCTACTCGTAAAATATCACATTTTAAGGTTTCTTTGCATTTTTTCCCCTGAGACAACTTGCAAACCGTACATTGGAGAGTTTCTATATGATGCACAGACAAACCATTTAAAGAAAAATTATGAGCAGGTGAAGTGGAACCCGTTCAATGATCCAAATAATTTATTTGTTAGGCCTAGTTACGATGGAGCATGTATCAAAATCTACTCACGCCGAAAAATTCTCATACTCCAATGGGGTTGTTAGTGGGCAGTGAAAAAACAAAGAAGCAACGAATTAGGTTCTCACATGGGAAGGTTAGAATCGCGATGAGAGTTGATTTTGTTGCATGGCCTAGCCATAACAAGGGCCAGATCCCATCCAAAGTAGGCCCCTCACAGTTTATAAATCGGGGTGTGTCAATTGATGCATTTACATATATATGCAACGACGTACCTTTGATATGGATATATTGATGAAGGTGTTAAAAAATATGTTGTTACACATATCATTGTCAATCTAATATATTGCATTTATATCAGACCCTTCAACTTATGTATTTGAGATTTACAAAACGATAAAAAAGTGTATTATATATTTGAGATGCACTTCTACTTACAATAGGTTTCACATATTGACCCTAGTTTACTTTCATGTAGCCTTTACAAGTAAGCCTAATTCACCATCTCATTTGACCGTTCACAAGTAGGCTCCACTAATACAATCATATAGACTCACAAGTAAAGCCCTATTATACTATCATGTGAGCCCGCAAGTAAAACTATATACATTTTAAGTTTCATACACTAATTTGTTTATCTAGACAAATTTGACATCAGGTTTCTTCATTTTCAGTCTTAGTTCATGGACTACCAGACTCATCATCCCGCCTATTCGACGAGCAACTACAAGAGATGATGTATTCTCTCAGGTTATGGGAGAGGAGAGACATGGCCGAGTATGGAGCCCTATAGAGTGATAGAGAAAGACTGCAGAAGCTCAAAAGACAAATGAGATAGAATAGCAGCGCACATTGATGCAAGAACAATGGGCAAACATTCTGTTGAATTTTAGGGGTAACAATCAATTAATATTTTAATTATGTTTAGTATGATTAAGTTTAAAATTTGTTATTTTACATATTGATTAATGCATCTATCTTACTAGGAATTTATTAGGGGCCATCACAAAAGGCATTTCGAGGACTGGCGGTTGCATGAGAGAGCAACCACATAGGCTCTGTTTTCTTCTTATTCATTTAATTCATCCTAAGTGGCCGCTCTCTCATGCAACACCCGGTCCATGAAATGCCATATGCGATTGTCCTTAGGAAATCCCATCTTATTATATGGTAAGTTCCGAACGCTGCTACTCGATGGTTAGATGAACCACTCTCTTCTGCAAGTCACGCAGTTCCCTCCCCTATCGAGATATATATGTTGATATTTTTACCTAGAATAATGTCAATACTTGACAAGTATGATTAATTATCTTAAATAACTATCATCATATACCCTCAATTGCTCAGGTTGTTGTGATGGGCCTCACACGACATGATGTGGAAGTGGCACACAATATTTTCTTTAGACAGAAGATCCAATGGCAGAAGTTGGGGGCACACCATTCGGACACAGATTCTGTGTAGTCACTATTAAAGTACCCTTGGTTCAAGACCGTTTGGAAGGTTCAAAACCATAAGAGATGTCGTTGGAGCAAATGTCGCTTGGGTTTTTGCATTTTTAAGTAATGTTCATTTACTTATTGATGCATGATGAGCCTTTATTGACATGAATAATTATTTATCGATATTTTTTTTTTTGGTTTATTTTGTTCGCAGGTTCAATGTAATCCAAGTAGTTGAGTCGTACTTTTTTATTTTTTGAGTTTTGATTTTGGTTTTGAGTGTGGTGTTTGATTGGCTTTGACTATCAATTGTTTTGGTGTTTGTGTTTAGCTTTTTTTTGTTAAAATATGTATAAGATGATTTTTTGGTGGTTTAATATATTTGAATTGTGAATTCTTCATGTGTTTTAAGGAATATTGGCTCTATATTAGTGTGGATTTTAGTTTTTCAGTTTTGGTTTACATTCATATACCTATTTTGGAAGTACTTATGCTTGAGGAATTTGGGCCAACAAGTGCAATGAAGAAAGACTTGGTGTCAACAAGAGAAATGAACCAAGAGGTGAAATTTTGTATTTGTAAAAGCCCTCCTCAAAACCAGTAAGATGTAGCTGAGCTTCCTTTTTAGAGAAACTTGGTGCCAACAAGAGAAATGAACCTAGACGTGAAATTTTGCATTTGTAAAAGCCCTCCTCAAAGACAGTAAAGTGCAACTGACCTTCCTTTTTTACTTTTATTTCTTCTCTTCTCTTCTCTATATCTATCTTATAGTTTGATATACTTCTTTGCAATCATCTTTCCTCGAATGCCTTGATAGGAGAGTTACCATTAAAACTTTTAAAGCTATCTATGCTAAGAAATCTATCAGTACAACAATTCTCATTGAACTTCACTTATCATTTGGAATTGTATTACTTTCGGATAATAAATTGTCTGATTTCTCTTCACTACAATGCAGAGGGTGGAAGGTGGCATGGGAAGAATTACGCGTGGCAGAATCTTTCGATCACATAAAACAAATTTTTTTCTTCCCAGACAAATTGAAATTCAGAAGTTTAAGAGAAATTTACCCCAAGATTATCGAAAAGATAAGCACTACTTGATCCACTCACCACTTGGTGTTTTGTGTTTCTGAAACACAAGCTCTTTAGAAGTCGTAGTAGTGGCTCCTTGAGTTGCACGAATTGAAGGATAAAGATATTGAGAACCGATCTTGAGATCCAATCCCAAGTGTATGTTGAAATCCTTTCACCCTTTTTGTTTTTTCTCAAAACTAGAAGTGAGAGAGAGAGGGGAAATGGGAATTGTGTATGTAGTAGAGGAGGTTGGACATCTAAGAGCAATACAATTGCATATCCAACCCACTCTTTCCATTTTATAGGATTTCATGGTGACAAATCGTTTCCCACTTGAATTCCTATTCTTTTAGAATAGGGAAAATGAACAATGGGGGACAAACTTTCACTAGAATTTTGAACCGTGGGGGTCCTAGGTTTTCAAAACCTATCCGATGGGTGACAAAGTACAGATTCTGACATGGACCATGACCAAAATGCCCTTTCACTTATGCTACACGGCTCTTCTTCTACTTTTTACTTTTCTACTTTTTTTCCAACTATTTTCACGGTCTTCCTCCCGCCACTCCTCTTGCCAGCGTGTTGGAGCTCCGAGGAAAGTGAAAAGTAGGGTATTGGTTTATTTAGATTAGGTTTTTCAAGCCGTTCCACTGTTATTTGAGATTTGTTTTAGGGTTTTGCACTATTTAGATTAGGTTTTTTACCTTTCTTTCAACTGTTAATGGAAGTCTGTTTTTTCATATTATTTAGGGTTTCTTTGTTGTATGTGGGAGAAAGAAGACGAAGAAAAAAAATGGATAGATTGTTAGGTTGTTTTTTCCGGTTTACTTCTCTTTCATATGATAACGGAAATATATTTTTGCATATTATTTAGGGTTTATTTGTTGTATGTGGGAGGAAGAAGAAGAAGGGAAAAAATGAAAAAAAAAAAAAAAAAAACTCCTGGATAGTGGACTATCGATACATAGTGCAATGTCTAGTTTTTTCTTTTTCTTTTAAAAAAAAAAAAATCCTGGATAGTGGACTATCAATACATAGTGCACTGTCCAGGTATTATTTTTAAAAAAACAAACTCATGGACAGTGGACTATTGATCCATAGTGCACTGTCCAGTTATTCGACCCAAAACACAGTAGGGCAAAATGGGGGTTGTTAATTCTATATTTTGGGTTATCAAATTACCTTAAAGGATTCATCATTTTGGGGTTATCAATTATCTTAAAGGGGGTTATCATGGGGTTTTCAAGTGTGTGAATGGGGTTATTAATTCCTAAAATAAGGTTATTAATTAACCAAATGGGTTAAGAATGTACTTTTCTAAATTTGGGGTTTCTACTTTGTAAAATGAGGTTATCAAATGAAGTACTAGGGGATTATCAAGTGTTAAAATGGGGGTTTTCAACCCTTCAGAAGGGGTTTTAGGATTATCTTCATGGGGTTATCAAATACAAACTGTTGCAAATACTCTATTTACAAATCACTTGCCAAAATGCATATATACATAGTAGGTTTCAACTATGTAAAATGGGTTTATCAAATAAATTAATGGGGGGTTTTCAAGTATGTTAATGGGGTTATTAAGCAGGGCTTACTAGGTATGCTAATGGGGTTTTCAAGTATGTTATTGGGGCTATCTAACTTCAGGCAGTGATAAAATATCAGAGAAGCAGTTAAAAATATGGAAGACGGTGAAAGCGCTTCTACATGTTAGACTTAAAGATATACCACGCGAAGCTATTAAGATGGCCTTATTACCATTTTGTGAAGACTTCCACTAGGTTATTCTCATTGTTGACATGATGTTTTAGGTGGAGTTTATGTGGAATTTTTGTAAATTTTTAAATGTGAATGGAGTTTATATGGAGTTGATGTGTACTAGCTCTTTGTAAATTTGTGTTTATGTGCATCAATTTGTAAATAGGGTGGCATCAATTTGTATTTGATAACCCCATTCAGATATTTGAAAACCCCTTCTAAAGGGTTCAAAACCCACCCCATTTTATTACCGGATAACCCCATGCAGGTACACCTAGTAAGCCCAGCTAAGGCGGTTAATAACCCTTTCACATACTTGAAATCCCCCATTAATTCATTTGATAACCCCATTTACATAGTTGAAACCCCCAATTTAGATAAGCACATTGTTAAGCAATTTGTAAACAGAGTATTTGCATTTGATAACCCCATGAAGACATTTGGAAACCCCTTCTAGATGGATGAACACCCCATTTTAGGACTTGATAACCCCATGAAGATGCCTAGTAATGTGCTTATATAGGTATCTGCATGGGTTGATAACCCCATTAAAATACTTGATAATCCCCATTAATTCATTTGATAACCCCATTTTACATTGTTGGAATCCCCATCTTAGATAAGTACATTCTTAACCCATTTAGATAATTGATAACCCTATTTTAGGAATTAATAACCACATTCACATACTTGTAACCCCATCATAACCCTCCTTTAGATAACTGATAACCCGAAATTTATGATAATTTGATAACCTCAAATTTTGACTTGACAACCCCCCATTTTTCCCTAATGTGTTTTGGGTCGAATAACTGGACAGTGCATCATGATTAATAGTCCATTGTCCAGGAGTTTATGGTTGCTTTAAAATTCCTGAACAATGCACTGTCAATTGATAGTCCACTATCCAAGAGTTTGTTTAATTTTTTAAATACCTTGACAATGCACTGTCCCAAAATCCTAATCTCGCCCTTGCTCTTCCCTAAACCCTAAGGGCCAAACCCTCATGCCACTCTCTTTCCCAAACCCTAATCTTGCCCTCCCTCTAAAAAACTAAAAACTAAAAAAAAAAAGGTAAAAAAAACTAAGAAAAAGCTAAAAAAAAGAGAGCAAAACTCTAAAAAAAAAAAAAACTCACATAATAGAGTTCCTGTGAGGAGGACGGGTAACCTTTCGACTGAAAAACTTTCCGGGAGGTAGCATATGCCAGCAAAGTCATATTCCCGGAGGGACGAAGGTGAAAAAACAAGGAAGAATGGTGAAATGGGAAGAGAAAAAAGGGGCGGGAACATGTATAACGTGTTTCTTTTGTAACAGGAAATTGTGATCATTTTTCTGTCAGAAACAGTAAATTGTCCCCCGTCACTAAGCTTTTCAATTGATGGGACCCGGTGAAAATTCAGCAAAAAGTATGTCCCCCATCCGTCATTTTTTCTTTAGAATAAAACAACTTTTATTTAATTTGTTGATAAACACAAAACAATTAGTATGGCCAAAATGTTTTTTTCCAAATAAAACTCCTTTTATTTGGCAACATGAAAATTAGAAACCTTTTTTAATTAAATTTCTCTATCTCCCTTTTATTTTATCCAATAGGAATCAAGATAAAAACTAGCCAATAGGATTTCACTTAACCTCCAACCAATAGGATTAAAGTATCAATTTAGCATATGTTAATAAATATGCACCCACCATAAGTACTCCTTTCTAATAACTTGTGCACACTATATGTATAGTGTACCTCCTCCCTGTATCTCATACAGTGGATCATATCCATCCATGCAAACGATCAAATCCGGTACCAAGATCATCCAACGATCCATATGGTTCAAGGGAGTCATGTGTGGGATTGACGCAGGGATTCGATGGCTGACCCTGCAAAACCCATGAAAGGCCCCACTGCAATCTCATGCAAGTAGTCTAGTTACGATCGCATTAGGCAAGTAATCTCTACCAGGACATTACCCTAAAGAAGACCATCAGATCAACATACCCATAATCACATCCAATGTGTACATTCTTCCTCTCATTCTCATTTTCCAGTTTGGGTCCAACGGACGATGGACATCAATTACCCCTTGGGCCCACCCAATGGTATATCATTCCCAATGGTATATCATTCAATCTATCAGCTCGAACCCGCAAATGCATATCCAAATACCTTTTGAAGACCACCATTGTTTTACGAAAACCATTTGATAAAAAATTATCAAAACTAGCTAGCCATCCATTATTGAAGGCCTTTACTAAGATCATAACTGTAAATGACTTTCCTCTACAAGACAGTTGGAGGACTCCTTGTTGGGTTGGAGGACTCCTTGTTGGGCATCACTATTAATATCATGGGTTACCTGATGACGTAGCATTGCCCGTAAGTGATCCTAAACCAGGAACCACTCTTAGATAGACCAAAGCCATAAGGCTCGCCCATAGACTAAACGGACATCTCAGGTTTAAGGACATATAAAGGGTCTTGACTGACGGAATAACCTTATCCATATCTTTGTCCACATGCTATTCTGTAAAGTGATCCGTTCAATGCATGAGTCATTCATCGCACCCATTCTTTCTGCTTAGGGTCCACTACACCAGTGACCGAGATAAGTCACCCTAATGCGTGTATGGAGGCAGGTTTTACTGATACAGTTATTGTTTATGGCAGACAGTTGTTGTTCGTGAATCATGGAGACTTGTTCATTTGGACTAATTATGGTTTAATTTATATTTCTATTAGATTATTATGGATATTTTGTGCTATGCAGGTAAATGCACACAGCGGTGGGGCTGTGTGCGGGTGAGCGGCAATGAGCACTACAACATATAAATGCTTCTCTATTTGTTTCCTTTTTGTATCTTGGTGCATTTTTTGGCTGAAATTCTACTGTGCATTATTTGATGAAACTTGTAGGGAAATGTTATCCGCACTACTGTATTTTGATGAGGGCACTCCTCACTTTATTAGAAGTACGGTATGGCCCTCACCATAGGATGATCCAAACCGTCCATTAGATGGGCCATAGCCTAAATAGGTTGTGCCCCAAAAATCATTTCCATAGGTTGATCCTAACCCTCCAATCTGAATGTTAGAGGGTTGATCCTAACCCTCTATAGATCTGAGAGTTAGGATCAACCTATGGAAATATTTTTTAGGGCACAACCTATTTAGGCTGTGGCCCATCTAATGGACGGTTTGGATCATCCTATGGTGCGGGCCATACCGTACTTTTAATAAAGTGAGGAGTGCCCTCATCAAAATACCGTAGTGCTGATAACATTTCCCAACTTGTATTGATTTTTGAAATTTCAAGCATATTTTCCGGTGTCTACTCACATCTTAAGGTATGGCCTTTGCTACTGATCTTTGTCAAAGTTGTAGTTCTAAAAGCTAGGCCTAATATTCCCTTCAATAACATGCGCTTCCTTATTGGTGGAAGTGATGAGACCACCTACCATATTATGGGGGTTTCATATCACTTCCACTATTAAATGCACTACAAGTCTTCACCCATTCAACCCACACCGAATTCTGCACCACTGTTAGAAAATTTTAAGTCAGTTATTGACTCACCGAGTCGACTTGGTTTTGGCCATATTAAGTCAATAGAAAACTTCTCTTACATGTTTATAAGAAACTTGCTGCATCAGTCATTGGCTCAACCGTATCTTTTACCATACTTGGTCTAAGTTGGAGTTTACAAAAATTGTTCCAAACCGATGAAGTTGGGTGGCTAATTTACGCTTTTTTCCTATTGAATCCATCAGAAATATATCAAATTGCTGATTATGCAGATTGAACTGAGACTGAATTAGTCTATAATGAGCTTGAATAAGATTTCCTAGTCCTAAACCTTATAAAGCCTTTGTATATTTCCCAATGTATTCTGGCTGTGGCTTCGTTTACTTGTCACCGTTTCCTTTTTCTTTAATTCTATCATTCTGAAATGTATGGCTCTTAACTGTGAGAGACTTCTCTTTTTATGATTTTCATTCTTATGTTCTTACAACTGTTTCAAGTTCATCGGTACACATACAGGAATGATAACATGTTCTTACACTGAGTTTGATTATTGAGAGTTCTCCCCCTTTTGCTTCATATTCCTTTGTCATCCTTCAATTTAAAGAACCTGTGTACTACTTGGATCACATCATATGTTTTTGTTGGTTAGCATATGCCCCACTTTTGGGTTGTGGGACGAGCTCATCCATTAAGGGTGCAATTCGGGTTGATTTTCGGAATTCGAGTTAAGCATTTACATTAAAATCGGGTTGGGTTCAGGTTGGGTTGGGTTCAGGTTGATTCCAATTCATTTTTTAGCAAAAGCTCAACCGACCCGACCCAAGCTGCACCCCTATCATCCATTCTGCCAAGGAGAAACTGACGCTAATTTGTGGTTCTTGTACGTCACAGGCACCCATATCTGTAAGTTACAATGGGCAATTTAACTTTGTGACTATAAACACGTGTTACTTGGTCGTGGTACTTTCAAAGAACATTTGCTCCATGATTTGGTTTTTCCCCCTCCTTTAGCTTATCTATTTCCAAATATCTTTCTAATATATCAGTGGTAGAAACTTTTAAAATCTTGATAATCCTCTTATTGTTTCCCCTTCTTCACATGTTGTAATTTGTGAATTATGTACTTATTTATAGTTGTTTTACCCTCATTTTTTGGTGAATTATGACTACCGGACACCAACTTAGCTTTTGTCCGGTAGTCATCAACACCGGCCAAAATCATTAGAACTGTCGGCTAATGTTTTCCCTGAGATTACCAGCGCACAACAAAAAAAGAGAAGAACGAAAAAAAAAAACAATTAGGATGCGTTCGAAGTTCCCTGAGATTAACAGCAAATCCTTTGGTTGTGCGACCAATAATAACAACAATTACTAGCTGGGTCAAGCGATGAAGTATTCCTTACAGAAAAGAGTGGAGTTATCCACAAACAGCAAATCCATTGGTTGTGGACCATTAAGTATATTTTACAGAAATGATGGTGCATTCACTATCAATAACATAAAATCTTGTGATTCTCACACTTGAAGAAATGAGAAGCGGAACAGCATGGACTATGTTAGCTTCAAGAAATGAGAAGCAGAACTGCCGTATCATCTAACTGAATTTGTGATATATATATAACTGAAATAGCACACAAAGAAAGCACTCAAAATTGGAGATGAAAAATCATGATGCTATATATCGGTAAATGAAAAAGCATAGGACAGAGAGCATGCAAAATTGAGATTGTAAAACAATGATGCTACACAGGCATAGTGCAAAAAAGTTATGTGGCGAAATAGCAAGAAGATGAGGTAGAGATTCTAGCCCAACCATAGATACTTGCCTACTCCCCAAATTAATTTCAGTATAATGGTCTCCAGAATTGAGACTTGACCTTCCTATTTTGTGGCCTTTAGGAAACATTGTTCCCAAAACAGATATTCAATAATGACATCTAGTCATTTGTTCACATGGTTATTTGAAGTCCTAGAAATGAAGTGGCATAAGTCCTACAAAACTTGCAACTCATTCGGCAAATGGAGGAATTTTTTCCTTTTTTGACCTCAAAGGAGAGGTATTCACCTCCATCCAATTGAGCTATGAGTTGATGCGAGAATTAACCTGCTCCAATCGTGAGGTTGGTGTAGCACGTATATCAAATTCAATAGAACATGCAAAAATCATTAGAACATGAACACAATCGCTACTATTAAGCATAACTCAATGGCATGTTAAAGGTAAGATTTGACCTTAGAATTGAAGCATCTATTTGCATACCCTGAGAGAATAGTTTAGTGTATTGGTGATAAAGTGTGTAGTTTACCAGAATCACATGTCTTGAGGCATCAGCATACAAGAACAAATAAGCATTCAAACACTCGCTATGGCAAATAAGATGAGCAAAACATGAAATTTGAGCTACCCAGATGCAGCTACTCGAGAAATTATAATTGAAGAAAGATGAGATCTTTCTCATTTACTGAGTATTCTCACAAAAGAAATCCAACAATGTTAGGGGAGATTGAGGAGGTTTTTTGTTTTAGGAGGGCTCCATAGATCTAATCCAGTAAGAAGATTTCTATGTTTTAGCAGAGTGAAGAGGGTTTTTGTTATTTATACACAATGATGAAACACTCATCCATGATTCTGAGGCTTTAGAAGCATTTTGTTCCTGTTTTAGGCCATCCGGGAGGTACTTTGTATGCCTTGTAATGTCTTACCTAACCAGCAATATAACAATTGAAGGTACTATTGTGACTTGGGATCTGTCCAAGTAGGCATGCTTCTCATTTTCTGCTAAATGCAACAGAAAGTTGCAAGAAACCTGAGAAACACGGCAACCACATGTGAAAAGTTTAGACAAATAAATTCTTGTAATCTTTTTAGCCAACAAATATTTGGGGTAATGAAATCTAAGTGTTAGTTGGTTGATTGACTCTGAACCCAAGATTGTTCATAATTCCAACACAAAACTAGCCACACTTCAACAAATGGAATGGAAAATCTGGTAAATTAGATTCAATGATTAAAGAAGACAAGCCATCTTTCACACAAAACAAGCTAATGTACAACACTTACATGCAAGATAATCTTCATACTTTTGGCTTCTGCATAGTCTCATTCCAGCAACATAGAAAGAAACTTCATGGCAAAGTGTTGCACCAGTCCCACAAAAGAAACCTGTGAAGCCATCTTGGGGAACAGTACCTCTAAATTGAATGGATAATTCATGTTAGTGTTTATGATGGCACAGTTCTTCTAGGAGGAAACATAGCCGGCATATATGAATGGGTAACTTAAAACAGAGTTCAACCCATCGATCGCACATAGAATAGAAAGCAAACTATGCATCTATGAGCTCTTGGGTTTATTTATGCTCATATGTATCAGAATTAAGGTTATTTTGGTCACTTTCCATCAGGGTATACTTTCCCTTCAATACAATATAAACTCGATGTATCATCTTTCTCAGATATGAGAAGATGTGTTTGCACTTATTAAATCAAATCTTTCAATATCATTGAAAAAAATATCTTCCTACAGAATGATCTTACTCTGTCTTAATATCATCTGGACTATAGAAGATTCCCATTGCTATACTATATTGAAATCTTAGCTATCATCTCAGAGCCAAGTAAGTACAAATTACCAAGCTAAAATCCCAATTGAATAAAAGAGGACATCAATACCATTCACAATGAAAGTCATTGATAACACAATTAAAGCCAAAAGTTTTTCATCTCTAAAAGAGGCCACTCTGGCTAGCTCAGGTTGGCTGGCTACAGCTGAAGGACGGATTTTACACTCAACACTCACCATTATAATCCTTTGAAGCACAAGTAGAGGGCTGGGAAAGGACTCTTACAAGCCGAGAGGACTCCTTGCAAATTCAAAAGTAAGTCCACAGGAAAACAAACAAACTACAAGAAAAGGGGGGCTGGAATTTGTCCAAGCCTTTCTCCAAATTTCCAAAACCATTTCAAATTTTCATCTTCAAAACTACTGAAATGAGAGCACTTATTTTTTGGATGGCAAGGACTTCACCCCAAATTATACTAGAGGGTTGAGGTCCTTGATGGGCTGATAACTTGACAAGTGTCTTGTTTCCTCATAGACACTTGTCAATAGATGTTGCATGTGTCCCATGTTCCACTGGTCCTGAGGACAATTGGCAATCGTAGAGGCCACTTGTCGCATTCGCTGCCATGTGTCTTCAAATGACTTGTTTGTTGCAGCGCCTGGTAATTCAGATTTTGGAAAAAAAATATAATTAAAAGATATGTAAATCCAAAACTGGGATACAATGAATTACCTGTAAGCAATCCACAAACAGCAAATCCTTTGCTTGTGCGACCAATAATAACAACAATTACTAGCTGGGTCAAGCGATGAAGTATTCCTTACAGAAAAGAGTGGAGTTATCCACAAACAGCAAATCCATTGGTTGTGGACCATTAAGTATATTTTACAGAAATGATGGTGCATTCACTATCAATAACATAAAATCTTGTGATTCTCACACTTGAAGAAATGAGAAGCAGAACAGCATGGATTATGTTAGCTTCAAGAAATGAACTGCCGTATCATCTAACTGAAGAAAGCACTCAAAATTGGAGATGAAAAATCATGATGCTATATATAGGTAAATGAAAAAGCATAGGACAGAGAGCATGCAAAATTGAGATTGTAAAACAATGATGCTACACAGGCATAGTGCAAAAAACTTATGTGGCGAAATAGCAAGAAGATGAGGTAGATATTCTAGCCCAACCATAGATACTTGCCTACTCCCCAAATTAATTTCAGTATAATGGTCTCCAGAATTGAGACTTGACCTTCCTATTCTGTGGCCTTTAGGAAACATTGTTCCCAAAACAGATATTCACTAATGACATCTAGTCATTTGTTCACATCGTTATTTGAAGTCCTAGAAATGAAGTGGCATAAGTCCTACAAAACTTGCAACTCATTCGGCAAATGGAGGAATTTTTTCCTTTTTTGACCTCAAAGGAGAGGTATTCACCTCCATCCAATTGAGCTATAAGTTGATGCGAGAATTAACCTGCTCCGATCGTGAGGTTGGTGTAGCACGTATATCAAATTCAATAGAACATACAAAAATCATTAGAACATGAACACAATCGCTACTATTAAGCATAACTCAATGGCATGTTAAAGGTAAGATTTGACCTTATAATTGAAGCATCTATTTGCATACCCTGAGAGAATAGTTTAGTGTATTGGTGATAAAGTGTGTAGTTTACCAGAATCACATGTCTTGAGGCATCAGCATACAAGAACAAATAAGCATTCAAACACTCGGCATGGCAAATAAGATGAGCAAAACATGAAATTTGAGCTACCCAGATGCAGCTACTCGAGAAATTATAATTGAAGAAAGATGAGATCTTTCTCATTTACTGAGTATTCTCACAAAAGAAATCCAACAATGTTAGGGGAGACTGAGGAGGTTTTTTGTTTTAGGAGGGCTCCATAGATCTAATCCAGTAAGAAGATTTCTATGTTTTAGGAGAGTGAAGAGGGTTTTTGTTATTTCTACACAATGATGAAACACTCATCCATGATTCTGAGGCTTTAGAAGCATTTTGTTCCTGTTTTAGGCCATCTGGGAGGTACTTTGTATGCCTCGTAATGTCTTACCTAACCATCAAATATAACAATTGAAGCTACTATTGTGACTTGGGATCTGTCCAAGAAGGCATGCTTCTCATTTTCTGCTAAATGCAACAGAAAGTTGCAAGAAACCTGAGAAACACGGCAACCACATGTGAAAAGTTTAGACAAATTGTTAGCCCAAGGGTTCAACAAGTACTCCTATTAAATTGTTTTGATGATTAACAAACTAAATTTGTTATAAAGGTTTTAATACACTAATGATTTCCATTGGCAAAGTTATGTTCACAGTGTACCATCCTCAGAAGTGTAAGACAAGGTTGAAGTCAAGATTGAACTCAAGGTTGAACTCAAGCACAAACATGGCAAATCAACTCAAGCATCAATGAAATGGAGTAAAGACTTGACAAAGCCTCCACAAGTGTGAACAAGATTGAAGACCAAGGAAATATAGAATGTAAATGGTCCCCAATAGTTAGTCTAGGTCTATGGCACAAGGAGAGACCAAATTTAACTAAGTAGAACTTAATGAGGTTGTGAATGTTCATAGTGGTGTCTCAACATTGTTGGACCCTCATGACATTCCATTCAACATGAAAAACCAAAGTTCCAAAAGCCCAATCAAAATCAGCAAAAATCACTTAAATATCTGCTGGCCGTAGGCTTCTCGGAACTCCGAGATTATTCTCGGAGCTCTGAGCTCGGAACTCCGAGAAAATTCTCGGAGCTCTGAGAATTCGTCCAGTTCAAAAAAAAAGGTAGGCCGCTCGGAGTCCGAGACGACCGTTGGAAGCGAAAATTGAGTGCTTTCTTCTCTTCCCTATATATATGGAACTTGTGTCTCTTGGGCTTTTTACCTAAGGCATTTACCAATTTTTCAAGAGCACTAAAAAAAACCTTTCTATTCTCCCTCTCTTGAAAATCATCACTCTCCTTCTCTCTTTTGTGCCATTCACCTTAGATTATATTTGAGAGACCTTAGGATCTTGATTGTTCATCTTGTTCTTGGTTGAGTGTGTGAGCCTTACTTTAAATTAGCCTATCTAGAGGCAAGCAAGCTTTGTAATTTTTATCTTCTTTGTATTTGGCACAAAGGGCGCCGTAGAAGACCCTTGTAGCGTGGAGCTAGATTTGTACAAGGCGGAAGGAACGCCGTATTTAAGTTCCTTGGAGAAGATAGTGGAAACCTCAAGGAGAGTAACTTGAGAAGAGTGGAGTAGGTCTTGAGCTAAGACCGAACCACTATAAAAATCCTTGTGTCAACGCTTCTCTTGCCTCTTCACCTCTTCTTGTGTGGTAAGCTTTTACTCTTGTTTTAAATTCTAATTTTTGATTTCCTATTTAATCTAAATCTAGTGCAATCTAAGTTTTCCAAATTCTTAAAATTTGAAAAGAAACCCAATTCACCCCCTCTTGGGTTGCTAAGTGGAATTTCACTTGGTATCAGAGCCTAGGCTCTTACATAGGATTTCTCTTTGAGAACCCACAAGGGAAAGATCCAAATGGCAACCTTTTCTCATAGCAATGAGGGGCAATCCACTACTAGACCTCCCTTCTTCAATGGCTTAAACTATCCATATTGGAAAGCTAGAATGAGAGTGTTTTTAAAATCTTTAGACTTTGATGTTTGGAGAAGTATCCAAAATGGATATAATGAACCTAGTGTTGATATGGAACTATGGGATGAAAATGAAAGAAGAGAATCCACTATCAATGCAAAAGCAATGAATGCCTTAATTTGTGCCTTATCTCCCGAGGAGTTCAATCGAGTTTCTACTCTTGAAACCGCTAAGGAGATTTGGGATATGCTAGAGATAGCTCATGAAGGGACAAATCAAGTAAAAGAGTCCAAGATGAATCTTCTCTTTAGAGA
This sequence comes from Tasmannia lanceolata, assembly GCF_043159265.1. Classification (NCBI taxonomy): domain Eukaryota; kingdom Viridiplantae; phylum Streptophyta; class Magnoliopsida; order Canellales; family Winteraceae; genus Tasmannia; species Tasmannia lanceolata. The sequence goes on along the minus strand of NW_027518695.1, from coordinate 56,131,357 downwards.
GTATGAACTATTCATGATGGACCCTAATGAATCCATTGCCGAAATGCACACTAGGTTCACAAACATAACAAATGGATTGAGATCATTAGGTAAACAATTGACTAGTAAGGACTTAGTTACCAAAATACTTAGGTCTCTACCTAAAGATTGGGATCCCAAGGTCACTGCCATTCAAGAAGCAAAAGACGTGTCAAAAATGGGCTTAGAAGACTTAATAGGTTCATTAATAACTTTTGAAATGGTTTTAAAAGAAAGAGAAACATTAAACAAACAAAAGGAAGATACAAAAAGGAAAGGAATTGCTTTTAAAGCAAGAGTTGAGAGTGAAGAGGAAGAGAGTGAAGAAGACACACAAGATGATCTTGCTCTCTTCACCAAGAGGTTCAAGAAATTTCTCAAGTTCAAGAAAGGAGGCAACTCTAGCCAAGGAAGAAATAGGCCTTCAAACAAAGAGGAGATGAGATGCTACAAGTGCAACAAAGTTGGACATATACGGCCAAATTGCCCACTCATCAACAACGATGACAAGGATAGGAAGAATAGAAGACATGGGAAAAAGGCTTTGTGTGCGGCAGCTTGGGATGAAGGGAGTGCTTCATCAGGAAATGAATCCAATGGAAAGGATGAAGATGACCTTTGCCTTATGGGACTCGCCGATGTGACACAAGATATCTCCATATCCGAGGTAAATGATGTTGATGATATGTCTCATGAATTCTCTAATGATGAATTAATTTTTGCTTGTGAAAAACTTCATGAAAATTTGGATTTACAACTCGCAAAAAACAAAACAATGAAAAAGTCCTTGCAAAATGTCACTAGGGATTTTGGGTTCATGAAAAAGGAATTTGATTTGCAAACCAATACAAGTGAAAAATTGATTTTAGAAAACAAGGCTTTAAATGAGGAAGTAGACAAATTAATCTTTGAAAACAAAAGCTTAAAAGAAGAAAATGAGAAACTTATTTTGAAATGCAAAGAACTTGATTTAACATTTAAAAAATTCTCATGTGTCAAAAATAAACTAGATGAAATTCTTGAAAATAAGCTTGTCTCTTTAGAAAAAAATGGTCTTGGTTACCAACCCTTTTCTAAAGGAAAAGCCTCAAGAAATTTCTCCCACATCCATGCTAACACTAGTGCCTTTATTCCCACTTGTCACTATTGTGGTAGAATAGGACACTTAAGGTTTGCATGTAATGTTAAGAAATCAAGAGCATCAAAATTTATGTGGGTTAAAAAGGATGAGCTTTATGATGTTGCTAACCTTGAAGGACCCAAGAAAAGGTGGGTACCTAAATCTTCAACATGAGCTTTGATTCTTGTAGGTGTGCTTGAAAGGAAAACCCTCAAAGGACAAGTGGTTCTTGGATAGCGGTTGCTCAAGACACATGACGGGAGACGTAAGCAAGTTCGCCTTTGTCACCATGAATCATCAAGGAAATGTCACCTTTGGGGATGATACAAGAAGCAAAATCATCGGTGAAGGTACCATTAAAATTAAGGACATTAAGGTTGAACATGTTTTGCTTGTTGACGGTCTTTCATTTAACTTGATAAGCATTAGTCAACTATGTGATCCTGGTCACAAAGTTCTTTTTGAAAAAGATAGATGTAAAATTTTAAATTCCAATAATAATGAAGTTGAATTTGTTGCATATAGAGATGGCAATATGTATTCATTAGCATTAGAAGACCTTGAAAATCAAAACATCCAATGTCTCTCCGCCATGGATGATAACCCTTGGTTATGGCATAGGAGACTTGGTCATGCTCATATGGATTTAATTTCAAGATTATCTTCTAAGAATCTTGTGAGAGAGTTACCTAAACTCAAATACATTAGAGATAAAGTTTGTAGTGCTTGCATCCATGGAAAACATGCTAAAGACTCTTTTAAACCCATAAGTGTATTATCTACCTCCTGTCCACTACAACTCCTTCACATGGACCTATTTGGTCCCATGAAGACTAGCAGTAGGGGAGGCAGTAGATATGTGTATGTGATTGTTGATGACTACTCTAGATTCACTTGGGTGTTGTTTTTAACTAGTAAAGATGAAACCTTCAAGAAATTTGTCAACTTGTGCAAGCGAATTCAAAACGAACAAGGTGTTTTCATAAATGAAATTAGAAGTGATCATGGAACCGAATTCGAGAACATTGAGTTTGATACCTTTTGTAATGAAAATGGAATCAAGCACAATTTCTCGGCTCCAAGAACTCCTCAACAAAATGGGGTAGTTGAAAGGAAAAATAGATCACTTATTGAAATGGCTAGAACCATGTTAAATGAGCACACTGTTCCAAGAAACTTTTGGGCGGAAGCCGTTCACACGGCTTGCTATATTTTAAACAGAGTACTCATTAGACCTCACCTCAACAAAACACCTTATGAACTATGGAGTGGAACACCCCCCAAAGTTAGCTATTTCAAAGTGTTCGGTTGCAAATGTTTTATATTAAACATGAAAGACACCTTGCACAAATTTGATTCAAAATCCGATGAAGGTATCTTCTTAGGCTATTCAACCCATAGTAAAGCGTATAGAGTCTACAACAAAAGAACTCAAATTGTGGAAGAATCCGTACATGTAAAATTTGATGAGTCATTTGAACCTCCTGAGGTCATTAATGAAAATGATGAAGGTGTCAACCCTCTAGAGCTTCATAGCCAAGTAAAGTCCATTGTTCAATCCTTAGAAACTCTTGATCTAGAAGATCAAACTATAGAAGAATCTCCAGTAGAAGGTCTTCCCAAATATAGTAAAATCATGTCTAGTCACCCTTCTACCCAAATCATTGGTGAAACCTCACAAGGAGTCAAGACAAGATCTCACTATAGGAATGTTTGTGCCAATACGGCCTTCATCTCCCAAATAGAACCCAAATCCATAAAAGAAGCTGAAAAGGATGAATTTTGGATGATTGCTATGCAAGAGGAACTAAACCAATTTGAAAGAAACCAAGTATGGAGGTTAGTTCCTAGGCCTAGTGATTACCCGGTTATTGGGACCAAATGGGTGTTTAGAAACAAACTCAATGAGCATGGAGATATTCAAAGGAATAAAGCTAGATTGGTGGCCCAAGGTTACAACCAAGAGGAAGGTATCGATTATGATGAGACCTTTGCTCCGGTTGCTAGATTGGAAGCCATAAGGATGCTACTTGCATTTGCATCCCACAAAGACTTTAAGTTATATCAAATGGATGTGAAGAGTGCATTCCTAAATGGGTATATTATGGAGGAAGTTTATGTTGAACAACCTCCCGGTTTTGAGGATTTCAAATTCCCTAATCACGTATATAGGTTGGACAAAGCCTTGTATGGTCTAAAGCAAGCTCCTAGAGCTTGGTATGAGAGGCTTAGCTCCTTCCTATTAGAGAGTGGCTTTCAAATGGGCACGGTTGACAAAACCTTGTTCATTAAAAGAAAAGGAAAAGATATGCTTATTGTTCAAGTCTATGTAGATGATACAATCTTTGGTGCTACCAATGATAAGATGTGTGAAGAATTCGCACAATCCATGCAAAAAGAGTTTGAGATGAGTATGATGGGAGAGCTTACCTATTTCCTAGGACTTCAAATCAAACAATGTAAAAATGGAATTTTCATCAACCAAGAGAAGTATAGTAGGGAACTCCTTAAGAAATTTGGCATGGATAGCTCACAAATCAAGCCAACTCCTATGAGTACTTCCACCAAACTAGAGAAGGATGAAATTGGCAAACCGGTTGATGAGAAAAAGTTTAGAGGAATGATAGGTAGTCTATTATATTTGACCGCTAGTCGGCCGGATATAATGTTTAGTGTGTGTATTTGTGCTAGGTTTCAATCGGCTCCTAAAGAGTCTCATTTGAGTGCCGTAAAGAGAATATTCAAATACCTCAAAGGAACTCCCTCTTTAGGTTTATGGTATGAACGATCGAATGAATTCAATCTTGTAGGATTTTCGGACGCCGACTTTGCCGGTTGTAGAATTGATAGAAAAAGCACAAGTGGCACTTGTCAATTCCTTGGAAGGTCTCCAGTGTCTTGGTTTAGCAAAAAACAAAACTCGGTAGCCTTGTCTACTACTGAAGCAGAATATATTGCGGCCGGCGCTTGTTGTGCACAAATCCTATGGATGAAGAACACTCTCATGGACTACAATCTTGCATTTAGTAATGTTCCAATCCATTGCGATAATACAAGTGCCATCAACTTGACCAAAAATCCAATTCAACATTCTAGAACTAAGCACATAGAAGTAAGGCATCATTTCTTAAGAGATCATTCTCAAAAAGGGGATATTGAAATTAAGTACATCCACACCAATGAACAATTGGCGGACATCTTCACAAAACCCCTTAATGAGGATCGATTTTGTGACCTTCGGATTGGACTCAACATTTGGAGTTTGGATCAAGTGAAAGAGTTTGCACATGAAGCATGAATAGAAGCCAAAATTCTCTTTGTATATGTCTACATATATCTCTTTTACTTTGCTAGTGACTACTTGGTTTTAGATGATCCAACCCTAACTTTAAAACTCACTCAATTGGTATCCATAGCCCACTTGATCTCAAGGGGGAGTCGATACCTTCACCCAAATCAAGCTACCTAAAACTTGGCCATGGGCCATCATCTCAACCTCCTGTAAGTCACATGTGTGCATAACATCATATGTTCTTCTTCAACTCCATTTCAAAAAAAAAAAAAAAAAAAAAAAAATCTCGGAACTCCGAGAGTGTGTCTCGGAACTCCGAGAAAATGGACAGAAGGCACCTGGAGCGATTCTCGGAACTCCGAGACCATTTCTCGGAACTCCGAGATTTGTCCAGGTTGTTCTCGGAACTCCGAGAAATATCTCGGAACTCCGAGAAACTGGACAGTAGAAAATACACCAAAACTGCGTGTTTTCTCGGAAGTCCGAGAAATTTCTCGGAACTCCGAGAATCGGGACAGTAGAAAATCCCCACAACCCGTGTGTTTCTCGGAACTCCGAGACAATTCTCGGAGCTCCGAGAATCGGGCCAGGAGCGTTAAATGCCCTGACCCGGTTCGTTTTTCTCACTTTTTCTCTTCTCTTTTTCCCTCTTCCTCTATTTCTCCTCACACCCTACGTCTCTACTCCCTGTTTTTCGTCCTTTTCTTCATCTCTACACCACTCACACCCTCTTCTCCCTTCACAATCATTCTCTTTTTTTCCAAACCCTAGGTTCTTCCATTGAAATCCTAAGATTCCCCTCTTTTTTCGTTTTCTTTGTGTTTTTCTTCCCTTCATTCCCTATTTCTCCCCTTTTTCTTCCATCTTAGGGCTATTCTCTCTTTTCTTTTCCTTTTTTTTCTTCTCTCCTTATCTCTATTTCTTCTCTTTTCCTTCTTTTTTAGGGCTCATTCTCCTTTCTCTTTTTTTTACCCACATTTCCTCTCCAAATGCCTCCTAAAACCAAAAATCTTAACATTGGAGGTTCCTCTCAGGTTGCAGACCCTGAGTATGTTCCTGAAGGATTCCTCGAGGAAGAAGAAGGGCCTTCACGGAAGAAGGCGAAGGCCAAGGCTGTGGTGGCCGAAGTTCTGTCCAACGCCTTCTTCACTGGGGAGAAGGCTAAGAAACTCTGGGCCGACATTGGCACTCGGGGCATCATCACTGGAAGGTACATTGATCCTCCGATCCTTCAAAATTTTGATTTACAGGCAAAATTTGATGCCCTTCGATGGACACCCCTCCTTCATCTCAATGAACCTGTTTACCCTCGTTTAGTACGCCTCTTTTATACAAATCTCACTATTTCCCCTTCATTCTTCAAAATTGAATCCAGGGTTAAGAAAACTGTTATCAAACTCTCCCATCAAACCTTTGCCTCCCTTTTCGGGATTAGTCATGAGGGTCTCCTCCATTATTTTTGGCCGGAAGATGGGACCCACTCCCTTGATGATCTCGATCATGATACCATCTTTGGTCGGATCACACGGCGCTATTACCCTAATATGCCCGTCCAATCTGCCGACCTAATTCCGGTCGCCCGTATGGTCCAAAATTTTCTGTACCACATCTTTATTCCTCGTGCTGGGATGCGTGAGGCCGTCCGACCCCTAGAGGCCTATATCATCTACTGCGTTCTAGAGGGTCGCCAGCTCTGCCTCCCTTATATCATCTTTCGATACATGTTCCAGACCCCTGGCCGCTACCGCTCCTCCTTGCCCTATGGCATGATCCTCACTCGTATCTTCCGCCACTTTGGCATCATCCTGGATGGCGAGATGACTATGACCCCTACTGCGCCATTTGATCTTCAGACTTTTAACCGCATGACTCTTCATCTCGCACCGGTCGACATTGCTCCTGCCGCGGGCGTAGGCTACGAGGCCGGGGACCCAGCTGCCCAGGCACCCCAGCCCTCACAGGATCCATCTCAGTACTGCACTCGCCAGGACTTGGCTCATATGCAGGAGGCCCTTGAACGCTCCATGGCCTCCCAGTTTGCGCAGTTATCTACCCACGTCGATTCTGTGATCTCGGATCGCTTCCAGACTCTGACTACTCACGTTGATGACCAGTGGGCAGATTATTATCACCATCTCTCCGGTGGGCAGTGGGGACAGGCACCAGGCAGTTCTTCTCATCAGCCACCGCCTTCTCCGGATCATTAGATGCCTTGCATTCTCGACTGATTGCTCGCATTTCTTGCTCTGTTTTAATTACGCATATCTAACTGTTTCTATTTTGTATCGATAGTCCTCGGGCTATACGTTGGCTATGTAGATTTTTTTTGGACAGTACTCGGTTTATCTACGACTGTTACTCTTTTGCTGTGTCATGCCTGATCTGTACGTTGACTGGTTGCATGCTTTTGAATGTCAGCTCACATCATCTCTCTATATATATCTCGTTTTGTTTCTCTGTGCTGTGTGCTTATTACTTTCCATTTTCTGCTCGCATGCCCTATATTCTGCTGACTCTCTCTATAGCATTGCATTTTTACTGCTCTCACTTGGCATCCATCCTTTTGTTCCACCTTTTTGGTGATGACAAAAGGGGGAGAATATTTGAGCTCCCAATGCATATATTAAGGGGGAGCAACGCTCTATGCTTAAAATTTCGCAATAAAATTTTCATCCTTAAAGTATTGCCTTAACTGTTCAATTAAATCAAACTGTGAGGGGGAGCCCAAAGTGTTTTATTCATCCCTAAAGGGGGAGCTCCTACCCTAAAACAAATTTTGTTTGTCATCATCAAAAAGGGGGAGATTGTTAGCCCAAGGGTTCAACAAGTACTCCTATTAAATTGTTTTGATGATTAACAAACTAAATTTGTTATAAAGGTTTTAATACACTAATGATTTCCATTGGCAAAGTTATGTTCACAGTGTACCATCCTCAGAAGTGTAAGACAAGGTTGAAGTCAAGATTGAACTCAAGGTTGAACTCAAGCACAAACATGGCAAATCAACTCAAGCATCAATGAAATGGAGTAAAGACTTGACAAAGCCCCCACAAGTGTGAACAAGATTGAAGACCAAGGAAATATAGAATGTAAATGGTCCCCAATAGTTAGTCTAGGTCTATGGCATAAGGAGAGACCAAATTTAACTAAGTAGAACTTAATGAGGTTGTGAATGTTCATAGTGGTGTCTCAACATTGTTGGACCCTCATGACATTCCATTCAACATGAAAAACCAAAGTTCCAAAAGCCCAATCAAAATCAGCAAAAATCACTTAAATATCTGCTGGCCGTAGGCTTCTCGGAACTCCGAGATTATTCTCGGAGCTCCGAGCTCGGAACTCCGAGAAAATTCTCGGAGCTCCGAGAATTCGTCCAGTTCAAAAAAAAAGGTAGGCCGCTCAGAGCTCCGAGCCCGGAGTCCGAGACGACCGTTGGAAGCGAAAATTGAGTGCTTTCTTCTCTTCCCTATATATATGGAACTTGTGTCTCTTGGGCTTTTTACCTAAGGCATTTACCAATTTTTCAAGAGCACTAAAAAAAACCTTTCTATTCTCCCTCTCTTGAAAATCATCACTCTCCTTCTCTCTTTTGTGCCATTCACCTTAGATTATATTTGAGAGACCTTAGGATCTTGATTGTTCATCTTGTTCTTGGTTGAGTGTGTGAGCCTTACTTTAAATTAGCCTATCTAGAGGCAAGCAAGCTTTGTAATTTTTATCTTCTTTGTATTTGGCACAAAGGGCGCCGTAGAAGACCCTTGTAGCGTGGAGCTAGATTTGTACAAGGCGGAAGGAACGCCGTATTTAAGTTCCTTGGAGAAGATAGTGGAAACCTCAAGGAGAGTAACTTGAGAAGAGTGGAGTAGGTCTTGAGCTAAGACCGAACCACTATAAAAATCCTTGTGTCAACGCTTCTCTTGCCTCCTCACCTCTTCTTGTGTGGTAAGCTTTTACTCTTGTTTTAAATTCTAATTTTTGATTTCCTATTTAATCTAAATCTAGTGCAATCTAAGTTTTCCAAATTCTTAAAATTTGAAAAGAAACCCAATTCACCCCCTCTTGGGTTGCTAAGTGGAATTTCACAAATAAATTCTTGTAATCTTTTTAGCCAACAAATATTTGGGGCAATGAAATCTAAGTGTTAGTTGGTTGATTGACTCTGAACCCAAGATTGTTCATAATTCCAACACAAAACTAGCCACACTTTAACAAATGGAATGGAAAATCTGGTAAATTAGATTCAATGATTAAAGAAGACAAGCCATCTTGCACACAAAACAAGCTAATGTACAACACTTACATGCAAGATAATCTTCATACTTTTGGCTTCTGCATAGTCTCATTCCAGCAACATAGAAAGAAACTTCACGGCAAAGTGTTGCACCAGTCCCACAAAAGAAACCTGTGAAGCCATCTTGGGGAACAGTACCTCTAAATTGAATGGATAATTCATGTAAGTGTTTATGATGGCACAGTTCTTCTAGGAGGAAAAATAGCCGGCATATATGAATGGGTAACTTAAAACAGAGTTCAACCCATCGATCGCACATAGAATAGAAAGCAAACTATGCATCTATGAGCTCTTGGGTTTATTTATGCTCATATGTATCAGAATTAAGGTTATTTTGGTCACTTTCCATCAGGGTATACTTTCCCTTCAATACAATATAAACTTGATGTATCATCTTTCTCAGATATGAGAAGATGTGTTTGCGCTTATTAAATCAAATCTTTCAATATCATTGAAAAAAATATGCTCCTACAGAATGATCTTACTCCGTCTTAATATATTCTCTACTATAGAAGATTCCCATTGCTATCCTATATTGAAATCTTAGCTATCATCTCAGGGCCAATTAAGTACAAATTACCAAGCTAAAATCCCAATTAAATAAAAGAGGACATCAATACCATTCACAATGAAAGTCATTGATAACACTATTAAAGCCAAAACTTTTTCATCTCTAAAATCACTAAAAGAGGGCACTCTGGCTAGCTCAGGTCAGCTGGCTACTGTGGGACCCGATCCCGCGAGAGGGGCGTGGGGCGCGAGCCGCCGCGCACTATCCCTTGGTCTCTCGTACCCACGCGATTGGCGTGTGCCTTTTATTATTAATTTTAATTCATCTTTTATGTGAACTTGGGATCACTAAGGCAATCCGAATTCCACACAAAAGAGACTGACAGAGTCGCCACCTAGATGTGGGATCTAGGACCCATAATTAACCAGAAATCTAGACTCGCTACCTGGTTACAAGAATGGAAGGTATGGGGATTTATCCACCACATGCACCATTCCTGCCCGATAATCGGTCTTCAATTCCAAAAGTTAACCCTTTTAAATTCATTTTTAATGGCTCATTCAACTCTCTGTTAATGTGCTATCTATGTGACATGCATCCTATGATCTAATTTCAATGTGAATCCTAAATGTGTATCTTGATTTCTTAATTGGTTTGGATTCAATCTAAGTGAAAGTTCTCCTAAAATTCTAATTTCATGGAAAATCCTAAGTGATTTGATTGTTTCAACAGTTTTAAAAGTGATTAGCCCGAGTCCTCAGATGATCTGGTATTCATCCAAAGAAGCCTACGTATCCCCGCCTCCACGAGAATCAAGGCAACGTAGTTCTTCGCGCCTATTCTAAGCTAGGATGCCTAAGACACCTAGACTTCTATCCTAGACTCGATCTAAAAGACCGAACCGGTTATTAAAGTTTCTTGTACGATTATTTAAATTTCAGTGAATTGTGGATTTTATGACACCCTATATGCCCTAACTAAATGCAGATTAGCCCTAAGCTAATGCAGGTGGTTCTTACAACCTATGTGTGACTAGGCTGTATTTCCTACGGAAAACCAAGGGTGGACTAGCGTATCCTACTCTAGTCATCACTCGGCGATATGGATCGCCGACTGACCGGACGGAGGCGCTCCTATAACTCTAGGACAGACCTCTAACTCTAAAACAAGCACACAGCAAACAATCAATCAAACAACCTATCAAAAGAAAAACCCTAACTCTAAAATTCTCTATCGAGGAGAAACTCCTAACTCTAGAGGAAGGTCTTTTGAAAACTATATTTTAAAGGTTTTTGAAGAAGGTTTAAAACGTTTATTTACAAAAAAAGTTTGGCTGGACTTGGGATATAAATCCCAAGCTGCACTACGTACCTCGGAAGAGGATCAAGCCAACGTAGTTCGAAACGAACTCTCAAACTACGCTTCTAAAAGAAACACTCACACTTCAGATTTTTTTAAGGTTTTTTTATATTTTCAAATGTTTTTGATATTTTTAAAGTTTTCAAATGTTTTTGAGTTTTAAATTTCTAATGTTTTTGGATTTTAAAGCTTTTCCAATGCTCTGAATCTTTAAATGTTTTCAATCTTAAAGGGAATACGCAAGAACAACCATAAACTAGGGCAAAGCCCTAAATCCAAAAGGGGAAACCCCGAATAAGCAACTAACGTCTCAAAGAGACGAACCACAACAAGAAAGATAGCGTCCCAAGAAGAGAGAAAACGATCCAAGATCCCAAGCAAGCAAAGCTCTAATAAGACTGAGTTAGTCTCTAATAAGAGCGAAGTAATCAACAACTCTAAAGGAGAAACTCCGAACTAACAACACTAAAGGGGGGAAACAAATGAGTCAGAGACTCTCTAATACTACAACTTAGAGGAGGAATGAGTCAAAGACTCCCAAAAAACGCCAACAGAAGAACCAATGAGTAAAAGACTCCCTAGTAATACCACAAAAGAACGAATGAGTCAAAGACTCTCTAATAATACCTACTAAGAAAACGAAGTGAATCAAAGACTCTCTAAAAGAAAAGGAAACACGAGTCAGAGACTCCACTAACACCCACTAAAGGATAGATGAGTCAAAGACTCTCTAAAAGAAATGGAAACATGAGTCAAAGACTCCACTAACACCAACTAAAGATAAATGAGTCAAAGACTCTCTAAGAGAAAAGGAAACACGAATTTGAACATTTGGCAGAGGTAAAACACCCAGCCGGGCCGGACAGCTACCTAGCCCTAGGGTGCAACAAATGTGCAACCCAATACCCATAAGGGTAGGGGTATGAAGCCAAGCCGAGTAGGGTGTTCTCTCAAAACCAAACGGCGCACAAAGAGGACTAACGAGAGAATGAGACCGGGCGGGTCTCCCAAACAAACACAAAGATGGGCTCCAAGTAACCTTATCATTGCCCTTGCAAGGGGGAAGCAAGGCTAAGACAACTAATTGACCAAATTGGTCTCTAATTAACAGAGGCACAAATTGAGGTGCAACCTCAGAGAGGATTCTACAAATGAGGCAAAGCAGACCTTCTTAAGGAATTAAGATGTGACAGAATTTAAGGTCCTTTAGAGATTTTAAGATGATTTTCAATTAATTTCGGATTTTCAATGAATTTTATCAATTTTAATCATATGAGTGATTTTACAAGTGAAGTTGTTGCAAACGAACTCAAAATGAGTTGAAACTTCTCCAGCAACAAGATATGATGAGATGTAACTTACTGGAATATTTTTATAGATTATTACATTAAACTCATATTTAATTTGGATTTAAAAATTAATTGACCAGATTGCAAAAATAACACAGAAACTACTAGAAATAGAAATCTAAATTCCATGAAATTTCTACAGTAGTAAGATATAAGTGAAAATAGCATGCTGTGAGATTTTCATGAATTTAGAAAACTATTTACTATCAGTTTCGGATTTTTCAAATGTCAAACCAGATTATGAATTAAGACTACAGCTCATATGAAACAAGATCAAAATCACTTGAAACTTTTACAGAAGCAAGAAGTATAGAATTTAAGACTACTGTAAAAATTTGGAGAATTGAATCTGTGATTTGACATCAGTAACAATTCTCCCAAAATCTGATAATTTTCAAAGAATGCGTAAAATAATATACCAAACAAAATCCAAAAATGCTCACAAATTCATGGTAGAATGTATCATTATCATATTATTTTCCCACGAAATTTCATTATTTTTGGAATCTGTTTAGTATATATTTTAGTTTTCTTCGTTAAAAATCATACAAAAATCCGAAAATATACCAAATAATTCTAAACAATTCCGAGAACGGTGTACCTACCTGTGATCGAAATCCTCGCCGAATCCGAGAGCCGAAAAACTCGAAAATTCCGCCTCCGTGCGATCGCTTCCGCTTTCTTTCTCTTTTTGCTTCTTTTTTGTTTCTTTTTCTTCTTTTCTTGTTTCTTTTCTTTTTTTTTTTCAACCCCTCATAGCAACTTTGTTAGAACACATGATAGAAGAGAAATGAGTTCTCTCTCCTCTTACTCACCCTCATTGAACCATTTATAGCAAAGGAATGGGAGGGTGGTGGCCACCATTGTGGACTTATTCCATGGTAGGTGGCCACCATTGTGGACATATTCCATGGTAGGTGGCCACCATTGTGGACATTGAATTTTGACATGTGTGTGGCCCCATGCATGTTTTTTAAAGTTCTTTTGAGTAGGTAAAAGATAACCCAAATGGGTCCCATATGTGACCAAATTCCCAATTGTGCATAAAATCATATGCCCCACTCCAAAGTATGATCGGAACCGTTCATTTGATGGGCGACAATGTGATTTAATTTGTGCTCCGCTAATCAATCCTATGGGCTGATCCAAGCCATCCAATAGATCAAAATGTGAATATGTTACCCCATTTTTAAATCACTCCTATTTGATGATCCGAACCGTCCATTTGATGGGCGACAATTGATGATCTTGACCGTTCAAATAGTGGGTTGCGATGTGATTTAATTTGTGCTCCACTAATCAATCCTATGGGCTGATCCAAACCATCCAATAGATCAAAATGTGAATATGTTACCCCATTTTTAAATCACTCCCATTTGATGATCCGAACCGTCCATTTGATGGGCGACAATTGATGATCTTGACCGTTCAAATGGTGGGTCGCAATGTAAATTGGTTGTGCCCCCTTAAATCATTCCTCTATGACGATCCAGACCATCCAATTGATGGGTCCCCTACCTAAGTAGGTTGTGTCCTCCTAAATCATTTCAATGGGCTGATCCGAGTAACTCAACCTGATGATCGAAACAAAATTGGTTGTTAAAACGACTTCTCTGAGATCTTGACCGTTCTCTTGATGATCATCTTTAGGTGTTGGATCGAAGTAGGTTCAAAACTCATTTTTCACTAAAACAATGTGCGGGCCACCCTGTTTGATCCAAATCTAAACAAATGCTCAAGACGGGCCCATCAATCGGATCCAAATTCTCTCTTGCTCGAATTCTTGGGAATAATCTCTCTCAACACTTAACGGAAAAGTGCGAAACATGGCGGAAATGATTGGATGGGGTTTCGCCCAAGCATAGCGAACTTGGGTCCGATCAAAATGGGGTGTCTACAGCTACTGTTGAAGGTCAGATTTTACCCCCAACACTCACCGTTATAATCCTTTGAAGCACAAGTAGAGGGATGGGAAAGGACTCTTACAAGCCGAGAGGACTCCTTGTTGCCAAATTCAAGATTAAGTCCAAAGGAAAACAAACAAACTACAAGAAAAAAGGGGTGGAACTCGTCCAAGCCTGCCTCCAAATTTTGAAAACTATTTCAAATTTTCATCTTCAAAACTACTGAAATGAGAGGACTTTTTTTTTTTGAATGGCAAGGACTTCACCCCAAATTATAGTAGAGGGTTGAGGTCCTTGATGGGCTGAGAACTTGACAAGTGTCTTGTTCCCTCATGGACACTTGTCAAGCAAGGAAACAAGATGAATATAGATGTGGTATGTGTCCCATGGTCCTGTGGTCCAGAGGACAATTGGCAAACATAGAGGCCACATGTCGCATTGGCTGCCATGAGTCTTCAAATGACTTGTTTATTGCAGGTCCCGTCCTCAATTTGTGGATTACCTAACAAGTGGCAGCCTAGGAAATTACCTTGAGTGGTCTCCCTCTTGTGCAAGCATGGGAGCTCTCCAAGTGACGAAGGTGTGGTCCCCTCCCTTAGAAGCAGAAACCTTCCTCATGGGTGCCGCCTGTCCCATGATAAAACCGTGATTTGGAGGTCCTTTGGATGGGAACCGCTCCCATGGCACTCCTAAAGAGACGGGAACCGCTCCCATGGTGCTCCCAACCTACTCCTATTACACCATTAGTCTCACAGTCTCACTATCACCAACTTCCTTGTATGAAACTCCTCCAACTCTTCAAAGTACTTCATTGGAGCAAGCCCAAAGGCATCTTCATAAGGCACAAGGAAAGAGGGCACAACATGAAGACGGTTAGAGATTATTAATTTTAGATGTACTTAAAATTTGAAAGATATATGTTAAGAAAGTTAGAAATTACAATTTTTTTATGCACTTGAATTTTGAAAAACATATAAAGAAAATATTACATAAACGCTCCCACGGTGCTCCCAACCTTAGACTCTTCTTGACCCTTACGCTTCCCAGCCCCCGTTCCCGCACCCGTTTTGTGCTTCTAGTACACACCTCATCCCCCACATCCTTTACCTCTTCTATTCTTCTAATTTACAAATATGGCATCACTACAGAATCTCCCACACTTCTGTCGCTAATTACAATCTTGTCTTCACTACAAATACTCCCCTCATCTCACAATATTACAAAATACCCCCAATCAAAACAAGCAAACTACGAACTAATTACCCATACTCTATCAGAGATGCCCCATAAGCTCTGACCAGTGACTTCGTTTATATCAAACTCCCCCTCCCTCTTTAAAAAAGAGCTTGTCCTGAAGCTTAACTCCGCTATTGGAGGTGTATGCTCAAGTCATGGGTAGGCAAGGATATTGTCTCTCACTAACCGGCCAAAGGCAACATAACTACGATGCCGGGGTCAAAGATGTAACCCTTCACCCAGGGCCCATTTCTCTCTATGTGGAGATATCTCTGTGCAAGGATCCACCACCATCTCAATCTAAATGGCCAAGGCTCCTATCTGTCTCCGTAGATGTGTATTTTGCCCATCTTGGCGATAGTTCCTATCTGTCTCCATCAATGTGTATTTTGCCCATCTGCCATAAGCTCAGCTCAATAAATCAGTCCAACTCTACCAAGGCGAAGTCCAAGGTACCTTCTGTCGATGAAAATTTGTCCACTGCCTCGCCATAATCATCCACTGCGATCTCTGTCTCAAGCTCATCCTAATTAATGGACCCTTCCTGCTCTTCATGAATGTCCAAAGAACCATTGTATCAATACGCTCCTCTACCGGTGCCTCAAATGAATTCCCGTTTGTAGTAGATGCCTCAACCTCTCTGTGAACCATAACATAAACTGGATCCTCTATATGCCTGTCAATGCATCCTTACGTGGCCTCTCCTCACCATCAGTCTCTACATATGTGATATCAACCTCAAATGTAGGAATAGAAGATGCTTGAGCCAGACTTGTTGCTTCTGTAACTGACACAAGGTCTTGGCTGATGTGGTTCAGATAGGAAAGGAACAAGAAAGCAACTCAGGGAAGGATAGTTGAGAAGTTATCGGTGAAAATTCAAGATCAACCGATGACGCCTGGATCAATTCAAGTTTCCAACAGATCTCAACCAGATCAGATTAAGGATTCACAAACTATTTGAAGTTCAAATAGCAAGGTTGATTGCGGGTTTCAAAAGATTCAATTCTTCTTGACACTGATCCTGGTAGGCTAATAATTGAGAGGTACACAAAAATCAAACTAACAGAAAGGAGATAAGCTGTAGACGATTTTCATTAGATTTTGAACAACACTCAATGATGAAGTTGATGGAAGTTACAGTAACTGGTTAAAGAAAACAGATCATCTATCTTCAGTTTCTGGATCTATGAATTATAATCTACGAGGTATCCACACCGGAATTTCCAGCTTAGCATTTCTGAGAATAACATATTCGATATTTGTTAGTTGATTTCCTAAGCTTCACTAGGAGAATTCAAAGAAAGATCAACTAACTACTTCGACCTACTAGTAATATAGAAGTGAAGCTAGAACAAAGATAGATAAGGTAAGGAGAAGAAGCTGCTTCTGCTATTGGATTCAAAGTAGAACAAGAGTGGGAAAGTAGACCCTTATGGGGAGAGGGTTGGACTAGTAGCCAAATAAGTGTTCAAACTTGTCCTCTTCTTTCTTGTGTTCCCTAGGACACTTGGCATAATGAGAGAGATTATATCCTCCTTGGTTGCCACTTGTAAGTGGTCCCAAGGACGCTTATCACCCAATCACACGGGTGGTTAGTTACACAAGTGGTCCCCAAGTGGGCATGTGTCATGCTTGAAGATCATGGGTAGACCTGGCAAAAAGTGACCGGGACCCGCAGGTCCACCCGGCCCGTCAAAACTGGGCCAGGCCGGGTGGACCTGCCGGTGCCCGCGGGTGCCTGTAGAGAATTACAAAAGTTATATTTTGACGCTTTATTCCCGTAATTGTCATATTCTTTTTATTTTCTTTGTAGTTTTTTTGGTAATTGTCATATTTTAATACTTTCTTTTGGTACTTTTTTGGTAATTTTTCTACTTTGGTTCCTTTTTTCGGTAATTTTTCATTTAAAACTTAGTAACTGTTTGATTATTATAAATTCCTATTATTTTATTGCTAGCCACCTTTGCGCAATTCGTACTTCTGTCAGATCTTTGCAGCAAAGGATGTGTACAAGCCGAGAAGTAGACTAGGGGAAGGTGGCTAGCGAATCCCTATTATAAAAAAATTCTTAAATAATAATATGTCAGAAATCCGGCGGCCCGCAGGTCGGCCCGGCCCGTACGGTCCGGGTCCGGGTCCAAGCGTAGTGACCCGTAAAATTTTCCGGGTCAAAATGACCCGGCCCGTTTTACCCGGACCCGTACGGGCCGGGTCACAACCGGCCCGGCCCGCTCGTTTGCCAGGTCTAATCATGGGCCATCCTTTGTGGTCCTCTTCTTTGTACAATTCACTTCTTTCCTATTCCATATTACAATAAAATGTCAATACAATTTCCCCTCCATTATTCTCTCTAATTGCCTTAGTAGCCCCTAATTGCTACATTATTATTAAAAAAATGACAAGAATGCCCCCGCTATAACAAAAAGTACTATCACTACCTATGCTACCAATATCCAATCACTTTGATCGGGGACATAGTCCACATCAGTTATACAAGGAAATCGATAAAGGGAAACTATATCTTTGCTAAGAACAATTCAAACCAGTGTTTTAAAATGCACATGAGGGTCAAAACATTGCCAAAGTAGATCTTAGTCAAGCAGTCGAGTACCTGGTTGACGCACCGATTGACCTGGTCATAACTCAAGAGAGTGAAAGAAGTTTTAATTGAATTTGTAGGGCAAAAGATTGACTCGAACAAGAACACGGCCATAGAAAAAGAGAGTTGACTTGGCAGTCGAAGATGACCGTAGAGATTTAAAACTATGATCCAAATGGTACACACTTTCACCCTCTTTAAAAGGAGAGTTTTAGTATTTGAATTTTGTGGATTTTCTCTTCCAGCAATGGGAGAACAGCTTTTATATTTTACATCCATGATAGAACATCTCTGTTTATCAGCCTGAACCCGTTTCTATTAAATGCACATGTCATAATGTAGTAGCTGCTTCAATGTGAGCAAAGTGCATTGGCTAAATCCTGGTAGAAGTTTAAGTATAAGACAATGGAAGGGTGGCCTATTGAGAAGGCTCAGATTTGGAATTCTCTGACAGATAAAATAGTAGAAGACTGGCATAAATTCATCCGTTTCTTACCAAGATATTTAGATTTCAAAATCAGAATCACAGTTTAAGATACAGCATGTTTGTGTATTATCATTTTTTTTTTCAATTCAAGTAGAATATGAAACCTTCAAACACTTCCTGCATTTCCAAGAAAAAACATTTTCTTCTTCAATTAATTGAACTAAAACGAAAATGCTATTAATTTTATGAATTCCTTTGTTTCTCAAAAAACTTCTGAAATGGATGCTGATGAAATTTGCTACAGAGTATAGGCTATATCCAGCAAAAGTGTAAAACTAGTTCAGAAATGGGTATAATCTTTATAAGTTTCTTTGTTCTTCCATAGCAAGATATTAAGCTTCTCAAAATAGATAAAAATAGTAGTGTCCTTTAACATCCACCAGCATCCATTTCAGAACTTTTAACATCCACCAACTTTGCACATCAAAATTAGATAAAAATAGACCATAAATTCCATGTCACTTGATTTTTTTCATTTAAAAACATGCTTTTCATAGCTGTTTAAGTTTCAGAAATGCCCCCTTCAGTGCAATATTCATGTCTTTATTTTCCCCTGATCATTTAGCAGAATACCTCCAAGGATGTGCCACACACTAAACTCACATCCTCATCGGAACTGCCAATGAGTGAACAGTGATTGATCTCTCAACTATACGCCATTTTTTGAAAAAGAGAGTACAATGAAATCACAAAAAAATGGCTGACAATCTCTACCACAAACAGCTCCAGTTCTGAAAGTAGTAGACCCAGTGAGTCAGTCAAGTTCAATCAATTATATTGACATCTCGAAGTAACAGGAGCAACCCAAACAAGAGGGGCTTATCAACTAGTGGAATTGCCCGGAAGAACCACCTGCAACAATCTAAAAAGGTATTTCGGATACTAAGAAAATTGATGGAATATCTTGGCAATGAAAGACGTTCAAACAAATTATAATGCTATTCCAAATTAAGAAATCGTCATTGAATCCTTTATTCTAATATATCAAAAGAAGTTCATATAAGTGCCATTTAAAGGTGACTAGAAAGTGCCTTAAGTATGGTGCTTTGTCTTGCCTTGAGTTCGAACAATCCCTGAAAGGCAATGATGTTGTATTCGCTCTAGTGTCTAAACGCAATCAAAAAGTGGTGATGGCGTTTCTAGTGTTTCGGAGTATGCTAAGCCCATCATGGAAGAGTTTTCAGGCGTATTTCCAAATGGATTGCAATTGGGTTTACCTACGGTGAGATATATAGCATAAAATGGATCTCAATCTCGATGTCTTGTTTCCAGACAAGCAATAATACCAGATGTCGCCTAAAGAAGATGAAGAATGGTGGAGGCAAGTAAAAGATTTGATTGACAAGGAGTATATTGGTGAAAGCATCAATTTGTGTGTGTGTGTGTCGTGCCTGCTTTGTTGGTACCCAAGAAGGACAGTAGTCACAGCACATGAAGGGTGTGCTTTGAAAGCTGAGTCATCAACAAGATCACCATAAAGTACCATTTTCCTTGAGAAGTGCTAGAAAAGTTGATTGATGATGCTTACAATATATGTTGCATGGATTCAGATTCGCATGTTGAGATCTGACACGGATTCGAGGTATCAGATTCGGCAAACCCCAAAAAGTAAGATCCGTGGATTCGGTAATTTTTATTAAATAAAATAAAAAATTTAAATATATATATATATATATATATATATTTATATATAACATATTAGATAAAATTATCTGATGTATCCCTTAGATAGCTTATTTGAGCTACACTCGGAAATAGGGTAGGTGCCTATGTCGTTTGGGTGATGCTAGGTATTGATTCCATAGGACCTAACATAGATAGGGTCTTCCTAGAAAATAATGTCCATAGGATGACACTAACCCTTGATTTGTGGAGGTTTAAACGGGACGGATATAAAATGGTCCATTTTGTGCCTCTACAAAGCGAATGGTTAGGATGATCCTATCTATTTTTTAGGAACACCCTATCCATGTTAGGTCCTATGGAATTGTAAAGACCCAGCCCCACACAGGCCGAAAAGGTTAATAACCTTAATTAAATCTGGACCGTAGATCCCCAGACCAAAAATCACAGTGTATTTTCATTTTTTTTAGTATAACCAATTTTTGGGGCATCGAATCTTGTCCGTTCGACATGATTTTGGTCCCAGTAGATGGGTATTTTCGAATACCTATCTAACGAACCCAAATGAATTGGCTTATTCGAAAAAAGCTTTGTTCTTTGGAAGATCTATCTCGTGTCTGGTACTGCATGGTTCCACTCTGCAAGAACTCTGAATCATTCTCTTGAAGCTCCAAGATTCAGTGATTCGGACGTGGTTTGAGCAAGTTATAACCCTTTTTCTGCCAGGGTTAGGCATAGTTACGAGTTTTGTCTTATTAGGCAACTTTTGGGTTTTCATTTTTATTTAAAAACTTTAGTTTACTTATTAAATTTGATAAGTACACCCATAGAGAGTTTAATAAAGATGGACTCTTGCTAATTGTAGCAGACTTGGATTAAGAAACTAACCTTTAACATTAAATCTAATTGGGAAACCCACTTTAAGCACAAAACTCATTAGCTATTAAAAACCCAAAACATGGGATTTTGCAACCCTACTTGTGCACGTCAAAAAAACCGAGACAGAGAGAGAGAAAGAATAATTAATAGGAAACATTAATAATTGGAAATGTTTGGCATTAATCTCTCTAAACATCCTACAAGATTAGGAAATGTTACCAATTGGAGAATAGGAAACATTTCCCGTAAATCTCTAAATGTGCACAGTTGGATTAATAATTGATTTTAGCCAAATAAATCGCAGATTTGTTTCCATTTCCAAAGGTTTTCTCTCTCTTTCAATTCTTCCTTCTAGCCTTCTCCTTCTTTTCCCACTTTTCATGAAATGGTTTTTGTTTTTTATTATTCTATGTGCTCTCCACTAGGAGACGGCCCGGTATCATATGTCCCCTCCGCCCAGCCATAACCCAACCTGCTACAACCCTATGCCTAAGGCAGGGCCATTACGGGCAGGAATTCTGATCAGTTACAGTCTCCCTCAAACCAGGTTTGCACATGAATCAATAGAGTTGAGTCTAGGCAACCGAGTCCCTCTGCTAATGTTTGCTTTTATCTCTCCTTATAACACAATATTTATTTGTTATGGCCATTTTTTGTGGATTCATAAAAAACAAAAATCGGCAGATAAATATCGGCTGTCAGCTGTCATTTGTCACGTAGGCCCTTGTAAAAAAATCAATTGTTGAGATGAAATCCGATGAACCTACATTTTTCTCTAAATTCATTGTAATCTAGCACATAGGCCCCCATAAAAAAATTGTTGAGGTGAAACTCCATCAATTCATAAACCTACATAATTTTTCTCTATATCTCAATTTATCAATGTACACTCCCCTTCAAAGGAACATGCCAGATTATAATCGACGGAGGATAAACAAAGCCAAGGACACCATCTCTATCCAAACCTATGCATTAGGATGGGACGCAATATTTTCTTCAATGGGTTGGTCCTACCATTTTACACCCATACATAGCATGGGTCCGAAATACTAGTGTATGGATGTAGGTAAATGCATTCACAGAACATTACAAACTTTCACAAATTTAAACAATTGATACTTATATTATTTCTCTCATCTTTTCCTTCTTGGATCTATGACTACGCAGTCCTTTCGACATAGACAATACTAATATTTCTAGTGTACTAACAACTCTTTTTCACATAATCTGTGTATGTATGTAGAAAGTTTCTATATTCATTTTTTTCTGCTTTACATCAAAAAAATTGCCCAAATTTCTTTTTTAAACATTTAGTTCTTTTTTTGCTCTCCATCGCACGGGGTGTCTTCCTAGTCTCTCTGTAAATAGCACCCAACAACACCTTTGCAAATATTTTTCCCACCAATTGATTCAGCAGACATAATTGAATAGGGAAACAGTCTGCCCTAGACATTGCTTTCTCCATCGCTCCTGCTCTCTCTTGGAGTGAATTATAGGATAAGTTGTTCAACATGTCATGCACATTTTTTTGTTGTTCAACTTCTCTATGGCAAGACCCAATAAAGAAGGAGAGAGAGAGAGAGAGAGAGAGAGAGAGAGAGAGAGAGAGAGAGATGGCTTTCCTACTCCTATGTGTTCATTGGGTGCCACTTAATGTCGTTATTGTTTTATCACAAGAAGTGGGGATCATCCTTATGAGTTTGAATCAACTTTAAAATTTGTTATTGATATATTGGTGTACCATAATTGGTAACAGAACAATTTTGATCATAGAACTTTATTTGGTAACATGCCTAAGAAAAATAACACCTAGTTGAACTTTATCAATTAGGTGTCAACAACAGTCAAGGGGTTGACAAGGACTACCCTGAATTCAACAATATTAAAGAGATGATTAGGTAAAGGTTTCTATCGGGTGATTATGCACAAGCTTTGCTGATCCGGTAACATAATTCACGACAACAGGTGAAGAGTGGAAGAATACAGATGAATTTTTCAAGCTAACAAGAGTTGGCCTAGTTTAGCCCACTGCTTCTGCTTAGAGGCCCTCTGGTGGGTCTAAGGTGGAAGTTCAGATTCTTTTTCGAGAGGGATACCATCCCCGATATTGAAGCACTGGCATCATAACAAGCCTCGTCGAACAATGGCTCTTAAGTATTCATGGGCCGATCTTGATCCATATGGGTGCTCATCAGATCTTCTCACTGCCTGCCCTTTGACAAGGTTTTAGCCAAACAAATAAGAGTACGTGAGGTGTCAAGAAGTAGCTTATTCTTTGTTTTGATTCCGTAGGAGCAGCAAATCCGTAGCATCCCTTTGTGTTCGAGCTTGGAATCGTCATCCTCCCTTTTCGGACACGAACATAAACTCTAGCACCCTTTTTGGTATATTCTCGTGAGGACTCATCACATATTCCCGAATTGAATGCTGGCGCTTACGAGCACCAAAGGTTCGGGAGGCAGCGCCTACCACTAGAGGTATGCCAGAGGGGTACAACATATCCTACACTACCTATTAGGAGTGTTTGTCGGCTAACTGTAGTTCATAGTTCCCCAAGCCGGATCTAGTACGCCCGTACGACCACTACTCGTGAATAATAATCAGAAGAGTCAGTGAACGACATTGGATCTGTTGAACCGGATCCACATCAAAGAGTTTTATCCTCAGGCTCTGATGAGCATTAAGGATTATCTGCGATTCTCGCCTTGGGCTCGTCTCGTTTAGCCCTCGAAATGGCATTAGCCGAGACGGCCTATGAATGTGGAGAGGCAAAGGTTTTCTTTACTTAGGAGGTTATAAAGGTTCCCCAATCCTTGCGCAGTGCTCTTTGAAAAATGTGCTCGTTACAATTACCCTAATGACAAACAGGGTTTTGGCTATGACTCGCCTAACTGAACAACTTGTTGCTTGCAATGTTGGAAGCCTTCGAATTCAAACTCGTAATGAGCTTGTCACCAAACAAATTTGGATTGTTAATGACTCTTTTCCATTAGCCAATAAAGTTGAAGTAAAACTTGGGCAATCGGCACATCAGGAAGGCCATCACAGACAAGGAAAGACTTCTAGTGCCTGTCGAAGCATTAAGTGAATGGACGACCAGACTTCAGCCCGTCCCAAAGCTGAAGTATATAAAAGGATTTTTAGCGTTTTATTTGTTGTTTGTCTTGGAAACAGCACCATACCCTAGTCCATATATTGGCTTTTATTTGGGTACGTGCTTGGTTTTGTTTTGGGTTTTAATTTGAGTTTAAAACTTGTAATTTTCATTTCTGCTGCACCAAGTGGCAATTTCAAATGAAAGAATTGAGCCCTACTTGGTAAATGCTGTGGAGAAATGGGGAAGAAAAGGAGGCTCTTTCGGGTGGCGTGATTTTAGCAAAATATGGCTTCGAAGCTATGGAAGTGAAAACAACTCATCATGGAAAAAGTCCTGCTTGGAGATCCATATGCAAGGTTTTTAATATACCCAATGAGGGAATTAAATTCAGCATAGATATGGGCAATGAAATCAGATTTTGGGAGGATATTAAACATCGGGATTCTATTGAAGGATCATTTCTCAGCCTTACACGTGCTTGTGATTAACGAACATGTGATGATGGCTCGGTTGTATTACTCAGAGGGCAACAAGGTGTGCTGGAATTGGTCCTTTAGAATGGAGGAAAGATACATTTCAGCAAGGCAACCAGACATATGTTGGGTTTGGGGATCAAGTGGATTCTTTGTTTGATCCTTCCTTCATATCCTATCTAGGGTTTGCATTTCAACTTTCAATAAACATCCATGTGTGCTTAAGGACTCACAGAATAGTTGGGTCTGGAATTTTAGACTTTTTCCTTGTCTGGAGTTAGAGTTCATTCGAAATTGATACAATTTTGGGCAAATTAAGGACTCTGGTGAATGCATCAAAATTAGCAATCATTGGTAATGGAATTTCTGCTACAGAATCGTGTATTCATTCTCTGTTGCACTTAGCTGGCTCCATTCCACTTCTTATAGCATTAAAATCATAAAGATTGGGTGTGTATACACCTCCAGCAGTATTCCAGATTTATATTCTTTGCCAAGTAGTGGAATTGCATGCAAGAACTAAGATCTAGTTGATAAAATCTAGATACACGGGGTTAGTGCAAAACTACAATAGAACAGGAAGCCACAGTGCCTATCTCCGTTGAAAGAGCAGCAGATTTTTTTCAATAGTTCATTCATGTGGGAATTTGGAAGTGTTGCTTGGAGAAGGTCAGCCCAGGACTGCATTTCTTTATTCTAGAATTGCATTATAATTTCCTAGTCTGCATTGGCAGTTGTGATTCCATGTGATTGGCGGGTTTTGTTCATTTTGTTCATTTCCTAGTCCCTATGGATGCACGCAATCACCCGCAAACCACGTGCAGTAGGTAAAGGGTTTTGTGCATTTTGTTTCAGCTTTACGAAAATTTTAGATTTGAAGCTTTGTTGTCTTTTCCGTCGATTTGGGCCAGGCAGAGGGCAGAATCTGGCAGATTTTCAGCCAAAAAACATCTTCACACTGCTGTAATTTTGACCACTACTTGCCATCTTCCCCAAGCAATGGACAAAGCTTGGGATTAGCCTTCAAATTTGACCTGCCAGCAGCACTGATTCTTATCCGCCTTCATCATTTTCTGAAATTTTGTAAGGTTGACAGCAAAAAAGATTGGAGAATGACAATAAGTCCTATGGTGCAAACATCATAGCTTCTAGAGAGAAGGACAATTCAATCTTGAAAGTGCAATCTTGACGAAGTCTTTAACTAGAGTGGTTTGGGCAGTCCTAACTGGTTCATTAAGACCTAGCAGCTGTGTGGCTAGGGTTTGAGGTGGTTCGTGAACCCATTGATTCCGGCATTGAGAGTTGGTATATTAATTTGATACCCACAGGAATGGCTCCACCTTATGCGCCATATTACGATGCCAGTTACACTTATGGTGATTGCCAGGCCACTTGTGTGCAATGGATAGTGATTATCATTAATACTATAGTCAAAACCATCATTAGAGAATATGTCATGTCCGAGATACCGTGAAGCATGATACTATGCTTTCATGGGTCGATTTACTGAAGGAACACCGTGAACAGGGCCTCTCTTCTCTTCCTTGATGGGAAGAGGTTCAAGACCATTTCTTGAGACTTTATGCACCCTCCATCTATTGACAATGGCACAAGGCAGAAGTTCGACGTAGGGAGCAAGAGGCTAAGTGAAGACAAGAAGAAAAATCCAAACAAAGAGAATTTGAGGAGTTGTGGTTGAAGTGGAAACGAGAAGCTAAGGCCAGGCAAGAGCAATGGGCCCCAAGTGAGGCAAAGTGGACCAAGAACATGTCTTAATTACATAGGCAACTGAGTCTCGCACAAACATCTCCTATTCCTACATATGAGGCTAATGATATGTATGTTGAGACTAATGGTGAGGAGGAGTTCCATCAGGAGGTGTTGAGAGAGCAGATAGAGGATCTGATTTCTATTGAGGGCTAATGATACATATGTTGAGACTAATGATAGAGAGATTGAGGCGTCTACTTCAGCAATGGATTCATTTGAGGCACCATTAGAGGAGCACATTGATACAGAGGGACATATGGATCTTTTTTCTTTTTTTCTTTTTGAAAATTGACTTTTATTAACCCAGAAAGAACCAAAGAGGGGACAAGATGTCCCTGCACGGGCTACAATAATTCCAGCCCAAAGAAATTACAATAAAGTGAGTTTCAATAACAGTAATAGCCTTCCCGTCCCCATTCCCCATTACATCACCCGGAATACTAATCTGCATCGAATCCAGCAATACACCCTGTTTGGCCAACTCATCCGCCATTTCATTCACAAAACGCCTTCTGTGTTTGATTGTTGGACGAATCCGTCGTAGTAGATCCTTAACCTCCGCGATGTAATTTTGCAGCCGTCAGGGCCCTTTTGAATTATCTGATGCCCACGCGATCACATTAGATGAATCCCCTTCAACAATAAGGGGGTTAGAGGAATGTGTTGAATACCATTTGATTCCAAACAATAGAGCTCTTACTTCCGCCTGTTTCCATCACAAATCCCTATCACGCCCGAGTAGGACATCAGTATATTTCCCCTTGACTAATAACATAACTAGATGCAAGGACTAGCACTTCTATCACAAGACGCTTGTATTTGTAAAGATTTCTTAGAGAGAACAACCTCAATGGTGAAGCTCTAGATTTAGCATAAAAATTCTCCTTGATATGACAGAACCATTAACTCTATGCGGAAGCTATATATTCAAGATAATGACGTTGGGAGTGATAATCAAAAGAAACCTGTCGTTCCTTTCCTGACTCTAACTTCTGCTTCTTATCTCTGTCACCTATAAATGGGAAAATGTCATAAACAAATCCATGGATTTTCAAGAAATTTTAGTAAACGATGTAGGAGAAACAAAGGCATTGTTAAATATCGCAATGTATTCAACTTAAAATCCAATGTCCATCTCAAGAGCACTAATGTGAGGTTTTATGGATATGATGGATTGCAAAACATGTCTTCACCAACTGCAGGTAATTACCAACGGTCATACACTCATGTCTCCAGGAAGAATCAAAACAAACATTCAGTCTTATTATCAAGGAAAAATCAATATTCCATGCATTTCACTCGTACAGGCTTATAGAGATTAAAAAAAGGTGGGGGTAGCTGCATTTGCCATTAAAATTTCAAATTTAATTTAAAATCTATTCGAATGCTTCGATTACAACAAAGATCTTCACTAGGAAAAGAAAATAAATGTAATATCCATATGAAAGTCGTAGAGGAATATAATATCCATATGCCACAAGGATGTCGGAATAGATATTTCTATGGATACAGAATAAAAGAACTGCTCCTTCCCCTTCTTCAGCATACAACATTAGCAAAAGATTGTAAATATTGACACTGATATATGCTTCTCCTTATAGAGTTAATGTTTTTGTTATCAAAGGAGAATTTTTATGAACATTGTAGAGTAAATGTTTCTGTTATCAAAGGAGAATTTTTATCATAAATATATAGCTTTTGTAAAGAGTTAATGTTTATGTTATATCAAAGGAGAATTTTTATGCTAAATTTAGAGTTTCTCCATTGAGGTTGTTCTCTCTAAGAAATCTTTACAAATACAAGGTTCTTGTGACAGAAGTGCTAGTCCTTCCATCCAGTTGTGCTAATAGAGGATATGATAGTAAACTTTTCGATAACATCACGCAAGAATTATCTATGAACATATTCAAGCAAGTAGTTAATTAACACGAGTTTCATAGTTTAAAAATTGAAAGACTAGGTCAAGAGAGTCACCTAGTAGTCACAATAAAAGAAATTTAGTGAGGTATATTAATCTATGAAAAAGGTTTGCAGAAACTTCGCACATTGCACAAATATTTAATCAAATATACTCAAATGCAAATTTAACATCCCCAGATTAGAAAAGTTGCAGAAAAAAGAAAACATCTGTATGCCTGGATGTAAAATTAGTGATGCAAATCATTAAACCCAAAAGTCCCAAAGAATTATTTAAACATGCACACAAAGGATGAAGAAAGGTGCGGTGGGAAATGTGGGTCCGAAGAGTCTCTTGTTGATGTCAGCAATGACTCCCGACTACAAAAAAGAACCAAAACTTCCATTTCAGACCATTCCTATCTACTTCGATGTATGCTGAATTTTTAAGACATTTTACAACTAATTTTGATAATACTTTTTAAAGCTCAAATCAGTAAGTTTAGAGACTGACAATTTTGAGCTTTTCCACTTTAAAAGGTTCCAAAAAGGGGAATGGGAGTTCATTTGAGTAGGGCTTCATGTTAGAAGGTCTCCTTTTGAGTTAAAGAGACTACTAATAGTTTATAAACCAATTCCGTAAATCCCTCAAGTTGTCAATAGTGTATGAACCAGAACTACAATGTACACAATCTGTATACTTTCTAAACTGGAACATTTACTTAATTGGAAAGTATTGTACTTAGGATGAGATTAGTAACTTGTATTAGGAGAAATAGTCTCCATTTATTTTTTGGAGGTAGGAAGTCTAAATTTAGTTGTTTCATGATAGCTTTTTTTTTTCTTCTGAGTTTTCTATGCAAAAACTAGTTTTAGTTACTTAAGTTTTAACAATTTAGAGCACAAAGGAGTTGCCTTTGGGTTGATTTAGAAAGTACTATTAGTCTAGAATTAGAAAGATATGGTTTGCACCCTAGAAGAAGCTTCATGTGCTTGGGTTGGAAGCCATCTTTGGACGGCAGTTTTTCTACTCAAAGTGCTTAGGATACCATCCTCCATCACATTCCTTCATTCATATCATTCAGCTATTATATGCAAGTAGTTGAAGATCCGTGTGTTGCACGGGGACGGAAAACAAAGAATCAAATGAAAAAAAAAAGAGTTAAATGAAGCGAACGAAAAATATATATATATATATATATATGTAGACCAAAAGCATTATAAATTTCCAACATATAAAACCTGCATAGATATGTATCCCTCATGCAAGAAGTGATTAATGTTGGGATAAATACCGGGAATATTAGCAGATCCTCTCCTTTTTCAAATAGCTTCGCAGGAAACGGTATATGTGTATATGTAATAAAGGAAGGAGAAAACAAAAATGTCGATAAAACGTAAACAAAAAACAAAGAAAAACAAAGAATCAAATGATAGAGAGACTACAATATCTATTTATCAAAAACAAAACATGCATATATATGTATCCCTTATGCAAGAAGTGATATTGTTTTATGGTTGTAGCATGTTTTTGAATGATAAAAAGTACAGTTATTATCCACAATGAAGAATTTCATATCTCATCGAGTTTCACATCAATAAATTAACTTAAAGTCATGTTCAAGCAAATCCTCTTCCAAAATGAACTAGTATTGCATAAAAATCCCGTCACAAACTACAAAAAAAAAAGGAATTTGACCATAATTGGCCACTCAGTCACAAACTGAGAAAAAAAATATGAAAAATAGAATTAACTATCTTTCATCCTTTTCTTCACAAATCTCCCTCTCTACAAAAAATAACAAAAAGGCGTAAGAATAATACAAAACAAATCGCACCCTCAAGCATCCCAAATGAAAACTCAAACCCATCATAAGTAGGGTTGCAACTTGGGTCGCATCAACCCGACCCGCATCAACCAGGCCCGAAAAAAGCATGGGTCGGGTTCGGTAAGGAGTTGGGTCGGGTTTAATTTTCCAAAGCCAGAGCGATTCTCAGGTCGGGCCGGTTTTAAAGGTGGAAAACCTGGCCGACCCGAGAACCCGCTTTTTTCCCTTTTTTAATATTATAAAATTATACTTATGAGTTATAACTTCCGCCTCTCTCTAAGTTCGTGACCCTGCTCCTCACTCTCTAACTTCCGCCTCCGGCCTTCGTCTCCCCTCCTCACTACCTCAGCTGGACGGGAACTGAATCGCCTCCGGCCTCAGCTTAAACCAAGGTCTCTCTCTCTCTCTCTCTCTCTCTCTCTTTCTCTCTCTCTCTCTCTCTGAGCAGAAGCAAGAAGGGGGTTTTCTGGTTTTTTTTTCAGCCCAAAGTTTTTGCCAAGAACCTGAACCTAATCAGGTTTAGGTTACACCAATACCACCACCACAAACCCCCTCTCTATCTCACTATATTTTTTTTGGACAATTTCAGATTTGATGTTTTAGGCTTTTCTAACATGTGGGTTCTGATTTGGGTTTGGGAATAGGGTTCATATTCTTCCAGATTTGGGTTTGAGATTAGGGTTCCTTCGAAATTAGCCCACGAATAAAAAAGAACCCTTTGAGATAAACGACCTCCTCTCTCAACTCATTTTAGTTGTTCAAGTGTCTGAATCTAATAGTATCAGGTACACATCTTTAAATTCCTTTTTTGCAGGGTTCTCAGTCCTGATTCTTTTTTTTATCTCATCTCTATTAATTTCTTTATATCTCATCTTTGATACTAGGTGGAGTATCCTTCAGATTGGGCAAAAGATTATGATACTTTTTTTATGAATTTTATATCTATTGCAACTTGAAGGAATATTTGCAGGTATCAACTGACCATTTTCCGTTGAAACCCGACCCGGCCCAATCCGACCCGAAAAACTACCTCGGGCAGGGCCGGGGTTAAAGAATCCCGGGTTTTCCAAAAAAAAAAACCCGACTTGACCCGAGATACTTTCTCGGGTAGGGTAGGGTTTTAGAAAACCCGACCCGCCAGACCCGAGTTGCAACCCTAATCATAAGTAACTCACTTAGTATCAAAATAATACAATTTCCTTCTCAGTGAACACACCATGTCATGGGCATCCTCTTGGATGAGAGAGAGGGGCTAAACCTCCATGCTTTTCTAGAAAAGAGAACAACAGTGTGTTGCAATGAGTAATAGCATCATCTAAAGCCTAATTCCCAATTTCAACGAACCACTGATCATGTTTTCTCCTATTTAAACTTTCTTTGACTTTTCCAAGTAATATATGTTTTTTATAGATGGCCTTCTCAGTTGACTTCCAAAGATACTTAGTTCACTATCCTCAAATATTGGGCTACCTCTCGTCACATTTCAGTGGGGTTCATCATTAAGGCAATGCTTCCATTATATTGAACACATCATGATAGTATCCTTTACATTTTTATGATGTTTTGACGCTTTTTTCCTGATTTAGTTCTCTTTTTTGTGAATTTTGTATGGAAATAGAATAACTTGCATGTTCCGCATCCTATATATATATATATATATATATATATATTGAACACATCATGATAGTATCCTTTATATTTTTATGATGTTTTGACGCTTTTTGTGATTTTTGTATGGAAATAGAATAACTTGCATGTTCCGCATCCTATATATATAAAGCGGAATCCTATAAGCTATGGTGCTGCCACGTGGCAGCCCCTCCTATATCCCACGTAACTCTTTAATATCCTTCAAACCACGATACTCTTTATTATTTCCAAAAAAGATAGATATGCAATTTTTAAAACAATGGTAACTCTTTAATATTCCACGTAACTCTTTAATATCCTTCAAACCAAGTTACTCTTTAATATTTCCAAAAAAAAGATAGATATTTCAAAACGCATACGGTGAAATAAAATCGTGCCTGATATCCCGCCCTACAATATAGCCTACTGTTATTTCTTTCGTTTCCCGATTTTTCTCTATAAATTAAGTAATAAAATCTCCCCCTTGTAAATGCATCCCCGTTTGGATTTTACACGCAACGTTGTGGCCACGTGGCACCCTTCTGTATGCCGAATTTCAAATGTTAGAATTCCGAAAGTCGTTCGTATCTACGTAGAGTAGGAATTCCAAAAGTCACTTTCCTAAAAATCTGCACGTCGTATCTTATTAAATAGCAAAAAAACAGAACTTCATATATATATATATGAGGAAACTGTTGGTGAGCTTAAGTGCAGCAAACCTATGGTGCGCTTAAGCTCCCCAATGACATGGCTCCCCAATCACATGTGGTGATCCAAATCATTCATTTGCAAGGCCTTATGATAGATAGGGGGTGTACCAAAAATCAGCTCCATAGGATCATCCTAACCCCTCCATTTGTGGAGGACAAAAAATGGGCAGATTTGTGTCTGTCCATTTTTGTCCTCCACAAATGGAGGGGTTAGGATGATCCTATGGAGCTGATTTTTGGTACACCCCCTATCTATGTAAGGGACTTTAAAATGAATGCTTTGGATCATCCTAACAAAGTGGCCCCCCATGTGATTGGGCGCTTAAGCTCACCATAAGTTTGGTGAGCTTAAGCGCACCAACAGTTTCCTCTCTCTCTCTCTCTATATATATATATATATATATATATATATATATATATATATATTTCTTTTTTCTTTTTTTTTTTGAAATGGCAATATATTGGAAGAATGGAACCGAGATGGTCCAAAAAAATATAAAGAAAAGAAAAATTACATCAAAAAAGACTAAAAATACATTTCCCGGAGGGAGATGATCAAACCATTCCAAACCCTCTTTATGGACCCCCGATCTCGCAAGGGAATCAGCTTCACCATTGGCTGATCTTCTAACAAATTTAAACACTATGGATGAACCTGAAACAAGGTCGGCGATTTTCTCAAAGAAGCTAAGAAAGCGCCACGGAGGTGCAATCTTCCCAGATAGCCAACTAATTACGTTAGAAGAATCACCTTCCACAATCACCTTATCGAACATATCCCTACTCAGACGATGTATACCTTGGAAAGCCGCTTTAACTTCCCCTTCAGATGAGTCGCTTCTACCAATTGGGCCAGCAAAAGCCCAAGACACCACCCCTGCAGAATTCCTAGCAAGTCCACCAATACCTGCCGGACCCGGATTACCCAAACTAGACCCGTCAAAGTTTATTTTCAAATACCCTTCAGGAGGAGCCTCCCATCTTTGAACTATCTTATCTCTCCTCACCCCTTCCCAACACACAATTCTCCAACCTTCCCATAGATCAAAAGCTGAAACAAATTGAAACTGAGGAAGACTCTTTGCCCAAAAAATCACCAAAGCAATAATTTTCATAAATAACCAGTAAGTTGACTTAGCCACTCCCTTAAAAACTCGTGAATTTCTTTATTTCCAAATCACCCACCACAAAGCTATCAAACACAGCTTCCAAAGCAATTTCCCTTTCTTCTTCCAAGGCACAAAATCCCAACTTAACACTAGTTCTAGTATAGAGTTTGGGAAAATCCAGCATATACCAAACCTATCTAGAATGAGGCCCCAAATCTCCCTTGCAACCTTGCAATGAATAAACAGATGATCAATAGATTCACCATCTTCCATACAAAGCGAACAATAATCTACTAGCCACAATCCCCTTCTTCTAAGAAATTCAATGGTCTGAATCCTCCCCCAGCCATTGTTGTAAATTCCGTTTCGTTTCGTCCGAAATGGACGAAAGGAACCGGTTTCGTTCCAATTCCGGAATGAAATTCCAAAAATTTCGTTCCGGTGGAAATTTCGTTCCATTCCGGCCATTCCGGACGAAATTTTCCAAAATTCGGAATTTCGTCCACTCCATTCCGGCCGGAATCGCGCATAACGGCTAGTTTGACTGGATTTTGCAGATTTTACAACAATGCCCTGGAACGGCTCTTTTTGGTTTTTGACCATTTTAACCTCAAAATGTGACCGTTTATAGCTGTTGGGAAGGGTATTTTAGTCATTTTTAAATGCACAATCAATTAAAAACTCTATAAATAGCCTTTTTCTTACCTTCTTATCCTTCACCTTCACATAAGTGATTCTCCTTCTTTCTCTACTTTCACTTACATTATCTATTCTACTAAATTTCCTACAAGTCTACCCTCTTCTTCAACTCAATCCAAGTCTATTTTGGAGCAAAGGGAAGGCATACATTCAACTTACCACTACAAGAAGTCAAGAACTATTTCCAAAGGCTTATTTCAAGTGAGTGAAGGCTAATTTTTTCTTCTTCTCTTCAACTCAAGTTCAACCTCAAGGTTCTCTTTATTTCTTTCCATTTTCTTTCTTTTATTTCTTACTTCATTTGTCCTCTTCTACTTCATTTTTTTGTAATTTGTTTCAATTTTCTTTCTTCTAATTCATTATTCCCCTTCTTCTACTTCATTTCAGAATGAGTGGGTCGGGCTCGGGACCTTCTGCAGGAGCATCCTCTATTGGTTTGGCACCCGCTAGATCGGATGACCCGGCATGGGCTTACGGTACATTGGTTCCGGGTCAAAAAAATAAAGTAACTTGCATATTCTGTGGCAAAGTCATATCGGGTGGAGGTATAACCCGCTTGAAAGAACATTTAGCGGCTGTTCCTGGTGAAGTAGCATCATGCAAAAAAGTGACTGAAGATGTAAAATATCGAATGAAGCAACTTTTAGATGCAAAGAGAAAAGAAAGGGCTAGGATGAGCCTATCCAGAGCAGAGGTTGGAGGTTTTTATGGCACACCAGACGAAGAAGAAGAGCAGGATGAAGAAGACATTGGCACACAATTGCCTCAACGAAGAGGTAAGGAAGTTCTTGTAGAACCGAGTGGTACAAAAAGGAAGAAGAAGGGAATCACAGGAGGGATCAGGAATTTCTTTGCACTACGAACAACCCCTGGAGCCCAACCAAGCATTAAAAGTGTTTGGCTACCAAAGAAATAATGGATAGAGCAGACATTGCAGTTGGCATGCTTTGCTACGATGCCAATCTCCCTTTCAACGTTGCCAATTCACCTTTATGGCAACCTATGTTTGTTGCTGTGAATGCCGTGGGTTCGAGTTATAAGGCACCTACTTATCATGCTTTAAGGGGTTCCATTTTGAAGAATACAGTGGATGAGGTAAACAACTACTTAGAGGAGATTAAGATGTCATTGAGATACACTGGTTGTAGCATTATGGCAGATGGATGGACAGACACGAAACAACGTTCCCTAATCAACTTTTTGGTGTACTGCCCTAAAGGAGTCATATTCCTCAAGTCCGTTGATGCATCTGGCATAGTGAAGAATGCCGATGAATTATACAATATCTTTGAAAAGATTGTCGGAGAGGTGAATCCGGAATATGTGGTGCAATTTGTAACTGACAGTGAGCCAAGTTACAAAGCTGCTGGGAAAAGACTAGAAGCCGCGTTTGGTACATTCTTCTGGACTCCGTGCGCAGCTCATTGCTTAGATCTCATCTTGGAGCATCTGTGCAAACCGACTGTATTTCCTCACATAGCAACCACAGTTGAGAGGGCTCGAACGATTACAAAGTTCATCTACAACCATGGAAGCCTCTTGAATTTGATGAGGAAGAAGTTCACAGGTGGGAAGGAGTTGTGCCGCCCTGCTGCAACCAGATTTGCTACAAATTTCATTAGCATACAAAGTCTGGTGTTGAATCGGAAAGCACTTCAACAGATGTTTGTGTCTGATGAGTATAGTACTAGTAGGTTTGTCCAACACCCACTGAGTAAAGGGGTAGTTAGTACTGTGTTGGATAAATCTTTTTGGGACCAATGCAAGTACATTCTAAACATCAGCGAGCCTTTAGTGAGAGTGATGTGTTTGGTAGATCGGCAGGACAAACCGGCGATGTGTTACCTATATGAGGCCATGGATAAGGCCAAAGAGAAGATCAAGGAGAGGTTGAAGAGAAAATCAGATTACATGCCCATCTGGAGGATCATCGACCAAAGATGGGATAGGCAACTCCACAGTCCCCTCCATGCAGCAGGATATTTTCTTAACCCTGCTCTCTTTTTCACTCCTACCTTCTCTAGGCACAGTGAAGTAACCAGAGGCTTGTTGGCATGCATCACTCGAGTGGTACCTGATGAAGCTACACAAGACCTCATCACCAATCAGATTGAGGATTATCGAGAGGCTAAGGGTATGCTTGGAATGAAGCTTGCAATCCGCAACCGAACGAAGTTGGGACCAGGTATATTTGAGTTGTTTGTTTAATTAAGTATAATTCATTTTAACTTTCAGTTTCTCAACAAATAATGCTTTACTATTTGTTACTTTACAGTTGCATGGTGGAATCAATTCGGAGGTGACGTGGAAGAATTACAGACCTTTGCAATCAGAATCCTCAGTCAGGCCTGCAGTGCGACTGGGTGTGAAAGGAATTGGAGCACCTTCGAACACATTCACTCTGCAAAGAGAAATAGGTTGGAGCACCAGAGATTAGATGACTTGGTGTTTGTCCATTACAATCTTAAGTTTCGAGAAAGGTATACAGCGTAATATAATGTTTTCAACTCTCACCTCATCACTTTAAGCTTTTAACTTTAACCTTTGACATTAAACTTAATGTTTTCCTTTTCAGGGACTTGTTGAGGAAATCATCTACCACTAGTGACCCTTTGAGCATAAACCACCTGGATGTCATGATGGATTGGGTTGCAGAAGAAGAAGATGTCATATTCACGCCGGAAGACATTGGGTGAGAAAATCTTGAAGCACCTACTGCTGTGGTTGGGGCTGGGGACGACGACGACGACTTTCTCATGCCTCTTGAAGAAGATGTCCCTACTGGTGGTCCAGGTGGTGATGACGGCGGCGACGACGACGAAGAAGAAGACATTGAGTATGATCATCCGGGTTATGATGACTGAGAGTTGTTGCAACTAGCTATTGTCTATGTTTCACTTTCATGTATCTCTTTTTTTTTTAATGTTTTTCTATGTATCAGACTATCAGTTGGACTTGTGCAAGACTTTATGTGTTTAAGTAATGAATATGTCTTTTGAGACTCATATTTTGGACTATTTATTAGTTTTTCATCTTTTTCTATTGATTTTTTATTTTTTTGGATTTTTCTCATATTTTTTAATATATTTTTTGTGTGAATGAAAAGTTTCGACCGAAATGACCGAAATCCCACCGAAATTTCGTTTCGGTGGCCAAAACGAAATGGCGACCGAAACGGATTTTACAATTATGCCGCCAGCAGACTGCCCAACCAAAAAAGGAAACTGATGGAGGCCCAAGGAATTTCCAAACATTAGCTGCGAGAGGAGAGCCTGAAGCATGCACCAACCAAGAGTAAAATGACTTCACAGAGAAGAAGCCGGATGGATCCCAGATCCAAATTCTTTTATCCACCCCACTTCTTTTTATATAGCAATTCTCAATCAAAAAAAGTAACCGAGAAATGGAGTTTAACTCCCTGTCAAAAAAATTCCTTCTGAAGCTAGGCTTCCAAACCACCTTGGTGTCCACCCTCTCAAAACAATCACACACCAACACATCTTTCTTCAAAGCCGCCGAGAACAAATCAAGAAAAAGAGTCTTCAAGGGTTCCTCAGAGCACCAAGCATCCACCCAAAATTTTATACAATCACCTTTGTAAACTTTAAACGGAATACCCTCCTCAAATCTTTTCTTGAACCTCAAAATGTTTCGCCAAACAGTCCCACCTTTTTTACTATATGAATCGTCCGAGCACCAATTCCCATTTAAAAAGCCATATTTGCTACCAATCACCTTTACCCACAAAGAAGATTGTTCCATACCAAAACGCCAAAGCCACTTTCCCAACAATGCACGGTTGAACTCTCCCAAATCCAGCAGATACCAAACCTATCCAGAATGAGGCCCCAAATCTCCCTTGCAACCTTGCATAAACAGATGATCAATAGATTCACCATCTTCCATACAAAGCAAACAATAATCTACCAGCCACATTCCCATTCTTCTAAGAAATTCAATGGTCTGAATCCTCCCCCAGCAGACTGCCCAACCAAAAAAGGAAACTGATGGAGGCCGAAGGAATTTCCAAACATTAGCTGTGAGAGGAGAGCCTGAAGCATGCACCAAGCAAGAGTAAAATGATTTCACAGAGAAGAAGCCGGATGGATCCCAGATCCAAATTCTTTTATCCACCCCACTTCTTTTTATATAGCAATTCTCAATCAAAAAAAGTAACCGAGAAATGGAGTTTAACTCCCTGTCAAAAAAATTCCTTCTGAAGCTAGGCTTCCAAACCACCTAGGTGTCCACCCTCTCAAAACAATCACACACCAACACATCTTTCTTCAAAGCTGCCGAGAACAAATCAGGAAAAAGAGTCTTCAAGGGTTCCTCAGAGCACCAAGCATCCACCCAAAATTTTATACAATCCCCTTTGTAAACTTTAAACTGAATCCCCTCCTCAAATCTTTGCTTGAAAACTAGTAAAAAAGGCACGTGCATTTGCACGTGCGACCACGAGTCTTAGCAAACAAGATAATACTGCATATGAATTTTAATTCATACTATGCTAACATAACAATCGCTATGGAGCCAACTTGGCAACTTCTGAAAAGCAAGACAGAAAGAAAAGCAAGATGAAGATGCTCCGAGCATGAGGTACCACAAATGCGTACTTGCCTATCAATTGATTGATGAAGTGGTAGAAGAGCAATGACTAATAGCCAGGCTCCCTAAAATGGGCGTAAAAATAAAATGAGCATAAAATTCGTTTTACAAACCTTAAAAATGGGCATAAAATTTGTTTTACGTACAATTTTGCGTGGAAAGAAAAGGTAAAAAGATAAAAGTTTTTTTATGATCAGTTTGGTTAAAAAAAGCACAGTGAATAAGGAAAAGTAATTTGACCTTTTCATGAAAAAAAAGTGTCTTTCGTTGTTTATTTCAATTTGTTTATTTCAACGTATTAACAAGAAGTTTGTACAAAGACTTTGGAATCCATTTTCTATTCGACGAGCACTTTGGCAATTCATTTTTTTTAAATGGTAGCCAACTTTATTGCAAAAAAAAAGGGGACGAGATGGTCCGAATACATAAAACAAATCACAAGGTGGAGAGCCACATAGTCTTCAAAGCTTTCAACTATAGGGGATTGAATCTACTTGTCCAGAATAGGAGAGATGGTTGTGAATTTTAAGGTAAAACAAGAAGTTCATACAAAAACTTCGGAATCCATTTTCTATTCGACGGGCACTTTAGCAATTCATTTTTTTGGTCCTTCTAACTCCTCCATGAAAAGTAATGGAATAGAGTAGGTCATCCCTTTGAAATGTCAAGTGGTGAGTAATAATTATTTTTTGTTGTTATCGTATGCATGTGGGATTATAAATGGTTTCAGACATTGCCTAACGTGATTGATCTTCTTAGAGGGAAGATCAATCCTCTTGGTTCCTAAGTGTCTTTCGTTGTTTTGTAAGGGCTGACCTACTCTATTCCATTACTTTTATGACCAGTTTTTTTCGTTGTTTGGAAAAAAAAGTGTCTTTCGTAATATCAAACTTCTTGTAATTTGACCCTCACATAGTGAATAAGGAAAAGTAGTTTTTCCGTCATCGTTAGGGGTGTAACTCGGGTCGGGTTGGGTCGGGTTGAGGCCAACCCGACCCAACCCGAGGAACCCATTTTTCCAACCCAACCCGATGTCCAACCCGGCTGGGTTCAACCCAACCCAACCCGATTTGCAATTTCCTCAACCCGAACCAACCCGATTTCCAATTCGGGCTGGGTTGGGTCGGGTTGACCCGATTTGATATGGTACCAATTGACCACCTCAACTCAAGCCGAGTTGTTTTGGATTTTGGGAACCAATAGTGAGTCACCAATAATCAGTTTTTAACTCACAATCGGTTCTCAAAATCCAAAACAAACAGGGACTAATAATTAACAAAGGGAAATGTTATCCGCACTACTATATTTTGATAATCACAGTCCTCACTTGATTAAAGTACGGTATAGCCCGCACCATAGGATTATCCAAACCGTCCATTGTGGATTGTGGAGACTATTTCAATGTTGAAAAAGAAAAATACATATACAGAACTTCTTCAGATGGAACCCAAATTCGGGTTTCGGGTTGGGTCGGGTTGCCCGACACCCCAACCCGATTTCCAATTCGGGTTGATTTTTCCCAACCCAACCCAACCCGATTTGCGAAAAATCTTAACCCAACCCAACCCAAATTCGGGTTGAACCCGACCCGCGTGGGAACATCCAAGTAACAGCGATGATTTCAAATTATATATAGTGCGAATGTCCTCACTGTCATATTTTATAATGACACTACTCACCATATTTTGATG
Organism: Tasmannia lanceolata; assembly: GCF_043159265.1. Lineage (NCBI taxonomy): Eukaryota > Viridiplantae > Streptophyta > Magnoliopsida > Canellales > Winteraceae > Tasmannia > Tasmannia lanceolata. Next base: position 56,091,176 of record NW_027518695.1, on the reverse strand, counting down.
ATCGCACACCTCACTTTATTAAAATGTACGGTATGGCCCGTACCATAGGATGATCCAAACCGTCCATTAGATGGGTCACTGCCTAAATAGGTTGTGCCCTAAAAATAATTTTCATAGGTTGATCCTAACCCTCCGATCTATAGAGGGTTATAGGTTGATCCAAACCGTCCATGTGATGGAACACAACATCAATCGGTTGTGCTTGTAAAATCATTTCCATAGGCTGATCGTAGCCCTCCAATCGATAGAGGTTTCCATAATTGTTGTTCCTCTTCAGGTGCTCGGCATTCGTCAATATTTTGTAACTTGTCTCGAATGCGTCATATAACGTAGTTTTTTCGTCATTGTCATATGTCTATACCTCTTTTCCGTAGTTTTTTTCCGTAATTGTCATAGACAGGTACCATATGGCGTTACTTTTCGTATGCAATTGACGATTGTACCCTCAAATCATTTCTCATTCAGACAAACTTCTAGCATCAAAATGACGTAAATGCCCCCAGCTAATAGGATACAGTAGGAAGTTTTTCTAAAAGAAGGGCATGGAATTATCATATGTACATTATTTTTTGGGAACAATCAATTTATATTGTGGCCCATTAAATGGACGGTTTGGATCATCTTATGATACAGAGCGTACGATTCTTTTGAAAAATACTTGATTGTACGAACTTACACCATAGGTTGTATGCCAAAAATCATTTCCATAGGATGATCCCAACAGTTACAGGGTTTCCAAAATATGTCATTTATCTATAGATTGTAGGGATGTGATCCTCCTTTGGGAATGATCAAATGAATGGTTTGGATCATCCTATGGTGTAGGCCGTAAAATATTCACTCCAATTTTTGATAGGTAAGTTGAGGTTTTGTGAGGACCCCTACCGGCTTATTAAAAAATAATTCACTACATGGGCTTACCATATATATTGTAACAAGAATTTTGTGACAAAGCTTGCAAACCAAAAACATATTTCTTACACGCCCTATTAAAAAAATAACTGTTTAACTTACACCGTAGGATGATCCAAACCGTCCAATTGATGGGCCACATCGTAAATAGGATGTTCCGAAAAAACACATTTCCATGCGATGATCCTAGTCCTGCAGTCTATAGAGGAACGGCATATTTAGGAAACATTTATTGATTGGAGGGTTGTAATTATCCTATGGAAATGAATTTTGGCACTCAACCTACTTACATTGTGGCCCATCAAATGTACGGTTTGGATCATCCTACGATGTAAGCCTTACAGTACTTTTTGAAAAACAATACTCACTATAAGGACTTACACTATATATAAAAACTCTCATAATCACATCATTTCCCTCTAAAATCATGGGGAAACGGGTCAAGCGGGCCGGGTCAAAGTGACGCGGAAAATTTTACGGGTCATTGGGCTTGGACCCGCACCCGCCCCGTGAGGACCGGGTCGGCCCGCGGGTCAAATGGGTTTTTGACGTATGGCCATACCGTACTTTTAATGAAGTGAGGAGTGCCCTCATCAAAATACAATAGTGCGGATAACATTTCCCTTTTTTTTTGTATAGGGATTTGCTAGCCACCTTCGCTGAGCGTACTTTTCTGCTTGTCGCCCATCCTTTGCTGCAAAGATTGGTAGAAGTGCGATTTGTGCAAAGGTGGCTAGCAATACATAATAGCAATAAATAATAATCGTGTGCGGGTACTAAGTTTTAAATGAAAAATTACGGGATCATGGAAGCAAAGTAGAAAAATTACGAAGAAAATACCGAACGAAGGTACTAAAATATGACAATTACGGTCAAAACTGCAAATAAAATTGAAAATATTATGACAATTACGGAACAAAAAAGGCATAAAAGGAGACAACTGGCTTCTTTTTTTTAACTCATGTGCAAGGGCATATGAGAAGGGGAAATGACGAAAAAGAAGTAGTGGAAAAGGACATAAGTGGGAGTTTTACGGAAATTAAGGTGGGACGCATAAGGCAAAAGCAGGAAAGAAGCAGACGATTTTTCAGGGATTTTCCCTTTTAGTAGTAAAGGATTAAATACAACAATGAATGGACATGATTCCTTGTGCCCTCTACCTAAAAAATAACTAAATACCACCCAAGGGAATGTGGGGCCTATTTCGTGGGACTCGACTGCCTCTCCTTTTTTTGAATGCTGACTTAGCTCCCTCTCCTCTTCCTCCTTTTCTTTCAACTCTTTTGGTAGGATGAACTGCATCACATAGTGATCCTCTTTCTCCATTTTTGCTTTAAACCGGGCTAAATCTTTAAGTTGAATGGTGGATAAAGTTAGGAGTGCGGATTTAATTGAAGGTTTTGTCATCAATATGTCGGGGTGAAGGATTCAAATGAGGCGGAAGTGCTTGCACTCAAGAATAGCATCCTCCTCATTGACCCTAATGCCCTGGAGTCTCTAGTGGTTGAGTTCGTTGCGTCAATCATGGACATGGCTTTCTTGGAGACTAGCTACATTATCTTGAGGATTCTGATCACTTTTGGGGAGTATACAAGTTCTTTTCAGTACGCATATTAGACCGCTGATTCGAAGGTGGATTCTCTTGATAGAAGTGGTGTCTCTTTGGAAACTTTTGTTGTTAGTCCCCACTATCCTCTTGCAATTCCGAGCAAGTTGTTGTTTCTTCTTTCTGGCTGACCATCTCAGTCAGAGGCTTAATTTGTTTCGGCCCTTGTTCATTCGATATTACTTTTTTGTCCTTTATTTTTGTGTAAACTATATGGGGCAGTTTATCTTATCTAGCTAACATTAATGGTATAAAGGATATGAGACAAGTCGTGAGACCTGACTTCAATGCCTCCCTAAAATTTTTTGTTAGGCTTGCCTTAGGGTGTTCTAGTGTTTTTTTTAATGGAGGGCGTTCTCGTGTTCTTCATTATTATCTTTTCTGCTCCTTCCTAAAAAATTTTGTTAGGCTTGCCTTGGGGTATTCTAGTGTTTTTTTGAATGGAGGCCATTCTCGTGTTCTTCATTATTATCTTTTCTGTTCTTATTGAATCTAATCAATCAAAGGAAAATTTGACAAAATCTTGTTGACATTATGATGGAGGAGGATCGGAGGAAGGACTAACATTCGCTCTAATGCAGGATTTAAATTGGAAAAATATTTCTACTAGATTTAGGGTAGGTTTGGAGGGGCGCAGGCATATATTGGGAAGCTATAGATGTATGCCGGGAATTTGTAAAATTAGTTTTGGGACAAAACAACAAGGGTGTAGGATATGAATGGATTTGAATGATATTTCAAAGGTAGGGAAATTTTTTATATTGGGTATTTTAGGGTTTTTGTATAGAAGATAGGTGGAAAATAATGCAAGAGAGGTTTTATGTGAGATTAATGGAGGTTTGGGGTTCCCGGGAAGGTAGTTTATGGGAAAAAAAAACATGAAAGAGATACATAGTTATCTAAGGCTGGAATCTGTAACCAAAACCCAACGCATGGAGTGTTGGCTGGCGGGTGCGTAGGAGCATATCAATATTGAAGTGTTTATTGGAGTGTTGGCTGGCGGGTGAGTAGGAGGATAGAAATATTGAAGTGCTTATTCTGAAGTGTTACAGGTTTATGTATGAAAAAAGGGGCTTTGCCTAATTGCTTGGAGTGTTGGCTAGCGGGTGTGTAGGAGGATAAAATATTGAAGTATTGTCAGGATAAATATGCAAGTGTTTAAACCCTTGAATTGTACTCGAAGTGTATTGTCTTATGACTCAAAAGTGAATCAATGACTATGATTGCTAAAGGAATTGCTTAACATGGTTCCACTCCTTGTCATTAATATCATATCGTACTTACCGACTAGTATCTTATCATTGAACTTTTGGATTGCTATATCATAGAATTCATACTTTTGATCGTGTAATATTGATTTTTCACTCAACCTCAAAGGTGTACTTCACTTTTTGAGTAAGTTGAGCATCTATTAAGCTGTGTCGCCCATCCCATGTCTTATGACTATTTTACAGGTCAGTGATACCGAGGAGCATCGAACGTGAGAGCTGGTTTTGGGAATTACAAGGACGCGTCAGGTTGTTTGTGTTTTCTTAGGATTTGTAGTTTTTTGTAAAATCCTTATGTTGAAGGACTATTGCATAAAGTAAAAGAATGAAACTTTTGTGGGATGTAAAAGCTTGACTTGTATAATTCTTACTTGGACATGTTTTTGTATAAAAATGTGAAAAGTTTTAAGTTAGCTCCTTTTTGCTATCGTAAAGTGTATTTGATCTTTTAATTATCAAATTTTGTTAATGTACTTGTAATGACATTGGGGATGTCACAGTACAGGTGCCAATATGCAAAAATCCCTATTACAAATGTTCGTAGCCCATAAAGGATGATAATAGAATAAACCTACCGCTCCTTGTCTGAATCTAGCTTGTGGTTCTAATGTCACCAATGAATGGGAAAAGGTCATGGACAAATTCATTTATTTTCAAGAAATTTAACAACTGATATATGGACATAGAGAGGCATTGGTAACATTGCAATGTATTCAAGTTAAATTCTAAGTTCCACCTCCCAAGCACAAGTTTGAGATTTGGAGGATATGATACACTGTTGAACAGCATGTTTTCACTTTTCACAAACTACAGGTAATTCCAGCTGCCATAAGATTTCTAGAAGAACCAAAATAATATTAATGTCTTATTATCAGGTAAGGAAAAATCAACAATCCATATATTTAACTCATATTTGTCTATTGAGAGAGTAAAACAAAAGGTGGTGGTAGCTGCATTTGTTATTCTGGTGGAAAATTCACATTAAAACCTATTTAAATGCTTTGATTAAAGAAGAGATCTTCATAAGGGAAAAAATGGAAGTAATATCAATGTGAAACTCATAGATGAACACAATATCCATATGCTTATTTTATCATTCAAAATAAAATAAAACTCATATGCCTGTTTCTCTAAACTTTTTAGTGAAACAAAATTCTTGGCCAAGAGGATGTCTTAATGATTTTTTTATTGATGCATAAGAAATGAAGCACTTCTTCCCTATCTTCAACTTACACAATTAGCAGCTTATCAAGAAAAAAAAACTTACACAATTAGCAAACGACATTAAATATTTCCACTATTAGGCTTAATGGTTCTGCTAGATTGAAGAAAATTTTTATGCTAAATCTAGAGCTTTGCCAAAGAAGCTGTTCACTCTAAGAAGTCTTTACAAATACAAGGGTTTTATGAAAATGGTGCTAGTTCTTCCATACTATTATGTTATGGGAGGATATGGTAGTAAAGTTTTTGAATACTTGTTGAATTAAGGCATGAAGTGGTTCCTAGACATAAAATATCAAGAGGAAGACTTACCATAAAGTTTTCGATACCGGGCTGCAAGAATTACCCATGAATATATTCAAGAAGTTGGTTAGTTAAGACATGAGGCTCCTAGCCTGAAAATATAGTGAAGACTAAGCCAGTACAGTCACCAATCACAAACATGATAGCACTTCAATGAGGTATATTAATCTATAACAATGGGATGTAGAGACTTAGTACATTAATCTATAACAATGAGATGTAGAGACTTAGTACATTACATAAATAAATAATCAAGTAACACTCAAATGCAAATTAAACAATCGAAGATTCAGCAAGTTCAAGAAATACAAAACATTTATATGACAAGATGTATGATAGTGATATACAAATGTAAAGCTCAACAGTCCCAAGGAATTGTTTAAACTTCCATACAAATTATGAAGAAAGGTGTGGTAGGAAACATGGATCCAGAAGCGACCCTTACTGATGAAACATTATGTTGTCATGTTGATGTCAGTAATAACTCCCAACCTCATCAAACAACTAAAACTTTCCATTCCTCATCATTCCTATCTACTTTGATGTATGCTAAATTTTCAAAACATTTTAAAACCAATTTTGATTATTTTTTTAAAAATGCTCAAATTAGTAAGTTTATGAACTGGCAATCATGAGCTTTTCCAGTTTGAAAGATTCCAAAAAGAAACTTTAGAGATAATAAATGCAATTGGGTTGAGTAGGGCTTCATGTTGACTCCTTTTGAGTTAGAGGGATTTATAGTAGTTTCTAAACCAGTTCTTCAAGCCCTAAAGTTGCTAATAGTGTACGAACTACTTGCACAAAATCTCTATTCTTTCTAAATTGGGATTTTTACTTAATTTGGAAGTACTGTATGTATGATGAGATTCATAACTTGCAATAGGAGAAACAATCGTTGTTTGTTTTTCGGAAGTAGGAAGTCTAAGTTTAATCGTTTCAAGAGTTTAGAAATTGCTTTTCTCTTTTGAGTTTTTTAGGCCAAAACAACTCTTACGTACTAAACTTTAGAAATTTAGAGTACAGAGGAAATGTGTTTTGGGTTTATTTAGAAAGCACTATTGGTCTAGGATTAGACAATTATAGCTTACACTTTAGAAGAAGCTTCTTGTGCCAAGATTTTACATATTTCACCCGTAGGGTTGAATTGAACAGTTCTTGATTACCTATTTTATTGAACATGTTTTCTTGCAGCTAAAAAATGCAGTTAATGATTTTGGGAATTTTTATTTTAAATTCCTGCATGACAACACTATCAAGTTCTAAAGAACCCCAGGATTGAGAAGAGTACAACACTTCAATATATATAACTAACACACCAATAAACACATCAATATTTATACAACAAAATTTCAACATTTCAACCCAAGTCACTTTAATTTGATACATTCCAATTTCAAGAGAGAATAACAAAAAAGATTTTTATCACTAAGTTTGATCCTAAACAAATATATAGCAAATGACATTCAAAAATTATGAAACCAGGTCCATATGAAAGATAATTGAGTGTACATTAAAATATATGAAGACATCATTCTCAAATAATAACTACATAAGTAGCAATAAGGGTAGACTATACAAAGGTCAAATTCAAGCTCAACACAGGGATTTTCTGACCATTCGCTTCATTAGAAAATTTTCAGAAAAATATAGACGTCCAAATGCACTCAAATTTTAACATGTAGATTACATATTTTTAATCAACAGATAAAAAATTGGGATTCAAATTGCACAAAAATAATAGAAATTCAATCAATACGGACCAGATTTAAGATTCTGTCCTTAAACTTGAGTTGAGTCAAAACTATAGTAAATGGTGTCCAAAATTTATAAAATTTGTACCTTTCAAAGATATTTTCATGTACTAAAATCTTGTAGAGACAAGATTTCAATTTGATAACCATAGAATTAACTATAATAGAATTACTACATGCATTAGATTTCAATGAATTCTGATGATTACAACAAAAATTCTACAGACAAATTCTGTGATCCAAATACTCTGAAATTTTTACCACATTTCTAAATATCACATATGATTCTCTGTTAAAATTTTCAAAGTAAAATTCAAACGAAAACTATTTTTCCAGTATTTAATAAAAACGGGTAAAAATAGGAATCTTTGTAAACTAGATTTCTAGTAAGGAAAACCATAGGACTTTAAGAACAAAATCATACCACGTTTTCACTTTAAATAAAAAATACACTCCAAGCTAAGAGGAAGTTAGGAACCTAGCTTATTTCAAGAAAATTCCTCTCCCTTTCTCTTCTCTTCTCTCTCTCTCTCTCTCTCTCTCTCTCTCTCTCTCCTCACTTCCTTTTCTTTCTTTTCCTTTAGTCTCTTGTTTTCTCTTTAGCTAAGCTCTAGAACGAAATTTCTTTCTGTTTCTATCATGTTCTACTCCCTTCTAGTCTCTTCTCATTGTTTCTACAATTTTCATTAGCTTTAGAAGTAGTTAGTTGTAATAAACTTGTTAATTATTAGTACTAATAATGGTGAGGTGTTGGGGATTGACTTCACTAATGTGTGATGGGACTATCTTGACAAAGACACCTATCTATTAAAGGATTAGCTTCATGTTATGTGGACATATGGCAAGAAAACCTCTAAGTAGACTTTTGCCCTCCATTTTCCGTACAATTTTACAAATTTGCCACCTCAAATGAAAAGTCTATTCTATCCTTTCTTCAAATAAAATTTACAACTCTTTAATAATACATCCCTAACTATATTTAAAGGTTAAATCATCCTCTAATCCTAGGTTAATAGGTTGGGTCTTTAGCCTTGTGGACCTCCATCAAAGCCAAGTCTAACATAATTCCAAATGGAGTCTAATTAAGAGTCCTAGGATGTTCTAACATTTTTAATCTTAATCATCCTCTATCCAATGTAGTGTTACAAAATTTATACACAATAATATTTTATATCTTATAGATATACGGTATGCTATACAAGGAGGTCACTTCATCATAAAGTTATAATTCATTAGTATAATATATACTTTAATTAAAAGTGACACAATATAGTTATGGTAATATAACTAAAAGTATGAAAATATGTAATTAATAATGCATGCTAAACGACAATTAAAATCCTAGGTTCTCACATGTACTTAGATCTTTTCTTAGAAAAACTCCTCAACTATCATTTTTTACATAATGACACCTATTTGTGTTTACTTTGGAGAGAAACCATCTTAAATTAATAATCATACTGAAATTTAAACAGATCATTGGTTTTTGTTAGAGAAAGAATAGATTTTCCATGTTCTTAAACTTAATTTTCTTTTCTCGTTGTTTACTTAGGGTGTGTTCTTTAACGATTCTCCTTATTCTCATTCTGGAAGCCAAAATCAATCCTTATTCTTTGGAGTGCTTCTTGAATCAGAATCGCGTTTCTGAACTCATTTCAGAGAATTTTTTTTTCAATATTTTTAGAATAAAATTACATTCTCGTAATTGGAAAGCAATTGAAAGAAATTTGCAGATCAGGTCATGCCACCATTTTGTGACCGAAATGCCCATGACAGATTTTTCACAACAGAGAACTCCAAAAAATTTACTAAAATAATAAAAGAATTCTGGATTTTTCTTAACTTCCCAGGAAAGAGATTATAAATCAAAGCAATGGTCAGCAGAGAGCATCAAGGAACAAGAAAACCAAAAAGATCAAAGAAACCAAAAAACAAAACCAAGTGGAAAAACACGCAAATTGGAACATTATATTATGAATTCAAGTCATAAACCAACAAACAGTTCAAGTTCCAACCAGGCTACGAATAACACAGAGGAACAAATCTAGAATTTGCTTTGATATCTAGCAATGTTAGACCACTGGAAAAATTAACAATTTACAAGTGTTACACTTTCAGAGAAAAACATCAACCAATACAATGTAAAAAAACACAACAGTAACATTCTCAAACATTTGGTGTGCAAATAATACAGTGGGGAGAAGATGGAAGACAGTCTGGTTGTCTTCTTGAAGAAAAAAAAATGTAAAAAAAAATACAGGGAACAAAGAGACCTAGGTCGGATGGTCATCATCTTGAGGTAATAAACAAAAAACATGTTAAAGAAAAGATTCACAGCGGAGAAAAAATGTTTTAGATGAAGAACATAAATTTTGGATTGGTCACGGAATCGTTCTAAGCACTCTCACGGCTCCTCTCCGTTAGTCACTACCACTGGTTTTCTTAGATGAAGCCCTATGAACAATGATATTTGTTGAGACGGGAGAAGATTGAGAGGAATACCTAAAGATTCGGTCTGGGCGATGATGGGCGTAGAAACGTGAAGAGAGTTGTGAGAGGAGAGAATGAATGTGCCGAGGAATCACTCCACATCCGTTGAAGCGAGAAAAAATCGCTCCCAAAAATGCCAAAAAATAAGGACGATTTTTTTTTAATTGGATATTAAAGTAGTTACAGAACGACATTCTTTCCGATTTTTATTCCCAGGGAACGAAAGATGCGAGAATTCATTCCCGAGAATTGTTAAAGAATGCACCCTTATTTTCATTGTAGATGATCCTAAACTAACAAACCTCTTTCCTCTTTCCTTCATCTCTTTTGTTGCAAGTTGAACGGTCGTCTCTCTCTTTATTTCTCACAAAGAATTAAACAACCATTTCTTCGGAGATTTAGTTCTAATTTCATCGCCATAATCAGTTCATGTGCCTTTTTCTTTGCATTGATACTGATTCATCAGTTGACTAGATGATACAAAAAAAGAATATATGGTTTCTATTAAAGGATATTTTTGTCTTTGTAATATATGCATCATATAAATATGAAATTGTGTGGAAGAAAACTCTAACTCTGTCTCACGCCATTCTCCATTTCTTCTTTTTTTCTCTACCTCATCATCACGTAAGAACTTAACAGTTCCCATGATAGCAGTTTAGTAATACATTTTTTTTATCAGTAGTTTAGTAATACATTTGAAGCACTAAGAGGTTTACTTTTCATTATTTTCATCACGAGGAAACCCTCTTCGGGCTACAGCTCAGTCGATTTTATAAAACTAGCTGTTCTTAATTTTCTATGTTCAATTAGAATCCCCATCATAAGAACCAATCTCCTAGAATGTAAGATCTCAACATTATTCACGATTTCAAGAACAATATCCAACAAAGATGCATCATTCAAAAAATATATCCAACAAAAATATTATTAGTGATATCCTAACATCTGTGAGTGAAAGAAAGAGAAGAGAGAAGAGAGAAGAGATGGGGAGGAAAGAGATGGGAGAGTTCAATGTCTTTCCCTCTCAAAACATGTATTATATATGTGTAACTAAAGTTCACGAACAGTGACTAAAAATGTTAAGTCTATGTCACTGACAATGTCCTGGGGCACTCTCCCTAACGGAAGAATAGTCTCGACCATAACCATGAACTTTTAAGGTCTACAAGGAATCGGGATACCATGTCTCCTTGCTCCTTAGGATATATGAATCCTTGAGCATGGTATTCCTATATTGCTACCTAGGGATTAATATGTGTCAAATAATACGCACATCACACATATTCAATTAGATAATAGCCAATATATGTCATGGAATGAAACCTTTATAAATACTTAAATGACAATGTACTGGCTTTTCAGGCACTGACTCTAACAACCGTGTACATTTATAGCAAGATTTCTGGGATACGACAGAGCTTTTGTTTCTTAGGATATGGTGGAGTCCCTCAGGTGGTGACAATATTGAGATTTGTCTCTTGCGAAATCTCCTATGAACTGGTGGAGTACATATTTTCTTGCCACCTTCGGATATTTCTCGATCTTGTGCCACGTGTTGCGATCTTGGATGATCGAATCCCACCCTCATCAGTCATCTTGATTGACCTGGAGATTATATTCAAGTGAGAATTTATTTCAATTCCACACATGTTTTTAAGGAGACTTGCCATTATCGTATGCGAACCTGAGAAGTGAGATTTTTGGGCTACCTCTTGAGAATTAAACTGGTTTTACCTTCTCCAACTCTGCTAGCTTAGATAATTGAGAAGATAACGCTTCGTCACATAAGATGTAAAGAAGAGAGGGAATCCCCTTGTAAGAGTCATTTGCGCTTGGATAATTTTACCATGAGGGGTTCCTCGGGCGTGTTCGGTAACACTTCCCATTCTCTCCCGAAAAATCAGGTGGAAATAGATTAATGAGAATCTTCGAAGTGGTTCTGACTAGCTCTAAAAAATTTCATTATTTTGTCGGATGAAAAAAAAAAGAGAAAAGAAGGAAATCAACTCTGTGGACGGAATGAGATTCACAAGATTTTTTTATTGCCTTGTCGAACACGTCCTTAGGGAGTGTTTGGATGACTGGAATGAGGAATCAAAATTAGCATCATATTTTGATTCCTATCCAAATTCACCCGAAAATGAAATGAAAAAATAGAATAAAAAATTTAAATACAAATTTCAATCCAATTGGGCCGGATTGAGAATATAATCTCTTGGGACAGGAAACAGATTCAAAGCATTCCCCCATTTAATTCCCCCTTAATGTCATTTTTGCCCCTTGGTTTTTTGTTCAGGTTTTTAAATCAAATGCCGGGTAGAATAGGAATGGGGTGCCAATTCCAACCTTGATTCCTGCAATCAAAACAAGGTCCTCATTGGATTGCAAGAATTTTTTGGAAGAAGTTTGGAAAGGAAAAATATTTCTAAAATTTCCTACTTTTGTACACGTGTAAAAAAGATAAAATAAACCAACCCTATTCAATTTTCAGTTAGAGGGACCTTAATATCCCTCTAAATTAACCATAATCATCTAATTTCCTTCTAAATCATTGAAAGAAAAAATTTCCCATGAAAAAATTTAAAAATGTTTTTCTTGGTACGGGACCAGGGATGATCTTCCGATACGCCATAAGATGAACGGTTTGGATCACTTGCCCTTGTGCCTTTTCTCACACGTGCAATTTGAGGCTCCATCGAAACAAACAGGCGCGAGATTTTCACCCCTCTTCGCGCTTCTTAAACCCCCCTTCTCTGTTCCAACGTCAAAACCCTAAAAATCCTCAATACTCCATGTTAGGGTTTCATCTCTACAAACCCTAATGGACATCCACAAAGGCTCATGGATTCTCGAATTCCTCCTTCGCCAACCAATCGAAGACTGGGTACTCAACAGACTCATCTCAATTCTCCCCACTTGCAGACAAGATCTCCGTCTAAAGAAAACAATACTCTTGAGAAGAATCTGTACATCACTTTTGAAATGTTCAATCGCAGAGAAAGTTCTCGATTCCTTGGAATCAATCGAATGGATCGACCGTGGAATCGGAATTAGGGTTTCGGAATCGATGAAGGCTGCATATTGCACAGTGGCAGTAGAATGCGCAGCGAAGTTTTTCCGGGAGAATTGTGTTAATTCTGTTGAGAGAATTTGGAAAATTAGGGTTTTTGACATGGAGAGTTTTGGTTTGGGTTCGGAATGGTTGAGGGAATCGAGGGATGAGATAATAGAGGCGATTGGGAATGAGAGTGTTCGTGATAATTTTTTGATGAAGGATACGCGAAAGGATGCTTTGGAATGTGTTTGGGTTTTTTTGGAGGAAGCAGTGGGAGAATTGGGTCCTTCTTTTTTGGAATTTGCGGCGGAAATGGTTTGTACTAAGGAGGAAAATGCTTGGATTTTGGATGGAAATGTTAGCGTAATTGAGTTAGGGGATGGTGTCTGTGGCATGGAATTGGATCCCCCTGTTGAGATGGAGAAGGAAACTGTGCTTGAACCAGCACAGATAGTTGGTTGTCTGATGTTTAATTTTAGTTTTCTAAACTGGAATTGCTTTTTCTCAAGGATACTGATACTGGCACTACCATGTTTTAATAATTGCACAAACTCAGCTTGTCTTCTCTTCTTTAATTGGCTTCCAAGAGCTTTTTGGGAACTATAATAACCTTTTACATCTGTTTAAACAATAAAATTCAATATGAATTAGTGCAATTATAAAAACAATTAATGTTTTCTAACTTAAAATTGCTTTTTCTAAATCATCCTGTTTAATTGTCATTTTGTGCTGGTTGGATATTCTGACTGTTACGTGCTTAATTGGCCATAAGGCCATAACACAAATAAACAAAGGAAAAGACAAAAAAAAGAGAGGGGATAGATAGGTTGATTCGAGACAACCGGACCTCCTAACGGTTCAATTCGAGAGGAACCATAACTCTCCTGGCAACCGGATCTCCTAACGGGTTCAATTTTGGAGAGGAACCATAACTCTCCTGAAACATAAGCTGCAGCTTTGGTTGCAAATTCTCTACATTTTCATTGAAATACAAGAACTTAAAATACTATCACAAAAAGAGTGCCAAATCATCAACTCATTTACCCACTACCATGACACATAATCAAAACTAACACCCACGACCTTGACATAAATAACTATCTGATAACTACTTTGTAACTGAAGCATATACTCTATAACATTTATCGGTTACAAACTTGAATCAGTTCGCAACATGATTGATCTTCTTAGTGGGAAGATCAACCTCTGGACCCACTTCGAGTCAAGGTTCTATGCGTAGAAACACAGTTTTGAGTTTGGAATTATTCATTAATTCGGAAAATACTGCTTGCATGTTATTGATAAATAGAGAGCCTACTTGACCACTTCCTCTATGACTTCTTTCCAAGAAAATCTAGATAACCCTTATCTCTAAGACTCTTATCCATACCAAACAACTAGGCAGAGATTTCCACAAGCTATTAAAAATATAAATTAATTTATTCTTCATATTTATTCTTCATATTTTCCACAATCTTCATTTGAAATAAAAAATTAAGCAATTGCATGATTGTAACTTATGAGTGTGACTAAGGTAATTTTATATTCTTCATATTTTGTTTCATTGTTTTGGTGCTAATACACTATGCTTGTTTGTTATTTTATCTTTATGAATTCCACAATCAATCTGAGAAAGTTTTCTTTTGACGTACATTTTCTAGATAAATGTAAAGGGAGTTCACAGCCTAGAGAGAAAGATGTACCCATTGAAGAAATAACTTCTACTGAGGAAAGAGAGAAGCCTAGAGAGAAAGATTTACCCATTCAAGACATAAATTCTACTGAGGAAAGAGAGATTGCAATGTCAAAAGAAGTGGGCATTTCTCCCGTTGTGAATCTGGGTAGCTGTGTAATGGGGAATAAATATGATGGCCTGTCTACACCCGATGTAAATAAGGTACGAAAGGACCTTAAATCCAGCTGTATAAATCTGCAAACAGTTGTGGAAGATCCTCTTCCGGATTCTTTGAAAATGGCTGAAAGAATATTAGTAAATATGCCAACTGAACAAATAAATCAGGAAGGTCCTGAAGAAAATCATAATCTGGTAGATGTAGATGTGTGCAATTCTTCTGTTGATAAGGGTGTTGAAGCTACTCATGTCGGGGAAACTAATACAGCAAACCAGATTGACAGATAGGATGGAACATCGTGGCCTGGATTTATGGTTCGGAATAGGACTGCCCATACTTATGAGGTAATGATTGCATTGTCCTTTGATTTGTTATTCGTCATTTCTTTTCTGTTTGCACTGTTTTTAAGCTTATCGATTAGATATTGCTGCTTTGTAAATGTCATTTAAATATGCAGGGGACTTGAAATTCATATTCCTACTGATCATAATTTTTTTTGTTGGAATATGGCCTTCTCAGGCCTTCATCTATATTAGACAGTATACATAAGAGGAAAACATGGGTTTCCATGCCCATCTCCCCGCGCCATTTAGAAACTTTTGAAGCCATTTATCTATCTATATCCATCCCTATACCAATTATGACTAGAACGTTTGGGTTGCCATGAACAATCCCTATCTCTAATACCAAATGCAAATAAAATAAATGAAAATTTAGGCTGTTTTGTATCTCTCTATCAAGCCCCTAGGTTATTTAAAACCCTAGATATGCAAATCTCTCTCTATTAATCATCTAGGCTATTTAAAATTCTATAAATGTGAGTCTATCTCTGTTAGGTTCTTAGCTATTCAAAAGATTCAAAACCATATAAATGTAAATCTCTCTCTATTAAGCCTGTTAAAGTATAAAAGATTAAATAGTGCCCTTCTCCAACAGCTTAAGCTTTTGGAGAATTCGGTAAGTTTCTAACATGGTATTAGAGCCAAAGGTCTCGATTTCAAACCTCCCCGATGTAAAAAAAAATAAAAAAATCTACATGCAATGGTCGGCCTAAGGTGGGACCACTTGTGCCACGTGTTTGCCAAGTGGGGCACATGTGAGGGGGAGTGTTAAGCTTTTGGAGACATGGTATCAGAGCCAAGGTCTCGAGTTCAAACCTCCTCGATGTAAAAAAAAAAATCCACATGCAATGGTCGGCCCAAGGTGGGACCACATGTGCCACGTGTTTGCCAATTGAGCCACATGTGAGGGGGAGTGTTACAGTATAAAAGATTAAATACTGCCCTTCTGCAACAGCTTAAGCTTTTGAAGAAGTCGGTAAGTTTCTAACCAAGCCCTTAGGCTATTTTGATCTTTACGTATTAGATATATAATATGTTATTTAAGCCTTATAACTGTAAATTTATATATTAATAATAAATACCTTGCACTCATAAACAATACTATGATGTGATTTAAATGCATGCACATAATAAAGAAAAAAAAGGAAAGGTGGCTCTAGGCCCCATGCATGTCACATGTATGTCAATAAAAACTCCTTTGACTCTCCCCGATTTTTGACCGCATCAACCGAGTACTCGACTGTGTTGTTCCGAGTTGACTAGAATTTTCTTCGGACCGGTTTTGACCGACATCTGTGTTTTGAAACACTGTTTTGAACCACAGTAATGAGTATGGGTCAGCATTAAAGGAAGAGAGAAGCTTTTGCAGAAATGGCTTACAACCCATCTATGATAGATTTCAAAAAAGTTGGAAGGCCCGCCTCTTTTACTAAGACAAGGGTTCCATATTGATCAATTCCTTATCTGTACCTACTCACTAATCTTCACGTTCTCTTTGATTTTGCCTTGTGAATCTGATGCCCTAATTTGTACTATCATTTCTCTGCCCTTTCTGTACTCAATTTTTAAGCAGATTTTTACATTTGTTTCTTGAGAAATAGTTTGTGAACGTGCATCTTGAACAGAACCAGCTGCCTGCTCC
The DNA here is from genome assembly GCF_043159265.1 of Tasmannia lanceolata. NCBI lineage: Eukaryota > Viridiplantae > Streptophyta > Magnoliopsida > Canellales > Winteraceae > Tasmannia > Tasmannia lanceolata. The sequence goes on along the minus strand of NW_027518695.1, from coordinate 56,074,731 downwards.
ATTCTCCTCAATCCTAGTTTTTAATCGTTCTCTTTGGATATTTTGTCGTTACCTTGTTCTTTATTTCTTTCTTTTTTTCAGTCATCTTTCTTGCCCCGAACTTCAAGCACTCTCTCAAAACCTCAATATCGGACCAAATCACGTCTCTGTAGCTGATTCAATCCATAAAAAAACCTTAGGTCTACTCCATAAGATCAATTAAGCTTGGAACTTATGCTTAACAACACTCCAAGGTAGTGGCCACTTCCTCAACAGATCGCTACCATGGACTTACCTTTCCTTTTCATCCATCGTCCTTTGATCCAGTCTTGGCGTAGAATTTGCTCTGCATCAATCCCTCCCTATTAGAGAGAATTCGACTTTGAGCTCGGAGAGATGTACTGAATAAATTCTTCCATAAAGTCAAATACTCAAAGGGAATGATGTGCAGATTCCCTTGTTAATTATGTCGGTTTCGTAGCCGAGGCCCATATGAGTTTCCGTTGGCCTTCTTGGTGTTGCTATTATTGTTTTGCTTTATTAATATATTTCACTTGTTCAAAAAAAAAAAAAAAAAACTTGAAGTAGACGCCGTCTTGATTTTTATGACTTTTATATCTAAGATGAATATTTTTTTGCTTAGGAGTTTCCTCAAACAGTTGTACTGCCTTTTCAACTGGATCAAGATTCATGTGAGCATTAGCAATATCACACTAATAACCAAGCCTCTGTTTTGCATTTTATCAAACAATTGATGTACACATGTCCAGCCATAGGCTTTGTTTTATGATTACTATTTAGTTACGACGGTGTTCCTCCTTTTTCTTGTAGCATATAAAGAAACCTAGATACTCCCCATAATTCTCGTAGACATCAAATCCTTGTAGAATTTTGGTTGGTGCATCTCTTCATTTGGATATTCATCATAATCGGACTCATAAAAAATATCTGACAAGGCTGTCATTTTCAGAAATGTCGATTTCTTCTTTTTCACAACCTACTTTCTCCCCCTTTATCTCTCCTATATTTTGTTTCAGAATATGTTGTTTTGATGCCAAGCCTTCCTTGCTGCTTCTGTTTGCACTCTCCTTCCCATTAAAAGTCGGTTGTAAACTTTTCATTCTTGATGATAACACTCCGTGTATCTTTAATGACTTCAAAATATATAGTAAATTTGTGAATTAGCCGAGCTTTGCTCAATGTTATTCTCCCATTGGAAGATAACCTTTTTTCCATGATGCTAGCGTTCCCCATACACAAACACTAAGGGGCCGTTTGGATACGCGGATTTTAGAATCCAGGAGTACTTCAAAATTGTAGCTAAGAGACGAGAAGAAGTGGACCGGCCGTCGTTTTTGACCTCTCTCCCTTCTTTCTGTCAGCAAGAGAGTAGTAGATCCTCCCATATTTCCAGGTTTTAGAAATCTCAGGATGCAGGAGAGATTTTTAAAACCCGAATTTCTCATTTAAAATCCAAGAAACGCTGTCGGGAGAGCATACATCAGCTTGATCATGAACCCTCTTTCACACTGTTTTCAAACTAAAAACCTGGATTCTAAAACCCGCGTATCCAAACGGCCCCTAAGATGACAAATTGGAAGTTGGAGAGTGAGGGAAAAAAATAGGGTGCCAGTGTATTTTTTATTTTTATTTTTCTATGACGTGGCTTAGAGCCACACCTTAGTAAATAGGTTGAGAAGAACCACGTGAGAAAGATTACATAATACTTGTTGAAATTGATGAGTCAATGAGATATCATTATATTAAAAGCCATTGTATAATGTTCTTGATTTCTCTTCTTTTATTTTTCATAATTCCTATTCATCATCAGGATAAAATAACACTGGTTGATGTTTAACACATTTGTTCTACTCCAACTTTTGCACATTTGAAATCTCAAGTTATGGACTTATGTTACACATTTTTTGTTAATTGAGTTGGTAGTTTTTTCTCCATGCAGTGGGATGAAGATTCGATTGAGTCCTCGTCAAAAAATTCACTAAATCGTTCGAGGGAAATTTGTTTGCCTAGCCCAAAGAACAACGCAATATCGCCTTTGAATAAGCGAGGTGGGACGAGATATAGGAGAAAAAATAAGAGGTGGAGTTTACAGGAAGAAGAGGCTTTAAGAGATGCTGTCCAAAAGTAGGTAGTTGTTTGGGCTAGGAAAAATAGCATCCGAAAATTCCTGTTTATTTTCGATTATTCTTTAATAATTATTGTTAATTGTAGTTTTTGTGTCCATTATAAAGTCATGTTGTAAGTTTACCATCCGTACCTTGACATGATTGTGTCTATTATTAGAATACAATATACAAAAAGACGGGTTGGGCCTCTAGCTCATTGGGTAAGGCTTTGTTCTTTGACTTTGAGGCCGGTGGTTCAATCCCAGCTTACCTGCCAAAAAAAGAAAAAAAATTGATTGTGTCTATATGTTCAATTATCTTGAGTTCTCTATCTATTGCTTTGTCTTCTCATTTTCTTGAATAGATTGATGAGGGTTAACCTTTGTACGCACTCATGTTTTCTTTTTTCCTATGAAGGCATGGCACGGGGAGATGGGCATTCATTTTGAATCGCTATACTGAAAACTTCGAGGGGAGAACACCGGTAATTATGATGTCATATGCTCATTTAAAATCTCTTATGATGTTCTATTTCAAAAAATAAAATAAAATCTCTTATGCTGTTTTTGTATTCTTGATGGAGGTGAGTTTGATAATGAGCGCTCACATTGCACATATTGATTTGAAGGACAAGTGGCGAAATATGGTGCATTAGCTTATTTGATATGCATTTTGTGGTCCTTCCACTTATCAGGTACATTGTCTATTTGTCGTATTTATTTGTGCATTCTCGCTTTTCGTATGCTGGCTGTCCGCTAAAGTCCTATTATTGCTGAAAAAGGTATTATAAGTATTTTTGGAATTGGCCAAACTTCTTATTATCTTTTGGAATCTTTTGCTCTGTAAATTCTCAGTTCCTAATATTTGATTGGTTAACATGCAATCCCTTCAATGCGTCTGTAATTACGGAAGTTACCAAGACATCACTTTGTTAGTTTTAAGCAAATCGTTGAGGTTAATCTATTAGTCTTGCTTTTGGTTCTCTAACCTTTGGTTGCATCTTTGTGTGTTGATGCAATCGTTAGCCCCTTGAAGAAGAAGCATTGACATCTCTCTCTTTTCCTTTTTGTTCTTAAGGGGATGGGGGTGGAGGTGTTTCTTTTAGTTCTATGGGTTTTGGATTTTTCATCATGTTGGTTTTGGGATTTTCATCATGTTGCTGACTTTTCGTTTGTAATGACTTAAGATTGTAGGGACCATTCACTTAAGTTAACCCCTTATAACTTAAGTGATCTTTTAAGTTATATGTGGTGGCGACCATCATTTTAAGTAGTTTACATTATGTTAGTCACTTAAGAAGGATTGTAGGGTTCTCATTCAAAAAAAGAAGGAAGGATTGTACAGTTATATTAGAATAGGTTCACGGGTTACTTGAGTATTAGTATTAGAATAGGTTCAAGGGTTACTTGAGTATTAGAATGGGTTTTGTGTTGTAAACTAAACAATTTTTTACAGTGTTGAAATTTGTGAATGAGCTTTTTCTGCAGTCTGCACTAAGATGCTGCACAAACAGTAGCAACACCACTCTTGGTGATTTCAATCTCTCTCTCTTACTATTGCCCTTGAAAAGCTTGAACTTCCCCCTGAAGGGAAAGAGCTCTTGATTCGCTCAGACAAACCTACTCAAAAGAGCGGTTCTGACTTAGCTTTGCTCAAGAGACACTTCTCTTCGAGCCACAAATATTCACTTTTTCCTTCTAGTGGTATCGTGCTTTATGCCTGCCCGGATCCAAAAGTTTGTGATCTAAAAGGATGGCGTGAATTAGAGGATTGGGAGGTGAATTAGAGGATGGTTAGTGAAGAGGACTTGATCTAAAGGTCGGAGGAATTACGATGAGGTTACTGATTTTTCGGGAAGATTCATGCCAAAGCCTTACCGTGATTAGGAATCAATCATAGAGTTATTTTTAATGGAAATCAATGACAGAAGAAAGAAATGTGCTCTTTGTGAAACTGAAATTGAAAGAGTTGTGCTTGAGTTTTGGAAGAGGGTTGAAGAGCGATGTATCACACAAGTGAGGCCTAAGATTCGCACCTGGGAACAGATGAGGGCCAAGATGAGGAAGCAATTTCTCCTTGCTGATTTCTGATTACATATTATGAATCTATGATGTATCAACATTTTCATAGTTTAATTCAACGTGAAATGAGTGTAGAAGTATAGACATCGGAGTTCAACAACCTGTCCATAAGGGTAGGTCATCAAGAAAGTGACGAACAACTCGATGCAAGTTATTTATCCTGGCTCAAGCTGCTGACTCAGGATCAGATGATAGTTATGTGGCTGACTAACCTTGAAGATGCACATCAGTATGGTCTTTGGGTAGGAGAAATAGTGATCCATTATGGCCCTAAGTTTAATATGATTGGCCATAAGCCTACATCTGCAAACACAATGAGTTATAGTGTCGTTGGGGTGTCAAGGATTGACTAAACAGCTACTAGAAGCGATCATGCATCTCTTTTATCAAATTCAACGAGTCCCAGGACTGTTGAAGGGGTTGACCGGACTGTTAAATGAAAGGAACCAGCGCTCATCGGGTCGATGATTCAATGTTTCTCTTGTGGGGAATTAGGACATGCATCCTATTCTTACCCACAAGAGTGTTGACTTTGCTAAAGGTGATGACGACGAAGAGGATCAAATATGGCATATTTATGACCGGTATCAAGACAAAGATGAGGAAATTAACATGATGCCTGTTTGGAACTAGAATTTGGTGGTTCATGAGAATTTATGACCGGGTCCGTAGGTTGATTTCTGAGAATTTAGGTGCACGAATGAGGTGTTCTAATTTAATATGGCAGCAAATTATATATTCAAAAATAGATTAAACATCATAAAAAATCTAATTCCAACTAGGTATTGTAGGAAAGCAGAGCCTTTGAAATTCTTTCATCAAATAGTAAATAATTCAACCCCATGTAGGTTCTGTACATCAAATCCATAAACAAAACAACTAGCGACCGGAAATATGGAAATAATGTATGATAAGATTCAGATATATGAAATAATCTATTTTTTTAAATGAATATGAAATAAGCCAATATATGGCTCAAATAATACCTAAGGGTGGCTAGGGTGTGGTAATACTGTAATAGGCAATGACTCAGGGCAAGGTGATGGGAAAAGTAATAGGATCTGGGAGGGGAATGCAAGAAAAAGATGAGAAAGGTTCAAGGGGTAGAGAATATGGGCTTAGTTTATTGAAAATAAAGTGAATGTGATCTGTACCTTAGAGTGACATGTCGGTCTTCATGCCTTGATCGTTTGCTGCAAGTAATGTCCAAGAGGAAGAGGAGAAAGAGAGAGAGAGAGAGAGAGAGAGAGAGAGAGAGAGAGAGAGAGAGAGAGAGAGAGAGAGAGAGAGAGAGTTGCACAAGGCCGATAGGGACAGAAAGAGGAGAGGAGGAAACAAAGAAAAAAAAGGGCAATAAAGAGGGAGGCACTCTATGCAAGGGTGTGTTTTCTTTCTCGTCGATTCAAAATTAGGATTTATAGAAGGGTGTTGGTTTTTAAAGAGAGCGGTATGGATAACTGTTGGGCCATAAGGAGGCTGGCCTATAGAAAATAAGAAGAGGGGCTTATGGGGTTTAGTAGTGGGCCATAGGGGGGTTAGCCAATAGGATATAAGAAAGGGGTTGGAGGTTTAAGTCGTTATAAGACCTTTTATGTGAGTTTGAGAATGGGTTTATAGTGGTGGGTCATGGTTAATAGGCAAGTAAAGTGAGCCATAGGTTGATGTGGACATCCTACCACGTCTAGGACTAATAAAATATGAATTAAAATATTAAATAAAATTTAAATAAAGAAAAGATAAAGGTGTATTACTACTCTAAATCACATCACTTAGACTTGAAATAATTAAAATAGAACAATAAATGGACACGATACCTTGGGCCCTCTACCTAAAAAATAACTAAATACCACCCAGGGGAATGTGGGGCCAAATCCCTCTCCTTTTGAATGCTGACTTAGCTCCCTCTTTTCTTCCACCTGTTTTTTCAACTCTTTTGGTAGGATGAACCGCATCACACAATGACCCTCTTTCTCCATTTTGCTTAAAATCGGGCTAAATCTTTAAGTTGAATCGTGGATAAATCTATCTGTCCGCAACAAATTTCACATGCATGAAAAAGAGCATCACACACAAAATGTATTGGTATCAAATTTCCCTCTTGCTAGAAGAGGTTTTATTAATTTTGGTAGGGATCGTACACATTCGGCTTTATTAGCCGTTAATTACATTTCTTGAAGAAAAAGAGAATACCTCTGATTATCCATCAATAGGTTCCCTATCTAAGTACAAAATTTTAATTAATTTATCCCCCAGAAAGATTTAATTTTTGTTAACAGATCTTCTCGGAGGAAATTTCATCTTCTCAAACTTTCTTCATTTTTTTCCTTCAGAGAAACGTCATCTTTATCGTCTTTCTCCGTTTAGAAAGTCCCTGGAAGAGACTTTAAAGGGAGTCTTCTGATTTGATTTGGTAGGGTCAGCCACTATACTCTTATTTTGATAGAATAGGTCCCACCTACTATGCACTCCACTATGCACCGAGTAGGCCTTACCATCACCAAAGGCTATGCTTAAGGTGGGGCCACTATTCCAGAACAAATGCTGACTTTCTTTTTTTTCACCGGATGCTTTGATGAGGGCATTATTTTACACTTGTTCCTATGAAGTGGGCCATCTGAATACATGCAGAATCCTAGTTTCACTAGGGTAAGGGAGATATGATAAGCATGGAAGGATTATATCATGAAATATAATTGGATGAAAATCAGGGATCCTAAGAGGCGTGTGATACTCTTTAAGAATTCATCCGGGACAGGAGATAAGTATGCACAGATCATATGATAATCCTTGTTTCATAGGGAAGGGAAGATAAATACGAAAGAGTCATGTAATTGGGTGAGACTCATATAATTGGGTGAGACTCCCATAAGGATTGATAATTTTCTCCCTGTTCTTGTATATAAAGACTGGGGCTCTTTTTTTTTGTTTTTTAATGTAAACAGCTCAAGGGCAAGGAGACACAGAGTGAGAGAGAGGAAATAAAAGCTTTGCCTTCCCCTCATCAGTATGGGCTTCATGGACTCCCGCAAGTCACTCATTTTCCCATGTTTAGTTTTTCTGTTCTCTCCTCTGGAAAAGATGACATATGTATGGATTTGTGGGATGTTTTCCCTCATCTTCATGATTGTACTGCAAGAACTCTACCACTTGAAGGAGTAAATTCTGGAGCCTTTTCTGCTGCGTTCATGTCTTCACAGATCTTTTATTTATTTATTTATTTATTTTTAACTCTTTTCGAAGTACAAACCAGCACATGGAAGTTTCAAAGATTTCGTTGGGAACTATCTTTGCTCGCCATATGTTTGACACAACTCCCCACTGGTTTGACCACTGCGGGTGTAATTTATTGTTTGAGGGAATGCTTGATCTTAAGCTTTCTCTGCATCTTGGTCTTTTTATGTTGCTGTTACAACATTAAGGGCTTCATTGTATCCGAGATCTGATCCCATCTTTACTCTTTTTCTATTGTTGTTGTTTCAACATCGCCATGTGAATGGTTCGTTTGTGACGATCCGGGCACATTTACGCGTTGCTTCGTCATCCAGGTAATTTTAATTCTTAGGCTTTTTCACCATATTACTAGAACATAACAGCCTTCTTCTCTGTTAGAAACGTTTCTTGTGATTAGACCCAAGCAGTTGTCTGTGTTGGAGTTAAAATTATGGCTTCACCACTGCAATCGCTCCTCAATCCAGGAGAACCCAAACCTCCAGGACCCAGGAGGAAAATCTTCAAAAGAAGAGGAGGGAAGGTTCTGGCCTTTCCAATGAGGGAAGGTTCTGGCCTTTCCAATCTCAACCCCAGCCCAGTTTTTTCAACCTCTTAAAGTCCTTTTCAACTGCCCCATTGATCCCAACCCCTGGGACTAGCTTCCTCTCATCTGTCTCTCCTACATTTTCTGAAAAAAGCCCTCCTCATTCTGAAATTTGGAGCACGATGAAAGAATATTGGCCAAATGAAAAATTACCCATTGAAAGTTACCCTGCTCAGAAAGTTCGATCCCCCCCTATATTCCCCCAAGCTGATCTAGAACTGGATGCTTGCACCCACTACAAGAAAGGAACTCATACCCACAAAATCTTTGAAAAACTAGTGAAACCTGTTTCTCCCTCACATAAAACTACCCAAAATCGAAGGCAAATTCACCCATACCATAGACCCCAACTGGTTCTAGACCCTGATTCATTACCCTATCTGAAACCTCCCCCTCCGGCAAACCTTTCATATTTCATCCCCATGAGGGAAAAGCTTCTGAACCTCCTGGAGGAAGTTACTGGGGGAACTCAGTATAAACATGGTGACTCAGTGTATGACTCAGTTGTCCTAACAAATGACTCATCTTTGACAATCCGAGCCAACTCTCCCAACCATCCCATCCTACCTAGACTCACCAATCTCATCGGGCCCACCCCCAAACCCAAAGCTAGTTAGAGCAGGAAAATTTGAAATCCTCTCTAGTCTTCAAAATGGGCGCCAAAACTTGTTTGAAAGTAAAAATGGAACATTTTCAAAAATTGAAGCCCCCATTCTCCCGCCCATCCCAAACTCACCAAATCAGGGAAGCACAAGCACTCAAACCTGAAGACTTCCAAACCTTCCCCCCATCCCATGTCCCCCCCCCCCCCCCCCCCCCCCCCCCTCCCCCCAAGATTCTAGTTGGCCCACCCTTGCAATCCGAAAGATCCTGCTAAGCCAAGCCCTTTGTGGAACTCCTTGGTCACCCAACCAAAACCAAATGTGGTGGACACAAAGATAGAATTTCATACCCCGATTGAGGACGATCCTGGGCCAAAAAGAGCAAACTTTGAAGAAGAAGACTTCAAAAAAGCAAAAACCATGTGGAACCACTGTCTTCTAGGGTACTTCCTGGGGAGAAGACCATATTATCTAACCCTAAAGGAGCAACTGCTGAGAAAATGGAAGCCTAAAGGTGACTTTTCCCTCATGGCTCTCCCTAACAGCTATTTTCTCTTCAGATTTAGCAATGAGGAGGATAGCACAAAGGTATTAGAAACTCCAACAACCTATGGTGGTCGCACTCTCATTATTCAGAAATGGACTCCAGATTGTGCTCTTGAGAAGAAAAAATTAACATCAATCCCTCTCTGGATAAAATTCTCAGGCCTACATTTAAAATTCTAGACCCTCACGGGGTTAGGCAAACTTGCAAGTTTAATTGGCCGGCCTCTCTACATGGACTCTCAAACTGCTGATGGAACCAGACTCACCTTTGCTAGGGTGTGTATTGAGATTTCAGTTGAAGATTCTCTACCAGACATTATCCACATTCAAACTCCAACCGGAAATGAAAACACAAGAGGTAGAGTATGATTGGAGGCCAAGGGCCTGTAGCTTCTTCAAAGAATTCAGTCACACTACTGAACGCTGCAACCTAAACCAACCCAAAGTCAGCCAAAAACAGAAATCAAGAAGAGAATGGATCCCAAAAGCAGTTCCTGATGAGAATGCCGGATCAAAGGAGGCAGACATACCACAGGTTACTACAGAAAACCCAGCTGAGAGAGTCACAACCTATAATGCTTTTGAAATTCTGACAGAGGTTGAAGAAGATCCAGCCCTCACCTCCAAATTGCCCAGCCACCCCACACATTCCCCTTCAATGGCTACAGATGTGGTGGACAAAATGAACAGCCCAAAAGATTCAGAATCTGTACCCAAAAAAGCCTCCTCCTCCCCCCTTGTCAACCAAAAGCAACCTGTTGCCTCCCCAAACTCCCCCAAAGCTACTAGAAATAAAAAGAAGAAGAGTAAAAAAGCTCCATTACAGCAAGTTACAACCATCCCTCCATCACCCCCTGACCTTCAAACGACCACCCCCTTCCAATCCCCTTCAACCACCTCCCCCTCCCAAAGCATCCAAAATGAACTTGTCTCTTCTGATGATCCTGAACCAGTTATGATCAAGCCTAATTTACAACCTTGTAGTTAGCCCTTCCTCTCCTCAAAATGTCTCCTTGAGAGCCCACTCCCCTCAAACCTATGTGCAAAATGAAAGTAATTAACGTCTGGAATGTCAGGGGTTTTTGCTCTAACTCAAAGAGGAAAGAAGTAAGAGAGTTAATCAGAAAATCCAGAGCTCCCATCTGCTGCCTCACTGAAACAAAAGCAAAAATTCAAAAATTACATCAGTATTCCTCTTTCATTTGTGAAGGTTGGCAAGCCCACGGTAATTACTCTGCTTTGATAAAAGGCCGTATCTGGATTCTATGGAATCCAAAGATTGTGGATATCACCATTCTTGAAGAATCAAGTCAGCACATTCATACTGAGGTACGAATGCTCCAAACAAATTATTGTTTTAACCTCACTACAATCTATGCTCACAATTACTACATTTCTCGTAGAGCTCTTTGGTCCAACCTCGAAACTTTAGAACCCCAGATAAAGCTCCCCTGGCTTCTGACTGGAGATTTTAATGTTGTTAGATTTGCAAATGAGAGAATTGCAAATACAAATCATTATTTAAATGAAATGGAGGAATTCAATGAATGCATTTCAAACTGTGATCTTTCAGATCTGAGATCAAATAACCAAAGCTGGACTTGGCACAACAGATCCTCGGAAAACAGGAAACTGACAAAGCTAGATAGGTCGTTGGTTAATGATCTCTGGCTTCACCACTTACCGCTATCCTTTGCTGAATTCCTTCCCCCTGGTATCTCGGACCATTGCCCAATATCCATCTCCATTGAACCCCATCAAAACCTTGGTCCAAAACCCTTCAAATTCATGAACATGTGCCTGGAAGATCAGTCCATTTACCCAATTGTGGAAAGAGCCTGGAGCATAAAAGTTAAAGGAAACCCCACGTACCAACTCTGCCAGAAACTAAAGGAGGTAAAAGCTCATCTGAAAGAATGGAACAAAGACACCTTCGGCTGGATCGACGTCAGTAGTCCTCTGACCCGATCCCAGCTTGAAGAAACTCAGAGGCTTCTACAATCTAGCCCCCTTGATCCATCTCTCATAGCTCAAGAAGACAAACTCAGAACAGATTACATAAAAGCATCAAATCTTGAAGAGTCTCTATATAAGCAGAAATCCAAGGTCCAATGGTTGCAGTTAGGGGATTCCAACACAAGATTCTTCCATTCGGCCCTCAAAGCTCGTCAGCATCAAAACAGTATCATGGCCATTCACAGAGCTGATAATTCCCAGTCTACGGATCAGAGTGAGATAGCAGACTCATTTGTTCAGTATTTCAGTCGAATTCTAAACAATGGTAAGTCCAATTTGCATAACACCCCATGTCCAATCAGGAAGCTAACGCCTGAAGAAGCCTCCCATCTATCAAGACCCATTTCCATTGAAGAAATTAGCAAGGCGGTAAAATTGGCCAGCAGAGATAAGGCCCCCAGGCCGGATGGATTCAATGCTGCTTTCTTTCAGGCTTTCTGGTATGTCATTGGAGATGATTTTAATAAAGCTATCATTAACTTCTTCAAAAAAGGCACCCTTCTATCTGATATCAACTCCACCTTTGTTGCCCTCATTCCCAAGTGCATAGATGCTACCTCCCCGGATAGATTCCGCCCCATTTCATTGTGCAATTTTGTATATAAAACCATCTCCAAAATCCTTTCTGAAAGACTGAAGACATTATGGGCAACCTTATCCATCCGGCTCAATAAGCCTTCATTAGAGGGAGGGAGACAAATCCAAGACAATATTCTTCTTACTCATGATTTGTTGCATAATTTCCATTCCCCTTCATCCCCAAAATCCATGTGTTTAAAGCTGGACCTTGCCAAAGCTTTTGACAACGTTGATAGGACTTCCTTACCGAATTTCATGTGGAAACAAGGATTTGATGACAGATGGATCAACTGGATAACTGAATGTATAAACAAACCCACTTTCTCCATCCTCATAAATGGTACACCTCATGGATATTTCACCTCCACAAACGGTCTAAGACAAGGAGATCTTTTATCCCCCCTCTTATTCTGTATTGCAATGGAAATGTTGTCCATTCTTTTTGATGAATCCCTCTCTCAAAAAAAAATTGAAACTCCTAACAGTAAAGGTGATGTCTCTATCACTCACCTCCTGTATGCAGACGACTTGATGGTGTTCGCAAAGGGAAACATGAAGTGTGCATTTGAAATTCTGAACTGTTTGAGTCATTTCTCTCAAATTACAAGTCTTGACATTAACAAAGAAAAGAGTGAAGTTTTCTTTGCAGGTACTGGCCGTGGAGCTAGAAGGCAAACCTCAAATGCTCTTTTTATCAGAGAGGGAAAATTACCCATCCGTTATTTGGGGATACCTCTACTCTCTTCTCGTCTTTCTACAAATGATTGTACCCCTCTCATCTCCAAAATCAGGAAGAAAATGCAGCAATGGAATTGCAAAAACCTCGCTCAAGCTTGCAGAATTGACTTAGTGAAATCTGTCTTGAGTACCTTTCACATATACTGGGCCTCTGCATTTGCTCTCCCAAAGGGAATCCTCCATAAGCTTGAGCAAATTTTTCGGGATTTTATTTGGGGTGGTTTGGACTCTGAAAAAAAATTCCATTCTGTCAACTGGAATGAGTTATGTAAGCCAAAAAATGAAGGGGGAGTTGGGATCAGAAAGTTGGATGAGATAAGTAAAGCTCTCCATATAAAGCTACTATGGAACCTGCTAAACCGTTCTTCATCCCTTTGGTCGAGATGGGTGTATAAGAAATACTGTAAAGGCAGGAACATCGGGACATTTCCAATGCCTTCGAAGCCATCTTGGGGCATTAGAAACATCCTAAAAGTTCGAGAGGTGGCTAAACCATTCATTTGTTATCAGGTTGGGCTCAATGAGGAGAATGAGATTGATTTGTGAGATCAGCCATGGCTTCCTTCGGGTCCCTTAAGTAGCCCGTTCTTGAGATCTCGCTCAGACTCTTCTCTCAGAACTTTAAACCTTCTCTCCGATATTTACAAAGATGGAAGATGGAATCCCATTTTGGACAAGCCCTCCCTCAGAGAGGAAAAGGCTCAACCAAGCCATTATTATCTCAGGAGAGCATACTTGTCCTATTTGGTAGCCTATCACTAATGGGGTCTACAGACTCTACACTACCAAAAGTGGATGGAACACCTCTAGAGAAAAATCAGCAAAGCCTCCTTGGATTTCGTCTATTTGGTTTGCAGGCCATACTCCCCGTCATGTTTTAACTTCTTGGAAGGCTATAAAAAAACAAACTCAGTACTAAAGACAAGCTCCAAGCCATTGGAATGAATGTGGATCCAATTTGCATCCTCTGCAGATCCGAGCCTGATTCAAGAAATCATCTTTTCTTCCGATGTAGTTACTCCTCTTGGATATGGAAATCCATTCTCTGGAGAGGGGGCCACCACAGAAGATCTCTTAAAACATTAGAAGAAGAGGAAGATTGGCTTCGACATACTACTAAAGGCAAAGGACAGGCAGCGACAACACTCTAACTCTGTTTCTCCTCTTTGATCCACAATTTGTGGTTTGAACTTAACCAGAGAATTTTTGAAGCAAAGTCTAGGCACAAGAGGCTTCTGCTAAACTCTATCCTTTCAGAAATTAGTCTCAAGATGAATGGCTTGAAGAGAAAAGACAAGATATCAAGCTGGAATGTTAAGTCAGCACAGAATTTCAGATACAAGCTCATCCCAGAAATAACCCCAAAAAGAACCTGCACCTGGATTGCCCCTAGTGAAACAGAAATGAAACTAAACTCGGATGCCTCGCTTTCTAGAATGGTTGTAGCAACTTTCTCTGATAACGTAAATCAAGAGGAAATCCAGAGCTGAATGCCATTGATCAAGAGATTCACATAGCATTATCCTGAGGAATCCAGAGCCTATGGATAGAATCCGACTCAAAATTTGGGGTGGATATCATTCAAGGCAACTCCCTATCCCATGGAAAAAAGGGCTTTACTGAATCAGACGAGGCATGCTCTAAATCATTTCCATCATTGGCACATCTCCCATATCTGGAGAGAAGCGAATTCAGCTGCAGATTTTCTCTCAAAAAGAGATTACCCTTTTAAAGGAAATCCTTTGAATGTACTTCTATCTTCTCCTGCTCTTCTTTTGATCTTCAATTCCGATAGAAAAGGAGTCTGCTACCAAAGACGGTACTTTCATGCTATCTTTCATCATGATGTTCTTCCATGGGAGCATGTTCCCTTTTGCTTGGCTTTTAAGCCCCCTTAACTGTTCTCTCTTTATTTTCTTCAATGAAATCTGGTAGGGATCTTGCCTAACCCCAGCTTACCTACCAAAAATAAAAATAAAAAGTAAAAATCAACGGTTCCATGGTTCCATTGTATTTGATCACATCTCTGCATGCAACTTGGATGCTCTTAAAGCTCTTGACATGCCGGAGGACCAATGTAGTCCTAGTCTTCCAAATCATAATCAAAATCTCCATGTATGTCCAGCTTTGAATGGGAATCTTTGTCATAGATTCTCGAGGCCTTCTCTGAAGAGGCATCCTTCTTATTGAGACCACCATCATCGGTTCTCCCTCGATATACATTCCAATATTATTATTTTTTTGCTGATTCTTTCCTGACTTCCAACAGTCTAACCTCAGATCATTACATACATGTAAAGGCTTACATAGCAAGTTCAAATCGCCTTGTTCAACAAAAGAGTTTTCCTTTCCAAGTGTTCCTTTTGATGGCGCCAATGAAGCACGGGTACGGCTACGGGGTGTGGGTACGACACGATACGGGTACGTGGATACGTGATTTAAAAAAAAAAAGGATACGGGTACGTTGGGGTACGCTGAATATAATATATTTTTATATTTTATTATATATTTATAAAAATAAAAAAGATAAATATTTTGTTAAAGAATTCAAACAATTTAATTGGAGAACGATCAAATAACAATAACATCACCAAAATCTAATATTACTTTTAAGTTGTTAGGTTTTTAATTATGGGATACATATATATTATAGATGTTTTGATATATTAATCTCCCCTTTTGTTAATTGGAACAACCCTTCTATTGTAAATTGTAATTTTCGATTTACTTTGAACCGGGTGCGCACCCGATACGTACACAAACCCGGTTGCGTACCCGGTACGCACCCAAAGAGTACCCAAGAGCACCCGCACCCGATATGCACCCGACACGGGTACGTGGGCCTCCAGAGAGTACCCGTGCTACTTAGGATGGCGCTAACCCCTTGCTACTGACAACCAATTTATTCAGGAAGGAGCGCAAATCTTTGACATTCTTAGATTGCAACATCAAGCCACCTTGTTCAACAGAAGGATTCTCCTTTCCAAGCATTCTTTTTGAAGGTAATAACCTCTTGCAAGAAACAACTACTTTATTCGGCGAGTGAGAGTTTTCCTTTCCATGCTTTCTTTTGTAAAGTGCTAATTTCTCTTGAAGAGCGCGGGTTCATCATCACCACCACCACCATTATCAACGAGGCTCTGATTGATACAGTTATGAACTGAAATAATTTATCAACAAGAGAGACTGATTTTTTAATTTTTAGGGCTAGACTCGTCTGATTTTCCGACTTCTTCTTTGCTGCGGTATTATCCATGTTTGCTTTTTTATTTGAATGTTTTACTCCGGTTAACTCTTTGATGATTATCTTCATCGCAGGCTTTTGAACTTTAGTTGCTTGGAGAACAGGAAGCTCACCGCATTTTCTTTTCTCAGTCTTATTTTCAGCACCCACTTCTGCCTCACTATCAGCAATACAAGCCTCTGAATGTGACTTCTTTGGGTTCAATTGCCTGGAATCCGTTGAGTTTTCATTGGCACTGCAGATGACTTTCAACCTCAATGGCTTCCTGAGCTACAATTATAACAGGATGTGCAGCAAGTAGAAGCATATCAACCGTTTTGGTGGAGTTTACCTGCCCATTGATTCCCACTTCCAAAGGTGTTTTTAGTATTTGTTTCAAGTATTTTGAATGCAGTACTGTCTTCAAAGACTTCAACATCATTTATTTCGCATGGTTGTGCTGTAGCACAATTTTTTTCTTTGGAGACTGACCTTCTTGTTTTCAATAATCGAAACAGTGATAGGGGCATTGTCCTTCAGTCTGTAAATGCTGTGCTAGAGAATGATGTAATGTGGTTCTTTCACTAAAGGCCCAACTCCTTTCCGTTGCAACAAACACGTCACCTTTTCCACACACCAAATACACTGCCTTCATATCAGTAACTTCAACACTGGCAATTTGAGCATCTTGGTAAACACTGTCAATCCTTTTAGTCCCATTCGATGTGCTTGCCCACACTATACTTAATATTTTTGTGAAAACATCATCATACTTGGTGGGAAAGTCTTGAAGGTTGTATTGAACTATTGATTCCTCCCAACTATGGTAGCAGAGCAGGTACTATTATTGTTTCCCTCAGCTCCCATAAAGTTTCAATACCACAGTACTTTTGGTATAGTTGGTTCTAAGGCCAATGTTCTGTTCATCAAAATTGCTAATCCCATCAGCCTTCCCGCTTGTTTTAAGCTTTTCAGTGCCCATCCAACCTTGTTTATTCAGTTTGATATTGATTGGATTGTTTGGATATAACGAGTCACCCTTTCCTTGATTAGGGTATGAAGGAAACTTCACTAACCCTTGGCTAAAACGGTGTCTGTTGGGAAACCAGACCCATATTGAGAAACCTTGCTTGCTGGCTATAGAGATTGGTTATGAATCCCTAAAATGAATGTATAATATATTATATCATTTTATCACTCTCCCTTTTTTTGTGTAGGGCAAATAGAGCATTCCTCCCACGTCCTCATCTTTTGGAGGAGCTGAGACCTCATTTTTCCAATTAAGCAACTTTACAGGAGATTTTTAAATTGCAAAGCAGGCAAATTTGTAGGTGGTCTTTAATAATATATGACAGACAGACTTTGTGAGGCCTTTCAAAGGGTGCCATATCGCATCGGCAGGGGAGTCCTCTGGGGTGAGCTGCGCTTTCTTTCCACAGGTGTCATATCGCATCTGCAGGAGAGTCCTCTGGGGCGAACTGCGCTAATTTTTTCTTTTCCATAGGTGCCATACCTTACCGGCTGGGGAGTCTTCTTTTCCTTTTCCATGAGTGCCATATCACATCGGCAGGGGAGTCCTATGAGGCGAACTGTGCTGATTTTTTCTTTTTTCATGAGTGCCCATACCACATTGGCAGGGGAGTCCACTGGGCGAACTTCGCTGATTTTTCCTTTTTCCATGGGTGCCATACCACACCGGCAGGGGAGTCCTTTGGGCGAATTGCGCTGATTTTGCCTTTTTTCATACCACATCGGCAGGGAGTCCTCTGGGGCGAATTGTGCTGATTTTTTCTTTACCATGGGTGCGATATCACATCGGCGAACTACACTAATTTTTTCTTTTTCCATGGGTGCCATATCACATCGGCAGGGGAGACCTTTGGGCGAACTGCGCTGATTTTTCCTTTTTCTATGCGTGCCACACCACATCGGCAGGGGAGTCCTCTGGGTGAACTGCGCTGTTTTTTTCTTTTTCCATGGGTGCCATACCATATCGGCAGGGGAGTCCTTTGGGTGAACACTGCTGATTTTTCCTTTTTAATGGGTGCCATATCACATCGGCAGGGGAGTCCTCTGGGCGAACTGTGCTGATTTTTCCTATTTCCATGAGTGCCATACCACATCGGCAGGGGAGTCCTCTAGCCGAATTGTGCTGATTTTTCCTTTTTTCCATGGGTTCCATACCAAATCAGCAGGGGAGTCCTCATGGGCGAACTACGCTGATTTTTCGGCAGGGGAGTCCTCAGGGGCGAATTGAGCTGCTTTTTCAGCAGGAGAGTCCTCCGGGGGAACTAAGTCATTTTTCGGGAAGGGGAGCTCTTTCTTGAGGTGCCCCTTTTTTGGCGACTGTGCTATTTGGATTTATAAATTTGGATTAATTTAATATCGTGGGTTATTATTTTTTTTGAAAGATGACAAGTTTCATTAATATTAAATTAGCATTCGGGACCAGCAATCCCAGCTTGCAATACATGGATAAGAGTAAAACAAAACGGGTGTACCCAAAACCATTTCTAATTTGGCGTACCCCTACAAAAGATAAAACATCAATTCCCAGCCTATAGTGCATGGATAATAAGTCAGGTGTACCCAAACCAGTAATAAATTGCCATACCCCGATAGAAGATACGTCATCAATTACTTTCATCCCCTTCTCTTTTCCTTCACACATCTTTAACCCCTTCGGAATGTTAGAGAAAAAACTATATTCTCCTACACCTTTGCCCTTAATGTTCTCCTACACCTCAGTATAATATGGTGGGTTATTATACTGATTTCATATTTTCTCTTGCTCATTTTCTTTCAAGATGATTAAAGAAAATGTAAAGACTACCCTCATTAAATCTAAAATTAAATCTAAAAACTGCATAAAGCCGTTCAATATTCATAATTAAGGGAAGTAATTAGGGGCATTTGATGACTAAATTAAAAAGGCTAGTAACAATTAAAAGGAAAAACGGTTGGAAATTATGAGGAAGGAAATCACGATCTCAAAATTTCAAGAGGAGAATGGGCAAAAATAAAGATTTTCTTTATGGATCGTATTTATTTTGTGGTAACTTCCATCCTTGCTTAGAAAAGCTTAAAAATCCCACCCAAATCAATTACATACCTCATTGTTAAGATCAAAAATCAAGAGAAGAAGAGGGGAAAGAATACAGTGAGAGAGAGAGGAAGAAAAGAGAGGCTCAGACGGTTCTTGGACGGGAAACCCATCTTGATTCTTCGTCTTCCCCATTCACCGTCACCGAGAGGTATGTTGATTTTTAATTTCTTGAAATCCCTTGCATCTTCTTCATCAAAATTTTGGAAACTATGGAATTTCATCCCCAAAATCGTGTATGCTATGGAACCCTTTCTGTTTATTCTGTAAAACCCATTTCTTTTTCACGATTTCTTCCATGCCCTCTATCGCACTCCAAAACCTGCAAAACCACATCTCGTTAAAAATAAAAATAGGGTTTCTGCAAACCAAAGAAGCAGATGCAAGAAGGAAAAATAAATGAATAAATACAAAAATCTATACATTGCCCAAATTCGTTTCCACGATTTCTTCATGCTCAATTTCATGTTTCAACCTGCAAAAACCCAATCCGTGTTAAAAGAAATATATGGATTCTATAATCAAAGAAAACAAGATGCAAAAAGAGGAAAATAAATAAAGTGATCTATTCTTTACCCATTCAATTTTCGATTTCTCCATGCTAAATCTCACGATTTCATCACCTGCAAAACCCACATCTCTGTTAAAAAAGAAAGAAAGAAAATAAGGTTGCTGTAAACAAATGAAGCAAGGCAGAAAAGGGAAAATAATAACGTAATTTTTCATATGCTTATACCCCTTGTTTTACCCTTAAGACACCCCCTTTTTGTTCATTCGTTTTTTTTTAAAAGATATACGTCTGTTCCAGCAGTTTTGTATTTTTGGTCACAAATGAAACCTATATAAGGGACTTTAATTTCCCAAAAAGAAAAGAATAGGGAGGCTGCTGATGTGGGCGTTCCCATGTTTAGCAGCAGTGTATTTTTATGCAGCAGATTTATCAATTTAATGTTTTGATAACCACACAAATATAGCTTGTCTTTTCTTAGGATAGTGTAGTAAGAGGCTGATTTTTAACACTCCAAAACTTTGTAAAAAAATTCACAGCCTCGATCTGTCTTTCTTGATTGATGAACAGTTGCTGATTTTCAGCCCAGTTGCGTTTTGATAACTGCACAAATTAAGATCGTCTTGTCCTATTTTAATGCGAAAACCTTCACAAGCAAGGTAGTCACAATTGTGTTTTGATATATTTCACCTCACGAACAGACCTTCACTAGAGAAATAAATGCATTTAGGCATGTTCTCCACAAAAGGTCTATTCGTATACTAAACACTCTTAAAAGGACCAGTTTATAGAAGTAAGGAAAATAATGAAAGGCTTCACAAAGCAATCTTAAGATAAAATGGTAAGCTTATGAGGAACTCAGAATAATGGTATGTGTATGGCCTTACTTCCAGGTTGATCACTCCCTCTTGTTGGGACTTTTCGGTTTCTATCTTCACTCAGAATTTGAAAAGGCAGGTGACAGCTAGACCTTGCTTGTAATGGTTTCCAATATAATTGTCTATGCAATATAGCCGTACTTATAAAAGGAATAGCCATTCTAGAACAATCATGTGGTTTGGTGCATGAAAAGACTGTGCTGCTCCCTAAAGAGAAAATAGAGAGACTTTTTTTGCCCGCCATAAACGTAAGGGCGTGATAGGGGCGTGGCTTTTTCCAACAAAAGTATGATGGGAGAATAGAATGCTATGCATTCTTTTCGATTTCGATACAGTAAGGTACACTGAACACCAACCCAATCTCGAAAAAGAAATAAGAAATTATTGCAACTACAACAACCTCCGTGAACAGACGCTTTGTCAGTTAATTAGAGTGTTATAACTAATATAATATATACAATAGTCCCGCAAGCAGCAATCGGAGGAGATTCCGCTCTTTCTTTTGTCTTATTAATACCTGCTTAGTTTGATTTTACTTGCTTGCCTGGAATAAAATGAATTGAAATGAAAAATAAATTGTTCTAAAATCTTATGCGAAGTAATGCAGGAAGGGAGACAAAGGTAATGTACTTTAATTTCCTAATTACATATCATACATGGGGGAGAGTGAAGGGGAACTTAAGGGTGTGGTGGTATCATCCTGGGACCTAAGGTCCAAAGGCCAACGCGAGAAGCGTGTACAGCCTTTCGTTGGCAAACCATCCAAAGGGATAGTATCCCCGAAACGGCTCGGCATTAAATGCGAGACCGAAATCCGAGTCCATAACGCCACTACCTTTAGACAGGGGTAGTGGGTAGTCGTGCGGCAAGGACACCGGCAAAAAGAAAAAAAATGGGAAAGTCAGAAAAGAACTGACAGAAAAATAAACTGGGGAAAAGCCGGATGTACCTGGGGAATGTGCTGTCTCAATTTATATAATCGTTGCATACATAGTATAAATTTGGATTATTGTGACTCCTGTTATTTATATTGCAATTAATAGCGTAATTCCTTTCCAGTTTTTATTATTGTTGTTATATATTGCTGAGGATCTGGATTATATTGCCTGTACTTTTTATATTGTCTCTCTTACTCTGCTCGGTCTCTGGAGGACCCTGCTCTGATGTTGTTTACTCCACCACAGGGGTTGAGGCGTTAGATGGTGGAGCGTTTGCAAATGAAGGAACCTTGGGATAAGGGACTGTGTGATCAAAGAGTTCGTTTCTGGGGTTTTTGCATTTTGACGTCTTGCGTCATTTACCATTTTTATTTCTATCAAGACTTTATTTAGTTTGGACTTTAGTAATTTAAAACTTTACTTTTCTTTTGAAGTATGAGTATTGAAATTGTTATGGTAAGACATATTTAATTTGGAATAAGATTTTATCGTGGTTGCTGATTATAAAAAAAAATAAAATATTCCCATGATTTTTGTGTTCTTTTGCTCGTAGCTACTTGACGGAAATCGGGTCGTTACAGAAAATCTAAAGATCAAGAGACAATCCTGGAGGTATATATACCGGATTGGTGTTACCACGGAAACCAGCTTGATTCGGGAAATTTGCTTTTCAATGGATATGCGGATGCATTCTTGATTTTGATCCCGCCTTTGATGGCACCAAGCCTTTCCCGTCTTCAAGATCAGGAAGTCTCTTGAAGATATTTTGCTGTAAGTAATGATGTTTTAGGATGCTTTATTAGTTACAATGAGCTCGTCGTCGATTTCTCCCACGGTGGATCCAGCACACCTATCAAAATCTTTATGTAGTGTACCAGATAGACCACCATAAGGATTATTACTTAAGATCTTTAGATTTACTTAAGCTTGACCATCCATCCTTGGCAAATTTTATTTTATTTTATTTTTTGATAGACTCCATGACACCATCGAGGGCAGAAGCATAAGAACTGCTAGTCTCTTTCCCTTTCCAACATTCTTTGGCTGTACCAGTTTTCTAACTTCAAAAGCATTGGCAAAATATGTGCCCAGGAGTGTAGGATTCATTTGGAATGTAGCAAGCTTCTGAAGCATATTTTTTGAGTGCATTGTGATCTTCATTAGAGCCCTATGATTTCATATATAACTTCCTTTGGTGAACACTTGCCCCAGCAAGGCCCCAAGCTCCGCAGAAGCAGAATCATCACGGATTGAGCCGACCCAAAATCTCTCTTCAAAAGCAGCTTCATTAGCATCAGGAAGTGCTTAATGGACAATTTCAGCATCTAGTTTTACGATCTAGTTCTGCTTGAGAATCAAATCATGCGACAAAACTCATATTCATATCATCAGTTTCCACACATACTGTTCGTTTTTGGAGGTGTTATATCCCTAGGCTTCGTATTTGAGTTCACGGGAAGAACATAAGATGCAATGGATTCTTTCTTGTTAGAATTATAAAAAATGATTATTGAAACCGCAAGGTTTTCATTTGTCCTTTAGAAGTTCCAAGGTAAAGTTTGGGCTGGTTGTAGGGGACAATTTAACATTTCTAACCTCATGGTTGAATGTTTATATTGCCTCCATTTACGAGCATGCCATCTGACTGATAGCCAATATAACTTCCTCACAATGTGTTGCAAATGATGGAATCATCAGCTTACATGCTTGAAGTGCTATCAATGCAGCCTTTTCTTCCTAATGCAAAATCTGTAAAATCTGTGCATGGAAGCAAAGCTGTGTTTGTACATGCTTTGTGTGACAAATTCGTGTTTTCATTGTACTTGGGTTAGGCATAAATGTGCAACTTGCATTTAGGGTTTCCTCAGAATGCCTTACTGATTTTATTTCATTTCGGGTCGTGGAATTTGATGGCTCACAATTTAATTCTAATCTCTATGAAATCTCCATGAAATCTTCAAGCTCGAGTTAGCTATATCAGAGGAGAAATTTTGTGCTTCTCAGCTGAAGTAATGATGGAGTTTATTGCAAGCGAGATGCACAAAACTAGAAGTTTAGGATTGTTACTCTTTGGAGAGCCTCGTGGTGTCATTTAGCGAAAGAAACTTGAAAACCAGGTGCGTTGTGATTTTTATCATTCGTTTCCTTTCTCAGGGTAGCAGGTGTGCCTTTTTGTTGCATACCTTGAAATACCCAACCCCTTTTTTTACGTCGCAGCTTGTGCTGAGACTCCCCCAAATTCTTGGTTCTTTTCATGAAGAGACTAAATGCACTATTCCCATCCTTTTCAATGTGAGCATACAGTTTCTTTGAATCTGATGCAAAATTCACTTGAGATTCTATATCATATGGTTTTTTGAGAAACCGTGTATAAGAATGGCCCTTTTTCTGTATATTATCATGAGCTTATCAACCATGGGTTGCCTTTGAAACTAAGTGGTGGTTAAAGAACCTTTGAAACTATGGTATGATTTTCTTCCAGTATCCTTAGTAACATGCATTTTTCTTATGATTTTTGTCATATCAGCAGCTGCAACATATGTATTACCCTATGATTTGGCCGACACTTTGAATTTATTGCCGACTCATGTGTCCGACACGACACCCGTGTCCACACGTGTCGACACTCCTTTGGACACTTTTACTTGTATTGCTGGAAGCTTTAGACTTAATGTGGGTAGTGGACATGTTTTTGTACCGTGTCAAGTGCGACATTATGTTTTTTTATTGAATATTGTGTTTACCTCATTTAGACAACTTGTATCCATGTCGAAAATGGACACACGAATCCATATCCACAAATCATGATCACATATACTTTCTATTTTAGCCGTGTCCCCGTTTCTTAAGTTTGGGGGTTTGCCGTGTCCGACACTCCGTGTCCATGTCGACACGCGACACTCATGTCCGTGTCCACAATTGCGTAGTATTACCTTGGGCTGATTCATTCCTAGGTGAACCTATCTAGTTTTCCATCATGTCGTTATGGGATTGCTTTGTTTCCACATCTTTCCTTGGGCTTCTAAGCTTCTCTGCGTGAACTAGAGAAATCCAAGTCAGACAAGGTTCATTCCAGTTTCATCATTAGTGACATTTTTGTTCAAGCAACAGTTGAGGTAACTCCTTCCTGTGATTGTTTGTTTGTAGAGGAACAATCACTAGACTCTCTTGATGTATTTGAAAGGCGATTACATTACCACCCGTGCAAGAGCTTCTACCTTGGATTTTAAGGGTATTTCTTCATCTTCAAGTGGTTTTTAGGATGAGATTCATATTCCAAAGAAGCCATCCAGATCACGTTGAACAGCATTGTAAGCTTGACGACTCCATTGGTTCTTATGATATCCAAAATTGCATCTTCCCATGATATTTTGGTAGAGCCCCAAGCTAACACCAAGGTAGGAGAATGCACATGATGTGCTTTGCCAAAGTTTTTGGAAACCTTGGGCTTCTGTTCTTTGAAAGTCGAAGAGGCCTCGCATGTTTATGGCTAAGTGTGACAAAGGATGCATCATCAACCAAAATGGATGCCTTTTTTTACAGCGCTGCGAAGGAAGCTGAACTGGAGCTGATGTAGCGTATATACGAGCGTTCATTGTTGAATCGAGTTAAGAGAAATGGCCAATCTTGTTCTCTTTTTCCATTTGTATATTTTTCACAAAGAACATCCGTTTTTTAGTCTCTTCGCTTTTGAAATATCTCTAAGGCGTAGTAGAAGACTATGTTCCCTTGAAAACTCCATTTGAGCGTGCTAACTCATAAAGCTCCTCGAGGAATCGCACAATTTCATAAAATGCCCCCAGAATTTAAATGATGAGCACCATTTGTTCGGATTTTTTTACTACATATGATCATTTCTATTTCTTGTTGAACTTTCCATGAGGTTGCCTTTAACCAAAGTATTGTTCTTGAATGAATGTCACATGTTGAATGGCATGGTCATTTGATATGCCTCCGATCATTGATGTGCTTTCAGGCAACGTTCACTTGATGCTTATAACTCTTCTTAGGAAAACTGTCTGTTTAGCAGACAATGGCCCTGATTTTTGCCTGGGTTAGCTTTTCAGGTTTTCAACCTAGCGGGCTCCTTTTTTATTTATTTTCTTTGTTTTTGTTAACTTACCAACTTCTCCAAAAGCTTAAGCTGTTGGAGAAAGGCGTTATTTATCTTTTTATACTTTAACACTCCCCCGCACGTGTGGCCCACTTGGCAAACATGTGGCACATGTGGTCCCACTTTGGGCCGACCATCGCATGTTGATTTTTGCTATTCGGGATGTTTGAACTCGAGACCTTTGGCTCTAATACCATGTTAACTTACCAACTTCTCCAAAAGCTTAAGCTGTTGGAGAAAGGCATTATTTATCTTTTTATACTTTAAAAATTTTGTCTTTTTTTTTTTTTTTTGGGAGAAGTTTGCCAAGTACCCTGCTCTTGTTTCTCTCCATAGAGGACATCTTTCTGGAGCGAGGTGTCGCAATGTATAATATTTCTTCCTTTGCATTTTGTCTTGCCGATTGAACAACCTTGTTCTTTTTATCCAGCATCAATCAAATTCGTCTTTACAATTCCATGTTGTTTTGTAACTTCACCAAGGATTTAAAACTTGTGCTTGTTGCTTATTTGATATCAACGAGAAACTTACTTTTTGTTTCCTTTTCTCTCGTGCAAAAAATAGGCTCTTATGGAGATGTGTTTTTTTTTGTCGCTTACCATTTCCAACCCAATAATCATGTCTGCACAGATCAATGATGGTGAAGGAGTATGGCAACAACACCATTTTTTAGCATGCCCCCCGCTCTCAAAACTACAATTTAAATTCTTTTTGCAATTCTGCAATTTCTGCGGACACAATAAATTCGTGGGAACACCTTTGATCTCACCAGAGTTGGAATTTAAGGAATTATGGCTCCTATTAGCTTTGGAAAATTGTCCTCTATGACGAAATATTTCCTGGTCAAGCATTCCAAACTTTGTCAACACAATCATCTTTCAATGAGTCATTTAAAAGAGCCTTCTTAGCTATGTTACAAGTAAGTGAGCCCATCTATTGGCTATTCCTTGAAATCTCCATCTCCATTTCTTCCTTGGTTTTTTTAATTCTTTTTTAGCACTTGGTTTTTTTTTTTGACATCTTTGGTATCTTGAAAGAAGTCATGTTGAAATACGATTTATTTTCATTGTGACCTATTTGAGATAGGTGGGTCCAATCCGACTATTTCAAATGTTTTCTACAAGATGGGAATTCCATTGCAAAAATGGTTGATGGAGTCTCTGTGTATTTTGGGCGCGTCAAAATTTTCAAGAGTTGACGGTCCCATCATATTCGGCATTGTGCAAGTTTGCGCCATCATACGCGACAAGATGAAGTTTTCCTCGCCATATGAGGCTTGTGAAGTTTTTCCACTACTTGTGGCGTTGTGAAGTTTTTCCACCGTTTGTGACGTGGCGTTGTGAAATTTTCCACCATTTGTGACGTGAAGTTTTCTCCAATACTTGTGATGTTGTGAAGTTTGCTCTGCCATTTACGAAGTTGCGAAGTTTTCTCCGGCATTTGTAACATTGTGAAGTTTGCTCCGCCATTTGCAAAGTTGTGAAGTTTGCTCCGTCATTTGCAAAGTTGCGAAGTTTTCTCCAGCATTTGTTCTGTCATTTGTGAAGTTTGTTCCGTAATGTGCCGCTTGTAAAGTTTGTTCCACCATTCGTGTGTTTGGAAGTTTGCTTCGTTTGCGAAGTTTGCTCCATTATTTGTAGTGTTTTGAAACTTGCCTCCATCATCTGCAATGCTGTAAGGTTTTTATTTTTGCGGCATTCTGGATTTACAGTTTGCCTTGTGATTTAAGGAATGTGATATAGCCATTATTTATGGCTACACCAAGAACTTTTAATTCGGGAACCTCTTTGACTTCAAGATGAGAGAAGAAGTGTGTCCCACCCGGCGTGCCAAAAATTTGTTCGCAACAAATTTCACATGCATGAAAAAGAGCATCACACACATAAAATGTATTGAGATCAAATTTCCCTCTTGCGAGAAGAGGTTTTATTAGTTTTCGTAGGGATTGTACACTTCCGGCTTTATTGGCCATTAATTACGTTTCTTGAAAGAAATTTTTTTCTTAATTTATCCTCTAGAAAGATTTGATTTTTGTTAACAGATCTTCTCAAAGGAAATTTTATCTTCTCAAACTTTCTTCATTTTTCCTTTGGAGAAACACCATCTTTATCTTCTTTCTCTATTTAGAGTCCCCTTTAAGAGACTTTAAAGGGAGTCTTTTCCTTTCTCTTGAAATAGAAAAGCCTTCTTTCTTTTGGGGAAACCGCCGTCTTTATCTTTTGGGGAAAAACCACCGTCTTTGTCACCTTTCTCCCTTTAGGAAGTCCCTGGAAGAGACTCTAAAGGGAGTCTTTATCATCTTTCTCCCTTTAGAAAGTCCCTGGAATAGACTTTAAAGGGGATCTTTATCATCTTTCTCCCTTTGAAAAGTCCCTGGAAGAGACTTTAAAGGAAGTCTTCATCATCTTTCTCTCTTTTGAAAGTTCCTGAAAGAGACTTTAAAGGGAGTTTTCATCATCTTTCTCCCTTTAGAAAGTCTCTGGAAGAGACTTTAAAGGAAATCTTCATCATCTTTCTCCCTTTAAAATGTCCCTAGAAGAGACTTTAAAGAGAGTCTTCATCATCTTCTCCCTTTAGAAAGCCCCTAGAAGAGACTTTAAAGGGAGTCTTTATCATCATTCTCCGTTTAGAAAGCCCCTAGAAGAGACTTTAAAGAGAGAAATGTCTTCTTTCCCGAAGAAAATCTGCAAAAGAAAGAAAGAAGAAAAAAAGAAACTGTTAGCCCAAATCTTTTCTCACTTTTCTCTCTTTTTTCTTCTTCTGTTTCTCCTTTCGCGTAGCTTTTTCTTCCCCGAAGATCTAATCCCCTTTGCGTAGCTTTTTTTCACCGGGATTGAATCAGGATTCTTTTCAAAGGATCTTTCCTCACATTTATAGAGGTTCTTTGGAGTGGTTGGCAACTGTCAGTCTGCCATCTCATCCTTTATCTTTCCCATCTCATCCTTTATCTTTCATTTCACGATCTCCACCTTCTCTTTTTCAGAGTCGCTGTGAGTGCCACCTCACCTATATCTTTGGATTCCACGATTTCAACTTCCCTCTTTTATGGGAAGTTACGTAACCTTTTTTTAAAGTGGGTGATTCTCGCGAAAGTTTAAACTTTAGTGGATTTATGCATTTTCTCCTTTTCACTGAAGTGTTTTATTTTTTTTGTGTATATCCCTTTATTTTAGGAATAACATAACGTAACGTGTAACCACTCTTTTCTTTTTTATCTTCTTTTTTAATAAAGGATTTTACTATTATGCCCTTTTTGTATAATTTCGGGTCTAACATTGCATCAATATGTCAGGATGAAGGATTCAAATGAGGCGGAAGTGCTTGCACTCAAGAAAAGCATCCTTCTCATTGATCCTAATGCCCTGGACTCTCTAGTGGTTGAGGTGACCTCCTTATGTTATTCGTTGCATCAAGCATGGAAATGGCTTTCTTAGAGATTAGCTACATTATGATTATGTTGAGGATTCTGATCACTATGTGTGTGTGTTGGGGGGGGGGGGGGGGAGATGCAAGTTCTTTTCCGTACACGCATTGGACTGCCAATTCGAGGGTGAATTCTCTTGATAGAAGTGGTGTCTCTTTGGACACTTTTGTTGTTAGTCCCTACTATTCTCTTGCAATTCTGAGTTAAGCGAGTTGTTGTTTCTTCCTTTTGGCTGACCATCTGAGTTAGAGGCTTACTTTGTTTCGGCCTTTTATGTTCATTTGATATTACTTTTTTGTCCTTTATTTTTGTGTAAACCATATGGGGCAGTTTATCTAATCTGGTTAACGTTAATGATATAAAGGATATGAGACAAGTCGTGAGACCTAACTTCAACTCCTCCTTCCTCAAATTTTTTTGTTTGGCTTGCCTTAGGGTGGGGAAGCTTGCCTCAGGAGTTTTGTGCGACCGTAAAATCCCTACCAAGTTGAAGGGAAAGTTTTATAAGACAGCTGTGAGGCCAGCCATGCTGTACGGCTCAGAATGTTGGGCCACCAAGAACCAGCATGTGCATAAGATGAGTGTAGCGGAGATGTGAATGCTTAGATGGTTGTGCAGTCACACAAGGTTAGATAGAATTAAAAATGAAGACATCCTTAAAAAGGTGAGGGTGGCACCAATTGAGGAGAAGATGAGAGAGCACCGCTTAAGATGGTTTGGACATATCCAATATAGGTCTTTGGATGCTCCGGTGAGAAGAGGCGACTTGTGCCAAATTGATGGAGTAGAAAGAGGTAGGGGCAGACCGAAAACAACTTGGGTAGAAACAGTGAGGAAAGACTTGATATCTAGGAACATAACAAAGAACATGACCTTGGATAGGTGGATAGAATGGAAGAAAATGATCCACGTAGAAGAACCCAACTAGAGCCGGGATTAGAGCCGCGTAGATTCCTTTTGCCTTCTTCATGAAATGTTTCTAAAGGATTTATTTAGCCGACGCCAAAGGATTCATTTAGCCGACGCCAACTAGTTTGGGACAAAGGCTTTATTGAGTTGAGTTGAGTTGAGTTGAGTAGCTTGCCTTAGGTTGTTCTAGTGTTTTTTTCTTTTTAAATAGAGGGTGTTCTAGTGTTCTTCATTATTATGTTCTTCATTATTATCTTTTTTGTTATTTATTGAATCAAATCGTCAAAGGAAAATTTGACAAGATCTTGAAGACATTATGATGAAGGATGATCGGAGGAAGGACTAACATTTGCTCTGATACCAAATATGATGTAGGATTTAAATTGGAAAAATCTTTCTACTAGATTTATGGTAGGTTTCGAGTAGCGCAGCGCAGGCGTATACTCAGAACCTGTAGACGTATGCCAGGAGGGTGTAAAATTAGTTTTGGGACAAACAACGAGGGCGTAGGTTATGAATGGATTTGAATGATGTTTCGAAGGTAGGAAATTTTTTTATATTGGGCATTTTAGGGTTTTTGTATAGAAGATAGGTGGAAAATAATGCAAGAAAGGTTTTGTGTGAGATTAATGGAGGGTTCCCGGGAAGCTAGTTTATGGGAAAACAGAAACATGAAAGAGATAGATAGCAAGGTTGGAATCTTTGTAACCAAAACCCAACGCATATCGCACCTAGGGGCTCCTAGGCATCACTCCTTGGAGAAGATCAAGGCATCACACCTTGGCAATGAGTAGATATCATATCCACACAAGAGAAGAAGCTTTCAAAATCTTTGTTCAATCATCATTCATTATCAAAGAAAAGTGTTATGAGGCTTATAGTATATAAGAATAGGAAAAAAAAACTTGAGATATCTAAAACTCAAAAATCAAAACCCAACACTTTTGGATTAAAAGATCCTCTAATGACTTAGAATCTCTCTCCCCACTTACAATTCCCGTAATACAAATATGGGGCATATTTAAAATACTTGTAACTCAAAGAAACCAAGTGATATTAGTAGGAAAAGACTGTGGTACCCTCCTATGACTTAATGAACTTAAAACACCCAAAAATCACTTAAAAATTAAAATATGGGCCCTAAGGTGGTTGCCATCAGACTCCCCTGCTCGAAATGATTCAACCCCGTCGAATATAATGATCGACATGATGTGAGAATTTTTCCGGCTCTGATCCTCGCATAATCTGCAAACGATCGGCCCTTCCAATGGAATTGGTATTTCCAACGCACAAGATGCTTTGGGCAGTCATGTCGTTGGTTTGAAGGACTGTGATCACCAGGTGTGCTTTCGAAGTATTCCGTATAATGTGTCAGCTTAGGTAGAGAGAAACTCAGGTTTTCTGCTTCATTAGGCCTGTAGACTTTTGCTCGTGCATTTTCAAATAAATAGTAAACCTTTGCAAGAGGTTCAAATAGTAAGATTGGTGACTCCGACAAATGCATATCAAATTCGACAGAGGTATCATCTTGGATTTATCTTTCTTGTTGTAGTTGCTGTGTAAACTCTTCTTACTAAGTATGCCGAACGGTTCTCCCATTCAAGACGATAACAATTGCTGCCTTTTTGATTCTCAAGTAGTGTTCACGGACTAACATATGTCGGAACCAGCTTTGTATTACAATAGTGGCTCTGGTTCATTGCTCAAAATTTGTGCTCTTCAAAGAAAGTATCGACAATGATTGTTCTGGCACGAAGTCCTGACTGTGTCCAACTTGTGGAGTCTCCAACGCCAGAGCATGTGCACAGAAATCTTGGTAAATACGATTCATGTGATCCAGGTGGGATTGTAGACATATGCCGGGAAGGTGTAAAATTAGTTTTGGGACAATACAAATGGCGCGGGGTATGAATGGTTTTGAATGATATTTCTAAGGGAGGGAAGTTTTTTATAGTGAGTATTTTAGGGTTAATGTATAGAAGGTAGTTGAAAAAATAATGCAAGGGAGGTTTTGTGTGAGATTAATGGAGGTTTTGGGTTCCCGGGAAGGTGGTTTATGGAAAAAAAGAAACATGATAAGGATAGATAGCAAGGTTGGAATCTTAGTAATCAAAACCCAAGGCATCGCACCTAGGGGCTCCTAGGCATCACTCCTTAGGGAAGATCAAAGCATCACACCTTGCCAAAGAGTAGATATCATATCTAGACAAGAGAAGAAGCTTTCAAAATCTTTGTTCAGTCATCATTCATTATTAAAGAATAGTGTCATGAGGCTTATAGTATATAAGAAGAGAAGAAAAACTAGAAATTTCTAAAACCCTAAAATAAAAACCCAACACTTCTGGACTAAATGACCCTCTAATGACTTAAAAACTATCCTCCTACTTAAAATTCCCATAATACATGTGTGGGGCCTATTTAAAACACTCATAACTCAAAGAAACTAAGTGATATTAGTGGGAAAAGACTGTGGTTCCTCTCCTATAACTTAATGTACTTAAAAGATACCTAAAATCACTTCAAAATTAATATATGGCACTGAGTATGCTGAACGGTTCTCTCATTCAAGGTGTGCTGGATAACAATTGCTGCCCTTTTGATTCTCAGGTAGTGTTCATAGACTAACATCAATCGGAACCGGCTTTGTATAACAATAGCGGCTCTGGCCCATTGCTAAAATTTTATGCTTTCCAAAAAAGGTATCAGCAATGATTGTTCTAGCACGAACTCCTGACTTTTGTCTAATCGGTGGAGTCTCCATGGCTAAAGGACATGCGTAGAAATCTTGGTAAATATGAGTCACAAAATCCAGGTGGGACTGCAATCGGTCAAATTTGAAATTTAAGCCTTCTAACAATTCAACTATTCGATCTCCGTTGCCATTAAAAATAAAAAAACTATTCGATCTTCACTGCATCTAGACGATATGATTCCAACCCAAGCTCTAATACCAAATCTGATGTATAATTTAAATTAGAAAAAGATTTCTACTAGGTTTATGTTAGGTTTGGACGGGTGCATACGTATGCCGTGAAGCTATAGACGTATGCTTGGAAGGTGTAAAATTAGTTTTGGGACAAAAAAAATGGCGCATGCACGGATGGGTTTCAATGATATTTCTAAGATAGGGAAATTTTTATAGTAACTATTTTAGGGGTTTTGTATATAAGTTAAGTGAAAAATAATGCAAAAGAGGTTTTGTGTGAGATTAATGGGGGTTTGGGGTTTCCGAGAAGGTGGTTTATGGGAGAAAACAAAAAAAGGAAACATGAAAGAGATAGACAGCAAGGTTGGAATCTCACCAAGCAAAACCCAAGGCATCACACCATGGGGTTCCTAGGCATCACACCTTATGGAAGATCAAGGCATCACACATTGGTAAGGAGTAGACATCACATCCTCACAAGAGAAGAAGCTTTCAAATTTCTTTTTTCGGTCATCATTCGTTATTAAGGAAAAGTGCATGAGGCTTACGATATATAGGAAAAGAAGAAAACTAAAAGGCTCTAAAATCCTAAAATAAAAACTCAACACTTTTAGACTAAAATACCCTGTAATGACTTAAAAACTCTCCCCCAATTAAAATTCCTGCATTACCTGTGTGGGGTCTATGTAGAACCCTCATAATTCAAAGAAACCTAGTGATACTAGTTGTTAAAGACTATGGTACCCCTCATATAACTTAATGGACTTAAAAGACACCTAAAAAAACACTTAAAATTTAAAATATGGGCCCTAGGATGGTCCCTATCACACTGGGCTCAAACAAAAAGTTAGAAGTTCTTAGGAAAATTATGCTCTAGATACCAAGGTGGAGAGTTTCAGTTGTAGCGTTCAGACAATTAACTTTTATCTACAAAAGAGGATGGTTGCCCATAGTGGTTGAATTTCTGAGACTCTCGGCCAGGGCTTTTGTTTTTGCTTCCAGGCATTTACCTCCTCTAATGGCTCTGCACTGCATATTCTAAAAATGTTAATGTGAACTTATAAAGCATGCGATGGTCCTTGAAAACTTGGCCAGTCATATTTTAAATGATTTTTTGTTCAAATTTAAGGTTTCACAATCTATCTGGATGGTCCCTCATGCTTAATAGACTCATTTACATACTCAAATTGGCCTTTTCTGTCAATATCCTAAATAGAGACACCTTCATAAAATGGAATAACAACAGCTCTTTCACTTAATTCTTATGCTTTAAAAACACTCTAGTTTCTCTAAGCACATAAAATGCGAAGCATGCATGATGAAATGGTATTTTTCAACAACTGCGGATTTATTCAATTTCATTGCTAGTAGAAAATTTACGCATGATCTTGTACTTCTAGTTCATAACCATTAATTGTGAAGGAATCTTTATACCATATTCAATTGCTATTAGGATGCAATCTAATATCCTTTCTAACCTATTATTTAGACGGCACTTTGAATTTATTGCCGCACGACACTCCTTTCGACACTTTTAAATGTACCGCTAGAAGTCTCGACACGTTTTCGTACCGTGTGTCAAGAGCAACATCCTTTTTCATTATTGAATATTGTGTTTACCTCTTTTATTATTAACTTTTCTTTTATTATAAACTCTTCTTGTAGCTCTTCTTTAACTAATATTTGTTGTCATATCCCCTCCCTTAAACCTAAAACACTAAACAAACTCTTATTCCAATATTATATTCATTGTATCCTATTGGTTTCCTTTTCTCCCTACATATTGGAGACTACAGAGAAGTAGAGTAAATTGATGACTGCGTTGTTATTTGATTATTTCATGTTTGTTTTAGATTATAGGTGATTAATCCTAAAATTTATAGTTTGTTAAATAAATATTGTATTTATTTTGTCGCAAATTATGATAGTAATCAATAATTTTATATGTATGTACGTGTATGGGAATGCCGCCATTTCTAGATTTTTAGGGCTTGCCATATCAAACACCTTCTATTCCTTGCCGAAACTTAGCACACGAATCTTGTGTCCACAAATCATGATTATATATACTTTATGTTTTAGCCATGTTTATGTTTCTAAATTTTGGGGGTTTGTCGTGTCCGACATTCAGTGTATGTGTCGAGACGCGACACTTGTGTCCGTGTCCAAAAATCATAGTTTCTAACTAGACTCGGATCATTGTCCTTATTCAGAAATTAATCGAATTTCATTTTTAAATTGCTTTTATTGGGATTATGTCCTTGCTGTAGGTAAGAACATCATCAGTGACATAATATTTTTGTCCTTAGTTTCTTGAAATTTGAAAGGAGAGGTTTTATGTATGAATGTTATTAGAATACCCACAATTTGCTGGAATTAGCTATAACTATGGCTGAAATGTGCTCCTCTGACAATGGGAACAACCTTTGTCAATGGTAATATATTTATTTTATGTACAGAATGCTGATTTGGAAATTTGATTAAATCCTGATTTTTTATGAAAGTGGATCTCAAACCTTTGTCACCCTTTCGGGTTGCTTGAATGGGTCTGTGTTTCCTCTACTCATGGTTCTAAATTTCAGCCGAAGTACCAAAATTTCAGATTTCGGTCAAGATCGAAACCGAGATCACCTGAAACCAAAATTTCGGCCAGAGTCCCATATTTTGGCTGATATTTTGGAAATTTTTGTAATTTCGACCAAAATTTCGGGAAATTGTAATTTTTTACAAGATTTCGGCCGAAATTATCGAAATTTCAGCATATTAAGGAAATATGATTTTTTTTACCAGATTTCGGCCCGAATTTTCCTTTCAGCTATGTCCGAAACCGAAACCAAAATTTAAAACCTTGCCTCTACTACATTTAGCGTGCTGATTTGGAGCCCTTGTCCTAATGTTCTGTTCTCAGTTTGCCCTTTCTTTTATTGTTTGGTGAAAGGCGATCATCCTTCACTTTTTTGGATGAAGGTTTGGAAAGTTCCCATCCCTACTAAAGTCCAAGGTTTTTGTTTTGTGGTGGGCTAGTGGCGCACGAAAAGGTTATTACTCTTGATTTGCTGAAAAGAAAATGTTTCCATTTGGAAAATCGGTGTATCCTTTGCTTGTGAGCTGAGTCGTCTTTAAATCATTTTATTTATCCACTGCGAGTTGCGTGATAAGTTTGGTGCTGTATTCTCAAAATCTTTGGCATTCAATTGACTTTCCCATATCCATTCAAAGGTCTGTTGGGTCGTTAGGGATCCTGGCTCTTGGGGTAAAATGGTTATATTCCCTTGTCTTTCATGCCTTTTGTTGTGATTTGGGACATTTGGAAGGGAGTGTAACCTGAGGAACTTTGAGTACAAATGCTCTTCTTATATCAAAGTCTTTTGGGTTGTCATAGGCCTCCTGTTTTATCGGCCTGCTGTTTGAAAAGAGTTCAAGGGCTACAGGGTTCAAAATATGCACAGGAAATGGAAGGAAATTATTTTGGACCGTGTTAAAAAACCAGAAGAAATGAAGGTGGAAACCTCAAGATCAAGATCCAAACTTCTTCAAGCTGAATTTGGATGGCTCCTCCCTTGCCCGGCCATACTAGGAGGCACATTCGGAAATAAATGTGCAATTAAAATCTCTTTCCCATGTTAAGTTTTCTTTTCTTTTTTTTTGTCTTGCTGTTGTTTCTTTTCCACTTGTCTTTTATAATATCTCTTGTTTTCTTTTTCGTTAAAAAAAAAAACGATTCTCATTTTCTTTTACCAAAATCAAACCCATAAAGGAAGCTGCAATTAGCTGTTTTTGTTGCAGCCCTTACAACATTTTGTTTGGGTGTCATTAGTCATATATTTTGTAAACGGGCTTGTATCATTTTGGAGAACTTATTATATATTGGAAACGAATATGGTCTCTATAAATGTGGTGATATTATGTAAAAGCTTCCTGTGAAACTGACATATTTCTAGATGCTACTTCACAATTAACTAAATCATTGTTGCTAAATTTTAGCAGAACAACAGAAAACAGCTGATTTATGCGAGTATTAAAATGAAATTTTATCCTTTTCTATTGAACATCTGAATAACTTATGCTAATTGCTAAAACCTACAAGAACAAAAAAAAACATACTGAAGTATATAGTATAGCAGTGGACGAATGGTGTGCAATGTATGCTGCACTTGATATATATTTTATGCTGCCATTTTCTAGGCGTGGTTCAAAGTTCTCAAGTATTATTGTTGAGCACTTGGACTTATTGATTGTAGACTAGTTGTATGCCCATTTTGACTTTGTATTAACTAACAAGACTACTAGAATTGTTCCTACTTTGCTAATTAGTAGTTTATAAGCCCAGTTTACATATATAATTTTGGCAAATCTTCTTGATAGTTTTTTACTTAAAATATTAATATGGGTTGTCAATGCAGGCAACACTTAGTATAACTGCTGTGTAAAGATTGATTTGCAAGCCTTCTTAGTTCCATTTATGTGTTTATTCTGTTGTTTTTTAATTATAGGATTTTCCTTCCTATTGCTTCACATATATGCTAATTTATTTGCTTATGGTGTTTCTCTATTGATTTGTGGCCGGCTATGGTATGATAGGGTCCGGAAGAGAGCCACCAATGCATATGGAGGTCAGTATTCACCCAGATGGGACAGCCGCTATATTCATACATGTATGTACGAAATGTTTAGTCCACCAAAGACAGTTGTGTATAAATGCATGCAATTTCATTGTCTATAGACAATTGTATAGGTATGTGTTGTGTGTCTCTATCACCTCATGGTATCTTAGGGCCTCTTCGGATGCCGTCCTTAAATTGCAAATAAGATCGATCTTATCTGCAAATGGGTCATTAAGGCTTCTTCGGAAGCCATTAACCCATATCATTTCTAAACTATAATATCCATTATTTGCAAATAGTCACTTATAACTTCAAAATCATTTGCATATAAGAATATAGAGGAATGATAGATGCAAGGCCCCTCTTTATGCAAGGGCTGGAGAAGGGCCCTTGAATAGATCCACGTCATTTTTACAGTCGGTTGAGAAACTGATGTAGATCTAGGGAGCGGCTGCAAATGAGTTTTCACACAAGAAAATCACAGCAGAACTAGATGATTTTTCATGGGGAAAAATACAAGAAAACAAGCAGAAAATGGCTATTTGTATGACAAAATTACAGATCTAAGGAAAAGAAAAAGGAATTTTCTTCATTTCTACTTGGAAGTCATAAGTAGAGAGGTAGAGGAAAGAGAACTCTTACAAATTCAAGAAGTTTATTGCCAGTCCATGAAGAAATCCCCAAAGTACACAACAACCTCCTTCTAAACTCCCTCCAAACCCACTTCAAAAAGAATCCATCTAAAAAACCCCTACATGCCACCCACTATCTCCTATTTATAGAGAGAAAGGTGGGGTCTAGAAGTTTCCACTTTCCTTCGACAACCTTCACCCTCTTATTACAATTACCCCTATATCACACTCTATTTACAAGAATGCCCTCACCATAAAGCCACTCAAACACTCCACAAATTATATAAAGGCTACTAGTAAATACCACCCATTTATCTACAAAACCCCAAGGCTTTGACCGGGAACCCGGTCCACATCATTCTCCCCCCCCCCCCCCCCCCCCCTTAGAAAAGAGCTTGCCCTCAAGCTTGACTCCGTTGTGAAGGAGGCGTAGACTCAAGTCGAGGCATGCAGGGATGTCATCCCTCGCTAACCAGCCAAAGGCGATATGATGTCAATGCCGGGGTCGAAGACAAAAGTGGCCAAATCAAGGCCCGTTATCCGCGGACCGTCAGTCTGCCATGGGATGTATCTCAGAGCGTGTATCCACCACCACCACAAACAAACCAGTGGTGGGTCATGTTTGTCCATGTCCACAAACAATCTGCTCATCTCTGCTCGCCATAACTCCATGAAAACATAAATGCTCTGCTGAAAACCCTGCTCAAGAAACGGATCCACCAATGTCCTGGTGAACTCCAAACTATCCACCAAATGCTCATAATCATCCGCTGGCACTATAGACTCTGTAACTGGCTCCCGTGGATCCATGATCTCACCCTGACATGATGCCTTTGTAGCTGAACCCTCAAGAAAAGGCTCAATACTCACTGAATCCTCTTTAACCAGATGCTTATTGGTCATTGGTTCCTCACCGGGAATCATGTCCTCTATTTGCTCTGTCACTAACTCAGCTGCATCGTCATCATCGTCTTCATGAGATGGAGAGGAAGCCTCTCTAAGTCTCTGCTCGGTGACTAGCCTCTGAAGTGAAAGTTGGAACTCCCTCATGGAGGCCTCATATCGAAGCTCTCTCTCCCGGTTATTATCTCTGCCATAAGATGCAGTAAAAGCAATTTGAGATTGTGAAAAGCTTACCAACTGAGGCTCCCATGGTGGTGGCTCTTTCTGCAACTTGCCAATTAGTGCATCAGTCAACCATATAGAGTCATATTGCTTTGAAGATGCTTCCATATTCTCAGATCAGCTGGAAAGTACCCAGTTGTACTCCATTTATGTAATTGTCTCATAGAAAAGGGCCCTTGGATTTTCCCAGATGGATCCTGATAGTGCCACATTTTATCCATTGATTTTTTTTTAATGAATTTTATCCACAATTCTACTTCTCCATGTCAGTTCTCAGGTTGCCTTAACACATAAAGAGTTTCAGTCCAATTTAGCATGTCCTTAGCCTCCAATCAAATAGAACTCGAGACCTCCAAGGCACTTGTATCAAAACACCTTCAATTCTTTGGTGCAGCCAATCCAATGAAACCTCTCAAAATGAAGCACAACTAATAACCCGAAGTGAAAGTATACAAAAAGTTCTTTGCAACCTGATCAGTTTCAACAGCAAGTTTCCAATCTATGCTAGTTTTTTTATTATTACCCAGCTGAACAAACTAGTGCACCATGTTGCTACCCAGCTCCTTTAATTCAAGAGTGAAGTACTACTCTAATAAACAAGGAGCTTGCAAGATTTATCCCCAAACAATTATAGTAAGAGTCTAAAATCTCAAACAAAAGCGTGACCTTGAATTAATTCCTTGAGGAATTCACTCAGTCAGCATTCCAATGAGCAAAGAACTACACTCAATCAACATTCCAATGAGCAAAGAATGGCCTTGTAGATCAGCCATAGAAATCAAGCATAACAGTAACCACATGCAACAAAATCCAAACTGAACCCAAGGGAAAATGAGCAGCAGATGCCTTTCAAAATATAGTAATTGTGACCTGATCTGGAGGACTCCAGCCCATAAAACCCCAAATCCGAAGCATTCTTGTAGATTTAGCACTCGAATTTAATGAACTGATTTATAACGGATTTGCAAATTGAATTTTCAAATCCGAAATTACTCTGTCGTGTAATAGACCTGAGACATTTGTTTCTCTCTTGATTCCTTTTGGAAGTTGCTTGAATCTTTTAGACCCAACTGGAAAACATTCAGTCCTCAACAAATTCGCCAAGCTCTGATTTGAGGGTCCGATGAAGAAAATTTAGAATTTTCAACGATGCTAAAACTCCATCACAAGCAGGGAAAGAAATTGAATCCAAGGGACAACAGAGAGTGGATCTGAATGGAAGTAAACTTAGGGAGCAACAACTGAATCTGCCAACCGAACTCAAGAAATGGATTTCTGCAAGAACAGAAACAAAATAACCTAAAAGAAAACTAACATTCAAATTACAGAATTATGATCCACTCATCTGACGGTTCATGATATTGAACTCAGTGATATTAATCAATAGAAAGAACATTTTGGATCTGGTTCCATTTTTTTTTTAAGGAGCTTGAAGTTCTAGAGAGGAAATCAACTCAGGGAGGTAGAGGTATCATAGATCTGTGGCTGAGCACTCTCGGTTTCCAAAAGATTCTACACTGGATCTGATTTGAGGTAAACAACCACCAGGACTGCAAGAAAAACAAAATCCTTGCGTAGACCAAGAGCTTTGATACCAATTTTGATGTAGATCTAGGGAGTGGCAGCGAATGAGTTTTCACACAAGAAAATCACAGCAGATCTAGATGATTTTTCATGAGAAAAAATACAAGAAAACAAGTAGAAAATGGCTATTTTTATGACAAAATTACAGATCTAAGGAATAGAAAAAGGAATTTTCTTCATTTCTACTTGGAATTTATAAGTAGAGAGATAGAGGAAAGAGAACTCTTACAAATTCAAGAAGTTTATTGCCAGTCCATGAAGAAATCCCCGAAGCACACAACAACCTCCTTCTAAACTCCCTCCAAACCCACTTCAAAAAGAATCCATCTAAAAAACCCCTACATGCCACCCACTATCTCCTATTTAAAGAGAGAAAGGTGGGCCTAGAAGTTTCCACTTGCCTCCAACAACCTTCACCCTCTTATTACAATTACCCCTATATCACACTCTATTTACACGAATGCCCTCGCCATAAATTCACTCACACACTCCACAAATTATATAAAGGCTACTAGTAAATACCACCCATTTATCTACAAAACCCCAAGGCTTTGACCGGGAACCCGGTCTACATCAGAAACTAAATTCGGTTGCACTTGATGATGTGGATCTATCCAAGGGCCCTTCTTTAGCCCTTGCATAAAGAGGGCCCTTGCATCTATCATTCCTCAAGAATATATGAACATAAGTTTTGGAGGTAACCTAAGAGGTGCTTAAGTAATCAGTGCCTTTTTATCATAGTTACAAATATTTGCCTCCAGAATTTCTTGGGGTGTATGTGGGGATATTGTAGTTTTTTTTTTTTGTTAATTTTGAGTTTAGATCAGGAAAAGAATTGAAAAAATGTCTAAAATATATAAAAATATCAAATTTATGTACAAAATTAGGATAACAAACATTATCATGAAATTATGGCAATTTTTTTGCTGTTTTTTTAATGATAATATTTGGGAAATGATAATGCACCCCTTTTCGTCACTTGGGACACCCAGCAGCAGTTGATCAATGACTGAGGAGGGGCTGATGTACTCCACGTCATAAGGATTCAATACACTGCAGTTGGGTGTCGCATGTGATGAAAAGGGTGCATTTATCATTTTCCTAATATGTTTGCTCTTAAAAACTAAATATGAAGATGGGATTTGCTAGGGTCCATCACAAAAGGCATTTCTCGGAAGGTCTATTGCATCAGAGACCAGCCACCTCATTAATAATGACAAAATCTGTTGGAAAGTGAGCCTATGTGGGATAAAAACACGGGATGCGGATACTTGTTGCAACTATGTACATGAGGAGGGCAGTTTTGCTCTTATAACACACCTGGTTCTTCAACAAGTGGAGGAAAAAAGACCTTATTGCCCTTTCTGACACTATCAGACCTCCTTAGATTTTGTAAAAGATAGGACGCCTCAGTCATTCTCTTTGATTGGGTTCAAGTTATTTAATAGTTGGGGTCAAATGACTAATGAGATTGGTCGACTAGTAAATAACGTTGTCGTCCAACCAAGAAGGGATCGACCACCTTAATAAACAACAGGTCAATTAGGAGTTACACAGTGTCAAACAAAAAAATGGTGCCGATATTGGATCTAGGATTCTTGTTAGTGGGTCCGTATGTAGGGACCGATGGACTACCGTTTTTAACCCGAAACTAGTGGAAAAGACGTTGCCCATATTTTATTTTAAGGAACAGATAGACTACCTTAATCAACGAAGGGTTGATTAGGAG
Source organism: Tasmannia lanceolata (assembly GCF_043159265.1). NCBI lineage: Eukaryota > Viridiplantae > Streptophyta > Magnoliopsida > Canellales > Winteraceae > Tasmannia > Tasmannia lanceolata. Next base: position 56,032,553 of record NW_027518695.1, on the reverse strand, counting down.
TTATAATCGGGTAATTAGAAAATGTTGCTATTTTCGATCTAGGGTTTCCACTAGTGGGCTAATTTGAAGGAAAGAATAATAGAACGGCAATGTTAAAATGCATGCCGTTTTTTTTTTAAGGAACGTCATGCATTTAAATAACGGCAATGTATAATGACAACGTTGCCCATTTGCTCCCGAGTGAAACAATAGTAGAACGGCAATGTTATTTAGCATATCACCAACGTCTTTTCCACTTTTTTTTGTCAATCGGCCAGTGTTGCCATTCTACTATTTTTTTTCCTTACATGTGCCAGCGTCTCGGGAAAGTTTCCTTCCTACCACGTTGAATAGTTCTACTTTAAAACTAAAAATGTTAAAATGCATGCCGTTCCTTCAATCTGCCAGTGTTTCATATAATAATGGGGGATGCGACTCTGATGGCGTCAGGAAGGGCAATAGGATCCTTTTTCCTCCACTTTTTGAAGAACCGTGTGTGTTTTGCTGATTAAAGCAAGACTGCCCTCCTCATGTAATAGTTGCAATAAAAATCTGCATGCCGTGTTTTTCTCTATGTGGCTGCTCTCTGACGCAATAGACCTCCCGAGAAATGGCTTTTGCAATAGACCCTAGCAAATCCCTATGAAGATATCTGGAATATGTTTTCAAGCTCTGGAAATTTTTTTATTATGTCTTTTTATCAAAAATAGCAAAATAACACGGTATTTTGAATTTTATAGAACTGTTTGTTGTCCTAATTTTGTACATAAATTTTATGTAAAAAATTGAAGGGCTTGTAGTACTTAGGTAGGTTGATGGCCCTCTTTCACCAGCACATCCTACTTAAGCACCAGCACCATAAATGGAAGGGCTTGTAGTAGATCCAATATTAGCAGGAACAGCATGAAGATCTCCACGTTTAATGCACATTAGTCAAGTTCTGCCCGTGGTCCTAAGAAATCTTGCTCAACTGATTAATGCCAAGGGTGGCAATGGACATTATGGACCTCCATTTGAATCCACACTCAGAACGGTTAGGATCTAGACACATTACTAGGATCCATGGCCATATTTTGGATCCCTGACATAATATCTGAAAGGATTTCCGGTAAGATCTACACACTAATACGAACACCTGGAATCCAATTTTTTTATACTATTTTATGAACAAATACGTTCCAATTTCTTATAACTAAGTTTTATTTAAGGACTATTTTAGTAATAACAAGAGAGGACAAGCCTTGGCGCAAAGGTAAGGTTTCTCCATTATGACCTGGTGGTTGTGGCTTCGAGTCACGGAAACAGCCTCCCTGCAAAGCAAGGGTAAGGCTGTGTACATCTAGCCCTTCGTAGACCTACAATGGTGGAAGCCTCGTGCACTCCGCCGCCTTTTTTTAGTAATAACAAGCCTTGGGCATTTTTTTATTTTGTCATTCACCCCTCTCAAGTCTCACTCTCTTTACGTCCTTTCTCAATCATTGACCCTATGTCCCTATACCATTGCGCCACTGGCTCGCCCTCGTCGTTGTTGCTCGCCCTTGCCCATTTGAACCATGTACAATGTAAGACCCACTAGGACACTCTGATGGACGGTCCCATGTGAAATTGATCGTGACCAAGACACGGGAAGTAGTATTATGACAAACACACGGGAAGAAGTAGGATATGACAAACACACTGGATCTGAAAAACACATTGGATCCAATCCGATCGATAAGGGATTTGAATGGATCGTGATTAGGACATATGTAGATCCGATCCAAAGTGGATCTGTTGGCACCCGTAGTTAACTTCTGATGGTAAGTTCCACCCGTGGTTTTAAGAATTCTGTGCGGCTAATCCCTGTTGTAAAACAAAATGCGCAAGACAAAGTAGTAGATACCACTTTTGATTGATCTGAGTCACCCACTTGATATCCTTATTTAAGCTCTCATATTGTCTGAAAATCATGCCATTTATCCAAGCCAAACAGGAAGTAATTGTTACTGAAGATGGGATTGCATGATTGGTGTGGTTTTTATCCAAAGCAATTCCTACAAAATGAATGGTTCAGATCAATTTAAGGTGGTTCACGCTCTGCTCTATTGGGCATGTCTTGGAAATAAATACAATTTTCTGTTCGCTGTGCCGGCTGATTAAATGACTGGTTTAGATTACATCACTAGGCTGATAAAATGAATGGTTTGACCACATCTCCAGGGTCATAAACTGAATGGCTAGGATCATCTAATGTCATGTGGGTGGGCACAGATTATGCTTCTAATGTTCTCTTATTAAGGCTTTTAATGGAATATGAATTAGGGCATTTTCCATCTACTCATTCTTTCTCCAAAAAAATTTGGAAGATGTAAACCCTAACCCTAACTAAGGATTTTTTAATTGAAATTCAGTACTTTTGGATGGGTGCTTGGAATTACATAATCAGATTCAATTGTTTTGACTTCTAAGTTCTAACTGAAGCAAAAATATGGTGAGGTTGGTTGGATTCGAACTGCATATCTACTTTAGTTCACCCAGTGTCTTTCCACTCTTTTTCTGCAATACTTTTGCTTACTAGTGTTTGAGAATTTAAGTATCCAGGGAGATAGGGGTCATAAGATTTTGATAGTCTAGCTAGAAGGATTTGATATCTCCACCCCTTGCTTTTGCAACTGTCCAATTACTCCCTTTATTTAGAAGTTCTCATCATTTAAAGAATGTAAAGAAATGTTGTAGGGACCAAAACCCAGAGGTTGATGAGAAATTGAGAGGGAATAGTAGTAGTTATCTGCAAACTATTAAGAAGTGAGAGTAGTAATAGGATAAGAAATACTAGTGCAAATTAAAAATGGGCAATAATATCCCCATTCCCTTGTTTTTTGATAGGGCAATTCTTTTATTAATCAAGTTCTGCCCGTGGTCCTAAGAAATCTTGCTCAACTGATTAAAGCCAAGGGTGTCAATGGACCTCCATTTGAATCCAAACTCAGAACGGTTAGGATCTAGATACATTACTAGGCTCCATGGTCACATTTTGGATCCCTGTCATAATATCTGAAAGGATTTCCGATAAGATCTAGACAGTAATACACATGGGATGGTCTTAAATCCAATTTTTTTATACTATTTTATGAACAAATACCTTCCAAAATTTTAAAACTAAGTTATATTTAAGGACTATTTTTGTAATAACAAGAGAGGGCAAGCCTTGGCGCAACGGTAAGGTTTCTCCATTGTGACCTGGTGGTCACAGCTTCGAGTCACGGAAACAGCCTCCCTGCTGCAAAGCAGGAGTAAGGCTGCGTACATCTAGCCCTCTGCAGACCTACAATGGTGGGAGCCTTGTGCACTGGGCCGCCTTCTTTTTAGTAATAACAAGCCTTAGGCATTTTGTTGAATTATTCTTATTTTCAGTATTTTGTCATTCACCCCTCTCAAGTCTCAGACTCTCTTTACGTCCTTTACCAATCATTGACCCTATGGCCCTATACCACTGCGCCACTGGCTCGCCTTCGTCGTTGTTGCTCGCCCTTGCCCATTTGAACCATGTACATTGTAAGACCCACTAGGACACTCTGATGGACGGTCCCATGTGAAATTGATCGTGACCGAGACACGGGAAGTAGGATATGATAAACACACTGGATCTGAAAAACACATTGGATCCAATCCGATCGATAAGGGATTTGAATGGATCATGATTAGGACATATGTGGATCCAAGGGATTTGAATGGATCGTGATTAGGACATATGTAGATCCGATCCAAAGTAGATCTGTTGGCACCCATAGTTTTAACTTGTGATAGTAAGTTCCACCCGTGGTTTTAAGAATTCTGTGCGACTAATCCCTGTTGTAAAACAAAATGTGCAAGACAAAGTAATTGATACCACTTTTGATTGATCTGAACCCCCCACTTGATAATCGTTGTTTAAGCTCTCATATTGTCCGAAAGTCGTGCCATTTATCCAAGCCAAACAGGAAGTAATTGTTACTGAAGATGAGACTTGCTAATTAACAAAAAATGCCCACAATTTTACTGTCATGATGCGTAATGGTAGTGAAGGCTGAATGGAGCATTGGTACCTTCCTTAGCACTTCCAGCACTTGCTGAACAGAGCTTTGGTACCTTACATGAACATGATCCCAGTTCAACCAAGATACTTCCTATCGAACTTGCTATGGGTATAACATTTTCTAATATTCTGGGCATTGGTAATGATAATTAGGAGGAGGAGCTGGCGTCAATCAATTTCGGATCATGATTGACCCCACTAGATTCCTTTAACAATAACCGTCGCTAATATAGTAATTATTGGTGGTAACTTTTGGCCCCAATGTCGAAGTATTTATTAGCAATTGTCACGAGCCATCGTTAATGTCATTTTACCGCGACGGTGTAGAAGTGCCGTTCCCTTGAATATAAAAATATGGCAAGCGAGAAATTAATAAGTACCGCAACATTTAACCATGGCCAATAGATGTGATTAAGGAGTATTAGATATATTTTTTATATTTGATACAGTGTCAGTTATCGTACGATATCCGTCCCCATAAAAATTGTATTCACTCCAGTTTAAAATTTACTGTCTTGGATTAATATTAATTGGCGACAGGCTACATTGCCGTTACTAGTGTTATGTTATAGCGAAGGATAATTGGTGATGGATAAAATGTCGTTGCTATAGGTCCTTGTGCTGGATCCTTCCTGATAGGTGCAAGGACCATCGGTTCCTGCTATTTTGCTAACTCAACTTGAGCATAAAATTCCAGAAATTAAACACAAAGACCATCCAGAATCATTCCTATCACAAATAACACTTCCACACTATCAAGCAGCCTAAAGACACTGCATCCCACCTGACTTCAGGTTCCAAATTGCATACACTGAAATAGTAATGGATGCAAACTAAATTTAATGACCACAGTTATTAGAAACCAAGACAGCAGGAAAATGTTGAAGAAAAGAAATGCCACATTTCATCATAGCTTTAGGGTCAGATCGATGCCCTTTTCGTCTGGCTCACCTTCGTGAGCAACATTTTCGCCTGGCTGATTCCCTGGCAACGTTCTCATCTCTCTCACCTTCCTCGGCAACATCCTCCTCTGGCTAATTTCCCTTGGAACATTCTCCACTGGTGGGCGCCCCATATCCGAACCCTCTCCGACCTCTCTCTGAGGATTTTGGTCTTCAGTCCCTAGTCAGGGATCCCCAACAAGAAGTTTTTGATAGACGACACATTGGGTGTCTGGCCAGTGCCATCTCCAAAGCCAGGTGTAATGATACGTCCAAAGGGCGTGTACACGAGCCTTACATCATTGGTTCTTACAGGTGGTTGTTGCCCTAGTCGTGAAGTTCGGGCTCTTGGCTCTTCAGAATCGGGTCTTGACATTTCAAAGTGTCTTAGCCCTTCAAAACAAGTTGGACTAACTAGGAGTGGGACTTTGCCTACATGTTAAGGAGAGATGGTATTTAAAATCTCTCTTCAGATAGATGCTAGAGAGCCGTTTCATTTGTATTTAAGGTGAAGCATGCAAGACTTTGAATGGAAGGTTCTATAATTAGTTTCCTTCCAAAAGAATAGTATAATACAGATACACAAAATATTGTTTGTTGAATACAATATATGAAAACAATCCAGGAGATATGTTTAAATTAAATGTTCTAGATTGAAATCTTAACCTTTTTGGTTGGAATGGGCTCGCCGCTTTAGGTTTCCTCTTTGGATTGGTTTCTATATACATATGATAGGGGAATATTTTTGCCATTGTTTCAGCTAATAATTACGCTACAAGTTTGAATGGCTAGCTCAGCTGGCTTTCCCTTAGCAAGGATTGTTGATGGGCATTAAGAAGGTTTGGCTTATTGGATGTTCATGGGTTTCCCTTGGCTAAGAACTCATTTCGATTCTTCTAAAGCCGTATTCGGCAACTATTATTAAACTGCATTTTACCGATTTTCTATATTTCCTGTGCCTCAACCTGTGCCCCTTTTACTTTGCTTATTTCCCTGCCCTATTCAACCAACTTGGAGCTTAAATTTAGGAAAGGATTGTGATCAGTTGGTTGTCCTACATCATGCTGGCTCACTAAAAGGTTAATACACTTGATTTGCTGAAAAGAAAGTGCTTCCATATTGAAAATTGGTGTATTCTTTGCTTGCAAGCTGATGAGTCTTCAAATCATTTTATTTATTCGCTGCGGGTTGCAAGATAAGTTTGGTATTGTATTCTCAAAATCTTTGGCTTTCAATCGCCTTTCGCAGTCATTCAAAGCTGTTGGGTAGTTAGCGATCATGGCACTTGGGGAATAAGGGTTGCACTCTGGTGTTTCACGTTGTGATTTGGGCGATTTGAGTGTAACTGGGGACCATTGACTACAAATGCTCTTCTCATATCAAAGTTTTTTGCGTTGGCATAGGCCTCCTGATTTATTGGACTGCTGTTAGAAAATAGTTCATGGGCTAGGGGTTCAAAATATGCACCTGAAATGGAAGGAAATTATTTTGGAATGTGTCAAGATACCAGAATAAATCAAGATGGAAACCCAAGATCCAAACTTGCTCGATTTGAATTTTGATGGTGCCTCCCGGGCCCGTCCATACTATGAGGCACATTCAGAAATAAATTCGGGATATGATTTGTGCGTTATCAAGTCCAATTGATTTGAAGGATTTGAACGAAGCTGGAGCATTATCACTGCTAACTGGCACTGGTAACTGGTTTAAGTCTTTTCGCCAGAGATTTCCAGGTCACCCTTGCGGTGGAATGGTTTCTATGAACTCCATCTCCTAGACAAGGAAAAAAGTCTGTTTGCTCCTGGAGATTGGCTGTAAGCCTGTAACCATAATTGAGATTCTGGAGATTAGCAACAGATTCCCAGCGGGGGTGTGTAGCGATGGAGCTGCTGTTCATGAGGCAATCTCTGCCCCGTGTTAAGTTTTACTTTTTCCCCATTGTAATTGTAACTAAGTCTGGAATGTCAGTTTTTATTGGCCTCATATTTTTTGTTGCAGCCCTTAGAACGTTTTATGGGGGCCATTAGTCATGTTTATTGTAAACGGGCTTATGTCATTTTGGAGAACTTATTTTACATTGGAAACGAAAAAAAAAAAAAACTTATTAATGCATTTTTCTCTCAAATTATAAAGAGCCACATGTTCTCTATGATTATGGTGGTATTATGTAAAAGCTTCCTGCGAAACTGACATATTTTTAGATGCTACTTCGCAATTAACTAAATGTATTGCTAAATTTTAGCAGAACAGAAAACAACTGATTTATTGGGCATTAAAATGAAATGATATCCTTGTCTATTGAATATCTGAATAACTCTATGCTAACTGCTAAAACATACAAGTACGAACAAAAAAAATGGGAGATGATAAATCCGCACCCCCTGTAGGATAATTCACACCCTTTTACCATGAATTGACGTCAAAAGGCACCAAAAAAGGAGGTTATGTGGCAGACTTTTAACGCTTTTTTTACTTCAATTCATTTTCAAGGGTGTGGATTATCCTACAGGGGGTGCAGATTTATCATCTCCCAAAAAAATATGCTGAATTTTTTAGTGTAGCAGTGGACACATGGTGTGCAATTTACGCTGACCTGGATATATACTTTATGCTGCCATTTCTAGCATGGTTCAAAGTTCAAACTGTCCAGTCTTATTTGCTGGGCATTTGGAATTATTGATTATAGACTAGTAGTATGCCTATTTTGACTTTGTATTAACTACCAAGACTACTAGGATTGTTCCTACTTTGCTGATTATTAGTTTATGAGCCCAGTTTACATATATAATTTTTTCAAATCTTCTTGATAGTTTTACTTAAAATGTGGGTTGTCAATGTAGGTTTATTTGCAATGATTGATTTGCAAGCTTTCTTAGTTTCATTTATGTGTTTATTCTGTTATTTTAATTCTAGGATTGTTCCCACTTTGCTGATTATTAGTTTATGAGCCCAGTTTACATATAAAATTTTGGCAAATCTTGATAAAAAAAGGGCGGCCCAGTGCACGAGGCTCCCACCATTACGGGATCTGGGGAGGGCTAGATGTATGCAGCCTTACCCTTGCTTTGCAAAGAGGCTGTTTCTATGCCCACCAGGTCACAATGGAGCAACTTTACCGTTGTGCCAAGGCTCGCCCTCTGGGGAGGGCAAATCTTCTTGATAGTTTTGCTTAAAATATGGGTTGCCAAAGCCGGCAACACTAAGTATAACTATTGCGGAAAGATTGATTTGCAACCTTTCTTAGTTCCATTTATGTGTTTATTCTGTTTTTTTTTTTTTTTAATTCTAGGATATCCCTTGCTATTGCTTCACATATGCTAATTTATTTGCTTATGGTGTTTCTTTGTTGATTTGTGGCTGGCTATGGTATGTTAGGGTCTGGAAGAGAGCCACCAATGCATATGGAGGCCAATATTCACCCAGGCAGGACACTCGATATATTCATACATGTATGTACGAAATGTTTAGTCTACCAAAGACACTTGTGTATAAATGCATGCATTTCATTGCTAAGCACTAGCACCATAAATGGAAGGGCTTGTAGTAGGACCCACCAGGAGTTTCTGATGGATGGTCTAATGTGAAATTGGTCGTGACCAAGATACTGGAAGTAGGATATGACAAACACACTGGATCTGAAAAACACATTGGATCCAATCCGATCGATAAGGGATTTGATTGGATTGTGATTAGGACATATGTGGTTCCAAGGGGGAATTAGAATGGATCGTGATTAGGACATATGTGGTTCCAAGGGAATTTGAATAGATCGTGATTAGGACATATGTGGATCCGATCCAAAGTGGGTCTTTTGGCAACCGTAGTCAACTTGTGATAGTAAGTTCCACCCGTGGTCTTAAGACAAAATGCGCAAGACAAAGTAGTTGATCCAATGATCTGAACCACCCACTTGATAATCCTTGTTTTGGCTCTCGTATTGTGAAAATCATGCCATATATCCAAGCCTAGCGGGGAGTAATTGTTACTGTAAGATGGGATTGCGTAATTGGTGTAATTTTTATCCAAATCAATTCCTATAAAATGAATGGTTCAGATCAATCCAAGGTGGTTCATGCTCTGCTCTATTGGGCATGTCTTGAAAAAAGAAGCTTGACTTGCACTCACATTATGTCTCTATCTATATCCTTTATCAAATAAATAAAATTTTCTGTTCATGGTGCCGGCTGATAAAATGAATTGTTTAGATTACATCACTAGGCTGATAAAATGAATGAATGGTTTGACGACATCTCTAGGTTGATAAAAAGAATGGCTAGGATCGTCTAATGCCATGTGGGTTGGTACAAATATATTATGCTTCTCATGTTCTCTTGTTAAGGCTTCTAATGGAATATGAATTTGGGCATTTCCCAACTACTCCTCGTTCTTCCTCCAAAAAAGTTTGGAAGAGCTAAACCCTAACCCTAACTAGGGATATTTAAATTGAAATTCAGTACTTTTGGATGGGTGCTTGGGATTACATGATCAGATTCAGTTGTTTTGACTTCTAACTGAAGCAGAAACATGGTGAGGTTAGTTGGATTTGAACTGCGTATGTAGTTTAGTTCATCCACTGTCTTTCCACTCTTTTTTCTACAATGCTTTTGCTTATTAGTGTTTGAGAATTTAAGAATCCAGGGAGATAGGGTTCCTAAGATTTTGGTATAGTCTAGCTAGAAGGATTTGATATCTCCACCCCTTGTTTTTGCAACTGTCCAATTACTCCCTTTATTTAGAAGTTCTCATCGTCTAAAGAATGTAAACAAATGTTGGAGGGACCAAAACACAGAGGTTGATGAGAAATTGAGAGGCAAGAGTAGCAGTTCTATGCAAACTATTAAGAAGTGAGAGTAGTAATAGGATAAGAAATACTAGTGCAAATTAAAAATGGACAACCATTCCCTTGTTTTGATATGGCAATGCTTTTATTAATCTTAGTAAGCTCTACTAGGATTGAGGAATACTTGTGCAAATTTATATAAGGGAAGTAAAATTTATATAAGGGAAGTGATATATCCGCCCCTTTTGATTACTTGGGACACCCAACAGCAGTGTATCAATGGCTGGAGAGGGGTTGATGTGCTTCACCTCAGAAGGATTCGGTGGGCCTAGATTGCCACCTACAGTGCTGCTAAGTGTCCCAAGTAATCAAAAGGGGCGGATATATCACTTCCCTTATATACCCCCGTTTTTTTTTTATATGGCACTCCTTTATTAAGCACATTTTTTTATTGGTTGTTAATTGGAACTGCCTTTAATAGCTAGTTAGAAAATAGGAGATTTTATGTGGTGAGTGTGCATGAAGTCCAGTATTATTCAAAAAGTAATGATCCAAACTGTTCATTTGTTGGGCCACAACATAAATAGGTTGTACCCCATAGATCATCCTATGGAAATTATCTACGAGTTGCTGCGTAGTTACAATGTGACCCAACAAAAGAACTGTTTAGATCATCCTATGTAGTGGACCTTCCTGTACTTCCGAAAAAAATATATTGGATTTCACGCGTGCTGTGGTGCTAATCCCTCCTCTATCCCGCAATTTTAAAAAGTCTAAATTCCAAAAGTCTTTAATAAAAAAAGCACCTCCTCTTTAATACATATTTAAAGCTCATATATCTCTCTCTTTTATTATGAATTGTACCGTTTCCAAAGCCTAAGAATAAAGAAAATCGTTTCTTATTCCAAGTCACCTCATCAATCTCTCCGTCCGCCAAATCATCCACTAAAGACTTTTTCAGTTGTTTTCTCTTTTGGTAAATGGTATATCTGCTGCTTAAATACGAGCGAACAACTGTTGCTTACCTCAAAATCGTTTCATATTCCCGTTCCTATCCACCACCCGATACTTCCATACCATTTATGTTGATGAAAAACAATTAATGGCGATGGCAGTCCCATAGGTTATTTTAAAGGCCACCTTTCCTTCCGTGGGCCTTTGTCTGGCATGACCCTGGGTCTTTATAACGCCCTAGCCTTCTTCTTTAAAATGAACAACCATTTAACTGGCATGACCCTGTGTCTTTATAACGCCCTAGCCTTCTTCTTTAAAATGAACAACCATTTATCTTCCAGATTTTATATGGTGGCCGATCTTTTACATGTTAAGGTCGGAGAGAGAAAATACTCCCTCCCTTGATTTTAAATCCATCAAAAGCCCTCCATTTTGACTTTTCTTTGGATCTAAAATCAAGATGGCACGTTTTATCTCTCTCTGCCCTTGTGATTTTATTGTCGGCCACCATATTATTTCTCTATCTTTCAAGGAGCCCAAGTAAGTTTACTCCCTTTTTTATCTCGCCATCTTCTCTATATCAACAACAGTAGTGGTTGCAGATTTATCCTCTTCCATATTATCGATATCATCACGTACATGTACCACTAATAAGATAGAATCATTTTGTTCCAATCTTCTTCTTTTTATTTTTCCATTTTCCTCCTTATTTTTTATTTTCAGTTCTCTGGTTTGCCAGTGAAAGATCAGATCAATCAAGGACCCTCCTCTGTCAACAAATTGTAATGTTGCTGCTATTCCGAAGATGATTGGTCCTCCGTCGCCAGAGAATGTTATCAGTTAGTGCTGAAAATCTTTCATCTGATTCCTCTGATGCTGATCCGACATGATCTTTGGATTACTTATCTGAACCTTGGCAAGAAGGTATTATCTTTGTCCTCTAATCGGCACCATCAGGCTTCACTAATCCAATTCTCTTTTCTTCCTGACTTTTGGTATTCTCTATTCTTAGGGTGTATCTTCAGCATGGACCATCCCAACTCTCCAACGTGGCTACCACCTCATGGGGCAGAAAGAGATTTCGTGTCGCCACGAACGCTACTTCCATGCGTTTAGATTTCCGTAAACTTGGTATATTCTTAGACTTTGCACAGCTTTAAAATCGGAATTATTGTTTTTCCATGTGATAATTATCTTGCAGATAATTTCAAGAAAAAAGAAACCCAGATTTCCATTTCGGGATGGATAATTTTACACAGTGAACGCTTCAAAAGAGCATCTTTCTAATGCAATTGAAGTATGGGTATGCCCAAATATGTCAGAACTCCAATTATTTCCTTTTTTCAAATCATAAAATGAGATGCTTTCATTTCAGAGATTTTGTATTTAGCAATGGTTAATATGGAAGGGTGCTTAAATTTGCCTTATTAGACTCAGAACTGTTTCCCAAAATCCAAAATTGGTTGTTTGATCCATAGTTCAAATTAAAATAAAATATGGAAATCAAATTGATATATCACTCGATACTTGATTTATGAGTTATTATATGATGTCCGTATGAAGCTGCCTACAATTTAAGAAACATGCTAGGCTCACACTTTTGCTTACAGGGTCAGAGATTGTGCATTAGGACCCAAATAAAACTGTTTTACAACTTTTAGATAATCTCGGAACATGTAAGTTATTCTATTTCCATACAAAAATCACAAAAAAAGAGAACTAAATGAGGAAAAAAAGCATCAAAACATCATAAAAATGTAAAGGATATTGTCATGATGTGTTCAATATAATAGAAGCATTGCCTTAATGATGAAACCCACGGAAATGTGATGAGAGGTAGCCCAATAGTTGGGGATAGTGAACTAAGTATTTTTGGAAATCAACTAAGAAGGTGATGCAATCCAAAAATTGGCAATAAATTTTGTAGATGGCTATTTTAGGAAGATTCATAAGTGGAAGTTTCACAAGTGGAAAATACGGAAAGTTTCCTTGGATTGGTTTATTGTTTTTCTTTTATGATATTTACGAGCTTTTCCGTATGTCCGAACTGCCCTTGCAGACTTTGGATACATAAACTATCAAGATCAATCTTCTCATCAAAATCAGGTCACATATTTGGACTTGCATCTACTATCTAGACCTTCGATCTAAAGGGCCATGAGGCTAGGCCAATGGTCATGGTCTCAAGCCCATGGATTTAAATTTCGGTTTAGGTCCTAGTTTTGGCCTTCGTTGAAACTGAAATTTCTGCCGTACTTCGGCAAAAAAAATAAATTAATTAATCGTTTAGGAAATTCGACCTAAATTTCATTATAATATTATTTTTATAAATTTTTTTTTTCGAAGTTTCCAAAATTTCGGTTAAAAGTTAAAACTATGCCCATGCCAAACATTAAGATTAAGGCCTAAAAAATCGACTACTTAGCTTTTCTTGGAGAGACCTAAATATAATTGATTTTCTGAAAGAAACAGAGGGTAAACATTATCATGTTGTAGACTAGCTATTATCCAAGTTCTAAACTTCTAATCTTGTTTTTGCCTATTTGGGGCTTATCCATTTGATTCGAGTATTATCTAAGTTTTGCCCAGTCATTTCTTGTGACCAGGGATGAAACTCGTACGAAGATTTTTTCTCTCTTGAAGCCACCTCGGCTGTTTTTCTAACCTGTGGTGCTCGTTGGCTTGAGCACTTGAGTGGGGTAGATGAATTATTGCATCTTTGACTTTAAATGCAGTGTTGGCCACAATCAAACTTTGCTTTTGTAAAGTGGGCTGCTATTGTTTGATTCTCCTTGTCGGCCACACGGAACAATGACATTAACTAGTGCTCAAATGGGCCCCATTTGATTGGTAAAAATCTCTCCACTCTTGCTTTACTATCGATTCGAGATGGCCGACTAGTATGAATTTGATGGATCTTGCTATTGTTGACAAGTCTATGTGAGGTCAAGATGGAAAGATTTGTATGAATTTTGGGGCATGTAGAGGAGATCCAAAGCAAGGCCCAACGATTCAGATCTATCTATATCCGATTGTTGGTCATTATTTCTTAGTTTTCTAATCTTCTGACCATGATAAGAACGTGTAGGCGATGTAGCTAGATTTTTTTTCCTTTGTGTGGTGCTCCTTGCTTGCATCTTTTTCTCCTTACTTTTCTCCTTACTTTTCTTCCTGTGTAAAATTTGTTTTATCCTTACTTTTCTCCTTACTTTTCTCCAACGATTCAGATCAATCTCAAATATGAGTTATTGCATCTTTTTCTCCTTACTTTTCTTCCTGTGTAAAATTGGTTTTACTCATCAAAAAAAAATTTGTTTTATACCCATTTTAAGTCAAAAGAATGATCCATTACTTGTTTTTCCCCACTGCAAGAGGCTCTCTGTGCTAAAAAACACCAGAGGCGTTTTGAGTTCATAGTGCTCTAAACTTGCTTTTTCTTTTTGAATCACGATTTGTTAGTTCGTTGCTTCTTTATCTGGTTCTTCTCTCCAATACAGGAAGAAGGTATGGCCGATCTATTACTGTCTCCTCTTGTTGATACAATCGTTGGCAAATTGATGGATTCAGTCATACAAGAGATTAAATTACTATGGGGTCTTGCCTCACAATCAACTTACTTTTCTTTCCGGGCGGTGATAAATTCACCCCCTTCTATGTATGAATTCACCCCAATTTTTCCAAAATGGAAGGTACAGCCCATACCATAGGATGATCCAAACCGTCCATTTGATGGGCCACACGTAAATAGGTTGTGCCCCAAAAATCATTTCCATAGGATGATCCCAACTATCCGATCTATAGAATTTTTCACAATTTGAGTCCCTCTTTAGATCTTGGCATCACATAGCATGGCCCATCAAATGGATGGATTAGATTAGTTAATGATGGGACACATATTGCCAATCATATTGCCAAAATATGTAATTCATGAGATCATACTAGTGGTCCATCTCAAATCGTTAGTATAGCACCAGTCGGGAGATTTTTACTAATCAAATGAGGCCCATTTAAGCACTAGTTAATGTCATCAAACAATAGTTAAGAAAAGCAAATTTTAATTGTGTCATTAATAGTCAAAGATGCAATAATTCATCTATCCCATTCACGTGCTCAAGAATTAGATATTAATGAGTGTCCACAACTATAGTCATTGCCAAACATCATCGGCCTCCGTAGGATGAGAGTTAGAAAGTGCCCTCTAATGCAGCAGTTTCCAGAGGGAATGCTCGACATGCTTACATATCTCTCAGTTGATAATGTTGAGATCTTTTCTAAAAACCTTACATCCCTCCAAACCTTGAAAATTTCTGAATGTTCACAACTCGAATTCTCTCCAAGCATGCTACTGCCTCCCACGCTTAAAACCCTCTGTATCTTTTCTTGTGATAATCTGAAATCCCTGCCCAAGGGGATGTTGAAGAACCTCACCTCCCTCGAAACATTGACCATTAGTTGGTGTCCTCAACTCCTTTCCTTGCCGGAGGAAGGGCTGCCCACCACGCTTCTGGGATTAGGAATTTATGGCTGTCCGGAAGTAGGGAAACAGTGTCAAAGGGACGGAGGCCAATATTGGCTCAATATCTCACACATCCCCAAAATAGAGATAAATGGCTCGAGGGTTTGAAGACTACTCAGGAGAAGGTACACGACTGTCTCTCCTCTTGGCTTTTGTTTCATTTATTTTTGGTATGTAAGATGGGATTGAACCTCCGACCTCCAGGTTGATGAAAAAGCCTTAACCATTGAGCTAGAGGTTCAATCCCAAATTAGGGCTCTTGGATTTTATTAATCATATGAATAGATTTCAATCCATTATTTATTTTAAAGAATAGTACACCTCAATTTCTCTCAATCTCTTTTCATTTCCTCATTTTCTCTCTTTCACTTTCTTACAAAACAAAGGAAATAATTAATTTTACTGGAATTTCAGGTTCATAAAGAAGGACACTCATCCATGAAAAATTAAAAGAAAAGGCAAGTGAAAATTACCCCACTTTCTTCTCCCCAATCCAATCATTTCTTTAATTTTTTCATTATATCTCAATTTTTTTTGTCTTAGTCTTTGCCTAATATACAGTAGATTATGACTTGTTTGAGACAAAAGGAACCCTAACTGGGATGAATTTATCTTTTATGCTTCATTGAATTTATGCTCTGTTTTGGACCCTTTGATTTATGTTCCTTGGGTGGAGTGTTTGTTGTACTTTTCTTTGTTTTCCTTTTTCAACAAGTTTCAACTAATCCTTGAAAAAAGAAAAAAAATATCTTTGTATATGTATACATTACTTGAGAATTTGATCAATGTATGAATGTGAGATTTGTGCATAATTAAAATTAACAAAGTCAAACCAGCCACCATGGATTTTTATTTTCCTTCCTACTCATTGGTTGTTCCTTGTCATTATTTCTTGGTATCATTCTATTAATTGATCTTGTGGCTGAAATTTTAGGCATTCAACTCATCAACTCTTCTTCCTTTTTATTAACTGTTGGTTTGCTTTAAATGTTATTTGATTCGTGATTTCATTTGCAATTGATTACATTCCCTATACTTATAAGAAGATGAAATTGTGTCTACACTCTAAAGGTTTCCCTCTTGAATTTATTATGCCAACTTCTG
Source organism: Tasmannia lanceolata (assembly GCF_043159265.1). Classification (NCBI taxonomy): domain Eukaryota; kingdom Viridiplantae; phylum Streptophyta; class Magnoliopsida; order Canellales; family Winteraceae; genus Tasmannia; species Tasmannia lanceolata. Next base: position 56,016,225 of record NW_027518695.1, on the reverse strand, counting down.
TTAGAACTGAGCATCAAAACTCTGTTAATTTTTAGGTTGAGAGGTACATGCAAGATGTGATGCTAGTAGAATGCTTTCTTTGTTAGTATGTCTAGGTTGAGATATTTTAATCTAAAATCAAATTCCAAATTAGTTGATGTGATGCTAGTAGAATACTTGTGTAAGAGATTTGCCGGACTCTTTGTTCTAGCTCTATAGATTAGAATGGAACAACATGATGCTGGAAAAAACATCTACTCAAAGAAATTCTAGATGCCCATACAAAATTATGTCTTACATGGTTCAAAGTAGGTTAAATGTTTTTCTTTGTTGTATGTCTAGGTTGAATTTTTATTCTCCAAAATCAAATCTGACATTAGTTGATATGATGCTATTAGAGTGGTTCTTACATTTTTCTTCATTTATTTTCGAATATACTTACCTAGTAGTCTAGAATAAGTTGTTACCTTTTTTGTAACAAAAAGAATCCAACTGGGATGAATTTACCAAGTACCCATCGCTGAATTTAAGCACTGTTCAGGCTGCTTTGGTTCTAATGTGTTTTCCTTTTCTTTTTCCTTTATTGGCTTTTTCCCTTGGTGCAGTATATGTTTTATTTTTCTCTGTTCTCCTTTTACAATTAGTTTCAGTTTCTCCAGAAGAAAAAAACTGTCTTCATTAAGAATGTGATCAATATGTGTAACTAAGATCTATGCATAGTTAACTTTATTAATGTCAAACAAGCCACCATGGATTTTTATTGAGCTTTCTATTCATTGGTCGTTCCTTGTTATTATTCTTTGTATCTTTTTTATTGGTGATTTGATTTGCAAACAGTTACATTCCATATGCTTATAAGAAGATGGAGTGGTGTCTAAAGGTTTATCTTTTGCATTTATTACAGAAACTTCTATTAGAACTTAGCATCAACATTGAATTAATTTTCCAACTTGCCTGTACCTCTGTCTCTATCTCTCCCTGTTTCTCACACGTGTGCACACACATTGAATTTTTTTGCTAAATAAGAAAAATTAAAAACACAGACGCAAACACACTGGCATATTGACTTCTTTTTTGTTAAATAAGAAAGAGTTAAACACACACACACACACACACACACACACACACATGTTAACTTAAATTGCTTCATTGGACCTTTCTTAGTTGCAACTTTTTATTGCTCTAAACTTTCTCCAATTTCTTTCAAATTCTCATCTACTCTTTTAGCTTAGGCCTACTAAAGAAGTTGGAGGTTATATCCTAGCTCACCTACCCAAAAAAAATGAATGATCCCTCCTTGTTTCCATATGTTTCCCCTTCTCCGTCATTTTTGGATGCCTTTATCCATTCACCGAGGTTAGTCAAAAGTCTCAGTTGGGGCTAAATGTGATTCTAAAGACTGTATCCATGATTTCTTGTACAAGAAAAGATAAATGGGGAACTGTGGTTTCTGGATTCAGAATTAATACAATATAGTAGACAACAAAAAGTTGACCTTTTACTTCTTTGTAAAGAATTTCCTTTTGGGGGTCTATTTATGAAATATATTATGTTAGAATAAGCTTATTATTTCCTTTCATATAAACTCAATCCTACATTAGATAGTTTCTATAGACTGAACATGTTCTCAAGCCAATTTGGTTGGGAAGAGTTCATTTCATTGTCATCCATATTAAGTTTGTATATATGGATTTCAGTCCAATGACCAATTTGCTTTTGTAAAATTACATGCAAGGTTGTTTTGGATTTTTCTTTATCCCAAACTATCAACCACCCTATGCAATAATGTCAACTCATCTTGCTACATCTGGAGAAAATTGTCTTTCTTCCATCATAGTACCTCCATATCCAGTCTAGATTAAATTTCCTTAAAGCAGAGACCAGAAAATTTTCATAAAGAAGGAAATATTCCTTTATTCAAACCTCCAAATGCCTATACTATCTTCTCCAAAGGAGGATTATTGCATGATCCATTCATATTCATAAACAGAGTTCACCTTACATGACAAAATATAAAAATTAAGCTTCATTGGAAGGTACGGATCGTTCCTTTTTCCATATTTGTCTATTGATCTCAGTCTTAATGTATAAAAATTAATCCCAGTTGATTCATGCCAAGCCTTCAGAGCCCAATATGAAACATGATTGTCTCACTGTAGACTCTTCCAACAAATTATTTCTACGAGTACAAGGTCATTCAATTCTTTATTTTTCAGTTACGTTTTCTGAATACCCATTATCGTTTGAATTATCTACTTGTTTAGATGTTGCTTTAGTTGAACATGCAGCGAAAATAATTTTCATCCTGTAGTTTTTCTACAACTTTACATTCCATGACTTTATTTATCTCAAAATTGTTATGTTTTTGTATTCCATCTAAGCAATAAATCAAAGACGTACCAAATTGACGCAGAGTTCAAGTAATATATATGTCAACTTACATGCTAATCTTTTCATTCAGGTTAAGCGAATTCAGCGGGCACCATTCTCTTATGGAACAATACAGATGGCATATTATCTAAATATGCAGTCTGGAACGGATCTTGAACGTCATGTAAGTATAGAATTTAATAACCAATAGGTACCTCCGTACAAAAAAAGTTATGCTTGCTTACTATGCAATTCATGATTTCCTTCTTACCAACCACAAAGATAAATCTGCATACATTTTGATATTTTCCTTTCCTTTTGTATTGTTATATTGGTCTGATGCTTCAGGACTTCCTAAATGAGCCTCATGAACTGTCTTTTGACCCAATATGTGTTCGTTTTTTAGAATAGAACAAAAAAGGAAGAAGAAACAAGTTCAGAGAGTTGAATTGCAATATTCTTAATAGCTACCACAAATTCAAATCGCCAATAATGAAATCTCCATTACCAATTCTATGTAAAATGCCTCTAGATGCACAGCCAAAATTGTTTCTTGAAGCTCCGTCTTTTTTAACAATTTTTCTTTGCTTTGCTGGTGTGTATTGTGTGTAACTTTCTACTAAAGCATAAGTGGGCAGGGATTGCAATGCAAAGCCACTGGCTCAATCCCTAAATCTTGTACAATCATTGAAAAACTGATGGTTCAGATGCAACCGAGCAACTGTAGTATGCTTTTCAACACCAAAACCATGTTTTGTCCGGCCCTAGAAATCTTACTAGTTGAGCCCTTTTGGATTCATCATCTGTTGATCCTACCACAGATGAATTTAATGTTTCCATCATTTGATTGGAAGCTTTGCCCCCCCTAAATGAATAGGAGTTGTAGTTGTAGAAATCTTTTTTTTTAAGACATAGGATATCCCCACCCCAATTTTTAGGGTGGGACTATTCCCTACAGATACGCGCAATCACCCTAGATGAATAGGAGTTGTAGAAATCTGACAGGCCTAATTCAATCTCATGTACAAAAGGAAACCAAAAACTAATATAATGATAACAAGAGTGTTTTATGCGGTTTGAAAATGGTGCCTACATCCATGGGAGAGACGACAATCTTGTATTATATGAAAAACAGATGAACAATGATTACAATAGATTAATGAAGTAGAACTCTTGGCAGCTCTTTGTATCTTCAAGGAAGAACTATTCGAAAATCTTACAGTCAAAGGTGATCCATGCCGATTGATGTAGTAGAAGAATGTCCTATGGACCTTGGAGATTAGCAAAATGGCTGTTAGAATTCTATCTATAAAAATTTAGTCCAACATTCTTCAACTACATTTCGACATCTGCTAAAGATACTGCAAATAGGAACCAAAGGAGAGAGCGTGGAGCGCTCTTCGCAAAGCATTGAGAACACCCTCCCCTTGCAGTAGTTCGTGGTACACGTCAGAGGGGTTGTTGTTCCAGTCCGCGTCCTGCTACATCTATCCAAGCAGCGAATGTTTCATCCATTTTGTGCTGCTGTTTTGTTTCAAGCACTATTTTCATGATGGCAGGTTCTTTGAGATTTAGTTTTTTCTTAGGCATAGTGGTTGGGTTATAGAGTTGTTAGTACTTTTTAGTCACCTGCTTGGTACCTTCTTTGTTGGGACATCTCGTTCTATTTTGCTGTACCACATGGATTTATTTTCAAATGATATATTTTTATCTTTAAACAAAATAATGTAGCCTAGGCATGTGGTTGTATTCAGAAAGATTACCAGGTTTTAGTCATGACCTTAAGTTGAGTTGGCATGGCTAGTCACCCTACTGAATAAAATGGTGCACGACATTCTAAAATATTGGATAAAACGTATTTTACTTGGAGTAAAATAGGACAATAAATTCAAATACCCAATAAATTATTTTTTGATTTTTAATTGTGGAAACTTGGGGGGCCGATAACCCCATGTTATCCAAGCCTCAAACAAAGACATGGTTCGGAGCAACTGGCGAAAGTGTTGGGACCACTCTTCACAACCCTATCAAACAATATGTATCCCAATTGTTCCAATACTCAGCCATATGGGTGTGTGGCACTATGAGTGCATCGAGCTGGCATTCACTTTGTAACTTCTAATAATTCTTCGATATTGGCTTTACATTCAAGGAAACATTATTGTACTAATTGAGAATCTGTATGAATATGCTAAAAAAACGCATAATAGTGAGAGACTGCAAATTTTAGCAAATACAAAAATAATTTACTAAATAACAGCGTAAGTAGTGAAACAATTTGATTATGTAGCCTGTAATGTAACACTGAAATGTATTGACAATCCTGTATTCTTGTATATGAGAGCAGAGAAATATATTAAAATGTTGTCATTGATTACTTATTTTATTTGGTTGCATCAGTAAACAGAATTGGAAGTTCAAAAAGTTAAAACCTCTACATATTGGCCCATACCTCCTACTGACAAGTAGAAAAACTAAACTAAAGAAATCTAGATGCCAAACATGTAATCAACAATCCAGAGAGTTGCAAAATAAATGTTTGCATAACTTATTAAATATCTTTCTCCTAATGATGGTACTTTCAGTACCCAATAGGTTAAGCATTGCTGCTTTAGGCACCTCTCAACTGGTGTGTTCTGTTAGAGCATAAGTTTGGACTTGAAGAGGACCCTATTGGGTTGTTGTACCATGAAAATTGCTTGATTTACGATTTGAAGTGGCTTCTTAGGTAATAATATAAGAGAAATGACTATTTTGTTGTACCCTGAAAATTGCTTGATTTATGATTTGAAATGACAATACTTGCTCTCTACCTCTTATAAGTTAGGCATTTCTCTTAACTCTATCCAAATTCTTGAGTTGTGAGATTAGGTAAATTAAGCTACGCTCATCATTTATGATCCACGGCTCACTCAATTAGAGCCCTAACTACTTCAATGAAATGAGTTCCAAAGATGTTATTAATCGTTGCGCTGGAACAATCAGGTCGAGAGTTTGTCCAGTCATCTCAATGAGGAATTTAGCTATGCCACCCGCCGACCTTACACTGTGAGTACTGTTGTAGCAAAGCCAACAGGAAGATCAGTCCCCGGGCTCAATCTGGGCTAATAGCCAGGGTCAAGATGGATGAAGAAGTTGTCAGGGATCTTTATAAGGAATTGTAGGATCCATAGCTGGAAATACTGAATCTTCAAGGCATATACTTTTAGCTGCTCAATTTCATTTTGAAGGATTTCTGTTCAATTTTTTCTGTCTTTCAGCCTTCGTTGAGTTCCTCAAGATACAATCTGATGGCTTGGTGACACGTATTCCTTCTTTGGATGCAAAGTTATATTATGGAAGGATTTGCTGCTCCTCATCCTTTTGGAGTTATGGAAGGAGAGATATACGAGAAGGTTCAAAGAATGTTGCAAGTTATGACAATGGTCTGACGCTCTGATCAAACTTATTAAAGATGATTTCTCAGAAATGTCTATCAATACTAAGAAAACTGAAGATTTTCTAGGCGTTTGTCTTCCATAGAAAAAGCATCCCTTATGCCCTGTTCGGTTGCTCATTTTGGGGGGATTGTAGGACTTTCAAATGCTTGATATTTTCCAAAGATCTCCCCAAAGCATGTTCGGTTGTCATTTAGACCTTTGACCACTAGACAACTTCTAGACATCATTCTTGCTTTTTATCCTAGGTGGAGCCTACGTGGCAAAGATGCTCCCACCATAATCTTCTCCCCAAATTTCACCATTTTGGTGGAATTTGAGGAGAAGATCTCAAGAAGTTCTTGTCTTATTCTCTTTTCTCCCTTTCTCTCTTTTCCACCCTTCATTTTGGTAATGGAACCCTACATCTTCCGCTAAACTTCTCGCGGATTGCCGCATAACCGAACACCACCGGTCAATCTTCCACTATTCTTCTCCCAATCTAATCTTCTTGTCTTCTTCCCTTTGATTTCTTCTTCTCCTAATCCCCCACCGAACTTCCAGCAACCGAATAGAGCATTAAGATTTAGTTCTTTCGTCGTCAGGGACTGAAAAAAAATTAACAAGCTTGCAAAATTTGTATCTATCCTTGAGAGATTGAATCTCTCAGAAATGGGCATAGCGACTAAACAGTACGTGCATCATATTCAAAATATTATGTCATCTTATTATAATTCTCAACATTCCAAGAGAATACGTCATCTTGCTCATATACCACTCATAGTCTAAGATCTGGTTGGATAGATTTGCTCAGCCTTTGTTGGGGACGTCAAGAAAAAGTACAGAAGGCCATATATTGTTTTAATCTTCACTAAATAATAGTGGGGCCAAATAATTTTCTTATCAGCTGCCTAACTGCCTTTGCAAGTGTTCTAGTGTAAAACTTATTTTGAATAGAGATTGGTGGTGATTAAATTCATTTTAATGTTATTTCTCTATTGGGTACTTTCTGAAATATTCAGTTAGCTTTCCATTCAATACTCATTACTGTTTGAATTTGTCACTTGTTTAGATTTTGCTTCAGTTGAACATGACTATGTAAAGAACTTGTCGTACTGTAGTTTTTTCTCCACCTTTAGATTCCATGGAGTTATTTCTCTAGATATTCTATGTTTATGTAATATAGCTATGCAGCAAATCAGGGATGTATCAATTTCAGCTAAAATTAAAGTAATATAAATTCAACTTACATGTTAATCTTTCCATTTCAGGTTAGTAAATTTTTCCATTTCAGGTTAGCGAATTTAGTCGGCACCCTTCTCTCGTTGGAAAAAGTACAAAATGTGAGATTATGTGTATCTGTAGCCCTCTGTCCAGGAGATAATAATGTACGGTTATGTTTTCCCCCTACAAACTTAGCTATGATTGGTTTGTATGCAATTCATGATTGCAATATAAATATGTATGTTGTTATTCTTTTTGTACTGTCATATTGGTTTTATACTTAAATGAGACTCATAGATTAGCCTGTGATTGAATTTATGAAATGAAAGAGCATGTTGTTCTTGTTTTTTAGCATAGGAAAAAGTCTAGACTGTTGCATTACAGTATTCTTAATAGCAACAAAAAAAATCCAAAGGGCCAACAATGAAATTTCCATTAGCAATTCTATTTTGAATGCCTTTGGATGCACTACGCAATTTTTTTTTGAAGCTCCATCTATATGAATTGTTTTTCTTTCCTTACTAGTGGGCAGCATTGATATCTTTGAACAAAAGCTAGAACATTGTTTGATCTTTTAGTCTTTTTCTTTCTTCGAGGTATATAGGCATGGATTGAACCCAAACCTTGTGGTTGCAACCCAAAGCCACAGTCTCAAGCCCTAAGTCCTACAATCATTGAAAGATTAAGCCTTGTGAAAATCAATCTTTAAATTTCTCTTGGGGAAATCCAAAAGGAGGCCTAATAAGTCAATGGGCTAAGATCATCCGATCAAGGTGGTCTGAACAACAATAGGGTGGATATGTATTCACGGGTCGGATGAATGTATCTTTTCACATCAACGAGGCACATGTAGGGCTCAAAATGTGGTTGTTGGAAATAGAAGAGTCCAATCAATAGACAGTTTTTTATAAAAAAAAGAAAAGAAAAGAGAGTAAGAGTCCAATAGACAGTTTTTAATAAAAAAAAAGTCCAACAGACAGTTTTTTTTTTTTTTTTTTTTGAACGATAGTCCAAGAAACAGTTATCTTAGCACCTTTCTATCATGTCATCATAGTTCTATATCACTGTGTCCAATCTATTTGAGAATATTTCAAAATTTCCCGATGGTCGATACATCGGGACTTTGAAATCTTTGTTACAATATAGTGGGTTATTATGGTGGGTTATTATACTGATTTCATATTTTCTCTTGCTCGTTTTCTTTTAGGATGATGAAAGAAAATTTAAAGATCAAGAGACGATCCTGGAGGCATATATACCAGAGTGGTGTTACCATGGAAACCAACTTGATTCGGGAAATTCGCTTTTCAATGGATATGTGGATGCATTCTTGATTTTGATCCCGCCTTTGATGGCACCAAGCCTTTCCCGTCTTTCAAGATCAGGAAGTCTCTTGAAGATATTATGCTGTAAGTAATGATGTTTTAGGATGCTTCATTAGTTACATTGAGCTCGTCGTCGATTTCTCACTTGGCGGATCCAACACAGCTATTGAAATCTTTATGTAGTGTACCGGATAGACCACCATCAGGATTATTACTTAAAATCTTTAGATTTACTTAAGCTTCACCATCCATCCTTGGCAAATTTTTTTTTTTTTTTTTTTTATAGACTCCATGACACCATCGAGGGCTGAAGCATAAGAACTGCAAGTCCCTTTACAACATTATTTGGACTGTACCAGTTTTCTAACTTCAAAACCATTGGCAAAATATGTGCCCGGGAGTGCAGGATTCATTTGGAATGTAGCAAGCTTTTGAAGCATACTTTTTGAGTGCATTGTGCTCTTCATTAGAGCCCTATGATTTCATATATAACTTCCTTTGGTGAACACTTGCCCCAGCAAGGCCCCAAGCTCCGCTGAAGCAGAATCATCACGGATAGAGCCGACCCAAAATATCTCTTCAGAAGCAGCTTCATTAGCATCAGGAAGTGCTTAATGGCCAATTTGAGCATCTAGTTTTATGATCTAGTGCTGCTTGAGAATCAAATCATGCGACAAAACTCATATTCATACCATCAGTTTCCACACATACTGTTCCTTTTTGGTGGTGTCATATCCCTAGGCTTCGCATTTGAGCACACGGGAAGAACGTAAGATGCAATGTATTCTTTCTTGGTAGAATTATAAAAAATGATTATTGAAACCACAACGTTTTCATTTGTCCTTTAGAAGTTCCGAGGTAAAGTTTGGGCTGGTTGTAGGGGACAATTGAACATTTCTAACCTCATGGTTGAATGTTTATATTGTCTCCATTTACGAGCATGCCATCTGACTGATAGCCAATATAACTTCCTCACAATGTGTTGCAAATGATGGAATCATCAGCTTACATACTTGAAGTGCTATCAATGCAGCCTTTTCTTCCTAATGCAAAATCTGTAAAATCTGTACATGGAAGCAAAGCTGTGTTTGTACATGCTCTGTGTGACAAATTCGTGTTTTCATTGTACTTGGGTTAAGCATGCATGTAAAACTTGCATTTAGGGTTTCCTTAGAATGCCTTACTGATTTCATTTCATTTCGGGTCATGGAATTTGATGGCTCACAATTTAATTCTAATCTCTATGAAATCTCCATAAATCTTCAAGCTCGAGTTAGCAATCAGTGGAGAAATTTTGTGCTTCTCAGCTGAAGTAATGATGGAGTTTATTGCAAGCGAGATGCACAAAACTAGTAGTTTAGGATTGTTACTCTTTGGGGAGCCTGGTGGTGTCATTTAGTGAAAGAAACTTGAAAACCAGGTGCGTTTTGATTTTTGTCATTCTGTTCATTTCTCAGGGTAGCTGGTGTGCCTTTTTGTTGCAGACCTTGAAATACCAACCCCCTTTTTTTAGGTCGCAGCTTGTGCTGAGCCTCCCCCAAATTCTTGGTTTTTTTCATCAACAGAGACTAAATGCACTATTGCCATCTTTTTCAATGTGGGCATACAATTTCTTTGAATCTGATGCAAAATTCACTTGAGATTCTATATCATATGGTTTTTTGAGAAACCGTGTATAAGAACGGCCCTTTTTCTGTATATTATCATGAGCTTATCAACCATGGGCTGCCTTTGAAACCAAGTGGTTGTCATATCAGCAGCTGCAACATATGTAATACCTTGGGCTGATTCATTCCTAGGTGAGCCTATCTGGTTTTCCATCATGTCGTCATGGGAGTGCTTTGTTTCCACATCTTTCCTTGGGCTTCTAAGCTTCTCTGCGTGAACTAGAGAAATCCAAGTCAGACAAGGTTCATTCCAGTTTCATCATTAGTGACATTTTTGTTCAAGCAACAGTTGAGATAACTCCTTCCTGTGATTGTTTGTTTGTAGAGGAACAATCACTAGACTCGCTTGATGTATTTGAAAGGCGATTACATTACCATCCGCGCAAGAGCTTCTACTTTTGATTTTAAGGGTATTTCTTCATCTTCAAGTGGTTTTTAGGATGACTTAGCACGCTTAGATTCATTTGCCAAAGAAGCCATCCAGATCACGTTGAAGAGCATTGTAAGCTTGACAGTCCCCATTGGTTCTTATGATATCCAAAATTGCATCTTCCCATGATATTTTGGTAGAGCCCCAAGAAAACACGAAGGTAGGAGAAAGCACATGATGTGCTTTGCCAAAGTTTTAGGAAACCTTGGGCTTCTGTTCTTTGAAAGTCGAAGAGGCCTCGCGTGTTTATTGCTAAGTGTGACAAAGGATGCATCATCAACCAAATTGGATGCCTTTTTTTTTACAACGCTGCGAAGGAAGCTGAACTGGAGCTGATGTAGCGTATATACGAGCGTCCATTGTTAATGTTGAGTTAAGAGAAAGGGCCAATCTTGTTTTCTTTTTCCATTTGTATATTTTCACAAGGAACATCCGTTTTTTAGTCTCTTCGCTTTTAAAATATCTCCAAGGCGCAGTAGAAGACTATGTTCCCTTGAAAACTCCATTTGAGCGTGCTAACTCATAAAGCTCCTCGAGGAATCGCATAATTTCATAAAATGCCCCCAGAATTTAAATGATGAGCACCATTTGTTTGCATTTTTTTACTACATATGATCATTTCTATTTCTTGTTGCACTTTCCATGAGGTTGCCTTTAACCAAAGTATTGTTCTTGAATGAATGTCATCTGTTGAATGGCATGGTCATTTGATATGCCTCCAATCATTGATGTGCTTTCAGGCAACGTTCACTTGATGCTTATAAGTCTTCTTAGGAAAACTATACTGTTTAGCGGATAATGGCCCTGATTTTTGCCTGGGGTTAGCTTTTCAAGTTTTCAACCTAGCGGGCTCCTTTATTTATTTATTTTCTTTTTTTTGTCCTCCTTTTTTCTTTTGGGAAAAGTTTGCCAAGTACCTTGCTCTTGTTTCTCTCCATAGAATACATAATATTTCTTCCTTTGCATTTTGCCTTGCCGATTGAACAACCTTGTTCTTTTTATCCTTCATGAATCAAATTCGTCTTTATAATTCCATGTTGTTTTGTAACTTCACCAAGGATTTAAAACTTGTGCTTGGTGCTTATTTGATATCTAGGGCAACGAGAAACTTACTTTTTGTTTCCCTTTCTCCCCTGCAGAAAACAGGCTCTTATGGAGATGTGTTTTTTTTTGTCGCTTACCATTTCCAACCCAATAATCGTGTCTGCAGATATCAATGATGGTGAAGGAGTATGGCAACACACCATTTTTAGCATGCCCTCAAAACTACATTTTAGCTTCTTTTTGCAATTCTGCAATTTCTGCGGACACAATAAATTCGTGGGAACACCTTTGATCTCACCAGAGTCGGAATTTAAGGAATTGTGGCTCCTATTAGCTTTGGGAAATTGTCCTCTATGACGAAATATTTCCTGGTCTAGCATTCCGAACTTTGTGAACACAATCATCTTTCAATGAGTCATTTAGAAGAGCCTTCTTAGCCATGTTACAAGTAAGTGAGTCCATCTACTACCTATTCCTTTAAATCTCCATCTCCATTTCTTCCTTGGCTTTTTTTATTCTTTTTTAGCACTTTGCTCTCTTTTTTTGACATCTTTGGTATCTTGAAGGAAGTCATGTTGAAATACGATGTATTTTCATTGTGACCTATTTGAGATAGGTGGGTCCAATCCGACTATTTCAAATGTTTTCTGCAAGATGAGAATTCCATTGCAAAAATGGTTGATGGAGTCTCTCTGTATTTTGGGCGCATCAAAATTTTCAAGAGTTGACGGCCCCATCATATTCGGCATTGTGCAAGTTTGCCCCACCATACGCGACACGATGAAGTTTTCCTCACCATGAGGCTTGTGAAGTTTTTCCACTACTTGTGGCGTTGTGAAGTTTTTCCACCGTTTGTGACGTGGCGTTGTGAAGTTTTCCATCATTTGTGATGTGAAGTTTTCTCCAACACTTGTAATGTTCTGAAGTTTGCTCTGCCATTTGAGAAGTTGCAAAGTTTTCTCCGGCATTTGTAACATTGTGAAGTTTGCTCCACCATTTGCCAAGTTGTGAAGTTTGCTCCGTCATTTGCAAAGTTGCGAAGTTTTCTCCAGCATTTGTTCCATCATTTGCGAAGTTTGTTCCGCAATGTGCCGCTTGTAAGGTTTGCTCCACCATTCGTGGGTTTGGAAGTTTGCTCCATTATTTGCGGTGTTTTCAAACTTGCCTCCATCATCTGCAACGCTGTAGGTTTTTTTTTTTTTTGCGGCATTCTGGATTTACAGTTTGCCTTGTGATTTAAGGAATGTGATATAGCCATTATTTATGGCTGCACCAAGAACTTTTAATTCGGGAACCTCTTTGACCTAAAGATGAGAGGAGAAGTGTGTCCCACTGGGCGTGCCAAAAATTTGTTTGCAACAAATTTCACATGCATGAAAAAGAGCATCACACACATAAAATGTATTGAGATCAAATTTTCCTCTTGCGAGAAGATGTTTTATTAATTTTGGTAAGGATCGTACACTTCCGGCTTTATTAGCGGTTAATTACATTTCTCGAAGAAATTTCTTTTTGCCTTAATTTATCCTCTAGAAAGATTTGATTTTTGTTAACAGATTTTCTCGGAGGAAATTTCATCTTCTCAAACTTTCTTCATTTTTCCTTTGGAGAAACACCATCTTTATCATTTTTCTCCGTTTAGGGTCCCTGGAAGAGATTTTAAAGGGAGTCTTTTCCTTTCTCTTGAAATAGAAAAGCCTTTTTTCTTTTGGGGAAACCGCCATCTTTATCTTTTGGGGAAAAACCATCGTCTTTGTCACCGTTCTCCCTTTAGGAAGCCCCTGGAAGAGACTCTAAAGGAAGTCTTTATCATCTTTCTCCCTTTAGAAAGTCCCTGAAAGAGACTTTAAAGGGAGTCTTCATCATCTTCTTTCTTTAGAAAGTTCCTGGAAGAGACTTTAAAGGGAGTTTTCATCATCTTTCTCCCTTTAGAAACTCCTTGGAAGAGACTTTAAAGGGAGTCTTCATCATCTTTCTCCCTTTAGAAAGTTCCTGGAAGAGACTTTAAAGAGAGTTTTCATCATCTTCTCCCTTTAGAAAGCCCGTAGAAGAGACTTTAAAGGGAGTCTTTATGATCTTTCTCCTTTTAGAAAGCCCCGGAAGAGACTTTAAAGAGAGAGAGAAAGGTCTTCTTTCCCGAATGAAATCTGCAAAAGAAAAAAAGAAGAAAAAAAGATACTGTTAGCCCAAATCTTTTCTCACCTTTCTCTCTTTTTTCTTCTTTTGTTTCTCCTTTCGCGTAGCTTTTTCGCCCCCGAAGATCTTATCCCCTTTGCGTAGCTTTTCTCACCAGGATTGGATCAGGATCCTTTTCAAGGGATCTTTCCTCCTATTTATAGAGGTTCTTTGGAGTGATTGGCAACTGTCAGTCTGCCACTTCATCATTTATCTTTCATTTCACGATTTCCACTTTCTCTTTTTCGGAGTCTCTGTGAGTGCCACCTCACCCATATCTTTGGATTCCACGATTTCAACTTCCCTCTTTTATGGGAAGTTACGTAAACTTTTTTTAAAGTGAGTGATTCTTGCGAAAGTTTAAACTTTAGTGGATTTAGGCATTTTCTCCTTTTCACTAAAGTGTTTTTATTTTTTTTGTGTATATCTCTTTATTTTAGGAATAACATAACGTAACGTGTTAGCACTCTTTTCTCTTTTATCTTCTTTTTTAATAAAGGATTTTACTGTTATGCCCTTTTTGTAAAATCTCATCAATCATCAAAGAAAGTCTGTCTTACAATGCTTCCACTACATTTATTTATAAGAAAAGAAAACCCTAAAGCTAACTTAATACCCAAGCAACTAATCATAGCATTACGTCTAAAATAACATAAATAGAACTTAAAATCGTGACTAATACTTACCTAAAATAGTAATCCCGTAATAAGCATATACCATATCCGTAAAATGCCCATAACTCGCTCAAATCACAACCAAATCGGGTGATCTTGGGCTCGTTAGATAGGTAATTGAAAACCCTTTCTAAAGATACCAAAATGATGCCAAATGGATGCGATTTGATGTCGATAATGGAGGCTACAAATAAAATAACGAAAATAATAATTAAAAATAGAAGGTCTTCCAAGCCGTATGTTCTTGGCAGTTTCCAACTGCATCACATAGCAAGCGCTAGGAGGGGTAACTACATTAGTGCTTTATAGATTAATGGGGCCATATTAGTAGAAAACGAAGAGATTCGGCGGGAGATATTGAGGTTATATCGGGCTCTATATTCCTCGGAGGGAGGGGTGCGACGTAAGCCGGTAGGGGTGCCTTTTAGTGTGCAAGAAGATTGGCAAAGCGAATCCCTATAAAAACATTTTGACGTGGGAGAAATCAGATTGGGGGTGTTTGTGCTTGGTAGAGATCGAGCCCCTGGTCCCGATGGTTTTTGTCTAACCTTCTTTCAAGATTGTTGAGATTATGTTAAAGAACACATTTGCAAATTCTTCAGGGAACTTTTTGGATTAGAGGAAATAGAAATGGTAGGGACGACGTTCCTCACTATACCCCACAAATATACACGCTACAACCTTTGGAGAAAACTTGGAGCAATGGAATGCCAGTGTGTGATCATAGCAGCTACATCCCTAGCAATGAAATAATGAATAATCTGGATGTTGTCGAGTGAGATCCTAAGTTGAGGTTGGTTGCTTAGAAGTCATGGACCGGAGCATATTGATTGCATGGGTGTTATTATGAAATGTATATTGAGATTCACAGACACAATAGAGGAGATTCTGGACGTGATGGAGGACATTCTATACAGTTTTGACGCATTTGACGTTCACAAAATTCCGATGCAGACTTATTCGCATGTTCGGGGGTAGACAGAGTCAATTTTATTGCTCTATCGCTTCCCCCTTGAGGATTTTTTGACTTTTTGATTGCTATATTTTGTTCTTTCTTCTTTTGTCTTAATTTATTAGATAGTACTTTTCTTTTTATTCTTTCTTGCTTTGCATCGGTCATTTGGCTCTTGTTCTCTTTATTCTTGTCCCCTATATCTTTCTGTATGGTTGTTAACAATTAATAAAGTCACCTTTTATTAAAAAATAATCAGTTGGCTCTTGTCCCTTTGCTTTAATAAAATTTGTCATTAAAAGCAAAAACATGTTTTGAGAACGTGTGATAGGGAAACTTCTGAAGTATGTCATGAGAAAGGAAGAAGTCTAGGAAGGCTTGGGAGCTGTAATCACCTCCACCATCACTTCTTAAGGGGTTGATCTGAGTGGCATGCTTTTTAAATGTATGAAAAATGAGAAAAGATATATTGAAGATTGGATTTGTGTTGCTATTAAAAAAACATTGGATTGTGTCTCATTAGGAAAATCATAGTTAATTTGGTAAAATATAATGTTTATCCATTAAAAAAATGGTAAAATATCCACAATGATAACATAAAATCTAGAGCCAGATAAAGAAGAAATTGGGGCAGTGCTACCCACAATATAATGAACAATTTCAAAAGGAAAAGTTTCAATAAGATTATGAGAAATAAATTGCATTTCAAAATCCTTTAGGAAGCTTTATCACTCTCAATTTACTAAAGGATTTGGAAACTAAGAGGATCATGTATTTAGATCAAACATAGCCAAAACTTCGATGTCAAATATTAAGAGGATCATGTAGCTAGATCAATAAGAAAGTAGTGGTCAACATGACAGATACTTCCTTCAGCGTAGATCCTTCACTAGGTTAAAAGATAATGTGGAAATAAAATAACAAGAACACTCTGAAGTGAATTTTTGGCATGGACAAAATCTTACGGTGAAGACTTTGAATAATATAAATTTTCAAAGTCACAATTCATGTGACGAATGGCGTAAAGAAGAGAATCATGAATGGATGAGAGGTTGAGGTAGTAGAAGAGAAAGAGAAGAGAGCATAGGGTTTTGGGGAAAAATGCACTCTTTCAAATTGGGTATTACTCCTTTTCTTTCAAATTCTCGGAAATGAAAATCCTAGTGTGAATAATTTGTGCCATTGAATATGACAGAAATAGTATTATTTTTCGTTCGATGTTGCCATAATGAGTATGGGAAAGGGGGAGAACAAGGGACTTAACTCTAGATACTTTATCTAACCCTAGACAACAATTTTTTTTTAATAAAACATTACCACGGATCAAATCATACCATATTGAAAAATTCCAACAAGCTATCGAATCCAATCCCAAAGAATTTTCTCAAATAGTCCTAAATTGACGACAAAATCAGATCTAGTTCATAAAGATACCTTACATCTAGAGTCACATATGAATGTCCTTAATGCCCTTTCAAAAATCTAGCAATCAAACTCATGTAGAAAGGTTTAGGTATATGAATGTCCTTAATGCCCTTAAAAAAACTCACATAATCGATGTAAGGTTTAGGTATATAAAGGTCCGAATTTTATTACTTTGCACAGGGAAAGAAAGTTCCAAAATAGTCTCACTTAAGGAGGCAATCTTCACTCTTTATTGTCAAATCCAATGATACCTAGAATGCGGTTTCATTCTGGTATGTAGTTTGGAAACAGGTACGGGGTATGATGCTTAGCCATTATGTGGTACAATGGCAGTATGCCATGCATATTTGTTTAAAAATAAAGTTCTAGTTTCAAACTAAAATATAGAAAATTTGAAGATCTCAAGCTTTCACTAAATTAAGTACCAACATATATATATATATATATATATATATATATATATATATATATATATATATATATATATATATATATATATATATTGCATACTCAATTTTAAAAGAACGCAAACTGAAAAGAACTACTCTGCTCTGAAATAAAAACATAAAAACATGATAAATGATCAAACTAATAAGCCAGTGTGCCACCGTCTTTCCCTTTTCCAGGGAAGTGCTTCTATTGCAAAGATGGATATGTAAGTTTATTGTAGTCCGGGGTGACGGGGTCCCCATTTTTAGTGATCTGGATATTGAACCTAATTCTTTTGGGGTTGTATGACCCATATCACAGGACGATCGTTGGTAGTGACCATGGAAACATTGATCAACTCTTCAATTTCGTCCTTTTTTATAGTATCTTCAATAATCTTGAACCTTGCTTTGATGCCATGTCGAAGCCACAATCCATGTTAAAATCCTACGATTCCGTTAAAGGGTATTTTGGTCTTTGTACAAGTAACCCTATATACACGTGTATATATACAATATTATTTGGAAGCTCCTTAGTGAGACTTATCTTCTCCCTCACTCTTCGTCTTCTCCTTCACCTTCTCCTCAATAACATGGTATCGAAGCTGATCCATTGAAGCAAAACACACAAGAAAAGGAGAAAAGCAACACCTTACCATGGCCATCGACCTCCACCATCTTCTCCTCGTCACATCCAGCCACCCATCTCCAAAACCCATCAAGCTCCCTAGCCCTACTCACACATCCAGCCACCCATCTCCTTTGCGCATCTTGTAAACCTTGCCCCCACATTGCACATCTAGTAACCCTCTCTCCACCCCCTGGTTTGCACTTCTCGTAACCCTTGGCCCGCCCCTTGCTTCTCGCATACCGCAACACCCCTTCCCCACCTATTCCGTAACCTCGACCCACCTCCCATCTTGCAACTCTCGCATCTCATACTCGTAACCCATCTCTCCGGCATCGCGACCCACTCCCCACTCGCATCCCATCTCGCGACCCTCTTCCCCCTCCACTCATTCCGTAACTCCACCTCCATTTGATACCCCTCTAATCCCTCCCCCTCCCTTTTGTTTTGAAATATTGATATATTGAATTAATGGGGAACCGAGACGGTCCTCAAGCATTACATAAGGGGAAAAAGAAAGACAAGATATAATTCACGGAGGGAGGAAGTCGAACCACTCCATGACCAACCTATTAACTCCTGACTTGGCTAAAGAATCGGCTTCACCATTGCCCGTTCTTCTAACATGACTAAAGATGATAGAGGACCCAACCACCCAATCTCATATCTCATAAAAAAAACTAAAAAACCTCAAGGAGGGGACACCACCCCCGATAGCCACCTAACAACATCAGAAGAATCTCCTTCCACTATCACCTTGTCCAATTGGTCTTTACTTAAGTTCAAAATTCCATTATACGCCGCTCTAACTTCCTCCTCACTTGAATCCCCTCTTCCACTTGGGCCCGAAAACGCCCACACAACCTCCCCAAGATCATCTCTATATAAACCTCCAATACCCGATGGACCCGGGTTGCCAAAGCAAGCTTCATCAAAATTTAGTTTGAAATAACCATGAGGAGGCGGGACCCATTGCTGAATAACCCGATGTCTTCTTACCACCTCATTGCAAACAATTCGCCAACCCTCCCAAAGGTTAAAAACCGATACAAATCTAAACA
Organism: Tasmannia lanceolata; assembly: GCF_043159265.1. Classification (NCBI taxonomy): domain Eukaryota; kingdom Viridiplantae; phylum Streptophyta; class Magnoliopsida; order Canellales; family Winteraceae; genus Tasmannia; species Tasmannia lanceolata. The sequence goes on along the minus strand of NW_027518695.1, from coordinate 55,997,427 downwards.
AAGGAAGACTCCTTGCCCACAGAATAGCTAATGCAATTATTTTGATGAACACCCAATATGGAGACTTGGCTTTCCCCTAAAAAACTCTTGCATTTCTTTCTTTCCATAAGGACCACCACATCGCCAAAAGACAAATCCTCCATAAGACTTTCCCCTTCTTCTTCCAATGCACATAATCCCAACATTCAAGAAGTTGTGATATTGATGATGGGAACACCCATTGAATTCCGAATCTCACTAGTATCATACCCCCAATTTCTCTCACTACTTTACAATGGATAAACATATGATCTATGGATTCCCCATCCTCCAAGCAAAGAGGACAATGATCCACCAAGCACATACCCCTTCTAAAAAATTCGATGGTTTGGATTCTCCCACTACTAACTGCCCACCCAAAGAAGCATACTCTAGGGGGGCAATGAGATTTCCACACCTTGGCTGAGAATCCTCATTCATGGGTAAGCATCTAAAGTAGAAAGACTTAGACGTAAAAGAATCGGAAGAGTTCCATATCCATATTCTTCTATCAGATCCACTTCTCTTGATATAGCACCCTTCAATAAGCTTCAATAATTGCGAGATAGAATTAAGCTCTCTATCAAAAACATTCCTCCTGAAGCTTGGTCTCCAAATCACCCTGTCATCAACTCGGTCAAAACATTCACACACAAGATCTTCCTTGCTTGAGGCCACCAACAACAAATCTGGAAATAAGTCTCCCAGCGGTTCCTTTGCACACCACACATCTAACCAGAATCTGATACAATCCCCTGAGGATACTTTAACTCGGATTCCCTGTCTAAACTCTTGCCTCATGCTTAATATGTCTCGCCAAACTGTTAAACCCTTCTTAGCAAAGATATCATCTGATTCCCATTCTCCTGATAAGAAACCATACTTGCTACCTATCACCTTCACCCATAGAGAAGATTGCTCCTCCCCAAACCGCGAAAGCCATTTACTTAGAACAGCATGGTTAAAACCTTTAATCCTTCTAATGCCCAATCCACCATTCTTAATTGGAATACAAACCTTCTCCCATTTCACCAAAGGAATACCTTTTTTTATCATCCTATCCACCGCATAAGACCCTTCGTTGAATCTGCTCAATTCTCATAGACACACTTACTAGATACTTAAATAAAGAAAAATAATACACCGGAATATTAGCCAAGACCGACTTCACCAGAGCCAGTCTCCCCCCTTTTGAGACTAGATTTCTCTTTCAAGTTTCCAATCTTCTCTCTATCCTTTCGACAATTGGATCCCCAAGAGGTTTGTTCGGTCTTCTCACACCCAATGGTAAACCTAGGTAGGTTGAAGGGAGAGAATCTAATTTGCAACCCAGAATTTTTGCAAAACTGCAAGCTTCCCTTGGAGATATGTTTATCGCATACAATCTTGATTTCTGGAAGTTAGACCGTTGACCTGTGGTCAACTCATAACATGTAAGAGTCGCCTTGAGATTCAAAATTTTAACAGAGTCAGGAGCACAAAATAAAAATGTATCATCTGCAAATTGCAAAATCGACACTTCCACTTTTTCTCTCCCAATGATAAAGCCTTCATACAGACCCTTTCTGCTGCCTTTTTGAATCAATTTGCTAAGAGTTTCCACTATTATGACAAAAAGGAAAGGTGATAGGGGATCCCCTTGCCTTAAGCCTCTAGAGGACTTGAAGAAGCCTTTAGGAGAACCATTTATGAGAATAGAAAACCAAGCAGAGGAGACACACTTCCTTATCCATCCTCTCCGAATACTCCCAAAACCCATTCTTCCAAGAAGATAATTTAAACAATCCCACTCCACTCTATCATAGGCCTTCGCCAAATCAAGCTTGCACAACACCCCCTTTTCACCATTTCTTATATATGAATCTATGGTTTCATTTGCAATAAGAGAGCAATCCAAAATTTGCCTCTTACTAATAAAACACTTTGACTATTAGAAATAATGGAAGGAAGTATCATTTGGAGCCGATCCGCTAACACTTTAGCTAAAACTTTATATAAACAACCGACCAAGCTGATAGGCTGAAACTCAGACACCCTTGAAGCTCCCTCCACTTTAAGGATCAAAGCTATGAAAGTAGCGCCCGAACCACTACTTCCTGAGATCCCTCCCAAAACTCCTTATTACCCAAAGATACTGAAGGTTGAGACATAGAATTGTGTTCCTCAGAACATAATTTTTGAGACATCTCAGTATTGGAGCCACCTAAAGGATGTAAATCCAACACCTTTTTTTTCTCACTGGCACTACCACGGACACAACACTCCGGCAAGGACAGAGTATCTCCCACCTGCTCCTTTGGATCAACCATGCCACTGAATCTTTTCTCCCCCAAGCACTCCACAAGATAATTCTTACTGAGATTCATATTTTCCATGGAAATGGTAACCAAATTATCAAAGGAATTAAGACAGAGAGGACCCCTTCCAAGCCCCTCCATTTGAATGGTATCACAGAAACACATTGAAAAACCACCCTCTCCCCCATGATATAGAAAACGAAGGAAAAAAAAGGTGATCTTGCAGTCTCCCCCCTCCACAAGGACCAATTACTGCTAGCTTTAAGGTAGATAAACAGGTCTTTGGCGGAACTCCAACCAGCGAGAATTCTTCCTTAGAGCAATCATCTATATCTTCGTCGGAATCAAAGTCCAGAAGAGAAGCAACCCCCCTTAGAACCAAGTTTCTGCTCATCACAACCGAATAGCGGTCACCCGCCTCATCTTCCTCCACATAGAATTCTTCTTGGAATGTGTTGGATATAGTGTATTGCCTAAGGGCATAGTTGTCATTTTTGTACTTATCCTATTTAATATAAATACGTAAGTGAGGGGGAGATTTTCCCAACTCACTTTTCTCTTCTCTCTATTCTCTCTCAACATGGTATCAGAGCCCTAGGGTTTCTGATCCCTAGGGAAACCTTTACCCTCCATCTTCTCCATCAACCCTAACCCTAACCCTAACCCTAAACCTCCTTTTATCCTCCTCTATCTTCGCTATACTTCTTTTGGTTTGCCGGTATCATTGAGAGCTTCTCATACCTCTTGTTGCTCTTCTATCTATTGTCATGGATTCCCTTGATGTTACTGATCCTCCTCAGATCAGCCTTTCTCGTGCTGACACCCACTCCGCTACGACGTTTGCCTCTTCTTCGAGTTATACTCCTTTCTCATATTTTCTGTTTGTGGACCATTCTTTTCCTCAGATTACCTCAGAGCGTCTTAACGGCTCCAACTACTTGAGTTGGAGTCTTGCTGTTGAGACCTACCTCCTCGCTCGAGGTAAGGTATTCCTTATTGAGCAGGATCCCCCTTCTCCCGTAGATCCTACCTATGACCGTTGGCGGCAGGATGATGCCCTCATTCGTAGCCTTTTGTGGCAGAGTATGACCCCCCAGGTGTATAGACCACTAATGACCTTGCGTACCTCTAAGGCATCTGGGATCATGCGGCTCTCATTTATTCTGGGGTTGATAACCTCACACGTCTCTCATCCACGTACTTTGAGTGGATACGTCTTCACCGTGGTGATGCCTCTCTATCTGATCACTACAGCCGGTTTATCTCACTCTGCCAGCAGCTTGACACCTATATGCCCCTGACCACTGATTTGGCTGTTCTTACTCGACAGCGTGACCAATTCCGTGCTGTTCACTTTCTTGAGTCTCTGGGGCCAGAGTTTTTACCCTTTCGTCAGCAGCTTCTTGGCTCCGGTTCACTTCCGTCTATCAGCGAGATTTATTCATGTGCTCAGCAGTGCTTACCCAGTGGTTCTTCTACTGTTGTTCCTACCGACGGTTCCGCCCTTGCAGCTTATGACGGCGGGTTCCGTTCTGGCCGTGGTGGTAGCTCATCCGGGCGTGGTCGCGGCCATGACTTTGGTAGCGGCTGCGATGGTGGTCGTGGCCGTGGTACTGGTGGCTGACCCCGTTCTTACTGTACTCACTGCTGCCGAGAGGGACATTATATAGATACTTGTTACACACTATACCCAGAGCTTCGTCCATCTCGGTCGGCCCACCTTACTGCCGCAGATTCTATTGATGCTTTACCAACACCGTCCATTCTTGGCAGCGCCCCCACCGCCCCACAGAGTGACACTATGACTATTTCCATGGCCGATTACGATGAGTTGCAGTGTCTCCGTCTCAGCATCCGCCCACCTGCTGCCAGTTATGCTTAGCCAGGTAGTTCACCGGCCACTCTCCTTACTAGCTCAAGTTCCTGGATTATTGATTTAGGGGCCTCGAACCATCTGACTGGTAATGCCTCTTCCCTTAGTTCTTTTTCTCCATTTTCTCCTGCGACTCATTATGTTACTTTAGCTGATGGGACCTCTACACCCATCACTAGTATTGGTACTTTATCTCCACATTCTGGCTTTACATTATCCTCTGTTCTTTGTGTCCCCAAATCTCCTTTCAATTTAATTTTTGTTAGTCAAATTACTAAGAATCTACACTGCTCTGTGTCATTCTTTCCTTCTCACTGTGTTTTTCAGGATCTCACGACTGGGAGGATGATTGGCTCGGGTCGTGAGGTGGATGGCCTCTACCATCTCGACAGTGACTTGTCTCGTGTTGCCTTACACAGCTCTGTCGATTCGTACCTGTGACATTGTCGTCTCAGTCACCCCCCTCTCCAGAAGCTATGCCTGACATCTACTGCTTCTTCCACTATTCAACCTTTTGATTACGAGTCTTGTCAACTTGGGAAACACCATCGTGTGTCTTTCCCCTCTAGGGTCCTTAGTCGAATATCGCGTCCTTTCGATTTAGTACATTCAGATGTCCCTCGCGGACTATGTCTCAGTTTGGCTATAGATATTTTATCATATTTGTGGATGATTTCTCTCGTATTACTTGGTTGTTTTTATTAAAAGATCGTTCTCATGTTTTTAATGCATTTCGTGCTTTTTATGCTGAGATTACTGCACAATATCAGTTCACCCTTAAATGTTTACGCACTGATAATGCACGTGAGTATCTTTCTAATGAGTTTAAAACATTTGTCTCGTCCCACGGTATCATTCATCAATCATCATGTGCACACACATCCCAGCAAAATGGTGTTGCTGAGCGGAAACTCTGTTACTTGACATCACACGTTCCCTCTTCTTTCATATGCATGTCCCTAAGTCTTATTGGAGCGAGGCCGTTCTCACCGCTTGCTTCCTCGCAAATTGCCTTCCATCTTCTGTACTTGATGGCTCCTCCCCGTACTCGAAACTTCATCCTACGAGTGATCCCTTTCCTCTTACCCCCCGGGTCTTTGGTTGTGTCTGTTTTGTACACAACTTATCTCCTGGTTTGGATAAGTTGGACCCTCGGGCTGAACGTTGTGTCTTTCTGGGCTACTACCGTACCCAAAAAGGCTATAGATGCTATAGCCCTCGATTGAGACGCTTATTTATCTCGGCCAATGTCACCTTCTTTGAGTCCACCCCTTTCTTTCAGCCTCTTACTATCCGGGATGGCCTCTCTGATTCTCCAGTTCCTCTTCCCCTCCCTGATCTGGTCCTTCTACTCCACCTACTCTTCCTTCTCCTACTCCTCCACCTTCTATTCCTCCCCCTCCTCCTCCAGTCACACGAATCTATCAGCGTCGCTAGCGAGATGTTGCTCCTGCCTTGCCGCCTGGGTTGCCGTCCTCGCAGCCGGAGATCCCGATCTCCTCTTCTCAGGTACCTCTTTTATCATCTTCTGACTCCTCTGTTTTGTAGCTTTGTCTCTTCCTTGTCTTCTGTCTCTTTACCCAGGTCTGTTTCTGATGCTCTTGCTCATCCGAGATGGCGCGCTGCTATGGAGTCTGAGATGGCTGCCCTTCGTTCCAATCACACCTGGGATTTAGTTCCTCTTCCTTCCGGGGCACATACCGTTGGCTGTAGATGGGTGTTCACCATCAAATATTTACCAGACGGTACTGTTGAGAGGCTAAAGGCTCGCCTTGTCGCCAAAGGTTACACCCAGACCTTCAGCGTTGATTACATGGAGACCTTCTCCCCAGTTGCCAAGACTCCCTCTGTTCGTGTCTTCATTTCCCTTGCTGTCAACCAAGGCTGGCCCCTCTATCAACTTGATGTCAAGAATGCCTTCCTTCATGGTGACTTGAGGAGGTTTATATGGAGCAACCTCCAGGGCATGTTGCTCAGGGGGAGATGTCATCTTCAGTTTGCAGGATACGCAAGTCTTTGTATGGGCTCAAGCAGTCTCCTAGAGCATGGTTTGGGTGCTTTAGTGACGCTGTCATTCGATTTGGCATGCGGCAATGTGCAGTTGATCATTCTGTCTTTAGTTGTCACTCTGATGCAGGACATGTTCTCCTTATAGTCTATGTGGATGATATTATTATTACAGGCAGTGATACGGTTGGTATACATAAATTGAAGACCTTCTTACAGGCAGAATTCTCCACTAAAGACCTTGGTCGCCTACGGTATTTTCTAGGGATTGAGGTAGCTTATTCTGGCAGCAATCTATCCCTTTCTCAGTGGAAATATGTGCTTGATTTGTTAGAGGAGACTGGATTTGTGGGGGCAAAGCCTGCTGGTGTTCCTATGGATCCAAACACCAAGCTGATTGCAGAAGAGGGAGACTTGATGGATGACGCTAGCAGGTACCGTCGTCTGGTTGAGAAACTTATTTATCTCACTTTTACTGGCCTAGATATCTCTTATGCAATTGGGGTAGTTAGCCAGTTTCTGAGTGCCCCTCGTACTTCTCACTGGGCAGCGGTCGTTCAGATTCTTCGCTATTTGAAAGGTGCACCAGGGAAAGGCTTGCTATTCAAGAAAAATTGGCATGTCAGAGGGGAAGGATTTAGTGCTGCAGATTGGGCAGGATCTCCAGCAGATAGGAGATCAACCACGGGTTATTGCACCTTTGTTGGCAGCAATCTGGTATTGTGGAAAAGTAAGAAACAAGAGATAGTTTCAAAGTCTAGCGCCGAGGCAGAATACCGAGCTATGTCTCATACTAGTGGGGAGCTTCTTTGGTTACGGTCTCTCATGTCAGAGATTGGTTTCTCTGCCACTTCTCCTGCTTAGCTCTATTGTGATAATAAAGCTGCGATTTACATTGCCACCAATCCTGTATTTCATGAGAGAACCAAACATATAGAGGTTGATTGGCATTTTATTCGTTAGAGAATCCAGAGGGGCGAAATACACGTTTCCTTCACTCGATCTGTGGACCAGTAAGCATATATCTTTACCAAGTCATTACCTAAGTCAAAGTTAAATGATATTTGTAACAAGCTGGGAATGTATAATATCTACATTCCAGCTTGAGGGGGAGTGCTGGATATAGTGTATTGCCTAAGGGCATAGTTGTCATTTTTGTACTTATCCTATTTAATATAGATACATTAGTGAGGGGGAGATTTTCCCAACTCACTTTTCTCTTCTCTCTATTCTCTCTATTCTCTCTCAACAGAATGAAATAGAGTAGGTGCTATTGTTTATAGACCCTTCGCCTTCCCACGAGCCACCAAAAGCACAATTAGAAGACAAACTTCGGCTACTAATATTGGGCCCACCATTCAGATTCAATAAAGGCCCTGGGAGATTTTGATTATTAATTGCTAATGGGCTTATGTCAGGCCCAAAATCGGTTTCAGCGACCTTCGAACCCAAAGCCCAGGTCCTACTTACACTGATAGCCTGACCCGCTACCCGATGAGAGTTAGCCAAAAAAGAAACTTCCTTTGGAGTGGAAAGTGGAGAAATAGCATCGATGATATCGAGGAAGCTATTAATCGAACAGGTGGGGTCCCCCATCTTCGAATTTACAAGATTTCCCCCACAAATACTTCTCCACCTGTACCCTATTGGTGATGCACCATTTTGAAATTCAAAAACATCACCATGTGTCCTATTAGTAACCTACGCCCCATGCAGTGCAGGATAGCAACCAAGGCTATCGTGAGCCTCTTCTTCCAAAACATTCGCCTCTGAACCAGAAAGTTTCTCGCCATCCGACATCACCTCCATCGATCCCAGATCTTCAGAGAAAGATTCGTCCATCGAAAAGATACTCCCTGTTTCATCTTCACTATCCGAATCATCATGATTGGAAGATACTCCTTCTGAGATGGTCTTCCTCTTCCCTCCTTTCTCACCCTCACCCATCTGATGGCCCCATCTAAGGACGCCTGAATGGATATCTCCTTTCCTAGCACCCCTACAGATGAAATTAATAGTTTGGCAAATGAATACCCATTCCCAGCTTGACATGAGGGATCCATCTCCACCACTTTTCCTATTTTTTCACCTATTCTTCTAATGCTTTCTTCGCACCACGCCTGTGGAGGCACTCCCTCAATGCACCACCAATGAACAATTCCTTCCAAACTAAATTTCTTGTCCGTAAAACGTCAGTAAATAGAGAATTAACCGCAGACTTCCAGCCAGACATGAGATGATTTCTATTAATCCCCATCGGAGGAGTAATCAATATATTCAGCTCGGAAATCCTATAAACAACAACTTCACAGTGAACACCATTCTTACGATTAAGCCAGGATTCCATTGCATTTAAATCTCCAGACCAACCCGGTTTAATGGTTCCCCAGATGCCCAAATCAGCATTACTAATGGATTTCAGGGGGACCACTTCCAGATTGAAGGCCACTCCTTCCGAAGTCTGCGGAGAAACTTTTCCTGATCTCAGTCCTGGCTGAGTTTCTTCCTGGTTACCAATCACCAGATTTTTCCTTCTTTGCTGAGGAGGGAAGTTAAAATCTAGGCTTGACCAGACTTGTTACACTCCCAACAAGCCATCCTTTTTTGAAAATTCCTAAACCCACATCTACAGCATCTCCAATCTCCGAATCCACCTTCCAAGCATCTCTTCAAAACCCTATCTATCCTTTTGGATCTCTTATCCTTTGACAAAAGCTATCTGTTCTCAGATGATAGACTTTCGCCGACATTACCTCCTCCTAGCGGAACTAGATTAGCTCCGCAAGCCACCCAGGCGGAGCCCGATCATCTCCTCTAAACCCTTCTGTCACTCGTTCGGAAATCACTTGCTCTTGCTCCCTCATTTACAAGTTCACTTGTTTCTCCCTTGGCAACCTTGTTGTTGGCTGAGGCAATTGAACAAGAGGCCATCAGGGTCCACAGTTGATGGCAAGTTGAAAAGAGCATCGACAATTGCCTGAACAAGCTCAGTACCCTTTTCTATGCATTCCTTCACCAGCTCATCCTTGGTTGAGGGTATTGATGGAAAATGGTGATTTGGGTCGAATACCCCTCTAACCCCCTTGCGCATCCCACAACTGACTCTCGCCCCATCCCAAACCCTCCGTCCACCATCCCCTCCTCCCTCCATCACACAACTTCTTCCTCATATCCCCCCTCCTCTATCCACCATCCCACAACCACTGCCACTATCCTATACCCTAATCCTCATTTGTAAATCCATCCACTCTCCTATTGACATTCCCATCCTTCTTCTCATTCCCACTCCATTCTCATTGTAATTTCCATTCCCCTTCCCACACCCTAATCCCATTCATCTGTAAATTCCCTCTTTTTTCCTCCTTTAATGGACTGAATTCTCCCCCTTTGCTCCTCTTCGTGTGTTGCCGCTCTGGCTTCGTGTGTGTGGGGTCTTTTCTGCTCAATGTGCTGTTGCTTGTGCTCCTTGATCTGTTCTAGAGCCGTGTCGTGTTGTGGTGATCTAGTTCTATATCTCTTTGTTAGTTGGTTGGTTGTTAGTTACCACTTCCCCTCTGGTTGTTGTTGTTTCATGTCTACCTGTTCCTTACTGATTCCGTTTGCTACCTCTTCTTGTTCTATCATAGACGTGTTGTTTAGCTGATTTCTCTTCGTGGTGCTTCGTCGTTATTTATTGTGAGCCTCCTAGTGCTTCTTCGTTTCTAGTTACGTTTGCTACCTCTCTCGGTATATTTGGTTCTTGTCACCCTCTTCTCCGTTGGCTCTAGATTGATCTTCAAGTATTGTTGTTGTCGATGGTGTGGTTTGTTTTATTATTTATTAGTGATTCCTTGCTGGTACTTATTTGAGCTGCTTAGGTTATGGCTCTTTCTTCCCGTTCGACTTCTATGGTTGTTCCTGAGGTAGTCATGATTTATGGGGAGACCATTTTTCTGTTGGCCGTGGATATCTCCTTTCTACACATTCTGATCTGGACAGCCACTCCGTCGCCTTTTGTTATGATCTTCATCCTGAGTTGTGCCCCCTTCTCGGACAGCAGGGCGGGTTTTCTCTTGCGACATCTGATGGCCCTGTTCTTTCATCCATTGTCCATACTGCGCATGCCAGTTGAGCCATCTTCTCTCCGCCTAGTAGCCATCCCTCTTGGCTTGCCTCCGCCTCTTAAGTCGTAGCTCATTGATTCACTTGCCTCCCATCATATGACGAGTAACTCTGGTATTCTTTCTACCTTTCGATCTTCTTCATTTGTTAATTCTATTACTTTAGCTACTGGGACCACCTCTCCTATCTCAAGAGTTGGGGTCGCCTCTTTCGTCTTGACTTTCCTTATCATATTTCTTATGTGTCTAGTTTTCTATTAACTTTCTATTAGTCATTCTACTAATACCGACTAAGGATCTTCATTGTTCCATTACTTTTTCTCCTTCACGTGTCTTTCAGGATCTGACGACTGGGAGGACGATTGGTTCGGGCTGTGAGGTGAACAACTTATATTATTTGGACCAGCCGATGCCTACTGTTGCTTTATGTGCCTCGGTTGATATCTTTCAATGGCATTGTTGTTTAGGACATCCCTCTGTCAATAAGTTGTGCCAATCTGTCCTTCTCTCGAGTCCTGTTGCATCTGTACATTGTGAGTCCTGTGAGTTGGGTAAACATCACCGTGTGTCGTTTCCTCCCTGCTCTGTTCATAGAGTTTCTCGTCCCTTTGAGTTGGTCCATTCAGATATTTAGGATCCTTGTAGAACCTCATTATCTGGTTTCAGATATTTTGTCATGTTCAGGGATGATTATTTGCGCATGACTTTTTGTTGAAAGATAGTGCTGAGGTCTTCTCTGCTTTTCGCACCTTTTACCATGAGGTGTGTACTCAGTATAATTGTTTTGTTCAGTGCTTGTGGACTGACAATGCCAAGGAGTACTTTTCCTCGGCTAATGGTTTCCAATCTTTCCTCATGTCCCATGGTATCCTTCATGAGTCTTCTTGTGCGTATACCCCCCAGTAGATTGGGTTTGCATTGTGGAAGATGAGGACTTTACTTGACATGGCTCGTACTCTTCTTTTTCAGATGAAGGTGAAGGAAGGTTATCCCCTTTCGGCAAGATCACTATGCGCAACGAAACAAAAATGGCATAGAACTTTAATTTTTTTTTCCGATCTTGCAGTTTCCCAAGATCCTAGAGTCTAGATTAGTTAATTATGTTAATTAAACATAAACAAATACCTATTTGAAGAAGAAATCAAGGAACTACGCTATTTGATCTACTCCTCGAACGGTTGCGATCGTTCTGAACACCGCGTACCCTGCAAGTTGAACCTATGGATTCTTTTTCTTTGCTCGGATTATAGTGGATGTGAATAACTCTTATTCACTTAATTAAGGTCTGATCTAATCAATACCTTTATTGTAGAGAGCAGAGAAATTGATTGGAAGCTTTTCTCTTTGAACCTTTTTCAATTGGAAGAGAGATTGAGAGAGAGAGAGAGAGAGGAGTGAAAACAAATTTCCACAAGGGAGGGGAGAGGGGTGGACGAATTTTTTAGTATTCCTACTTGAAAATTCGTTTAGCCCTCTCTCATATTGTAGACACCCCATTTTGCTCTGCTGTAATCAACAAAGAAGTTAGTGTTCTTGTTATTAGTCTTTTTCAGTGTTTTCCATTCCCGTGTTCGTCCCTTATACTTCCTCGATCTTTTCAATCATTTCCGCCATGCTTCGCATTTTTTCCGCTGAGTGTCGAGAGGGGTTATTCACAAGAATCCGAGCGAAGGAATTTGGACCTGTCGGTGGGCCCGCATTGAACATTTGCTTAAATTTGGACCAACCGGGGGGCCCGCATTGTTTTTAATGAAAAATATGAGTTTTGAACTCATTTGGATCCAATGAATAAGATCAATTTCCATGGTGGGCATAGTGTATTTTTGCCAATCTGGTATCGGCCCATTATTGAAAACAATTAAAATTTAAAATTGTGGCTCGTCAAATTGGACAATTTGGATCATCCCATGGGACAAATTTAATGAGCGCGACAAATTTACTCTTTGGTCCATAAATTGGACGATAGGGGCGGCTATTAGGTGAAGACTATGATTTGGTCATTTGAAGAAGATTCCCAAATTCGGTCAACTTGGAATAAAGGGGGATATCATTTTTTGAAAATCATGGAATTTAACCCCAAAATGGAAATTCGTTCAAACATAAGTAGAATAATGGACCCCATGCAATTCTCTTTCCAACACCATGAAACCTTTCATTATGGTTTACCATCTCAAGCCTTCAAGGGAATCTTGCTATTTTGACCATTACCGACGCCTTGGAAATTTTCTAAAAAAAAAAAAGGAAGGCATCGGCTGTCCAAATTGGTAGCCCATTGTTGTTCCAAAGATAAGCAATATTTGTCTATTAGTTGGACAGCCAAGATGGTCTCAATAGGAAGTGTGGAATGATGAAATCAGCAATTTCCATTCTCCTCTAAGTATACTGATGGACATGCTAAATGGGGACGAGGGAAGTTGCTAAAGAAGGTATCTATGATTGGCAATTGCCTGGAAAAAAAAAAAAGAATTTTCCTAACTTGGGGAGGCTACTACAAAGAGGGGAAGAGGCTGATCGATCCGGGGCCGACTCTCGAACAATCCCAGACAAAGCTTCGTTCAGCACTCTTAGTGGAAAAGGAGATGAACCTTGGAGAAAAAGAGCAACATCTCTGCAACCTCCCCTCCGCAGCACTCACGTTTTTCTTTCGATAGCCCTTTACCTCTAGCACTCTCTCTCTCTCTCCATCTCACTCGGTTTGTTTCTTCCTCATCCCTCACTCTATTTTTCTTTCCCCCCTACAGCAATCTCACTCTGTTTTTCTTCCCCCCCTACAGCAACCTCACTCTGTTTTTCTTCTCCTCCATCAACCCTCTGTATCCTCTCCTATGTTTTCTTCCTATCTCCTCTGCACCTTCCCAAATAAGAGCTCTGTATAAAAAAATAAAATAAATTATTATTACATAAAACAGAGTATCGTCTTTTATCTTCTCTCCCTCACCAGCCGAGGCTCCCTCTGTTTTTTATTATTACCATTCTCAACCTCACGTTTTCCATCCCTCCCACTCTCTGTTACCCACGTTTTCTATCTTATTCTCACTCTCTGTTTTTTTTAACTCCCCTCTCACCCTCTGTTTTCATAATCCCCCTCATCTCTCCATATCTCTGACGATCTCTCTGTGTCTTTCTCTCCCTCGGATTCTCTCCATCCCACTCTCACTCTCTCTATTTCTCTCATCTCTGTTCTGTGTCTCATCTCTATTTCTCTCTCTCATTTTCTCTCTCTCTCTCTCTCTCAGTTCCTCTCGTTCACTCTCTCTCTTAGTTTCTCTCAGCTTCTCTCTCAGTTTCTCTGTCTCTCTCTCTCTCTATCAATTTCTCTCTCTCTTTTTATATCTTTCTTCATCTCTATTTCTCTCTCTCTCTCTCTCTCTCACTATCTTTTTCCCCATCCATGGTAAGAAAAATACAGTGAAAAAGAAAATAAAAAAAAAAAAACAAAGAAAAAAAGAAGAGAAAGAAAGAGAAAGCGGAGCGGATCGCACGTCGGCGGGATTTTTCGGACTCTGCGGCTTTTGGATTCGGCGAGGAATTCTATCACAGGTCGGTACCCTATTCTCGGATTTTTCCCGAATCATCTGGTATTTTTTATGTATTTCGCATGGTTTTTAGCATTTAAATGATTTTAACTCAATATTAAATGTGTGTGCTTAAAATCATGATCTGCATGAGTGTTTCAATTCCGTTTCGTCCCAAAATTTAATACAATGATCTGTCTAAATAGAGTAAAATAACTATCTGATCGGATCGGACATTGGATCAAAGGTTTTTCAGAATTTGAGTGAAGAGTAGAATTTTATTTAAAATAATGGCTGAGAAATTGCGAAATTCGAAAAAATAGTCATCTCAGGATGATCTACTTTTTGGAATTTAAAATTTTTCTTGTATTCATCACATCAGAATAAGGTTGGAGGACATTTTCCGGAGTCGTAATTTTCTCGAAAATCATGTTTTAAAAATAGAAAACTCTTCAAAAATATCTTTTTGACGAAGAAAAATAAATTATATACTAAACGGATTCCAAAATTAATGAAATTCCGTGAGAAAATAATAAGATGCCGGTAATTTCTACCATGAATTTTTGAGAATTTTTGGATTCGGTTTGGTATATTATTTTATGCTTTCTTTGAAAATTATCAGATTTTGAGAGAATTTTTACTGACATCAAATCACAGATAAAATTCTCAAAATTTTAAGAGTAGACTTAAATTCTATACTTCTTGTTGTTGTAAAATTTTCAAATGATTTACATCTTTTTTCTTATGGGATGTAGTGTTAATTCATAATCTGGTCTAAAAATTGAAAAATCCGAAATTAATAGTAAATAGTTTCTAAAATTCATAAAAATCTCCCAGCATGCTATTTTTACTTATATCTTACTACTGTAGAAATTTCATTAAATTTAGATTGCTATTTCTAGTAGTTTTTGTGTTATTTTTGTAATCTGGTCAATTAATTGTTAAATCAGAATTAAATATGAGCTTAATGTAAAAATCTGTAGAAATCTTCCAGTAAGCTACATCTCATCATATCTTTCTGCTGTAAAAGTTTCAATTCATTTTGAATTTGTTTGCAATAGTTTCACTTGTAAAATCACTCATATGGTTTAAAATTGATAAAATCCATTAAAATATTGAAATTAATTGAAATTCATCTGAAAATCCCTAAAGTACCTTAAATCTCTGTCACATATTAACTCCTTAATCCATTGAAACAGAAATCTTAGGATCATTAGATTTCCCTGGAAAAATGGCCAGTGCATCCATAATCGTATCTCAATTGCAATCGATCTTTGACAATTTCAATATTTAAGCTATAGCATGTTGTTGGCTCCGAGGTTACTGTCCACGGAAATCCTGAGATATGCCAGGCAATAAGATGCTATAACCTAAGTATTGAATTGCGCAAGGAAAGAGCGCACGATTCCCTTCCTTGGATGCTATTCTGGGCCGAAATTGGTGAATCCTAGAACCATTGGTAATCCTTGAATGTCCGAAAACTGAAAATCCTTGAAATCTGAAATTCATTAACCTCGAGAATTTAAATCGATTTGTCTTGTGTCTTTCGGAACCGTTGGATCGCGGTTTCCGTCGTAAGAACCATTAGAGCCCAATTTAGGAACACTTATGTCAGGTCGTGTCCTAGGTTTTAGGGAGTCTTAGGTTTTAGGGAGTCCTAAAGTTAGGAGTCCAGCCTCATCACGGACGTTTGCTATGGATAGCAACCGTACCATAGGTCTAGTTACACTAATCGCCCAATCTTTCCCTAGGACAAGCCTAGTAAACTAGGATGTAGGTTAACCTACATTAGTCTAAGGAACAACTTGCAATTAGATAAGAATCATATAGCATCTTAGATGAAATCATAGGATAATAAAATCCTCAACTTGAATTAAATAACTTCTCTTAAAACTTTTGAAACAGTCAATCCAGTCTAGGTCGGTGTCTTAGTTGAGTTAGGCATAAGTAGCTTAGCTTAGGTGCACCGAACTACGTCGACTCTGATCCCAGTGAGGCTTGGGTACATACGCAGCTTGGATGTCTGATGGCATACTAACCGCGAGTCGGCTCCACAACAAATTGTGGGGTTTTGTATATTAATCTTCTTGTAAATTATTAATTAAATCACTTAGGATTTTTCCATGAAATTAGAATTCTAGGAGAACTTTCACTTAGATTGAATCCAGACAAATTAATAAATCAAGATACACATTTAGGATTCACATTGAAATTAGATCATAGGATGCATGTCACTTAGTTCGCACATTAACATAGAGTTGAATGAGCCATTTAAAATAAATTTAAAAAAGTTAGCTTTTGGAATCGAAGACCGATTATCGGGCAGGAATGATGCATGTGATGGATAATTCCCCATACCTTCCATTCTTGTAACCAGGTAACGAGTCTAGATTTCTGGTTAGTTATGGGTCCTAGATCCCACATCTAGGTGGCGACTCTGTCACTCTGTTTTGTGTGGAATTCGGATTGCCTTAGTGATCCCAAGTTCACATAAAAGATGAATTAAAATCAATAATAATAAGCACACGCCAATCGCGTGGGTACGAGAGACCAAGAGAAGGCATGGCGGCTCGCGCCCCACCCCTCTCGCGGGATCGGATCCCACAGTTTGGCGACTCTGATGGGGACCACCTAACTTCATTAAAATTTCAAAAGATAACTCATTTGAATTTAATTTAACTGGCTCAAAAAAAACTCTATCTCTTATATGTTTGTTAGATTAGTTTGTTTGTCTTGTTTTATTTTCTCATCACATCTTACTCGAACTTAATCTAACAAAACCTGAAGGCATCATAGATTGCGCGAACTTATTGCACACACTTACATCACTTGCATCTAAACCCTTGCATCTCACATACACACACGTCCTATTTTAGGAACCTGGAGTGTTATCTAGCATGGTTGACTGGGATTTCATCACCTGGTGCCTCTGTGCTAGAGAAGCATTCCACCCTTAGCCTAGTACCTTTATGGTACGTAAACGGATATCTTGTTCACGTACAGATACGCCGGATACTGGTACAGTATATCGAACATGGATTCGCGCTAAGGGGACTCTTGGCCTTACCCCTAGATTAACCCACACATGCATGTAGTATACGAACACATGTGCATCACGTGTGTGAGCCTAGCTTAGGACATCCTACCCATTTGTGTCTAGATTAGGCCGTAGTCCATCTTCCAATGGCTACGATCGGTCCTAGGTACACAAACAAAGTCATAAGTCGAGATCCTCTCTCCACTCCGCTAGATTAGGATTAGGGTTGATGCCTTCAGGTAACACTGATAAAATGTGCGAAGATTAAAAACTTTCCCTTTGGGGTTAGGATGTAAATCCCATCATTTCCAAATATCTCATAGGATTAGTCATTCATGATCTATCCGTTGAAAGCAATCCTATGCTATCTCATCCCATCTCTTGATCGTACGATTTTCAATCTTCTATCATGTGATTCGATTATGTATTCATACTTTCTCTGTACTGGCAGGAACTTATCCCAATCTCGTGTTCATGTAATCTTGATCATTTTCGTATCCCTTTCTTGGCTTATAGGCACAATGTCTACTCGTACAATTTTTGATTGGATCCGTGGTACATTAAGAGAATCTCACATCTATGCCATAAGTGAGCAAGAGAAGAATCTCTTCGGCTATGTGGCAACCATCAAGCTCGATTGGGGATTACTCTATGCCGCATCAGAGTGTTGGGATCCTGATCATCATGTCTTCCGTTTAGGCAACCAAGAAATGTGTCCCACCTTTGAAGAATGGTGTGCCTTATTGGAATATCCTGTGGATGGCCCTCTAGTGAAGCCATCCTATGCTCCAGATTATCGTCCTTTGTTCTTTCGCTTGATGAATAATCCAGATGAATCCATGAACTCTTTCATGAAAGGCCAAGAAGTGTCCATGCAACAACTGATTGACATTTACCCTCCTGTTGGACACATTGGTGCTATTGATATTCAAAAGGCCCGTCGTCGTGCTCTGAGATTCTGTGCCTTTGCTAGGTTCCTCACTGTCCAGCCTTCTCGCTTCGCGTCAGCTGTTCTTTTGGACCTCGTTGATCAAATGGATCATGGTGCCAATCCAATTCCTACTATGCTTGCAGAAACCTTCAATGGATTGGATGATATAGCTCGTCTTCGTGCCAGCTCAGATCCAGGTTCTTATGTTCGCTCTTTCAATAGTTCTTTCTCAGGATGTCCTGCATTACTTCAGGTGTGATTATGCCACAAGCTAAAAATTGCAGCTCCTGTGCATTTTGATCATACGTTATACACCTTCAGTGAATGGCGTCATGATGCTTCTTTCGATCATAAAAGCGATTGGGCTGATTGGTTGAGTTCTCGCCAAGAGGATCTGATTTATTGGCAAATTCCTGCAATCCAAGAAGCTATCTTCAACACTGGAGAAGCTAACTACGTTCACCTTCTTGGTCTCAAAAAGACTTCGTTCTATGTTCCTGTCAGGATTCAGCGTCAGTATGGAAGGGAGCAATCCATTGTGCCTCCCCTTCGTCATTTTTATCCGCCTGAGGATCTCAAGCCCAAGATTGTCAAAGCCGTTTCATCTGCTTGGGATGTCAAAATCATCAATCCTTTAAAAGAGTCAGCTGAGCAAGATTGTCGTCCGAAGAAGAAGTCTAAAAAGAATGCTTAGTTCCATGTTTATTCTTATCCGTTTATCTTTGAAAGAATGAATCATGTACTCAAACTTTAATGATTGATCAATAAAGTTCATCTTTCTTCTCATTATCTTGGTCTATGCGTATATCATCGTCTACTTCTTTCTGATTTTAAAATATGTCTTTCAAATATTTCAGGGCAATAAACATCATAGCTAACCCTACTACTCCTTGGGTTCAGGTCTCTTCGCGATTGGAGAGGAAATCTGTATCCCCGCCACCTTCTCTGAGAACCCCAGCATCACCTTCTTTCCCGTCCTCATCCTCACCAATGGCGGACAACCAAGATGGTCTTCCACCTGCTGCTATTACCGATACTCTTACCTTGATTCTCCAACAGCTTCAAGAACTCAAAGAAGAGAACCGAGTTATCAAGGCTCAGCTTTCTGAGAAGTTGGGATCGTCGTTGTCCAAGGATAAAGGGCCTATGCACCAAGCAGCTACTTCAGCAACACCTGCCCAGCCAGTGTTCATCA
This sequence comes from Tasmannia lanceolata, assembly GCF_043159265.1. Lineage (NCBI taxonomy): Eukaryota > Viridiplantae > Streptophyta > Magnoliopsida > Canellales > Winteraceae > Tasmannia > Tasmannia lanceolata. The sequence continues at coordinate 55,978,454 of NW_027518695.1, read as the reverse complement.
CTATCCCTGATAAAGCCGAAGAAGATTTAGAAAAAGAGCAGTATAGCGAGGATCGCAGTAGGCCTTCTCAGTCCGTGGTTGATAAGACTGTTATGGAGAAATTAGAAAGTCTTACCACGAAAGTTCAGGACATCCAGTTTCAAGACCAGGGTGGTTTTAATCCAAGTGACCTTACACTGTTTCCCGAAATCCGCCTTCCTGCTAATTTTCAAATGCCAGATTTCGACAAATATGATGGTGTGGGTTGTCCAATCACACATTTGCAAATGTTCACCATCATGTGTCAGCCTCAAGGCTTATCTCCTGAGCAAATGGCTCAATTGTTCCCAGTTTCCCTAACCAAGGTTGCTAGGAGATGGTTCATGGTCCTAGACAAGACTCGTTATAGGACATGGAAGGATATCGGTGAACAATTCATCAGGCAATTCAAATATGATGATGGGACGGAAATCACTAGAAAGGATTTAGAGAGAACCAAGCAAGACTCGAGGGAGTCATTTCTAATTTTTGTGAAAAGATGGAGGAGACTAGCAGCCCAGATGATGGAGCGCCCTTCTGAGGAAGAGCAGGTTCAAATAATCATGAAAAATATTTCACCCCAACTCCAGTATCACATGTCGTTGCAATATTATCCAGACTTCAAACACTTCATCGTGGCAGGCACCCAGATAGAGGAGGCTATGGCTCAAGGTGTATTCAACCGTAGCAACCCAAACCCCAGAGATTTCAAAAAATCCCCGCCAGCCCAAGTCAATAGCATTTCTCGTTCCAATGCTCAGTCTTCCAAGTCCCAAGAACCTCTAGTGATGGACTATGCTCAACCCGCAGCCGCACCTCGGCAACAAACCCGGGTAGAATTTACCCCTCTTCCCATTCCATCTTCAGAGGTGCTTAAGCAGTGTCTTGCTTCAGGTCGCATAACCCTACCTGCCATCCGTCCTCCCCCCAATCCTCTACCTGAAATTGGCGAGCTAACCTACACTGTGAGTACCACAGAGGTCCTGGTCATCTTACTGACAACTGCATTGCCTTGAAATATAGAATCCAGAAACTCATTGATGAGAAAGTCATTGCATTCCAGCCAAGACCCAATGTCACCCAAAACCCGCTACCTGGTCATGCTAACCCTCCTGCTGCCGTTAATGCCATAACCATAGGAGATTCTGAGTTTGACCCTCTCACCCTCATATGTGCCTTAGAACCCGTTTCTGAACCCCAAATCATCTTTTGTGATAAGTCATACCCAAGAGAGTCAGTACCTCCCTTGGTAATCACCTATGAGCCACAAGTCCCTCAAATTATCACTTATGATGAGCCTGAATTGGATGAAGTCAGACATGTGACAAGGGGCGAAAGAATTTTCAAACTTGCTGAATTAAGAGTCGAAAATCCAGGGGCATTGGCTCGAGGAGAGGAGCCGCAATATGTGAAAGACCCAGATGATGAGGTTGTGCAGCAGTTGAAGAAAACTCAGGCTGTTATATCTGTATGGGGATTATTGATAGCATCAAAGAAACACAGAGAGGCTGTGTTGAAAGAATTGAATACCACACAGGTATCCTCAGAGATATCTCCGGAGCAACTGGCTGAAGTTGTTGCTCTAACCCAGGCCACCAGGGCCATTAGTTTCTCAGATCAGGAGCTGCCTCCTCAAGGTCGGAATCATGCTAGAGCTCTTCATGTCACTATTGTCTGTGGAGGCAAGAAAGTACCATCCGTGTTGGTAGATGACGGATCCGCCTTGAATGTGTGTCCATTGAGAACTGCCATTACCTTGGGTTTCGGTCCCACTGATTTTGCCGAATCAACCCTTGGTATCCTCGCATATGACAACACCCGCAGAAATGTGGTCGGAGTCCTCACTACCAAGATCGTTATAGGCAGTCAAGAATTTGAGATTGAGTTTCAAGTTATTGATATCAAAGCCTCGTTCAATATGCTTCTAGGACGTCCCTGGTTGCATAAGGAAGGTGCTGTTGCTTCAACCCTTCACCAAAAACTGAAGTTCATCAAAGATGGGAAGTTGTTCACTGTCAGAGGTGACGAAGAGCCAGAAATAGGGCAGATAACAGGAGAAACGTTGATCCTTCCAATCAAAAGCAGATGACTACAATTTGAATGGTTTCGCATTCGATGTTGCTGCTATTTCTTATGAGGATGCCTCTCGGGAGGAGTTGTGTTTGCCGTTTGCCATCAGTCCTGTGGTGGCCAAGATGATGAGAAAAATGAATTACTTCCCTGGTATGAATTTGGGCCGTGATCCAAGCAAGGCATCTCACTGGCGCCCAATCAAAGCAAACCATGGAATTTTCGGTCTTGGATATGTACCTACTGAGGAGGAGGAGGAAGCCATGGAAGAATTGTTGAAATTGAAGGAAGAAGTCCGCCGCACCGGAAGGGTACTCCCAATGGCTACATATTCCTTATCGATGAATGGTCATTTTATCAAAGAAGGTGAGACCTCTACATACTATGGGTTTTCTGAACCATGGTATGACTCAGTGACAGGGATCATGATACCCGGTTTTGAAATATTCAGTGGCCTTGCTCTCCCAGAAACATAACCGCCGATATATTATGTTGAGAAAGCTGTTGAGGACTGGTTAGTCTACCTTGAGCCAGAGGTGCTGGGATCTTTGTTTGAAGAAAATGTGCCTGATGTTGATTGCTATTCTGAAGAACAAGAAGAGACAGATTGTGAAGATGTGCTGGTGGCAGTTATTCAGAGTAATGATAACTTTACTGAACCTCAGAGTCAGATTGCACCTGCAACAGAAAATCTTTCAAACTGGAGTTCTGATGTTTTTCCATCTTATTTTATTGCTAAGTCAAGTCTAGTCAAGTCGATTGAATCAGTGTCAGTGCCTAGTCCAGGCGAGTTATTTTCTGATTTTATTTACTATGTGAATCCTGAGCCTGTTCAGGATGAGTCCAATGATAATGATGTAATTTCTTTCAATTCAATGAAATCTGATTCTCAGTTGTCTCTGTGTTTGCTTCTGACTTTAATAATGATAACACTCCCTCCTCAGACGAGGAAGAAGGGATCGACGAAACTCCCCTTGAATTGCAGCATATGCTCAAACAAGAGGAGGAGCGCCGAGCCCAGCCTCTTAAAGATGAAATCGAAATTATAAATATCGGAACCGAAAGTTTAATACAGGAAATACGAATTGGAAATACTCTATCTTCTGAAGAGCGCGATGAATTAATAAACCTACTTAAGGAATATAAGGAAGTTTTTGCCTGGTCCTACAAAGATATGCCCGGGTTGAGTGAAGACATTGTTCAGCACAAGCTACCTTTGTTACCAGGAATTAAACCTAAAAAGCAGAAGCTAAGGAGAATGAAGCCCGAGTGGGTCTTGAAAGTAGAAGAAGAGGTTACTAAGCAGTTGAATGCTGGATTTCTGCAAGTAGTGGAATATCCAGAATGGCTCGCGAATATAGTACCTGTACCGAAGAAAGATGGGAAGGTGATAATGTGTGTAGATTTCAGGAATTTGAACAAGGCAAGTCCAAAAGATGATTTCCCTCTACCACATATCGATATCCTGGTAGACAATACGGCCGGGCATGAATTACTATCGTTCATGGATGATTTCTCGGGCTACAATCAAATTAAGATGGCACCGAGGACATGGCTAAGACCTCGTTCATTACACAATGGGGGACATATTGCTATCGAGTAATGCCATTTGATCTTAAGAATGCTAGTGCGACATACCAAAGAGCAGCTACAGCTTTACTCCATGACATGATACATAGAGAAGTCGAAGTTTATGTTGATGATATGATTGTAAAGGCCAAGGAAAGGAGAGATCACATCCCGAACCTCAAGAAATTCTTTGAAAGAATACTCAAATACCAGCTTCGCCTGAATCCTAGCAAGTGTGTATTCTGGGTTACCTCCGGTAAGTTGCTTGGATTTATGGTGAGTCAAAGGGGTATAGAGGTGGATCCTCAGAAAATTAAGGCTATCCAGGAGATGCCGCCGCCTAAAACCGAGAAGGAAGTTCGGGGATTCCTAGGAAGGATACAGTTCCTAAGGCGATTCATCGCTCATCTGACATCAACTTGTGAACCTATCTTTAAGCTCCTAAAGAAAAATACTTCCAAAGAATGGACGAAGGAATGTCAGTAGGCCTTTGAAAAGATAAAGCAAAGTTTGTCTGAACCACCGATAGTAGCACCAGTGATACCGGGGCACCCATTGCTGCTTTACTTATCAGTAACAGAAACCACCATGGGTTGTATGTTAGCACAGCAAGATCCAGAAACCAAGCATGAAAAAGCTGTGTATTATCTCAGTAAGAAAATGTTGGAGTATGAAAAAAAGTATACTGTCCTAGAAAAAACCTGCTTAGCTCTGGTTTGGGCTACTCAGCGACTCAGGCATTACCTTCTATCACATAAGGTCTTGCTCCTGTCAAGGATGGATCCTCTCAAATATCTCTTTGAAAAACCAGCCTTGACAGGCAGGACTGCCACATGGTTATTGTTGTTGTCTGAGTTTGACATCACCCATGTAACCCAAAAATCAGTAAAGGGCCGAGCCATTGCTGAGCAATTGGCGGAAGCACCCCGAGAAGAAAATCAGCTTTTCAAGCCGATGTTCCCAGATGAAGAGATCATGATGATAGAAGATGAATATCCAGAAACTAGTTGGACCCTCTATTTTGATGGAGCAGCAAACCAAACAGGGCAAGGAGTAGGGGCATTGCTTGTGTCACCTCGAAATGAGCATGTTCCCCTTGTCGTTAAGTTACAATTTAATTGCACCAACAATATGGCAGAATATGAAGCATGCATTGTTGGGCTTGAGGCTGCATTGGCCTTAGGCATAGAGAATCTTGACGTATATGGAGATTCGAAGCTAATCATTTGCCAAACTCAAGGAGAGTGGAGAACCAAAGAAGAAAAGCTATTGCCATATCATGAATACTTGGATGCTCTTGCTAAACAATTCCAGTGCATCACTTTCAGTTATTTGCCAAGGTTGAAGAATAGATTCGCCGATGCCTTAGCAACATTAGCTTCTATGATTGACATACCTCACAATATGAAGATGAGGCCCATCACGGTTCAAGAGCAATGGGCTCCTGCATATGTTGATGCTATAGAGATAGCTGCAAGATGTCCCAATGGTAAGCCATGGTATACGAACATAAAGAACTACATCTCCGGCCAGGGGCATCCCAATGAGGCGTCGAATAAAGAAATAAGGACTTTGCAGAGATTGGCAGCTAATTTTGTCATTTGTGGAGGGGAGTTGTATCGACGGTCTTTCGACGGAATTCAACTCTTATGTGTCACTGAAGATCAGGCAGAAGAAATTCTCGCAGATATTCATGAAGGGGTGTGTGGGGCTCATATGAATGGAAAGATGCTGGCAAAGAAGATCCTACGTCTGGGGTACTATTGGCCAACATTGGAAGCAGATTGTCATACATTTGTGAAGAAATGCTATAAATGTCAAATATATGCGAATCTCATCCATGTACCACCCACCGAATTGCATTCTCTTACCTCTCCTTGGCCGTTTTCAGTATGGGGAATTGACATCATTGGCAAGATTTCTCCTAGGTCATCTAATGGTCACGAGTACATACTCGTTGCAATTGACTACTTCACCAAGTGGGTCGAGGCCGCTTCTTACGCAAAGCTTACATCCGCATCAGTTGCTAAATTCATACGCACCAATATCATTTGCAGATATGGAATTCCCCATGAACTCATCTCAGATGACGGATCTCATTTCAAGAAAGAAGTAAACGCTCTTTGCGAAGAGTTCAAGATTAAGCATCATAAATCCTCACCTTATCGGCCGCAGACGAATGGGGAGGTGGAAGCTGCAAACAAAAATGTCAAGACTATCATTAGCAAAATGTCAGAAACTTATAAGGATTGGTCGAATAAGTTACCGTACGCCTTATGGGCTTACAGAACATCAATTAGAGCTTCAACTGGGGCAACCCCTTACTCTCTTGTTTACGGGATGGAAGCAGTGCTACCTGTTGAGATCCGTGTACCTTCGCTTCGAGTATTGACTGAGGTTAAGTTGCCAGAAAATGAATGAGCAGATGCCAGATATAAAGAGTTGAACATGCTAGATGAGAAGAGGTTAAAAGCGCTTTACCATGTGCAGGGTTACCAGCGCAGAATAGCCCGGGCTTTTAATAAAAAGGTTAAGGTCAGAGATTTAGAAGAAGGCAATCTTGTTCTGAAAGAGAATCGAGCACCAGTGTTTGACCCAAGGGGCAAGTTCAAACCAAATTGGTCAGGACCATACATTGTGGACCAAATCTTACCCGGAAAAGCCGTCAAGCTCCGTAATTTAAATGGAGAAATATTGCCAGAACCAACAAATCTTGATCAACTCAAGAGGTTCTATGCTTGAACACTAGAAGGCCGTCTTTTGGCCGAATAAATCCCAAATTCATAACCCAAAATTTAAAAAATATATATATAACCTTTTGCAAACCCTTTTGAGCCTAAATAAAATTTTCCTTCAAAACCCAATATACTAGGGGCATCCGCCCTGAACTACGCATGACCTGATCCCTACATTGGGGTACGTAGGCAGCTCGGTCAAACCGAGTTCGGTTGCTTCAAAAGAAGAAATTCAATCATTCCAAAAAGAAGTTGAAAAGAAAAAAGAAAGAAAAAGAAAAAATTCATGCAAAAAAAAGAAAAGAAAAGAAAAATTAAAATACCCTCAAACTAGGGGCATTCGCCCTGAACTACGCATGACCCGATTCCTACACTGGGATACGTAGGCAACCTGTTCACCGGTTCGGTTGAACTTTTGCAAAACCTTAAGCCATTCTTTTAAAAAGCCCTACCTCACCTATAAAGTCCTTTTGGTGTTCAAGTAAAAAGAAATAGAAAAAAAAAAAATGGAGCTTGAAGATCCGCTAGATTGAAAACCTGAAAAGGCGATCTAGGCAAAATTTAGGATCATTCCCCTGCTAAGTTGAAAACCTGAAAAGGCGGCTCAGGCAAAAGTTAAGGGGGTGGCCTGCTGAGTCGAAAACCTGAAAAGGCGATTCAGGCAAAAGTTAAGGCCGAGCGGTCCGTCAAGTTGAAAATCCAAAAAAGGAAGACTTGGGCGTGGTAAGACTGGATTCACGCCAAAAGAATTATATCGGTCTCTGAACTCGCGGTAGGTCAGCCAAAGCTAATAAACAATGATTCTCAAAACTAGGGGCATTAATTTCAAAACAATCCGAAAGATGATAGAAAGATATATGAAGTATCACTGTCTTAAAAATAAGTGAAGAAGTTTATCAATGGAGAAACATTCTTTAAAAGAGGCTAGCCTAACCCAAAAGAAAATACTGATAAGTCAGAAGCACCACGAGATTACTTGAGTAATCTTTCTTATTTTATCTTTTATTACAAATGTCTGTGGTTCTATTTTTAGAAAATTTTTTACAAATTCTATCTTAAAAATTGTTGTAGGGTGCAATCACTCTGAAGGCAGGTTCATTAGCAGGTTCTGAGAAACTTGGAAAAAGGTGACACTGTCACGAATGGCGAAGATCTTTGAAAGAATAATCTCTGGTCAATGAATAGAAGAAGGTTAGAATGCCTCAAACTGGGGCAGGTTGCTAATGAAGTGGCATCCCATATTTAAGCCCTGAAAGTCCTTTGCTGCATGGTGTTATTAAATCCTTTGATTCTAAAGTTGTTAATTGGAAATTTCGATTTCTCTCAAAGCTCAAATCATCATATCTCTCTGAATCCATTTGAAAATAATATTTTCTCTTTGAGCATCATACAAATCTGATGTCTCATTTTCTTGGAATCTGTACAAATACGGTATTTCATTCTCTTCGAGTCCATACAACTATGGTCTCTTATTCTCTTTGAGCATCACACAAATGTGATATCTCATTTCCTTGGAATCCGTACAAATACGGTATTTCATTCTCTCCGAGTCCATACAACTATGGTCTCTTATTCTCTTTGAGCATCACACAAATGTGATATCTCATTTCCTTGGAATCCGTACAAATACGGTATTTCATTCTCTCCGAGTCCATACAACTATGGTCTCTTATTCTCTTTACGCATCACACAAATGTGATATCTAATTTCCTTGGAATCCGTACAAATACGGTATTTCATTCTCTCCGAGTCCATACGACTATGGTCTCTTATTCTCTTTGAGCATCACACAAATGTGATATCTCATTTCTTTGGAATCCGTACAAATACGGTATTTCATTCTCTCCGAGTCCATACGACTATGGTCTCTTATTCTCTTTGAGCATCACACAAATGTGATATCTCATTTCCTTGGAATCCGTACAAATACGGTATTTCATTCTCTCCGAATCCATACAACTATGGTCTCTTATTCTCTTTGAGCATCACACAAATGTGATATCTCATTTCCTTGGAATCCGAACAAATACGGTATTTCATTCTCTCCGAATCCATACAACTATGGTCTATTATTCTCTTTGAGCATCACAGAAATGTGATATCTCATTTCCTTGGAATCCGTACAAATACGGTATTTCATTCTCTCCGAGTCCATACGACTATGGTCTCTTATTCTCTTTGAGCATCACACAAATGTGATATCTCATTTCCTTGGAATCCGTACAAATACGGTATTTCATTCTCTCCGAGTCCATACAACCATGGTCTCTTATTCTCTTTGAGCGTCACACAAATGTGATATCTCATTTCCTTGGAATCCGTACAAATACGGTATTTCATTCTCTCCGAGTCCATACAACTATGGTCTCTTATTCTCTTTGAGCAACACACAAATGTGATATCTCAGTTCCCTCCGAATATCCATTCGAAAATGGTATCTCATGCTCTCGTTGCCCGTTTGTGAACGGCACTGCAGCAGGATTTCTTATTGCGTTCCAAGTCTAGGATTTCATCTAGTGTCTTGCATTATATTAGGTTGCATTGTGTTTAGGGAGTCTGTTGTCGATTAAAGCTACGCAAAATGGCACTGTCAATTTTGCTTTGTGTACCTAGGACCGATCGTAGCCATTGAAAGATGGACTACGGCCTAATCTAGACACAAATGGGTAGGATGTCCTAAGCTAGGCTCACACACGTGATGCACATGTGTTCGTATACTACATGCATGTGTGGGTTAATCTAGGGGTAAGGCCAAGAGTCCCCTTAGCGCGAATCCATGTTCGATATACTGTACCAGTATCCGGCGTATCTGTACGTGAACAAGAGATCCGTTTACGTACCATAAAGGTACTAGGCTAAAGGTGGAATGCTTCTCTAGCACAGAGGCATTAGGTGATGAAATCCCAGTCAACCATGCTAGATAACACTCCAGGTTCCTAAAATAGGACGTGTGTGTATGTGAGATGCAAGGGTTTAGATGCAAGTGATGTAAGTGTGTGCAATAAGTTCGCGCAATCTATGATGCCTTCATGTTTTGTTAGATTAAGTTCGAGTAAGATGTGATGAGAAAATAAAACAAGACAAACAAACTAATCTAACAAACATATAAGAGATAGAGTTTTTTTTGAGCCAGTTAAATTAAATTCAAATGAGTTATCTTTTGAAATTTTAATGAAGTTAGGTGGTCCCCAGCAGAGTCGCCAAACTGTGGGACCCGATCCCGCGAGAGGGGTGGGGCGCGAGCCGCCATGCCTTCTCTTGGTCTCTCGTACCCACGCGATTGGCGTGTGCTTATTATTATTGATTTTAATTCATCTTTTATGTGAACTTGGGATCACTAAGGCAATCCGAATTCCACACAAAACAGAGTGACAGAGTCGCCACCTAGATGTGGGATCTAGGACCCATAATTAACCAGAAATCTAGACTCGTTACCTGGTTACAAGAATGGAAGATATGGGGAATTATCCATCACATGCATCATTCCTGCCCGATAATCGGTCTTTGATTCCAAAAGCTAACTCTTTTAAATTTATTTTAAATGGCTCATTCAACTCTATGTTAATGTGCGAACTAAGTGACATGCATCCTATGATCTAATTTTAATGTGAATCCTAAATGTGTATCTTAATTTATTAATTTGTCCGGATTCAATCTAAGTGAAAGTTCTCCTAGAATTCTAATTTCATGGAAAAATCCTAAGTGATTTAATTAATAATTTACAAGAAGATTAATATACAAAACCCCACAATTTGTTGTGGAGCCGACTCGCGGTTAGTATGCCATCAGACATCCAAGCTGCCTACGTACCCAAGCCTCACTGGGATCAGAGTCGACGTAGTTCGGTGCACCTAAGCTAAGCTACTTATGCCTAACTCAACTAAGACACCGACCTAGACTGGATTGACTGTTTCAACAGTTTTAAGAGAAGTTATTTAATTCAAGTTGAGGATTTTATTATCCTAGGATTTCATCTAAGATGCTATATGATTCTTATCTAAATGCAAGTTGTTCCTTAGACTAATGCAGGTTAGCCTACATCCTAGTTTACTAGGCTTGTCCTAGGGAAAGATTGGGCGACTAGTGTAACTAAACCTATGGTACGGTTGCTATCCATAGCAAACGTCCGTGATGAGGCTAGACTCCTAACTCTAGGACTTCCTAAAACCTAAGACTCCCTAAAACCTAGGACACGACCTGACATAAGTGTTCCTAAATTGGGCTCTAATGGTTCTTACGACGGAAACCGTGATCCAACGGTTCCGAAAGACACAAGACAAATCGATTTAAATTCTCGAGGTTAATGAATTTCAGATTTCAAGGATTTTCAGTTTCCGGACATTCAAGGATTACCAATGGTTCTAGGGTTCACCAATTTTGGCCCAAAATAGCATCCAAGGAAGGGAATCGTGCGCTCTTTCCTTGCGCAATTTAATACTTAGGTTATAGCATCTTATTGCCTGTCATATCTCAGGATTTCCGTGGACAGTAACCTCGGAGCCAACAACATGCTACGCTTAAATATTCAAATTGTCAAAGATCGATTGCAATTGAGATACGATTATGGATGCACTGGCCATTTTTCCAGGGAAATCTAATGATCCTAAGATTTCTGTTTCAATGGATTAAGGAGTTAATATGTGACAGAGATTTAAGGTTCTTTAGAGATTTTCAGATGAATTTCAATTAATTTTAATATTTTAATGGATTTTATCAATTTTAAACCATATGAGTGATTTTACAAGTGAAACAGTTACAAACGAATTCAAAATGAATTGAAACTTTTACAGCAGCAAGATATGATGAGATGTAGCTTACTGGAAGATTTCTACAGATTTTTACATTAAGCTCATATTTAATTTTGATTTAACAATTAATTGACCAGATTGCAAAAATAACACAGAAACTACTAGAATTAGCAATCTAAATTTAATACAATTTCTACAGTAGTAAGATATAAGTAAAAATAGCATAATGTGATATTTTCCTGAATTTTAAAAACTATTTACTATCAATTTCGGATTTTTCAATTTTTAGACCAGATTATGAATTAACACTACATCCCATAAGGAACAAGATCCAAATCATTTGAAAATTTTACAGCAATACAAAATATGGAATTTAAGACTACTGTTAAAATTTTGAGAATTATATCTGTGATCTGATGTTAGAAAAAATTCTCCCAAAATCTCTTAATTTTCAAAGAAAGCATAAAATAATATACCAAACCGAATCCAAAAATTCTCCAAAATTCATGGTAGAAAGTACCGGCATTATATTATTTTCTCACGGAATTTCATTAATTTTGGAATCCGTTTAGTATATAATTTCTTTTTCGTCGTCAAAAAGTTATTTTTGAAGAGTTTTCTAGTTTTAAAACACGATTTTCGAGAAAATTACGACTCCGGAAAACATCCTCCAACCTTATTCTGATGTGATGAACGCAAGAAAAATTTTAAATTCCAAAAAGTAGATCATCCTGAGATGACTATTTTTTCGAATTTCGCAATTTCTCAGCCATTATTTTAAATAAAATTCTACCCTTCACTCAAATTCAAAAAAAACCTTTGATCCAATGTCCGATCCGATCCAATAGTTATTTTACTCTATTTAGACAGATCATTGTATTAAATTTTGGGATGAAACGGAATTGAAACACTCATGCAGATCATGATTTTAAGCACACACATTTAATATTGAGTTAAAATCATTTAAATGCTAAAAACCATGCAAAATACATAAAAAATACCAGATGATTCGGGAAAAATCCGAGAATAGGGTACCGACCTGTGATAGAATTCCTCACCGAATCCAAAAGCCGCAGAGTCCGAAAAATCCCGCCGACGTGCGATCCACTCCGCTTTCTCCATCAGGTACGCAATTGGATTGCATGATTAGTTTTTCCCATTTTTTTTGGTAAGGGAAAAGTTTCTATTAGTTGTAGTAGCTACAAACTTACATGACTGCACATAATAAATTCAGATATTGGGTGTGTTTGATCAAGCAAAATTTTTCTTGTTTTGTTATTCTGCAATTGATTGCTTGATCATGTCTTGTAAAGAGAACTCAAACCACTAGATTAATTCTATACTAATATGTATTCTGCTTTCTGTACTTCAATTTCACCTTTTATGCTGATAATGCTATGATCTTTTCCTTTTCTTCTATGAGATGAAAATCGATGAATTTATTTATATTTCAGTTACAGTAGTTACTTTAGAATTCCTCTAGTTTCCTTAGATCCTCTACCCTGTGGTATGTTTCATTGTGCTTAATTGATGCCATTATGGCACTATCTTGTGTTCAGGTCATATGACACCTAACCACCTATGAGTTAATTTAGTAGTTAACCTATTTTCCTATCAGGTAACTTTCTGCGTCACATGTATTAGTGCTTTCCGCAATGGCGCTCCAACAAAAATCCTCCACCCTAGTGGGTACTAGAGCTTTTCAAGAACACATGGGTGCTTATAGAAATGAAAATCCCAGATAGGATATGAATGAGTTTAGCTCCCTCTTATTTATAGAGGTTTCCCTCCCTTTACATTTAAATCCTTACTCAAATCCCCTCAAACTCTCAATATTACAAGTGTACCCTACATATAAGCGCACACTGCTAAAGGGAAATTACAAGTAATGTCACTTAAGGTTTATTAAATTCGTGTCCTTACACTACTAATACTAATAGAGTAGGCCCCTTCAAGACTTTGGCAAGGACTTGGTCCCCATCTTCCTCTCCCCTTAGAAAAGAGCTTGACTACAAGCTCGGCTCAATCCTGATAGAAGGGGTAAAGACTTAGTTCATTGGGAAAATTGGGAGGTCATCCCTCCATACTCGGTCAGAGCAAATGTGGGATGCTGGTGCAGGGATAAAGGACATAGCTCTCTATGTTAAGCCCCTTAATCCAGGGCCTGTCACATATGTCGACTCAGTCACATCTGCCCTTTAATGCCCACCACCAACTAAGCCGAGGCGGTGGCTTATAGTGTCTGTCATAGTTTTAAAACTCCCCCGCATCATCGTTGACTCCCTGAGTCGACTCCCATTTCCCTTGGTTGCGTTCCGTGATTTGCACTGCATTCCACATTTTGTCGTACGAAGTCAATATGACTCCTAAGTTTTAACCACGCCAACCGAGTACTCAACTGCATTCTTGGCTGCGTCCGCGTCTAGCCGACAAAGATTTTTCTTGCCTGCATTTTGACCCGCATCGGCATTTTTAAACATTGGTGTTGTCACTTTCCATAAATGCTCTACTCATATCTGCTCTATCTTTCTCCACGTAAATCGTAGGTCTCTGCCATGATAGGGTCAGCTTTAGAAATGGGTCCTGATAGAAAGTAACTGCTACATCCACTGCCCACTCATCTTGCTCAATATGGCTGCCTCTGCAGTATGATATGTGCTCTTGCTCATCATGACGTAACATGGAGGAAGAATTCTCTTTGGCGCGACCTTCTATAATGGGCTCATGCTTAAGGCCGTGCTCTGGCTCATGGCTACAATCATGGTTTTAAATTTCCTTGAAATTTTCTCGAAATGATCATAATGTTTCCATTTCCATCTCCATCAAAACAAAATTTGCATGATTTCCTTTTATGCCATTATTTTCCCTAAATTTTGACTGAAATTCTTAAATGGGATTTGCTAGGGACCATCGCAAAAAGCATTTCGCGGAATGACTGTTGCATGAAAGTGCAGCTACCTCAGATGAATTGAATGAATACGACAAAATTTGGGCCCATGTGGCTGCACTCTCATGCAACAGCTATTCTGCGAATTGCCTTATGCGATGGTGGAAACGATGGAAAATCCCTTCTCAAAATTTGACTGTAATTCCCAAAATTTGAGCAAAATTCAACCGAAATGGTGGAAACGACAAAAAAAAGAAGGAAAGTTGTTAATATTTGCGTTCCATTTCATTTCATTAATGTGGAGAATGATATTTGGTAGGCAACTTCATTGAAATGCACCACAAAGTAACCGTATCTTATGCATGGGATGTCAGATGGGATGGGACCAATAATACCTCTTAACACCGTGTGGTATTGACATAGAGTTGGGGTCCATATAGGGGTAACTAGTGCGTTCCATTTCATTTCATTAATGTGGAGAATGATATTTGGTAGGCAACTTCATTGAAATGCACCACAAAGTAACCGTATCTTATGCATGGGATGTCAGATGGGATGGGACCAATAATACCTATTAACACCGTGTGGTATTGACATAGAGTTGGGGTCCATATAGGGGTAACTAGTCATTGTACTTTCTTATACTTCTTTACATTGTACTTCTTTATTTACTTTATTGTTCTAGACATGCATGACAACACATGTCATTAGGTGTTCGATGTGATTAGGCCATTATTATGGATGGTTTTGTTGATTCTGTGATGGTTTCTAGTATGTATTTGTGATTATTCTAGCATTTTCCGAAGTTTCATCTTAAAATTTCATCATTTGCACGTGTTTTTTTTTAAAGATTAAAAAATTCATCATTTGCATATGTTTCCATATGTTTCTGTGATTTTACAAGATTTCCACCGACATTTCCACCGAAACAGAAATGTTTATGTTTCCGTGCCGACCGAAACCAAAATTTAAAACCTTGGTTCCAATGTGTCTCATCAGTGCAAACCTCTACCATCGTCTTACTAATCTCATCGTGAACAACTGACTCAGCCTGCTCATCAGTAAGATCCATATGTTTCTCAGTATCAATGGGCTCCTCTAATGGTGCTTCAAATGAATCCATTGCTGAAGTAGGCGCCTCAATCTCTCCTCAATCTCTCCAGAATCCTTAACAGAAATCAGATCCTCTATCTGCTCTCTCAACGCCTCCTGATGCAATTCCTCCTCACCATTAGTCTCTACTATGTATCATTAGCCTCATCTGTTGGAATAGAAGATGTCTGTGCGAGACTCAGTTGCCTATGTAAATAAGACAAGGTCTTGGTCCACTTTGCCTCACTCGGGGTTCATTGCTCTTGCCTGGCCTTAGCTTCTCGTTTCCACTTCAACCACAACTCCTCAAATTCTTTTTGTTTAGCTTCTTCTTCTTGTCTCCACTTAACCTCTTGCTCCCTACGTCGAACTTCTGCCTTGTGCCATTGCCAATAGACGGAGGGTGCATAAAGTCTCAAGAAATGGTCTCGAACCTCTTCACATCAAGGAAGAGAAGAGCGGCCCTATTTGTGGTGTTCCTTCAGTAAATTGACCCATGAAAGCTTAGCATCATGCTTCATGGTTTCTCGGACATGCCATATTCTCTCATGATGGTTTCTACTATAGTACTAATGATACTCCTCAAGAGCATCTATCCATCGTACACAAGTGGCTTCACAATCAGCATAGGTGTGTGTAACTGGCGTCATAATATGGCACATAAGGTGGAGCCATCGCTGGTGGGTATCAAATTAATATACCAACTCTCAATGCTAGAATCAATGGGGTCATGAACCACCTCATACCATAGCCACACAGCTGCTAGGTCTTAATGAACAAGTTAGGACTGCCCAAATCACTCTAGTTAAAGACTTTGTCAAGATTGCACTTTGAAGATTGAATTGTCCTTCTAGCTAGCAGCTATGATGATGTTTGCACCATAGGATTGATTGTCATTCTCCAATCTTTCTTGCAGTCAACCTTACAAAAGTTCAGAAAATGATGAAGGTGGATAAGAATCAGTGCTGCTGGCAGGTCAATTTTGAAGCCTAATCCCAAGCTTTGTCCATTGCTGGGGAAGATGACAATCAGTGGTTGAAATTACAGCAGCGTGAGAGAGATGTCTTTTGGCTGAAAATCTACTGGATTCTGCCCTTTGCCTGTCCCAAATCAACGGAAAAGACAATGAAGCTTCAAATCTAAATTTTCTGTAAAGCTGAAACCAAAAATGCACAAAACTCGTTACCCGCTGCACGAGGTTTATGGGTGATTGCGTGCATCCATAGGGATTAGTCCCATGCTAAAAATGGGGTGGGGATACCGTATGTCATAAAAGAAGAAGAAGGAAAATGCACAAAACCTGCCAATCACATGGAATCACAACTGCCAATGCAGACTAGGAAATTATAATGCAATTCTAGAATAAAGAAATGCAGTCCGGTTGATCTTCTCCAACCAACACTTCCAAATTCCCACGCGAAGTAACTAATGAAAAAAATCTGCTGCTCTTTCAACGAAGATAGACACTGTGAATTGAGCTAGGCTTCCTGTTCTATTGTAGTTTTGCACTAACCTCTTGTATCTAGATTTTATCAACTAGATTTTAGTTCTTGCATGCAATTCCACTACTAGGCAACAGAATATAAACCTGGAATATTGCAGGAGGTGTATACACACCAGGTCTTTATGATTTTAATGCTATAAGAAGTGGAATGGAGCCAGCTAAGTGCAACAGAGAATGAATACACGATTCTGTAGCAGAAATTCCATTACTAATGATTGCTAATTTTGATGCATACACCAGTGTCGTAAATTTGCCCAAAATTGTATCAATTTGGAATGAACTCTTAACTCCAGACAAGGAAAAAATTCTAAAATTCCAGACCCAACTATTCTGTGTGTTCTTAGGATCTGCAAGAAGTAGACAAAACCGTCTTTCATTGAATGGAGAAAAATCTGGAACGACATGGACGAACAGTAAAGGCAGCTTCTGCTTCCTCTTTTCAAATTGAAGTCCTTCGAGCAATACTCACGAACAGGGAGGAAAAACCTCTCTAATCCTTTGCTGAATCCATTTCAGTTACATGCAGAATCATTCACTAGTGATAATTCAAAAAAGAAAAAAAAGTGGAAGAAAAGGAAGGCACGAACAGTAATACCTCGAATTTCAGCTTCTTTGTTGTTTTTTCGACCTTCAAGCATAGGAACAGAAATAGGGCAGATCTTTTCGTGTTGGAACGTCCGTCAGCTATGTGCTCTGGCAACAGATCTTCACATGAGTTCTTTCAAATTGAAGCAGAAGCTGGCATTCCTTGTATTCCATGATTCAGCGAGGTGAGAAAACTCAGTGGAAATTCGTGAAAAAGGACTGAAATTCGTGAAGAAGGCTTAAGATGGGGATAAACGAATAGATTTCATTGTAAATCTATTGGATAACTGAATTTTGTGGAGAAATACACACTTCCGTGAATTAAAAGGACAAAACAACATCATGTCACTCATGCTTATCATTGACAAGGAGAAAATGAAGACATGAAGGGAAGAAAACCTAAATGGCGGTATTTTTTGACTTTATTGTTTCAAAAAACACAATTTCACATGCAATTTGTGAAAAAACTTGAAGAAATTGATGAATCAAGGAGCAAACAACAAATTGAAACTCGAATTTTCCAACAATTGGAGAAATTTTTGAAAATTTCAAAAATGGAGAGAAATTGATGAAAAAATTGGGGAATTCGAAATTGCTTGGGAATTTGAGAATTTTTGAGCAATTTCTATTGAAAAATGACAAATGATCCAATGCACTCAAGAAATCAAATATGAAGATTTTGCACAATCACAGGAAGAAATTGAATGGAAATTTGAGTTTCGGATCGCGGAGAAATTTGAATTTTTCTGGATCTGGCTTTGATGCCAAATTTGATGTAGACTTCTGCGGGAAAACAATTCAAGATTAGAGAGAATGGGAATTCCTTCTCAGATATGAAATTCTATGGTCATGCCTTGAATTTCTTGAAAATGTGTAGAAATTTAGGAAAATGTGATGGAATTTAATAAAGATCAGCTCTGATACTAAATTTGATGTAGACTTTTTGAAGGTCTACTTTTGAAATTGAAAATTGTAACAAGAATTGAGCAACGACAAGCACGAGCAAATGATTGAAATGAAAATTCTGCTCAAAAGTCCTAAAACATGTATGTTGCTGGAAAGTGCAGGAAATGAGCAGAAGATGCAGAAAATTGACTGAAAATAGATGAAGAACAACAAGATAATGATCAAAACAAGAACACAATAATAGAAACTGAAATTTTATTCGATTTTTGATTGAAAAAGAACAAGAAATACTTAGCTTGTCAATGAACTCATGCTAAGAGGAAGAAGAGATCGAAGGCCTTCAATGAGTAGGAATTCCTCACATCACACTTTGATCTTCTTACAAGCTTCATCTTCTCCTTCCTCAAGCTTGGGTTACAAATCCTTCTCCCAAAATTAGCCAAAACTCCTCAAAACTCCCTAAATGACTAAATGAGTAGCTCCCTCCTATTTATAAAGGGGTTCCCTCTCTTTACATTTAAATCCTTGCTACAAGGCTCCTCAAACTCTCAAATATTCCAAGTGTCCCTACACTACTACTAGAGTAGGCCCTTCAACACCTTGGTCGGGACCCGGTCCTCATGATCGAACCTAATCTCCTATCAACTAACTTTGAGCGTCAGATGTATTAGTGCTTTCTGCAATGGCTCTTCGACAAAAACCGTCCACCTTGGGGTTATTGGAGCTCTTCAAGCACACGTGTGTTTATTGAAAGTTGAAACACAAACCCTAAATAGGATATGAAGGAAGGATCAAACAAAGAATCCACTCGATCCTTAAACTCAACGTATGTCTGGTTGCCTTGCTTAAATGTATCTTTCCTCCATCCTTTTTGCCGGATCATTGAAAGTGCTTTATTCATCTTAAAAATCTTCTAAAGGACCAATTCCAGCACACCTTGTTGCCCTCTGAGTAATACAACCGAGCCATCATCATATGTTTGTTTATCACAAGCACGTGTAAACCTGAGAAATGATCCTTTAATAGAATCTCGACGGTTAATATCCTCCCAAAATCTGATTTCATTGCCCGTATCTATGCTGAATTTAATTCCCTCGTTGGGTTTATTAAAAACCTTGCATATGGATCTCCTTGCATACAGATCTCCATGTGTGAATTTTTCCATGATCTCCTTGCCACCGGAAAGAGCCTCCTTTTCTTCCCCATTTCTCAACAGCATTTACCAAGTCGGGCCCAATTCTTTCATTTGAAATTGCCACTTGGTGCAGCAGAAATGAAAATTACAAGTTTTAAACTCAAATTAAAACCCAAAAAACCCAAGCACATACCCAAATAAAAGCCAATAGATGGACTAGGGTATGGTGCTGTTTCCAAGACAAACAACAAATAAAAGGCTAAAAATCCTTTTATATACTTCAGCTTTGGTATGGGCTGAAGTCTTGGTCGACCATCCGCTTAGTGCTTCGAGAGGCACTAGAAGTCTTTCCTTGTCTGTGATGGCCTTTCTGATGTGCGGATTGCCCAAGTTTTGCTTCAACTTTATTGGCTAATGGAAAATTGTCATTAACAGTCCAAATTTGTTTGGTGGCAAGCTCATTATGAGTTTGAATCCGAATGCTTCCAACATTGCAAGCAACAAGTTGCTGTTCAGTTCAACTAGGCCTACTCTTCTTATCTTGAAAAATTCATCTGTACTCTTCCACTCTTCATCTGTACCGGTTCAGCAAAGCTTGTGCATAATTGGCCGATAGAAACCTTTACCTGATCATCTCTTTAATATCGTTGAATTCAGGGTAGTCCTTGTCAACCTCCCTTGACTGTTGTTGACACCTAATTGATAAAGCTCCTATACGTTTGGCCTCGACAAACTTGACCTTCTGATCTTCATTCATATCACACCAATCAATAAAATTCTCCTCTCATGAGCCTATCTTAGAAAGTTTATGAGTGAATCGAAAGTTTCTGAGTGAAGCTTTCCATGGAAATCAGCCACATCAACTATGACTCATCTCTTCATCTCAAAAGAATCAATATTCAAAGCAACTCTGCTATCCACAAAATTCAACTCCAGTAGCATGTTGGTTGAATTTGAGGTCTTTCGCATCAAAGATGTCATCCTATACTTTGGTATGATGAGTTTGGTTTCCAAAATTGCTCCATGCTGATTTTCACCAAAATCGAACCCTTTTTCTACCTCTCCTTTCGTTGGGGCTTGAACTCCACCTTGGACACGTCTCGTTGATTGATGGAATTCTCTAAAGGATTGTCGGCTTTAATATTTTGGCCTCGTTCAATCTTTGATACAAAAGTTGATTCTCATTTATAACCCAATCTATTTTTCTTGTTGACAACTCTGCCTATGTTGTTAGGGCATTAATAGTTTCACTAATCGATATTGCCTCTGCCACCAATAAAACTTCTACGACTACTATTTTTCATAGGCATATTACCAAATAAAGTTCTATGATCAAAATTGTTCTCTTACCAATTATGGTACACCAAATATATCAATTAAAATTTTTAAAGTTGATTCAAACTCATAAGGATGACCCCCACTTCATGTGATAAAACAGTAAGGACATTAAGTGGCATGCTATGAACACATATGAGTAGGAAATCTCTCTCTCTCTCTCTCTCTCTCTCTCTCTCTCTCTCTCTCTCTTCCTCCTCCATCTCTCTCTCTCTTCCTCCTCCATCTCTCTCTCTTCTTCTTTATTGGGTCTTGCAATAGAGAAGTTGAACAACAAAAAAATGTGCATGTTGAACAACTCATCCTATTATTCATTCCAAGAGAGAGCATGAGAGAGGGAGGAAGCAATGTATAGGGCATAATGTTTCCCTATTCAATTATGTCTGCTGAATCAATTGGTGGGAAAAATATTTGCAGAGGCGTCGTTGGGTGCTATTTATAGAGAGACTGATAAGGCACCCCGTGCGATTCTCGGGGAGAACAAAATGTAAAACAGAATGTTTATAAAAGAAAATTGGGCCATTTTTCTGATGTAAAACAGAAAAAAATGAATAGGGAAACTTTCTACATACATACACAGATTATGTAAAAAGAGTTGTTAGTACACTAGAAATATTAGTATTGCCTATGTGGAAAGGACTACGTAGTCATAGATCCAAAAAGGAAAAAAGATGAGACAACTAATATAAGTATCATTTGTTTAAATTTGTGAAAATTTGCATTGTTCTGTGAATGCATTTACATACATCCATAGACTAGTATTTCGGACCCATGCTATGTATGGGTGTAAAATGGTGGGACCACCCCATTGAAGAAAATTGTGCGTCCCATCCTAATGCAGAGGTTTGCGTATAGATGGTGGGCCTACCCTCTCCGAGCAAACAGTGAAAACTTGAATCCAAAAAAACAGAAAAAAAAATTAAGAAAAACCTTACCTTTTGGGGACTGTCATTTGGATGGCTTTCATGGTGGGAACTTTTGTACAGCCCCCTGTTTCCGAATGAAGAAAAGAGAAAGATAGCAAGAAAAAGCATGAATTTTCATTTCTTGGCTCAGATCACATACGATCTTGGCTCTGCTTATCCTCCGTCGATTATAATCTGGCATGTTCCTTTGTAGGAGAGTGTACTTTGATAAATTGAGATATAGAGAAAAATGATGTAGGTTTATAAATTGATGGGGTTTCAACTCAACAAATTTTTTTATCAGGGCCTATGTGGTAGATTACAATGAATTTAGAGAAAAATGTAGGTTCATCGGATTTCATCTCAACAATTGATTTTTTTACAAGGGCCTACGTGACAGATGACGACCGATATTTATCTGCCGATTTTTGTTTCTTATGAATCCACAAAATATAACCATAACAAATAAATATTGTGTTATAAAGAGAGATAAAAGCAAACATTAGCAGAGGGACTCGGTTGCCTAGACTCAACTCTACTGATTCATGTGCAAACATGGTTTGAGGGAGAGGCTGTAACTGATCATAATTCCTGCCCGTAATGGCCCAGCCGCAGGCATAGGGTTGCAGCAGGTTGGGTTATGGCTGGGCGGAGGGGACATATGATATTGGACCGTCTGCTAGTGGAGAGCACATAGAATAATAAAAAACAAAAACCATTTCGTGAATAGGAAGTGGGAAAAGAAGGAGAATAAGAGGAAGAGGCAAGAAGGAGAGCGAGAGAGAGAGAGAGAGAGAGAGAGAGAGAGAGAGAGAGAGAGAGAGAGAGAGAACCTTTGGAAATGGAAACAAATTGGCGATTTATTTGGCTAAAATCAATTATGAATCCAACTGTGCGCATTTAGAGATTTATGGGGAATGTTTCCTATTCTCCAATTGGTAACATTTCCTAATCTTGTAGGATGTTTAGAGAGATTAATGCCAAATGTTTCCAATTATTAATGTTTCCTATTAATAGTGGCAACCAAATTAGTTGCGCCAAACTTAAAACCTCAATTTAAATGAATTATTAGGGTATCTCATTTAGATAAATCCCAAAATATTGTGGCATTTTATTTTTAACGGAAAAACCGTATTGATAGCGTGAAATTGGATTTTGTGGAAGATCTTAAAAGTGGCAACGAAATTAAGAGCGGCAAATTCAATTTTGTGGAGGCGGTAGGAGAAAAACTTTTCCAGAAAATATTTTCTTGGAAAAGACGAATGACAAACTAAAAGAAACATACTTAGTATATATTATAGGAGCAATGATAGATGCAAGGGAGCCCTTGCATAAAGAGCCAGAAAAGGGCCCTTGATTGGTTCCACATCATTGAATGCAACCGAATTTACTTTTTCAACTAATTTGAAACGGTTACACTTGATCATGTGGAACAAATCAAGGGCCCTTTCCAGCTCTTTATGTAAGGGCTCCCTTGTATCTATCATTCCTCATATTATAGATAGATGGACCATAAGTGTAGACTTATGATACTAGATGAATAACTCCAAGTAGTAGCGCTCCTTTACCAATAGTACATATCAACATAGGTAATTTGACTATTGACTGGCTCAGTATAATATTTTTGACGAAACAATGATATAGGGAACTAATCAAATAAAAAGATAACTGGGGTGTAAAAGATTCGATCCAAACCACAAATAATGACAAGTTACTTATATCCAGTGATAAAAATAGCTTCAATTTATCTGTACATTGCAAGGGTTGGTTGGATAGTGAATTTTTAACCTATCTCAATGAAATCAAGATCTAAAATAACCAACCATTCAAAAAATAAATAAAAAAAAGATCTCAAATGACCATGACTCCATGTTTGCTGCTCAACTAAGAAATCCACAATTGGAGTTTAGAAATTAAGTCTACTTTACACTTTGATTACAATGCAATTATGGATACCTTTTGGAACATGTATGTATTGTCTACTGTTTTGAAGAAGCAGACCCTCCACTTCCATGGCCCCATGTTTGTAAAGTTGTGTAGAATTAGAATTAGAAGCCTTTGCATGTTGAAATCACCTTTCGGACGTAAAGCCAATACAAAAATGGCTAATATATCAACTATAATGAGATTAGACATGAGAAGGAATTCAGAAAAAGAATGTTTAGAAGTGAAGAAAATAGGTACTAAAATGAGTTTATATAGGTACTAAAATAGGTACTTAAATGGATTTTATAATCTTCTCATAATCTTGGAGCAAGGTTATGAAGTTTTTTGATTAATTACAACAAGAGGCATAAGGGAAGGAACTCTGTATCAGGCTGTGTCCCATGGCAAGAGATGTGCGTCATCGGCTTGATCCATGTTACATGAAATCTTCTGAATGGGTCAAAGTACCTGTGCGACACATGTCGGATTCCAATTCTTTCTGACACTTCTAGATTTCTTTTATCTGTTTTTTTTCTAGATGTTACTTCCAGAATTTTACAATTACCGTGTGTTATTCAGTTTTATCCATCCTTATAGTAATTTTTTATATGGAAATAAAATCTAACATTCACTTAACATATTTAAATTTTCAATATATTGCTTGTTCTAAGCATAGTATTATGTAATAAAAATGTAAATTTGAGAATTGATTGAAGTATTGGTGAATCCATGAATCTTTCTTTTTGAGTTTGTTGAATCCGACACTCATTCATGTACTGTTGCAACATGGGCCTTGATCCTTTGGAGAGGCTCAGGAAAAAGAACTACCATTGATCATCATGTTTGGATTTGTGTGGCGGCACCTTAAAAGAACACTTAATAATTTAAGTAGATGTCAACCTCTCTTTTGCCTCGAGCTTTGCAATTGAACATGCCTTGATTGAAGAGAAATTTAGATGCTTCTTGATACAGCTACATTCCCTTATTGATATGTTGTCGGTGATTGCCACCTTCGAGATTACAGTAGGGAAAGATACCAAAAAACTTTCGACCATTTGGAAAGTGGGCGATAATAGAATTTTCACGGGCAAGAGAAAAAACATTTCCGTGATCTTAGATGCTACATTTAACAAAAATATTTTGTCTTAGCATTGATATATCGTTCCAGGGTTAAGGGTTAGGAGTTTGGAGCTATGTAAATTGTGGTAGTTTTACATGACTAGCCACATTCATTAATAAAGGCACACTCTGATGAACCCACCTGCTCTTGATGTCCTAAAGTTGAATTTTGATTGATCAAGTTTGGGGATGCCGGGTTCAGTAGGGATTATAGGCATTACATGATATTGTGAGGGGCTGTTTAGATTGGCTTCTCAGGACTGTGTTACTCATATTCGGAATATGGTGATTCTCATCTTCATGATTCTGAAGGAGTGGGAGGATTCGGATTATGAAATGGCGGGATTAACTTATTCAAAAGCAGATCTAAAACCCCTAATGCATGCTGTATAAAAGCATTCTGGATGACAATTGAAGCGGCCTCGCCAAGTCTAATCGGATTTGGATTAAAAATGTTAAAATGTGTTGGCGGGCGAAATTTACTCGCCCCGTGAGTCGATCTACTCGTCTAGCCATACCGTCTGTACGGTCATTCACCCGAGCGGCGGGTTCTTCGTGCAGAGAAGCGACGACATAACCCTTGAGAGCTCGGTCATGCACATATGTGAGATAATTGTCGATTGCAAACATTCCAAATACTCCATGAGCGATTTGGAAGATATGCTGATTCTGAAGTGGAACGAAACGTCGGTATTTGCAGGTGACGTTGGGACAAACCTCTCACAATGCAGCGCAAGCCCCGCAGTTTGCAACTACTGCTGCATCAACTATCTCTGCTTGTCTTGGCATTCTGAGATAGAAAAATAAATAGGTTTTAATTTGAAGGAAGTGTAAAAGTGAAAGAGAAATCAGAAAACGAAGGGCATAGTTGAAAAAAGTGTTCGGATAACAAGGGTTTTGTGGAAGAGAGAATCAGAGAGAATCACTAACATACTATAATCCAACACCCACAACCAATGAGAGAATCAGCTTGAGATTTGCAGATTAGGGATTAGGGTTTAGATCATAGTTACCAGGTGGGAAATGAATTCGGGAAACGAAACGTGAAATAGAAACGGGAAACGCATGAAAAAAATTACAGGGGAAACGAGAAACGAGAAAACAATAAAAAATCGTATGAGAAATGTCTTAGGAAACACATTATGAGTGTTTCAGAAACGAAAGAAAAAAACAAATGAAAGTTCCACATATGATTTTTCTATTTTTTTACTACAATATGTGCTATTGTTTTCTATTTTAATATCTATTCCACAATTTTTATGTGTTTTTTCCAAAATGATTTTCGTAAGTTCCACACATGTTTCATACACGTTTCACATGTGTTTTTGAAATTAACAAGAGGGGGGGTGAATTGAATTTTAACACTAAATTATCCCTTTTGACAATTACTTGTGAACCTAGTTAGAATTTTTCTTCTTTAAATTAGGTTTTTAGTTAGTGCAAGTAAGATTGAAAACAAAAGATATACCAAACCAAAAACAAGACTGAAGGTACAAAAATGAGAGATGACACACCGATACATAGTGGTTCGGGCAAAGCCCTACTCCACTCTTCTTAAGATCGTCCTTAAGGATTTCCACTATTGGAGACCTCCACGATGCCCGGCTCCGAGGCGGTTACACTTCCAAGGGATATTAAATAAGAATGCCCTTACACCTTTACAAAAGACTCTCCTTCTCCGCCGAGTTCTAAGCGGTGCTCCCTAGGGTATTAAGGTAGGATGCCCTAGCCACCTTTGCAAGAAATGAAGATTGAATAGCTTGGCTTCTTGTTGAAAGCTTGATGCTCTTTGTAGACCCTTGATTGCTCTTCAATGATGGTAGTTGCAAGTGAAAGCTCTAAATATCCCAACTCAAGAAATTTGCAAGTGCAAGGCAAGTTTGGGAAGAAAACAAAATCTTTAGCACAAATGGATTGCAAGTTTTCTTTAATGCTCAAGGTGGTTTTCAAATCATCAAGAGAGAGGAAATGAATCCTCTAGATGTTGTATATATAGCCTCTCTATAGAATATGACCGTTTGGGGGTGGCAATAACAAAAATCACAAATTTATTCAAATCCCAACGGCTATATTCTCACCTGTCGCGAGGTTCTCAGAGTTCCGAGAACCATTCTCGGAGCTCCGAGAAATATTCTCGGAGTTCCGAAAAATATTCTCGGAGTTCCGAGAGAACGGCCAGAAGAAATAAAATTTCTACTGGACCATTTCTCGGAGTTCCGAGAAAATGTCCAGAAGCTACTGGACCTTTTATCGGAGTTCCGAGCTCGGAGCTCCGAGAAAAATCTCGGAGTTCCGAGAAGCCTAAAAAATCAGCAAATTTGAGATTTTATTGCTTGTTTGATTTTTGGCTTTTGGAACTCAACTCCTATGATAATTATGGAATGTTTATGAGGGTCCCAACATGTTAGTCCACCACATAATCATTCACTAAACCTTTAAAGTTCTTTAAGTGTTCTTTGAAAAACATTTTGAAAATACTTTGCCTTGACTTGAAAATCTAAAGAGAGGAGATGTACAATGATACCTATGCAACCTTCAATTTCTCTTTAGCTTTGGTCTTCTAGTTGATCTTCCATCTTTGTATGCTTGCTTGAGAGATGATGTGAGCTCCACTTAGCTCCTTTGACTCTTGTTGGGTACATCTTCAAGCATGACCATGTTGTGTGCTGGTTTCTTCAATGATCAATCCTATCTTAAACACAACACTTCAAAGCAAATTGATTAGTATTCAAAAACACAATCAATTATGTTTAGAATCATCAAAACAAGATAGGAGAGTAGACCCTTGGGCTTACAATCTCCCCCTTTTTGATGATGACAAACAAAATTGATTATGAGGTGTGTGTGGAGTGACATAGTAGGCAAGTGAATACTGGAACTCCCCCTCAATATATGCACACAGATAAATGATAACAATTAAAAGCATATGGTGCATAAAGTCAATTGAATAGATAATCAATTTCAAACTTCTCCCCCTTTTGTCATCGACAGAAAATGGTGTAAAAAATAAAGCAATTTAGGAGTAGATAAAGATTGAGTTAGGAACTCCCCCTAAATCAATGCTTATGGTATAAAAATATATAAAAATATATATAACCAAGTGATGCACATATACCTGTTCATGATCGAGATGTTGACATATGTCAAAATGTTAGGTATTTTAATTAAAGTGAAAGTACCTCTCCAACTTAGAAAACTAAGAAGGCTAAGAGTACCAATTGAGTGATTTTTAAGATTAATATTTGACATCTCATTCATGCAGATACTATCAAACAAAGATGATATATATATAAATACTATATAGATAAGTTGGTGAAAGGCACAAAGTATTTATTTGGCAATTTCTTTGACTTGATCTGCACTCCAAATGTTTAAGGCACTTCGGATATAACAAATTCTATCATCACGAAGGGGTTTTGTAAAGATATCCGCTAATTGATCTTCAGTGTTGATATACTTTAAGCAAATATCCCCTTTTTGTGAGTGATCTCTAATGAAGTGGTGCCTAATCTCAATGTGTTTTGTTCTTGAGTGCTGTATGGGGTTCTTTGTTAAGCTTATAGCACTAGTGTTGTCACATTGGATGAGAATATGTTCCATTTTAATGCAATAGTCATTCAATGTGCTTTTCATCCATAGGACTTGAGCACAACAAGCTCCAGCTGCTACATATTCTGCTTCTGTTGTGGACAGAGCTACTGAATTTTGCTTCTTGCTAAACCATGAAACAAGTGATTTACCCAAGAATTGGCAAGTCCCACTAGTGCTTTTCCTATCTACTCTACATCGGCGAAGTCTGCATCTGAATATCCGATGAGAGTAAAGGAAGATGATCTTTCATACCATAGTCCTAGACTTTGTGTTCCTCTTAAATACTTGAAGATCTTCTTGACTGCTGATAGGTGAGACTCTTTTGGATCCTATTGAAATCGAGCACAGAGACAGACAATAAACATAATGTCTGGTCTGCTGGCTGTCAAATAGAGTAAACTACCTATCATACCCCTATACATCTTCTGGTCCACAGATTTGCCAAATTCATCATTTTCTAGCTTAGCAGTAGTACTCATGGGAATTCTTGATGTCTTACTGCTATTCATGCCATACTTCTTTAATAACTCCTTTGTATATTTTTCTTGATTTAAAAATACTCCATTTTTGTATTGTTTAATTTGGAGTCCTAAGAAATAGGTTAACTCACCCATCATGCTCATTTCAAATTCATTTTTCATTAAAGTTGCAAATTCATCACACAATTTTTGATTAGTTGAGCCACATATGGTATCATCTACATATATCTGGACAAGGAGGATATCTTGATTTTCTCTTTTGATAAATAATGTTTTATCCACCTTTCCCATCTCAAATCCTTTTTCAACCAAGAAAGTGCAAAGCCTCTCATACCAAGCTCTAAGAGCTTGCTTTAACCCATACAAAGCTTTATCAAGCCTGAAGACATGATTTGGAAGTTTGAAGTCTTCAAAACCTGGAGGTTGCTCAACATACACTTCCTCTTGGATATAGCCATTTAGGAAGGCACTTTTGACATCCATTTGATATAATTTAAATCCTTTATGAGATGCATATGCCAAGAGTATCCTAATAGCATCCATACGGGCAACAGGAGCAAATGTCTCATCATAGTCTATTCCCTACTCCTGATTGTACCCTTGGGCTACCAGCCTAGCTTTATTTCTAGTGATAATTCCATTTTCATCAAATTTATTTCTATACACCCATCTCGTGCCAATGACTGGATGATCACTAGGTCTAGGCACTAGCCTCCACACCTTGTTCCTTTCGAATTGACTTAACTCTTCTTGCATAGCCATCAACCAATATTCATCATTTTCAGCTTCTTTGATGGATTTAGGTTCTAATTCGGATAGGAACGCCAAATTGTTACTCACACTACGATAGTATGATCTAGTTCTCACTGGCGATGTGGCATCACCTAAAATTTGGGATTCAGGATGATCTACCAATGTTCTCCTATCCCTAGGTGGTGAGTCATCATCTACATTTTCTGCTTCCTCACTAGGTAATGTATGACTTGTAGATGCATGAGGAGGAGCACTTAACTTAGGTAAGAGATGTTCATTAGGTTCATCCTCATCATGTGGCATTTCTTGAGGTGTTGGCTCTCTCTCATCAAATGTCACATGCATGGATTCTTCGACAACTAGGGTTCTTCTATTAAATACTCTATATGCCTTACTATGTGAAGAGTACCCTAAGAATATTCCATCATCCGACTTCTTATCAAATTTGTGTAAATTATCTTTAATGTTTAAAATGAAGCATTTACATCCAAACACTTTAAAATAGCTTATATTTGGTTTCAAGTTTTTCCAAAGCTCATAAGGTATTTTCTTAGAAATTGGCCTTAAATATACCCTGTTTATGATATAGCAAGCGGTGCTAACCGCTTCCGCCCAAAAATATCTAGGAAGATCATTTTCATGCAACATAGTTCTAGCCATTTCTTGGAGAGTTCGATTCTTTCTTTCTACAACTCTATTTTGTTGAGGTGTTCTAGGTGCGGAAAAATTATGTTTTATGCCATGTTCATTACAGTAAGTGTCAAAATATACATTTTCAAATTCCGTTCCATGATCACTTCTAATGTAGGAGATAGCAATACCTTTTTCATTTTGTATTTGATTGCACAGTATAAGGAAGTTTTCATAAGTTTCATCTTTGTGTGCTAGAAATATGACCCATGTAAATCGTGAGTAGTCATCCACAACTACAAACACGTACCTCTTTCCACCTAGGCTACTTGTCTTCATTGGTCCAAAAAGATCCATGTGAAGTAGTTCCAAGGGGTAGGAAGTTGAAATCATATTTTTAGGTGCAAATGAGCTCTTCAATTGTTTTCCTAATTGACAAGTTCTACAAATGTGATCTTTGGTGTATTTGAACTTAGGCAATCCTCTAACAATTTCTTTTGAGGAGAGGGTCGAAATGAGTTCCATTCCGGCATGACCCAACCTCCTATGCCATAGCCAAGAATCCTCACTAATGGCATTAAGACAAGTCACATTTTGGAGTCTAAGATCATCTAGTCCAATTGTGTAAATGTTATTGTCTCTAGAACCTATGAATTTTACTATTCCATCTATCTTATTTTTAACAATGCATTTGTCGGGATTGAAGACTACTTCAAACCCATTATCACATAATTGACTAATGCTAATAAGATTATGGGACAAGCCATCAACAAATAGTACATCATGTATGGGAGAGGTAGAGTTACCTATGGTGCCTTTACCTTTGACTTTTCCTTTCTTATCATCTCCAAAGGTAACGTCTCCACCATCCTTGAGTGATAGGGATGCGAATTGAGTAAGGTCTCTTGTCATATGTCTAGAGCATCCACTATCAAGGTTCCATGTGTTCTTCTTGTTATGGCTTTTAAGGCATACCTACATATGAATAGGCAAGTGAGATCCCTTAGGTACCCAAATCTTCCTAATCTTGCTATGTTCATTTATTTTCACTTTAGAGTTCAATTTGATTTTATCTTGTTTAGCATGCAAGCAAGAAACCTTGTAATGACCTTCTAGACCACAATAAAAACAAATCTTGGTACTACTAGAAGAAGCCTTTTCAAGTTTGTTTTTATAGTTAGATATTGTAGTATTCCATTTATGTCCAAGTCCACTTTTGTCACTTGACATTCTTTGTCTATTAACAAGCTTATCCAATTTCAATGAACTATTTTCAAATTTTTCAAAAAGTTTCTTTAGTTCATCATATTCAAAAGATAGTTTACCATTTTCATGATTTAGCTTGTTGTTTTCATTAGAAAGTTCTTGTCGGTTTTCATTTAAGATTTTGATAGAAGCATTTAACTCATGAATTTCTACTTTGTATTTTTCATTTTTATCATCTAAAAATTCATGATCTTTCTTTAACCAACCAAATTCTTTTGTCATGTTAGCAAGAGAATTTTCAAGTGACGCAATTTTATCAAATTAAATTTCAAGTTCATCATTTGCATTTTGTAAGGAATCTAGAACTTCTTTTAAGACAATGACATCATTTAAAGTGTTTACCTCATTATTGTCGTTTGTTGAGGCCATGAAGCACACGTTCCTTGCTATCAAGCAATCTTCGCCATCATTTTGTTCGCCTTCGCTTTCAATTTCCTCATCCCAAGTGGCGGTCATTCCTTTCTTGCCTTCTCTTCTCTTGAAGCGGTTGGTTGAAGAAGGCTCATTGTTGAGTGGACAATTCGGGCGAATGTGTCCAAGCTTCTTGCAACCGTAGCATCGGGGTTGAGAAGATCCATCACCAAGTTCTTCTTTCTTCTTGAATGGAGGATTGGTCCTTCTATTTCTCATGCCTCCCATATTCCTTTGCAAGAATTTGATCCTTCTTGTTAGGAGGGCAACTTCATCTTCCATGTCTTCCTTTGCATCTTCATTTTCACCTACATTACAAGCAAAAGCAATTCCTTTTCCTTTTTCAATTTTAGTTTCAATTTCGGGTGCTTTTGTTTTGAAAATCATCTCATGGGTGATCAAGGACCCTATTAGTTCATCTAGGTTTAATGTATTCATGTCCTTGGCTTCCATGATTGAGAAGGTTTTGGATTCCCATGACAAAGGTAGGGACCTAAGGATTTTGGTCACTAAATCTCTATTAGAAAATTGTTTTCCAAGACCCCTTAGTCCATTTACAAGATTGGTGAATCTAGTGTAGATGTCGGCAATTGTTTCATCGGGTGTCATTTGAAAGAGTTAATATTGCCGAAAAAGATGATTCATTTTAGATTCTTTGACTTGATTGGTTCCTTCATGGGTGACCTCTAAGGTATCCAAAATTTCCTTAGCCGAATTCAAATTTGATACTCTATTGAATTCTCCAGGAGATAGAGCACAAATAAGGGAATTCATAGCTTTGGCATTATAATTTGAAGCTTGTTGTTCGGCTTCGGTCCAATCATTTAGATTTCTTGTGGGTAATGTGTATTCATTATTAATTGCTCTCCACATTTGATAATCTTGGGTTAAAAAGATTTTCATTTTAGTTTTCAAAAAACCATAGTTTGTTCCATCAAAATAGGGTGGCCTAGTGTTTGAGTAATCTTCATGGTGTTGAGGATGGTTTGCCATTTTAGAATTTTTACTCTAGAGCGGTTAGGATTTTAAAAAAAATTAGAGACGAGGCTCTGATACCAATTGAAATTAACAAGAGGGGGGGTGAATTGAATTTTAACACTAAATTATCCCTTTTGACAATTACTTGTGAACCTAGTTAGAATCTTTCTTCTTTAAATTAGGTTTTTGGTTAGTGCAAGTAAGATTGAAAACAAAAGATATACCAAACCAAAAACAAGACTGAAGGTACAAAAATGAGAGATGACACACCGATACATAGTGGTTCGGGCAAAGCCCTACTCCACTCTTCTTAAGATCGTCCTTAAGGATTGCCACTATTGGAGACCTCCACGATGCCCGGCTCCGAGGCGGTTACACTTCCTAGGGATATTAAATAAGGATGCCCTTACACCTTTACAAAAGACTCTCCTTCTCCGTCGAGTTCTAAGCGGTGCTCCCTAGGGTATTAAGGTAGGATGCCCTAGCCACCTTTGCAAGAAATGAAGATTGAATAGCTTGGCTTCTTGTTGAAAGCTTGATGCTCTTTGTAGACCCTTGATTGCTCTTCAATGATGGTAGTTGCAAGTGAAAGCTCTAAATATCCCAACTCAAGAAATTTGCAAGTGCAAGGCAAGTTTGGGAAGAAAACAAAATCTTTAGCACAAATGGATTGCAAGTTTTCTTTAATGCTCAAGGAGGTTTTCAAATCATCAAGAGAGAGGAAATGAATCATCTAGATGTTGTATATATAGCCTCTCTATAGAATATGACCGTTTGGGGGTGGCAATAACAAAAATCACAAATTTATTCAAATCCCAACGGCTATATTCTCACATGTCGCGAGGTTCTCAGAGTTCCGAGAACCATTCTCGGAGTTCCGAGAAATTCTCGGAGTTCCGAGAGAACGGCCAGAAGAAATAAAATTTCTACTGGACCATTTCTCGGAGTTCCGAGAAAATGTCCAGAAGCTACTGGACCTTTTCTCGGAGTTTCGAGGGAACTCTCGGAGTTCCG
This sequence comes from Tasmannia lanceolata, assembly GCF_043159265.1. Classification (NCBI taxonomy): domain Eukaryota; kingdom Viridiplantae; phylum Streptophyta; class Magnoliopsida; order Canellales; family Winteraceae; genus Tasmannia; species Tasmannia lanceolata. The sequence goes on along the minus strand of NW_027518695.1, from coordinate 55,944,798 downwards.
AGCTCGGAGCTCCGAGAAAAATCTCGGAGTTCCGAGAAGCCTAAAAAATCAGCAAATTTGAGATTTTATTGCTTGTTTGATTTTTGGCTTTTGGAACTCAACTCCTATGATAATTATGGAATGTTTATGAGGGTCCCAACATATTAGTCCACCACATAATCATTCACTAAACCTTTAAAGTTCTTTAAGTGTTCTTTGAAAAACATTTTGAAAATACTTTGCCTTGACTTGAAAATCTAAAGAGAGGAGATGTACAATGATACCTATGCAACCTTCAATTTCTCTTTAGCTTTGGTCTTCTAGTTGATCTTCCATCTTTGTATGCTTGCTTGAGAGATGATGTGAGCTCCACTTAGCTCATTTGACTCTTGTTGGGTACATCTTCAAGCATGACCATGTTGTGTGTTGGTTTCTTCAATGATCAATCCTATCTTAAACACAACACTTCAAAGCAAATTGATTAGTATTCAAAAACACAATCAATTATGTTTAGAATCATCAAAACAAGATAGGAGAGTAGACCCTTGGGCTTACAATTTTCTTTTTTTTTTCTTTTTTTTCTTAAATGGTAGCGAAAGGTTTCACATGCTTTTTTTACGAGTGTTGCGTTCCGTACATTTATCACGCGTTTACACATGGTTTACATAAGTTTCTCATATGTTTCCCATGCATTTCAGAAACATTTCTCCAATTTTGTATCATGTTTCGGAAACGTTTCTGAAACGCGTTTCTCGCATTTTAAGGGAAAAGAGTTTCCCACCAACGAGAAACGTGTTTTAGGGGAAACAGGTTTCCCACCCGCCCAAGGATTTTCTGGCAACTATGGTTTAGATGCAGAGAAAGAGAGAGAGGTACCTGTCTTCCCCTTGTTCGTTCGCCCGCAGCCGTAGAGAGAGACAGAGAAGAACAGAGTTCTCGTGATCCACCGATCTTCTTTTGAATCTAGTAGGGAGGTCTAGTGAGTTCTAGCTCCTACTTGATTCTAGCTACTGAGGACCCCGATCCGAGATAGATGAGGGAACGAGTCCCTACATCCTCTCGATCTCCACAATGAAAGAGAGCTCAGCTAAGGAACTCTCGAAACAGATGCCACCCTCATAGCACAGCACGAGTGGCGATATAAATGAAATACCTCTCGATTCGGGAGTAAGTCCAGAGTCGAGACGTATCTAAATAAACTCAGAGTCGCCATCCATGTATAGGCCATGGAACCCCAAAAACAAATCCTCTGTGCAATGGATAACCAGAAATATATATGGGCTCGTGCCTGATTACGAATGGGGAAGGTCCGAAGAGCACCCTCAATTTGTCCGAGTGCAAGCACTTGGTCTCTTATGCCATCTTTATTAACTATGAAGAGTTTTGGGCAAAATCATGTCAAATGAGAACAAATATCCCCGAGTGGACGTCTACCTAATCATGCATGACTCGGGGATGAAATAATAAACACTTACAAAAAGATGTGTCACCTAAGCACAGCTAGGTTATGAATGACATGCCTAACTGGTATCTAAGTTCTAGTGGATAAACACATGTATATTACAGCTAAAGGTATAGGGTATGCGCAGGAAAGTAAGAAAACACAACAAAATACACAACATGACAACATAACAAATCTTAGGACTCTAAACGATTTAACCCGAGTCCTTGGATGGTCTGATGTTCATCCAAAGAAGCCTACGTATCCCCGCCTCCCCAAGAGTCAGAGTCACGTAGTTTTTCGCACATATTCTAAACTATGATGCCTAAGCCATCTAGACCTCTATCTTAGACTCGATCTAAAAAACCAGACTAGTTATTACAACTTCTTGTGCGATTATTTAAATTCCAATGGATTGTGGATTTTAAGACACCCTATATGCCCTAACTAAATACAGGTTAGCCCTAAGCTAATGCAGGTAGTTCCTACAACCTATGTGTAACTAGGCTGTGTTTCTTAAAGAAAATAAAAGGCGGACTAACGCATCCTGTTCTAGTCATCAGTCGGCGATATGAATCGCCAACTGACCGGACGAAGGCGTTCCTATAACTCTAGGACAACCCCTAATTCTAAAACAAGCACAAACAAGCACACAACAAAACAAAGACCAAACTCTAACTCTAAAACTCCCTATCTAGGACAAAGTCCTAACTCTAGAGGAAGAAATTTCGAAAACAGGTTTATGAAATATTTTTGTGCTTTCAAAAGGTTTGAAAAGATTTTTTATTTACAAAGTTTGGCTGGACTTGGGATACAGATCCCAAGCTGCACTACGTACCTCGTGGAAGAGGATCAAGCCAATGTAGTTCGAAACAAACTTTTCCAACTACACTCCTAAAACTCAACACTTTAAAATTTTCTGAAGTTTTCAAATGTTTTTGATGTTTTAAATTTTTCATGTTTTTGGATTTTAAAATTCTTCAATGTTTTAGCACCTTTAAATGATTACAATGCTTTAGATCTTAAAAAGCTTTCACTATTAAAGGGAACATGCAAGCACAACCACAAACTAGGGCAAAGCCCTAAAGCTAAAGGGGAAACCCCGAACAAGCAACTAATGCCTCAAAGAGACAAACCACAAGAAGTAACTAATGACCCAAGAACAAAGAAAACGATCTAAGATCCGAAGTAAACAAAGCTCTAATAAGACTATGCGATTCTTAAACAAAGAAGAATGACCACGACTCTAAAGGAGAAACTCCTAACTAAAATACTAAGGAATTGGTGTAAATGAGTCAAGGACTCTCCAATAACGCTATCGAAGTAAGGGTGAACTAGTCAAAAACTCAAAAACTAAAAAGGGGAACTAAACAAATGAGACAAAGCATGTCTCCTATATGTACACTATCTGTCAAAATCAAGGTAACCTGCCTGAGGGTAGGCTCTAAATTAGGCTTGTCTCCAAAGGAGAATTACCTAGCGAGACAAATCATGTCTTCTAAAATGGAGGGCTCTAGGTAATTCTTTCATTGCCTTTGCAATGAATAGAGAGCCAAAGCTTCAAGGTATCTAAAAATCTATGACAAATCTTCTAAATGAGAGAGAAATAATACTAGGACTTGGTAAATCCCCTAAAATGACGGGTTAGTAACATTTAATGATCTAAACTTTGCAAATCGCATTATTTGACACTTTAAAATATACTCGGTATATGCTAAGAACATACAATTTATTAAATGAATAAAGTAAGCTTATTTTTTAAAAAAAACACAAGATAACCTTATATTGTTCATTGGTAAATCAATTAATGCCTGCTTAAAACAAGCTTCTTATGAAAATAATATCATTTCAACTATGCTCCTTCAAGCACTATGACATATCTTATCTTACGACTTTACAGAGAGCTATAAGTCTAAACATGTTTATTCTACTATCAAAATATTCAATATCAAACATGAAGAACATCACCTTGAATATCCCCATATTCCACATCTAAACTAGGCACATGTACTCTAAATATTCAATACTCATAATAGAATTGAATCATAAACCAAAATTTATCAAGTTTGAATAACCATAGACTAGAGAATCAAAACTAGATGCAAACAGTGCATTCAAAGAGCCCAGTCAAATTGGCACGCATACTTTTTGGGTATATCATACATTGACCAATGTAAGCTAAAATACAGAAATAAAATATTTATTTTGTCATCCACCTATTCACCAAAAAAAAAATTATCTTTGTATGTAGAGACAAGTTAAAAGGAGGACACTTTTAAATCAAGCTGAGTGACAACTAATACATAATAATGATAATGTTGGTGAATTGATATGGTTTTTTACCACTTACATAGGTTTCTTGTATAGCCTGACAACAAATGCACTTCAGTCATGATCAATTTATTTCTCAAAATTTATACAAACAAAATTATAACTTTGATTGAGCAAGGAAATTAAGAAGGATCATAACAATACAAGTATATATGTCTAAATATAAATACAGGGATGCACTAGTGTTATCTTATTCTTTTCAAAACTCAGTTTATAATCTGAACAGCAGCCATGGCATGATAGTATTGATAACACTAATGTGAGAATTATTGGACTCTATCATGAAAAACTACTAGGCTTTTCAAGCTCCATCACACCAAAAAAAAAAATCATGCTATCATATAGTTCATTTTCCGGCCCTTCGATTCTTGAAACCCTCATCAGGATCGACAGAACTTGTGACACAAAAACTCATTACTTCTGCAAATAGACCACCAGAGATAAGCTGATACATTAACCACAGGAAAAGGGACATCATATCATTCGGCAGGTTTAAACAGATGGTCGTAGCAAATGAACAAAGAATGACTATCCATACAAGGAATGGATATCAGCAACGAATGATGCATAATACAAGCAATGGGCGTAATATGCTTCAATGAATTTCTTATACAAGGCAGAATGATCCCATTGCCTAAAATATTCTATCAGCTTTATCATTCACACTATTATACTCATTATAAGCATCAATTCCATCACAATTTTTTTTTATTCATCTATTTCAGCAAAAATAAAATGTAAGCATACTTTCCATAGCTGAATTAATTATGAACCTGAGAAAACTTACAGAGAATAGAATCTGTAGTCTATATAGAAAAACCTATGATAACCTTACAATTCTTAAAAGGTCCCAAAACCTACACATGATCTTATACAATGTTACATGTGTAAGCTAGTTATACTAACTATCCGGAACACAACCTGAAACATGCGTAAACGAACACTAAACTAACATGTGTACAACCTGTTAAAGCTTATATTATACCCTCAGGCTTAGCAATCATAGAATTAGGAAAAGAAGCATGCAAACCTTCAAATTTTCATGAATAAAGAATATATTACCAACGGCTGAAATACTCAACAGATAACTTGTATTGTCTCCCTAACAAGAGATTTACAGGCTTACAGGATTGAAGGAATGAAAATGCTGTATAGATTCTAGAATACGCAAGCATCCAAAGTAAATTAACAGAACTTATAACCTAAACATCCTAAAATTTCAAGTTTGAATTTTCACAACTATCAATTAACATTATTTGGACTGTAACGAACTAGAAATGGAAGTAAAACTCTATTTTTCAAAACATATACTGTATATAAGCCAAAAGGAATAGATGAAGTTCAGTAAAATAACAAACATGAAATCAATTCACTCCAATTCAGTACTAAAAAAAAATGAAGAGAAAATTACAAAACCTAATTTTGAATGTATCAAGAAAAGAATAAGAGAGAACTAAAAAGAAAAATAAATACATAAACTTGCCTTCTCTACAATTTTTCCTCAGAAAAGTACTTCTGTTTTGCATCGGAGTCACATATAAACAAGCTTTTTCATTCAGATTTGAGCTTTTCTTTCTCTTCTTTGCTATTCTCTTTGATCTTCTTCTCAAAATTAGCTTAGAAAATGACTGAATCTTGCAGAAATCTGCTTCTTCTACGCTCCGATTTATCCAGAATTCACAGTTGAGATTTTTAGGTTCTTGAGTTAAGGTTTAGGCAAGGGAAATCAAGGTGAAAATAAAGAAAATCAACTTATGAGGGAGATTAAAGGTCTACTGAAACTCCGGTGTATTGGCCAAAATTATCGGCCGGAGAAGATGAGATTCGATCGGAGAAGAAAGAGAAATTAAGGTTTGAAATGAGGAAGAAAATGAAAAACCAGCAGATCTAGTGTTTATCTAAAGAAGGAAGAAACATTTGGAAGAGATCAATGATTAGCCAGAGCTCGAACTCAACGGAGAAGACAATCCGGCTGACAAACTCGTCGGAATTTGGTCGGAGAAGAAGATGATGAAGCTAGGGTTCGGTTTGGGGATTTTCTTTTCTCTTTGCGAATCTCTTTGCTAGGGTTTGTGATTTGGGAAAATGAAAAAAATATCCCTAAAACGAAATCCCAAGCTCCTATTTATAGGTAAATGCCTTAATATTTTATCCCCTCATATTAGTTGGACACCCTCCCCATTTTATATTTGCTTTTATTTTTGAGAAGCTGGGTGGCCCCAAGTAAAAGCCTTAGTAAAAAATAAGGACAAATTCGTGCTCTTTCAATATCCAAGGACACCCTCCTGCAGCAAATTACCCACGTTTTATTCCCACCAGTCCACCTCCTGGTCAGGATAATGCACACCCCTTCTGCAACACTAAATTTACACAACACTACATACCCCTCTCATTTGCTATGCAAACCGCGACGGATTTTTCTAAAATTTTAGATGGACCTAAATGGAATCCTGAGCTGTGCTAGGACTGATTTTGGGACATCAAATTCAACTATTTAAAGGATTTTTTTTAATAAAAAACAACGGTTTAGGGTTCGGTCAAAATGGGGTGTCTACAGCTACCTCCATTCACTAGACCTCCCTACTCGATGCAAACTGTGGGGCTTGCCTTGCATTGCGAGAGGTCTATTCCAACGCCACCTGCAAATACCGACGTTTCGTTTATTTCAAAATCATCATATCTTCCAAATCGCTCATGGAGTATTCAGATGATTTTCAATCGACAGTCATCTCACATATGTGTATAACCGAGCTCGCAAGGGTTATGTCGTCGCTTATCTGCACGAATAAGCCACCGCCCGGGTGAATGACCACACACGGTATGGCTAGACAAGTCGATCGACTCACAGCGCGAGTAAGTTTCGCCCTCCAACACTTTTTAACATTTTCAATTCAAATCCTATTGAACTTGGCGGGGCCGCTCCAGTTGTCATCCAGAATGCTTTTATACAGCATGCATTAGGGGTTTTAGATCTGCCTTTAAATGAGCCAATCCTGTCATTTCATAATCTGAACCCTCCCATGTCGGAAGAAGTCGTCGATTTCATCAACACACTGCTTCAGAATCATGAAGATGAGAATCATCATATTCCGAATATGAGTGACACGGTCTGGAAATTTTTATAGTCTACTGCTCCCAGGGCCCTTTGTTGGTTTTCATCAAATGTAATAAAGTGGATACATCTCGGTGATAGTTTTCATGGATCCTTTCAGACTAAATTGAAGAGTCTTGATCAATTTCTATTGGACAATTATCTTTTTCTTTATAGAGAGAGAGAGAGATGCAAACTTGGAATCTGATTCATTAGCAAAAACTGGGGTCGATAAGTGGGTTTTGATTGCGAGTTACCATTTTCCAATGGATGAGGAGGGGATGAATTTTCTTTCTTTTCTTTCTCTTTCTTTGTTAATTGTCTTCGTCACTCTGTGTAGTTTGTCTTTTTTTTCTTTTTTTGAATCGAACCTTGATGTTAAAGCTAAATCGGAGAGAGAGGGGGGGATATCATCTCCCTTATTGCTGTTATTATTAGGGATACGCATGTGCTTGTCTTAAAATTAGGTATTTTTTTCAAATCATGTCATTTATCTTATTTTATTTGCTTTTACTGTTTTACATAGGACAAACTGACACTGTTGCACACCTAAAGTTGAAGTGGGAATGCCATTTCACTATTATTACAGTTACGCTATCAGTTGTTAACTTGTTATCTATGTGTGTGTGTTATCACAATGGTGAAAAAAGGAATGCATGCATCTGCATAAATAAATGTGTCTACTAAAATAATTTTATGATGACTGAAAAAACCACCAAAAAGTCTAGACGTCTGGTGACTCTGGTCTTTGTACTCTTCAATTTAGGAGTTGTTTTGTCAGTTCTTTCAATATCTCAATATCTGGATCTTGTTTTGATAGAAATTTGCTGTTGTGTATCTATATCAGTAAATGTACATTTACTTGACAGGAGTTATCAAGCAATAATTTATTGGCTACCAATTTCAAAAAAAATATCATTAAGCAATAATTAGTTGTTATTTTCTCATCACGTTTGATTTTCGACTAACCAAGACTATCTCCAAAGATAATATCTAGTGATCCCAAAATTGTTTCATTATTTTCATTCGCCATTACACAGGCTTATGTAACTATTTTTTTTATAGTTTACCTAATAAGTGAGTTGATTACATGAACTATTTAATGGTTTCTCATGTATCTATTGCAATGTAGGATAGTGACGAAAGCCAAGAGAGCTTTTGTAAAGGGTTGCTTGTTGTTTTGTTCTCTATTGGTGATTCAGCTGAGTTCTTATATGGATTTGATAGACATGTGAATTAGGCAAAGAAGGTACTATTAGAGTCAGGTGATGTTATAATATTTGGTGGTGAGTCGAGGCTTATATTTCATGGTGTTTCATGCATTCTCCTGCATACCGCCCCAAGGCGCTTACTTCAAGAAACAAATCTGCTTCCTGGACGTCTCAATCTGACTTTCAGACAGTATTAATGTATGGTCACCTTTTTTTTTTGTCATTTGGCCCTCTGCTCAACTGTTTCCTTTTTGTATTATTGATGAATATGTTTCCATACAGTCAAATTTGATTTTTTGGGTTTGTGATATGCCACTTTAGTGCAAAAAATAACCCATCCAATTTCCTGAATCCTGTAGCGGCATGAACCAACTCCACATTTGACATGATTTTGACATCCACATTCTATGCAAAGAAATGTCACTTTATCTATGATTTAGCCTGCACTTGGAATTTATTGTTGACACACGTGTCTTGCCGTGTCCGACACGACAGGCGTTTCCTCCCATGTCGACACTCCTTTGGTCACTTTTAAATGTATTGCTAGGAGTGTTAGCTACATATTTGTGTAATAATCAATAACTTTATGTATATGTATGTATCACCACTTTCTAGATTTTAGATGTTGCCATGTCAGACAACTCATATCCTTGTCGAAACTCGACACACGACTTATCGACAGATTATGATTATATATACTTTCTATTTTAGTCATGTCCCCGTTTTTAAATTTTGGGGGTTTGCTGTGTTCGACACTCCGTGTCAGTGACGACACGCGACACTCGTGTCCGTGTCCTGAAATCATAGCACTTTATCCACTTTGTGAAAAGAAAAAGTGTTTGTGAATTGAAATCAGTCTTGTTAGTGATAGTTTTTCTATGGTATTCGAATAAATGTTCTTGTTTCCTCCTTTTATTATTATTGCTTTATCATTTTGGGAGAAAATTAGCAGTGTGTGTGCTACCTTTTCTATTCACCCCTACCTCCCTTTGTGAAAGCCAAGGACCTGCCTGTGAAAATATGGGATCCACGTGATTTATGTCTGTTAGAAATGGTCGTCCACTCTTGGGTAGCCTTTCATTATGGGTAATGTAGTGTTATGTATATTGATTGATATATGTCAGCTGTACTCATTATATGTTAGAATAAATAAACAATTTCTCCATTCACATCATAAAAAAGTCTTCATTTCTCTTTATCTATTCATGGGTTAAGGGAAAGTTTTATAAGATAGCTGTGAGGCCAGCCATGCTAGCCATGCTGTACGGCTCAGAATGTTGGGCCACCAAAAAGCAGCATGTGCAAAAGATGAGTGTAGCGGAGATGGGAATGCTTAGATGGATGTGCGGCCACACAAGGTTATATAGAATTAAAAATGAAGACATTCGTAAAAAGGTGGGGGTGGCTCCAATCGAGGAGAAGATGAGAGAGCACCGCTTAAGATGGTTTGGACATATCCAACGTAGGCCTTTGGATGCTCCAGTGAGAAGAGGTGACTCATGCCAAATTGAGGGAGTAAAAAGAGGTAGGGGTAGACCGAAAATAACATGGGTAGAAACAGTGAGGAAATACTTGATAGCTAGGAACATAACAGAGAACATAACCTTGGATAGGATAGAATGGAAGAAAATGATCCACATAGAAGAACCCAACTAGAACTAGGATTAGAGCCGGGTAGATCCGTTTTACCTTCTTCATGAATTGTTTTCTAAAGGATTCATTTAGCCGACCCCAACTAGCTTGGGACAAAGGCTTTGTTGAGTTGAGTTGAGTATTCATGGGTTAAGGATTTTTTACATGGTATCAGAGCAGAGGCATTATGTGCACGATGGTAGGAATGTAGGATATATGATCATGGAAAGAGGTTTCCCATTTGTTTCTACTATATTTCTTTGACCTATGTCTTTTTCTTTCACTCATCGTGTTTTTCTCAAACCCTAGTCCTTTATTTTCCTATTCCTGGTGTCCCTTCCTTCTCATTCAAGTTTTTCAAATACTCAAATCTAGCTCCTATCTCTCTCTCTCTGTTCTTTATTTTCGTCATTATTATTCTCTAGGGTTTTCTAGATTTGCATGAAACCCATCCCCATTTCCCTTCTTCTGGTTGAATTCACTTCCTTTCTTGGTATCAGTCAACACAACTTAAGTTAGGTTCATTTTAGAATCCAACTTAATGAGGTCTTAACATAAGATAGGGCCTCCTTATAGTAGGTGCATTTTTACATTTCTCTAACTATATTTATTCTCTTTTTTTTTATGGGCAAGCTGGGGTTAGGCAGATCCCGACCAGATTTATTAATAGAATAAAAGATACAGATTCAAATTCAACCCCATAATTGGGGCAGAGGACAACAAAATGTAGGATAACATATGGAGGGGCCTATAGCCCTACATGGAGGGAGATACAAATTACCAGAGAAATTCATGATACTAAGATCTCAAGAAAATCGTTCCTTCCCTATTCTCATGAATCAGATCCATCTGGATGGGGGTAATGAGGAGAGGGACGATGTCTATTCCCTTGCAGGGACACAGTCTCTTGGAGATATAGTCTGCTGGCGCTTTGCTTTCTCTTCAGCAGTGAGTAACTCTCCAAGATTCGAAAGAGTTCTCTCCATATTTCAGATATAACATGGGTGGATTTCCAGGGAGCATCGATTTTTTTGTTCAGAATGTCAACTGCGATGAGGGAGTCGGCTTCTATCCTAATCTTTGAAACACTTTTACTGAGAGCGAGCAGAGCTCCCATTAGAATTGCTTGGAGCTCGAGGAGATAAACTTCATCTTTTGAAATTTCAACTGAAAAACAGAGCATGAATCATACCATTGGAGTCACGAATCAGACTACCTATTCCAGCGCCGGAGTCCTCCAAAGATGCATTAGAATTCAGCTTGAATTCTCCTATACCCAGTTTAGTCCAACAACAGTACTTGATTTCGGGAACATCATGTTGAAATTTGTATCCAAACAATCTAGCAGTTTTGATGTTTTCAATTTGCAAATTATCAGAGAGGTTCAGGCTATTGATTTTTGTACAGACTTCCTGGAGAATTTCTCGAAGAATTTGAGTCTTATGCTTGACTTTTCCTTCAAAAATCCTCAGATTTTGCTCTTTCCAGATGTGGTAGATAGCAGCTTGGAAGCTAAGGTATAATGCCCTGCATCTTTGCCCTTTCCCTTTGAAATTTTCACGGATCCACTTTTCCTCCTCGACTAAGGAGTTCTTCGGCTTGCGTCTAAATCCGATTCTCCACAAGAGAGATCTCCAAATCCATGCAGAGATCCCACATTTGAAGAATAGGTGATTAATGGATTCGGAATCAGAGGAGCATAAAACACACCTTCTATCCACCGATGATGGAAGGAAAGTGAGCCGATCCTTTGTGCTCATTTTGTTCTGAATGGCTTTCCAACTGACAATTGCATGTTTCAGGATTACACCTTAAAACCAGATCGAAGGAGCCCAGATGGCTTTTGGTGCTTGTTTTCCTTTAGCAATAATAGGCACATGTTTTCATTCCTTCTCAAAATTCTTTTTTTTTAAAGTTGACATATTTTCATTGATACTATGAACATTACATTGGGGACCATGAGTCCCAACTGGCATTACATAGTATCGAATAAAGCTGGCTAGGGCATACCCTAAGCTAGAAATACTGAACAAAAACAACAAAAATCTGGATCCTTTCTTCCTACACCATGCCATGGGCGGGTCTTACACTACAATCATTCCAAAAAGAAGCTTTCCCCGACCATGCCCTGCCATCTACCCTGCACTACGATCATTCCAACCTACATCCATCGTCTTTCTCAACCAAGCTCAAAAAAACCCCAACACTTCTTTAGCAGCAACACCACTACATTCCTTTACTAATAGCAGAGTAGAAGAACTTCCAAGCGACCATGGTCTCTCAAGCTATTGAAGATCTAATACTTTCCTCGGCGAACCTGGAATTTGACATTTTATGGGACAATTACTCTTGCTATCTCGCCAATCCACCATTCTAAAACACTACCTTAACACCGACCATCAGAACTAAAACCAACTTCATGGATTCCACAAACTAAACAACAAAACCCCGCTTCCCCTTTGAACATCCCTTTTTCCTTCCCCACTTCACTAATAGTAAATAACGACAAACATAATCATATGTAAACTCAGCACTTCATTGGAGACAAATGTTTGTAACCCTTAGATCCCCCACTTCCTCTTAACAAAAGACCTCTCCCAACCTGGAAGTCTTGTGAGCCAGATTAACCTCCTTGACTACCAACTCTGCCATCTTGTCCTTCCAACATGGCGATCAAGATTTCAATTTCTTTTGTCCAACCCCCTCTCGACTTAAGACCGATCGGTCCTTTTCAACGGGGTATCTCCAGCTCTGACCCACTGGAATAAAACGACCTTTTCTTCGCTTCAACTCACTGTTTTGGGGCCAACTCCTTACCTTGGCGATCAGTCCCCCTCTTAGTTTAGGAGTGGAGCCACCCGGATAGTTTTTAGAGAGCCCATGAATCTACTCACTTTTGATTTCAGACCTATTTTTTTCTGATTCGAGTAATCCTTTTTTCCCTTACGCTAGCTGCGGGGTAGGTTCCACGTGTCCTTCTTTTACATTTTCCAACGGTCCCAAGTTACTTCCAGCAGTGAGTGGGCCATACGACTGAATATGCCCGTTTTTGAATTATGCCTGGCTGCCTCTTTCTCCAAATTTGAACCCGACTGGTGGGGCCCATTTGGTATATTCGGAGCCCTGCTTTTCAAACAATGTCTAATGAGAGTTTGATCAATGGTTGAAGATTTTCCTTTAGCCACATCCAGATCAATGGTAGGGATTTGCCTTAGCCTTGGGCCCTAAACCTGCTTGATGGAGCTACGAGTACCCGCCAGATCAACATCCCGGCGCAAGTTGGAATAGAGGGGCACCATTTCCGGTTTAAGGAATTCCGCCGACCCATCTCTTTCCTCCCGCTGGGATGTTATTCACATTTCTTCCAATCTCACAGATTTAGGCAATTTCACTTCGTTGGTTTGATTCTCCTGGATTTTGACTCCAATGGTGAACCAACAGCTTTGGACCTGGAGGCAAACAAATGACCTCGACAAATTCCACTATGTTGTGAATAATTTTGCCGATGCAAATCTCATACAGTGACCATGATTTCCTTCCATTTTGGTCTCCAACACTGACCCAAAAATTTTCCCCAAGGCTTCAACCGTCGATACTGCCCATGCATGAAGACGGATTCTGTGGAAATTGACCTAGATTGCTCCCCCCTTGTTGGTAACCTGGGCTCCATGCATTAAGAGAGAGGAGATAGTGACCAAGGGTTTGTCCTCCCTTCATCAGTATCATGGAAGCCAGCTCCATAGACTCAAACATGAAGAGAACCTTGTTGTTGCTAAGGAGACAAGGTTGCGTCAAGGCTGGTATATCCCAGAACCATTTAGCCCATCGCCGAAGGTCTTCTAAATCCCATTCTTCCACCTTCATCCTGCCTATTAGACATGCATCTAGAATTTGTCTACGATCCTCCACCTCCTTACCAGTAATTGAAATTACTGGGACTCCTCCTCCGTCACGAACTTGAATTTCACCTGAGTCAGGACACCATCCTATCACATCCTCGGGCAATTCCTTTGGATTTGGGACCTTCAGAGCAGTGACCTCAATATTCAGATTTTGACACCATCGACATAGGTGTCTCCTTCTAAATTTGAGGTAACCACAATTTTACATATCCAATCTCCCGGTAGCAAGAACATCTCTCCGATCCACCAAGCCACTTGCTTGTCCCCTACTGAGAATAGCAGATCCCTTTGTAATACTTCGCCCAAACAATGATTGAGCTCTTCTCACGAAGGGCGTGGATAGCAATGACCAGATCCTTGAGATTTGCTGAAGAAGATTGGGTTGGATTCTACCAGGAAGGGGACGAATCAAATCAAATCTAGGATTTATGGAATAATAAGAATGAAAATGGGTTAGATCTAGCGTGTTAGGGGTTAGATCTAGGTAAGAGAAAACCAGATCTAGGGTTTGTTTGGAGTAATAGAGATATGAATCAGTTAGATCTGGGTTAGAGATTGAAGAAATGGGTTAGAGTTTCAGATCAGGGTTAGGGATGGCCAGATCTGGATCCAAGATGGTCAGATCCAGATATAGATTGGTTGGAAAAAGGTTTGGGGTTGAGAAGAAGGGTTTAAGGGATTAGCTGAGGAAGGAGATGATGGTAACTACGGAGCTGTGGATTGACCAAAACTCCGGCAAGCTCGCCGGGGAAGAAGGTAAAAGGGGCCTTCCACTATTTGTTGATTGACTGGATGATCATAAGCCCTAGATCATTGTAGCCTAGTTCAGGGTTCTTCGGCAAGGGCCTGGGCTTTTTTTAGGTTTCCACGATTTTTTTTTCAGTTCCCGTTCCTTCTCAAATTTTTGAAAGTTTGAAAACCTTTAACCAAGCCTATTCATATGATTGGGTCTCTCTTGCCCATTTCTCTTCTCCTTCTCCTTTATTTTTAATCTCCTTTGTTAGTATTTCCTCAGACATAAAAAGAAAAGAAAAATCTGAAATCCTTAACTATTAGAATTGAGGGTTCTCCTATCTTTTCATTATTCATCTTCTCTCTTCTTTACCATGGAAACATCCTCCTCTTTGTTCCCTTCTTCCCTCGTTGTCTTCCTTTTCTTTGATCCCTCGCCTAGTCATTTTCAAATTCTCAAAATAGATCCCTCGCCTAGTCAGTATCAAATTCTCATAATAACTTCCTAGCTTTAGAGAGATACATCATCCCAAGACTCAGAGCTCATGGCGAGCTCATGGCATCCCTGGCCATCTTGTTGATCTTGCTTTACCTACTGCCGAATATAGTAAAAGGATCGGAAAGATAGTGGAGGATGGAGATGGTATTGAAGAAAAAGCTCCCTGTTTGGGAAAAAATCACAACTTTTGATTCTTGACATGCCAATGATCTACTCATTATTGCGTGGATTAATTCCGAACTCACAACTTATGTCCTGGATCAAGTATTATACATTTTATAATTCTAAGGATCTCTTGAATTTGCTTCATACTTCATATTCTTGAGAATTTGAATCTTGCATTATGCAGCTAAAAATAGAATTAGATGATTTCAACGAAAGGGCTTTAATTGATCCTAGAGTACTTGATGTGGATCAAAGATGAGAGCATAGAAATGACCAGATCAAGGGAGGTTGATTTCCAAAGTATTAGTAATTTGGTAGAAATTGCTAGGACTTGGATGAAATTTTGCTAGTATTTTCCGAGAATTTAACAAAAAGAAATCTACGTACTAATACTAGATACGAAAGAAATTCAAATGGAAAACAGAAATAACAAGATATGGAAGGGAAATAGTTTCTACTATTGAACTCAATGTAGAAGGACAAGTAAGAGTGTAGAGCCCTTACACTTTCCGGGAGCCCTCCCTTCTTCTCATGACTATTTCCCCTCTATTTTCCTAGAAAAATGCAATGAGAAACTTAGAATTCCCGGCCACTCTCTCAAAATCCATCACTAAAAGTGGCTTGCGTGTTGCCTCCCCCTCCTCTATTTATAGGAAGAGGAAGGGGCCTAGAAGCTTCTTTCAAGTGGTTCACTGACACTTGTCATTCAATGAAGCAGGGAGTTATGATGTGGCTACCAGTGTCCTCTTGGTCTGGTCCCCACAAGACACTTGTCGAATGATTAGAGAATAAAGCCTTAGCCCATGACAAGTGTCTGGTCCCCAATTACCACCTATCGCTTAGCATGAGCTTGACTCTTGTGCTAGTGACAAGGGTCATGCTCCCTACTTAGCTTCCACATGATTGATTGCAATGTATCCTTGGTCTCCACCTTTTCAATTACAGCGCCTCTTTCATCCCCTTAGTTACAAATATGTCTTCACTGCATACCCTTTCTACACACTCAATTTACAACCATGCCAATACACATTATTTACATTTTTACCTCCAACAGGCTTCATGCATTGTTACTTAAGCTTTCCGACCTTCGCAGTGTCGTGGGATGCTGAAAACTAATAATTTTATTCTCTCTTTTATTCCTCATCCAGGATGGGGTCTACATCTTTAGATGGGGTTGAAGTCCACATCAAACTACCCCCTTAGAAAAGAGCTTGTCCTCAAGCTCTATCCTTCTTCTATAGAAGGAAGTAAAAATGCAAACACCTTGTTCTTGGTAGAACGATTGCAGTGAAATCAGAATTTTGGTTGGTTAGTGATACGTTCTACTTCAGTTTGATTCCTTATTTCATTCCTTCATATATTGAAATTCTTCTGCCCTCTGTTGAAACTCTTTTCTTTGTCGAACCCAATGGAATAATAGCACTCTAATTTGAATAGTAGAAACCTTCAAGAACTCTGATATGATCTTGGCGTGTATATCTTCTTAGAGGCGGCAAAGAAGCCACAAACTGTAGGATTGATTTCGTACTTAGGAAAAAATTCCCTGGAATAGGCCCAACTGAGACTCCCATGCCAATAATCATAAGGTTAGGTTTGTCGTCGGTGGAACCACTAAAGAATCCTTTCCAAATAAGTCAGCAACAACAGGACCAGAGTTGGCCATTGTGGTAGCAGTAGTAACAGGGGCTGGTTGGGCAAAAATCAGTGAAAGATCTTGTTGATCTCTGAAATGGTCGTGCCAATCTTGTCTTCCTCCATCATTGCAACGGCCCTGTACTTGTATATATGGATACAAAAGGGTCCAACTCGGTTGCAGTATTCAAGTCCATCATCTTTTCTTTTCCAATCCAGTGCAGGGAGCATTCTTGGTACATCCAACCAACTGGTCTATAATTAGAGATCAGGCTGCACATCTGCTTATATGCCAAATACTTATGCCCTCGCTTGTACTTGGCCCTTGCAACACGCCTGCATTCTACTAGCTTAGCAAAGGTTTTCTTGGACCCCACAATTGAACTTCGGCTCCAATGAAATAACTGGACAACGTATAGAAACCCTAGAACTTGAAGTTGCAAGGAGCAATAGAGCTACTGCTGTAGAGTTAAGGGCATATTAGAAAGATGTCCGTCGAAGAGTTTTTAAATCACCGGTATACAAATCCCCCGTTGGGCCTGGATACCTTCACAAATCAGTGTCTGTGGTTCCAACCTCGACTGGGTGGCTTCAACCTTCCTAGATCTCATAGAAAGTGGATACCAAGCTCAGGAAGCTTTCTATTCGTCAGGAGTTTTTAATAGTTGTTGTCGGAGGTCTCTGATTTTGATAAGTCAGGGGGAGAGTAGAGTGTGATCTCCATGGCACCCCCCAAGATCTTTTCCTCGATCGGTAGGGAGCCAGGAGGATCTGGACTTGATAACTAGAAGTTTGATTTCAGAAATGGATCTACTCGAGGAAGCCGGACGTTATCAAACCAAATAGTAGATGATTGAAGGTGTTTGAAGTGCAGCTATAGCAACTATGCTACTCGACATATCTGCAGAAAATGTTCGGGGCCGAAATATAACAAAAAGGTAGAGGCCGTTAAGTCGTGGATACCAAAGGCGATCCACAAGGAGCTCCACGCATCCAGAGTGGATAAAAAACCCCCCGTGTTTACTATCCCAAGCGAACTGATCAATGATAGGAAGAAGTCTTTAAAAAGTTGTTTGATAGGTTCCTTGAGAAACAGGTCCCTATTGGAAGAAGTTTGGTCCTGGGCAAAAAGAGAATGGGCTCTGCCGCTTCTAAGCAAACCGTTCTACATTAGTCCTTCATTGGTGCCCTTTTGCTTTGAGTCCCAAAACCAGGCTACTTCCATTCTTTGGCGGGGAGGTGAGGCTTTGGGTGGATACCTAGTTTCCCTTCAACCGTGGTTCCCTGCCTTAAATACTAGTACAAGAACAGTGAGACTTAAGTTCTTCAACATCCCACTTCATGCCTGGTCTCTTTCCACGGTGGAGACTTTGGGGCAACATTTTGGACATGTTCTGGAAACTCAGATGTCGGGTAGTCATGACCATTGCCTGGAATTCACTTTTGTTAAGGTTCTAACTTCATTGTGGAATTGTTTACCATCCTTTATTAACCTTCTAGTAGATTCTCCAGTTTATCCAGTTGGAGTTAAGATAGTGGATGGGTCTTTAATGTCCTTTAATAATCCCCTAGCAGAGGGGGATTACGCCCCTTTGGCCCCTTATTTTGATCTTTGTTGATCCTCCACCGGTGGTTGAACCGCCTATCGGTGGGCCTTTACCGGTGGGCTCTGGGGGTAAATCTATCATTTCCAAGCCAAAAGAGCCGTTGGACAATTCTGTCCCAGAATTTGAATTTTCTACTTCGGGAATGGAGAAAGCGGCAGAAACTCTAAAAAGTTTAGCCCCATCATTGTAAGAGAAACCGATCAGTTCTGGGGAGGACCGTGTTAGAAGCCCTTAAAAGCTAAATCTAGTATTTTTGCTGGAAAAGCCTCCAGAAATGATATTTCCGACTGTGATAATCTACAACATCTGTCAGTGGAAAAGGCGGAAAAGATTAAAAACTGTTTTTTTAAGAGCAAAAAGAATAAGGGAAGTTTAAAAGCTTTGAATGATATCACTAGTCACATCAAAAGGTTTCGTGTCAATCCCTCCAAAAAGGGCTCTTCGTTTCAGAAATATAAAGTCGGCCAGAAGGGGCGGGGTGTGTGTCCCGAGAACTATCTATTAGCTACAAAAGGAAGTCTTTCTCTATTTAAAAGAAATCTCTTGGGTTCTCGAAGAAAAGAAGAGCTAAGAAAATCTAACCTAGCCTTTAATTTTAGCCGCCTCATCAAAGACTTTGATAAGCCCTTCAAAGCCTCTTCAACTGCCATGTCGTCCGACTCTGGTTCTTCATCTAGGAAGAGGAAGGCGGTAACATTTTAGATAGATGATTTACAGTTTCTTAGGGCCCTGCAATATGATAAAGCAATGGTGGCAGAAGTATGTCCAACGCCTAAGGAAATTTCCATGGGAATTTGGAAGAGACAATGGAAACAATTTAAGAAGGATGCACTGGCCAACAAGGACTGCCTTCTAAAGGTCTCAGGGAAGTCTGACCCAAAAGAAGCCTTTGTCAGAATCTATAAACTTTCTTTCTTTAAGGAAGCCCTGGAAGAGGAGCGAAGAGCCCGTCGTCAGCATTGGGAGGAGGTTAGAGCAGCAGAGATTGAGCGTTTGGAGAAACTGATGGGTACCTCAGTAGATGTACCTCAGGAGTCAAGGGATTCCCTGGATCGGGAAGTCAGCATGGAGGTTCGGACTCGGATGGGAGAGGATCTGGAAAGACAAGAGGCGGATCAAGGTTGATAGATTTTCTGGAATCAGAAGAAAACAAAGTCATTCCTTCTGAGGAAATGGATGAGCTGCTGGCTATAGGGGGGATGTCTTCGGAATAGGTTTTGAGGATGATTTGGAAGCCACAAAAAATTTGTTTCGGTCAATGGCTATTAGGGATTTGAAAGAACTAAGGAAGGTTGGTATTGAGAAGGAAGGTAATGAAAAGGGTGCCGAGGGTAGTAACCCTGAATGAAAGGCCTTCCGGCCCCGAAAAAAAAAATAGAGAAGAGAATGTGAAGGAGAAAGAGGAAGAAGAAAAAAAAGGGAGGGGAAAAAGAGAGGAAGAAGACTAGAAGAGAATAGTAAATGAATAGACAGAGAAGTGCAGGGAAAAGGGAAATAGAACTCAGTAAGAATTCTTCAAATCTAGCACGCTTGGTGGTATTTAGGTTTGTTCTCGTCAGGGAATGTCAAAATTGGGTTTATAGGTCTTCTATGGTTAAATCCCTTTCATATTCTTCCAGGATTTCTATCGTTTAACAGCACTGTGAATTGCCTGTCACCATCTAGAAACTGTCATTTTTTCATAGCTATAGCTTGAGAGATTCATTCTTTCGCTTATGCTTTCCTATTTGGATATTTTAACTTAGCTATAACTTCTTGGAAGTTTCTCTTTTCATTTGGAATTCTGAAGATCTTGGAGGCAGGTTTGGTAGTTTCATATGATCCAATCAGCTTGAAGTTTCAAGAGGTTTTGTTTAGGAGTACTTTAACTATTCGTAGTCTCGAAAAGATACGGATTATAGTTTTAAAATATGGCTATAGAAGATGTAAAGAATGCATTCTGCAGAATAGAGGAAAGGAATGCTTGGTTTCTACTGTAATTTTTGGTTATTTTGGTTACTTTTTGAATTGGTCTCAGGTATGCCCGTGCCAATTCATCTTAATATTTTGTATTGCAGGCTGGGACTCCTGGTCCCGAATGCTATCTGAATATTAATAAAATATGTAAAAAAAAAGGACAACGTGGACCCCGTAGGTTCAACAGTTTTAATATGCTCCTGAGAATGAACCATCCAGAGCTCATCATGCGTAATTTCTCTAGCAGACAGGTATAGGGATTAGGGAGGCATTTTTCAGGAAATATACCAACAGTAGCAAGGCTGTAAGTAATTGCTCGTAGCTGATCCAAACCTTTTGGTTACAGACATGACTTCATTTCAACCTCTGAGTGAAGCAGCATTCTCGCATCAAAAGCAATTGATGACAAATTGTCCAGGATAGTAATGTCTTTATCATATACCTGTAGACTCACAACATGATACCCTTGTATATGCAACACCAAAAATAAAACAGCTTCATTTCAATCTCAAATCCTCTCCTCTGAAGATATCAATTAGAAGTAAACATAGCCTCGTGGGGATCTCAAAATCGAACCCAAGACAGTGCTGTTTCTGATCTATTGGAGCACAATTACTTTAAACATTGGGAAGCCTTACTAAAGTGTGATGATGTGTTGTGAGTTTGAGATAATGGCTTGCACGTTGGACCTCAGGATTTCAACATTGGGATAGCTCTTCAACTCGATTCAATGACTGAATTGTACAAACGTTCCATGTTCCATGGAAAAGTTGAGAACTGGTAGATGAATTGACCATTACTGAAGCCCAACCTTTTGTCTAGGAAAACAACATTGGCAGTGGCAGAGGATGTGAATTGATGCTTTTAGTCAGAGCCTTCGCATTGTTAACAACAATCTTATCCGATGGCACAAGCAGCAACTTTGCTTTCAAAACTTCTTTCAAGCCATGTAACCAGAACGTCCAAGATGAACAATGCAGAGACCAAGCAGACAGTACTTAAAGACTGTAAAAGCTCCATTTGTGTCTCTTGCTCGATTTGCTGGAGAAAATTTCATGTAGCTTGTTAACACAAGAAGATCACAACAAGATTAGATTCAAGAACCATTAGATCTGTTCTGCCAAGCTCAAAATCTGCAATGGAGCTTCTCCTCTTGGATTCAGAATTAGAACAAAATGGAAATTAGTTCTGCTACACAGCAGATCCCCACAGCCACTTGAAGAGCTACTAGATCTGGCTAATGTCGTGTTCTTCACAAGAGATCAAATGATTGACTGGAACAAATGGAACCAAAAAATATTATGATGGTGTGTTATGGTCCTGAGTGGGGCCCTCCTAGGTATGGGACTGGGTGTGACCCATCCTGTTATGGGACAGGCTTAAAGGGCCTTGCCTAACGCGTTCCAACAGCTCTGGAGCTTTTGGCGTATTGGTAAGGTACCTAGCATTTGGTATCAGAGCAGCCACTACGTCCCGTGCTCGAGTCACGGAAGGATCGACATGTGGAAAGGGCTACCTAGAAAAAAGGCCAGAATGAAAGCTGTCGTAGAGTGGGTCGCCGAGGACGGCGGATGCGGAAGTCGAAGCATGGTGGTATGTTACTGTCCTGAGTGGGGGCCAACTAGGTATGGGACTTGGTGGGACCCATCCTGGTGTGGGACAGGTTTAAAGGGCCTTACGTAACGCGTTCCATCAACTCTAGAGCCTTTGATGTGCTGGTAAGGTACCTAACATAATGCTATTCGGTTCTGAGACAACATCCACACAAAGGAAGAACCCGAATCTACTCTAGTTGTAATTCATATGGATTTAAGCCTTTGTTCAGGACAGATCCAAGTCAGAGAAAACATAAAACCGGACTGATGGACATAATCAACTAACTAGTGGTGCTGTAATTCTTTGTTTCAGCAATCGTCTGCAACCGCATCAGTTCTTGTTCATCTAGATATGTTCAGTAGCAAGTGAATCGGCTGGTACTTCTCCCAAACTGAATCCGATTTCTCAGATCTAGATGAATACTGGAAAACAACTTCGTTGCAGCTCTCTGCAGCAAAACTGAGATCTGATAACTTCTTGATTTTTTAGGTGCTGCTCACGGGTTGATTAAGATGCAGAAAACTCTGATCTTTATAAAGCACAACAAGCACGAACCAAGAATTTCCAACTACAATTACCTAAAGAAACATTACAGTAGGATCACGGAGAAAAAAAATCACATCCTCAATCATGTTGTATAGAAATCTCAGGACCTGCAAGTAGAGTAGAATCCTTGCGATTTTGGCTTTGACACCAAATTTGATGTGGGTCAGAGATGAGAGCGTAGGAACAACAAGATCTATAGGAGGTTGATTTCCAAAGAATTAGCAATTCGGTAGAAGTTTGTGAGGACTTGGACGGAATTTTGCTAGTATTTTCTGAGAATTAAAAAAAAATCTACATACTAATCTTATATATATGAAAGAAATTCAAATGGAAAACTGAAATAATAAGTTAAGGAAGGGAAATAGTTTCTACTATTGAACTCAATGTAGAAGAACAAGTAGGAGAGTAGAGCCCTTACACTTTTCGAGCACTCTCCCTTCTTCTCACAACTATTTCCCCTCTAATTCCCTAATAAAATGCTAGTAGAAACATAGAATTCCCAGCCACTCTCTCTCAATAATTCATCACTAAAAGTGCCTTGCATGTTGCCCCCTTACCCCTGTTTATATGAATAGGAAGGGGCCTAGAAGCTTCTTGCAACTGGTCCACTCATTGGACACTTGTCACTCCATGAAGCATGGAGTCCTGATGTGGTGACAAGTGTCCTCTTGGTCCGGTTCCCAACAGACCAGCCACAGGTGTTCACTACGACAAAACTTTTGGTGGTCCTGCAACTCAGTTGTAGTTCACAACCATTTTTTTAACCCGGAATTGCGCACTAAGGCTTCGGGGCAGACCTGAAAATTTTATTAATACTCAAAATATCGATACACTGGTTTTGAGGAATCCATGAAGACGAGACCCAAAACTAATCTAAAACAGATCTGTACTCGATGTATATCGAAATACGATTAAGGAAAAACAATCGTCCTCAGATTAGGCAAGGCCAATCTCTCACATCTGCATGCTCCTCTCACTACTCTGGGAAGATCCCTCCATTTGTAGTACTGCCTGTTATCTTTGAGTAAAACACCCCTCATTGTCCAAGGCGTCAGCCATCCGTTCGCCGCCTCAGATTAGTCCACAACCAACTTGTTTAGGAATTCAAGACTCTGAATTAGCAGACGCTTGGACTGGCAACGAAACAGATTTTAAGTCTTAAAGTTCTGCTTCTTTATGGATGGCAGCAACTACTCAGAACAGTTATAACCAGATCTGGTCTATAAACGTTGAACTGGTTCAGGATCACCTGAACGGAGCACAATGCTGCAGTTCCATTCAGTTTAGAACTACAATGAACAGTATCTCTCATTGAAGTTCAGTTGTCTTGAACTGAAACACAACTAATCAGCATTATTCTTCTCAGTACATGAACAGATCTAGTTCGGAGCAATGTTAAACAATGCTGGAGTTTCAGACCAGTAAGTTCAAGAACCAGTGATTATGTTTCAGATCTGATTTGTGATTCAGGAGACAATGTCATAAACTTGTGATTCAAGGGACAATGTTATAAACTGCAGAAATTTGCAGTTATTGTAATAGGAGCTAAAGGTCTGCAGCTATTTACGAAATGGACTGTCTTCTAGCAGAAATTTCAAATCAGCGTTTGGATTCCAATTCAACAAGCTAACAAACAGTAGAATCGGAACTATAGAAGTTAAGCTAGCATAATAGGACTAACTAAACTGCTTTCAAGATGTAATTTTCGATTCCAACACACCATGAACAGAACTGAATTATTGCAGTTCAATATCGTTTTGATTCTGGTACAGTGAAACTCAGATTGAGAGAGAATCAGAACTAGAAACTTAACAGCAGGCCGGTCCCCACTTACCACTTGTCACTTAGTAAGAGCTTGGCTCTTGTGCTAGTGACAAGTGTCATCGTCCCTACTAGCTTCCGCATGGTTGATTGCCATATGTTCTTGGTCCCCACCTGTATAATTACAATGATCTCTTTCATCCCCTTATTTACAAATAAGCCCGTACTTCATACCGTTTTTACACACTCAATTTACAACAATGACAATACACATAATTTACACTTTTATCCCTAGTGCCCTTCATGCATTGTTCCTTATGCTTTTCCGATCTTCGCAGAGTCATGGGATGCTGAAAACTTTTTTTTTTTGAACAGTAGCAGATTTCATTCTTTAAAAAGGGCAACTAAGAATGTATGACCCAAAGGAACAAACAAGAACAAAAGATAGAATATAGGAAAAGCAAAGCAACAAAGATACAGCTCATATATGGAGGAAGGAAAGCAGAAAGCTCTAAACGTTGTTTCTCTACTCCCTCCCTAGCTAATCTATCCGCAATCCCGTTGGCCGGTCTACTTACATGCATAAAAGATAAAGAGCCGCCATATAATCTATCACAGATCTCATCAAAGAATTGAGCAAACGTCCATGGGGAACAGATGAACCTCTAAGCCCTCTAATTACATTAAGGGAATCACCTTTGACAATCACACGATCCATAATCTCCCTTTAGAGATGAATAATCCCCTGATGAGCAGCTTGAACCTCCGCTTCAGTCGCATATGTCACCCCCCACTCCCAGAGAAAGCCCAAATAACTTCACCCTTGAAATCTCTTATAGTTCCTCCTATGCATGCCGGCCCGGGGTTACCCATACTAGAGCCATCAAAATTGAGTTTCATCATCCCATGATTAGCCTGCCATTGTTGTACTATAGCAGACCTATTCTCTACACTGGAACAAATCTCCCATAAGGAAAAAGCCGGTGTAAAGCGGAATAAAGGAAGGGATTTTGCCCAAGCTATGGCTAAGGCAATTACTTTAATGAAAAGGAAGTGAGATGATTTGGAAATTAAAACTAATAATTTTCTTCTCTCTTTTCAGGCTCGTCCAAGACGGGGTCTACAACATGAGATGGGTTGATGTCCACATTAGTACTTGAACAAGCGTAAGTATTTCTATAATCAATTTGCTTCCATCCATCACCCTCTTTGAAGGATAAGTGCATTTTCTCTCAACAGTCTTGGCAACGACTCCATGATCTTTAGCTCTTCTGTCCTCACCTAAGCTTCACCTCCTACATTCTCTAAACATTGAAGTCTCTTAATCCAATATAATGAAGTTGTGACCTCTCGAGCTAAGTCCAAGCCTACTACTACACAACTATCCTTAGGGAAATCCTTGTGATATTCTTTATGCTTCTGGTCCTCCACTCAAGTGCATTGATGAGGTAGCGGTCATGGTCATCGTCTAGAACCATCAACAACATTGGTTCCCTCCCCCAGACATTGATCAGTGGCCAATGTCCCTTGTCCTGAATAGACATAATAGTAGAGAGGATTTTTTCCCAACCCACCTCACCTACTTATGCTTTCCACTCTTATCCTTGTGCTTCTAGGATTCAAAGTCCTCACCCATGGTGGAGGCTGATGCAGCTTCACATGTGGATTGCACTAGCCTAGGATTAGTGTTAGTGTTTTGTCATTAGTGATAGCCATTAGTTGTAATTTTCCTTGTAAGTGATGTCTTTTTTTTCAGTTTACATAGAGTAATTATGTTGGTTTTGTGTTTGTTGCAATGGCTGCCCATTATAAGGCCAATACTTACATCAGTTTCATATGTTTTCGTTGATTTGGGATTTTTAGAGATTCTTTTTTGTGTGAGATTTGAGAGAGAACTTGTCTTTTCTCATTTATTCTCAATGTTTTTCCCTTGAGTTTTTGGATATTGAAGATTAGAGTTATAATCTTTTCTCCATGTCTTCCATCATATTTTTATGTCCTGTTGAATGAAAGAATCCACCGACGACTTTCTGCGCTTGATGTGTTCTCTCGCGTCCCATTGCTTGAAGTGTCATGAGCCATCAGTCTGAGGACTAGGTCCGTGTGACACTTGCTTTGTCTTGTTACAAAGCAAGTAAGTCTGTCATGGTCGGACGGCTTAAACATACAAAGTGGAGTACGAAAGAGAGCTAAGTTCACATGCACACAAGAAGCATTGGGGCACAAACAGGCAAACATTAATCTTTATTGTTGAATCACAAGTGAAGTACAATAGAATGTTGTAACAGTCTACAAATCCTAAGGGGCTCATGCACCCGTTGACTAGAATGGAATCCCTGCTAGGATATGCACTAGCAAGCACCACTCGATGGCCAAGCAAGCTTCCAGGGTAAAGGGGTGGAGCAACCTACCCCTTTGGCTAAGACTGATTTTCAAAAGTGTTTGAATTACATACTCTTTAAGACGCAAGGAGACACTTTTGGGGCCCTTGGCCTTACATGCTTATGTGCACACAATACAAGTCACGGGCCATAGGCCATGCGGACAACGCTGTACGAAATGGCCCCGTGATAGAAGGCACGATCAAGATTCAAATTTCCTGCAAAAAGATAGAAAAAGAAAGAAAAAAATGAGACCGGTAAGTTTTCTTTGCGCATATATTTCTTTTCATGTCTCATCTCAAAATCTACTAGAATTTCAAATTTTATGAATTGAAAAGCAAGAAAAAATCAGATATGTTACATATCTGATCTAAATCTAAGAAAACCAGTCCAATCTAGTTTGATTTCCTGGGCATCTAAAAACAAGCTTCGAAGGTCAAACACACTTTCGCCGGCCACCTGCATCAATGTCCTTACTCTGAGCACTATTACTTGTTAGATTGTTAGAAGTGCAATCATTCTGCTGCAGTTGTATCGTCGCTTCAATGCCTACTAGCGATAAAAACATCTAGCAGATCTCAGTCAACAATTGGGTAATCTTTAGCCTTTCATAGTATCTGAAGCTTCTTCACTTGTCACACATCTTCTTGATGACTTATGTATTTTCTCTGCAATTGTGCCTTATTTTGGTTTCCGCAGAAGATTCATGGGTGATGGGTATTCTCATCCCATACTCATTTTAGTCTTGCCCTTATTTGTTCTTCCATTAGATCTATTCATATTTCTTATTTTATGTTGTTCATAGTATCCAAAAAATTATTGTCTGTACCTTAGTTTAACTCACATATTCCCTATTAATTTGACTTTGCTCCTTGAGTTCCTGTGATGTATTTGTGTATGGGAAGCTTACTGTCAAAGTAGTGCCTACAGAAGTTAGCTTTCAGTTCCTAGTGGAAGCAAAACGGTCACCTGAAGAACAATCCTTTTTGCACTTGACGAGAGAGAGAGAGAGAGAGAGAGAGAGAGAGAGAGAGAGAGAATGGTAAGAGGGTTCACATGAAACCCTAGAAATAAACAAAATAAATCAGTTTTGTTTATTTCAACTTTTAAAAGATAACATCGATATGCAAAAACTGATAAAAAAAAGGACCCCAAATCATTCAAAAAGAAAATGAGTCCCCAAGTACTTCTACTCAAATGTAATTGCACGACAACATACTCCCGAATCAATAAGGATTACACCAAACCCTAAATACAGATGCAGTGAATAACAGAATGGGATTTGATGAAGGAGACATGAACGAAAATATTGCACCTCTGTGAAAAAAAAATCACATTTGGAATTAAGAGGATTAGAAGCTAAAATGATATTTAATGTCTGTACAATAACCGTAACAGCATTTTGCTCTTCCCTACATAAGCTCTGAGAGAGGGAAGGAGGGTGAGAGACTTACATGTCTAGTATTGAGACTTGAGATCTTAGAACTACCTGCATAAAACATCCAAAAAAAAATAAGCACTTGCATATAAAATGCAAAACAAACATGGCCAAAGGGAAAAAAGGAAGTGTGAAATCTCGAAGGGGCTAAAAATTATTTTTTCCTATATGGGACCCTCTCACAATAGGGTCTGTTTTTCATGTTTCCATGAACAAACATATTGGTTCACTATCCACAGACAGAAATCGTCCATATCTGAGAATTAGAGAAAATTTCCAACTTTTGGGGACAATGAAAACTGAGGCTCAACTTCTTCCTCTATCCAACCTGTAACTGCCAATTTTGATTAAAACCAAGGGATGCAAAATGGGGGTAAAGCCCGAAAAGCTGCCATGTGAAGCAAAAATCAGGAAAAATACTCTCTATGACCCACTTCGTATTTAAGAAACTCACATTTGCTATCATCTTCTACAACTGGAGTGATGCCATGGTTAAATAAGCATTGACCGTAGGTGGTGAGAAGGGTATTTAAAACCCTATTGGAGAGAGAGAGAGAGAGAGAGAGAGAGAGAGAGAGAGAGAGGGAGGGAGGCATAATGGAGGATGTTACCATTTTTGCGGGAGAGGTCAGTTATTTTAGGGAAGGTGAAATCCGCGTTAGTTGGGATTCAATTTCAAAATTTAAAACCACTGTAATCCTAATTAAAGAGGCAATTTATATTTAAGGCAGTTCAATTGCGTGGGGAACTTTTAGTGGCAACCAATTTCGATTGGGAGGCAAAATTAATTTTGTCAAGAGAAGGCAAACTCAAATTAATAGTGATTTGTAGGGAGAAAAACTATTAAAAAAAAAAAAAAATTCTTGGAAAAAAGACGAATGACAAC
Source organism: Tasmannia lanceolata (assembly GCF_043159265.1). Lineage (NCBI taxonomy): Eukaryota > Viridiplantae > Streptophyta > Magnoliopsida > Canellales > Winteraceae > Tasmannia > Tasmannia lanceolata. Next base: position 55,916,012 of record NW_027518695.1, on the reverse strand, counting down.
GGAAAGAAACGTGCTTAGTGTGTGTGTATATATATATGAGGAAAGTGTCTCTAGTCCGCCAACCAAAAACACAGTGGGCCACAATTGTTTGGATGATCCAAAGCATTCATTTGATATGCCTTACATGGATAGGGTGTGCCTAAAAAATCAGCTCCATAGGATCATCCTAACCCTTCGATTTGTGCTGGTCAAAATGGACAGATTTGTGGTGGTTAAAGATTTGTGGAGCTTTATATGCATCCATTTAACCTCCACAAATCGAAGGGTTAGGATGATCTTTTGGAATGATTTCTTGGGAACACCCTATATATGTCAGAGCCCATCAAATGAATGCTGGATCATCCAAACAACATGGGCCCACTGTGTTTTTAACCTCCACTGTCCATTTTTAACCTACATAGATCGAAGGGCTAGGATTATCTTATGGAGATGATTTTTTGGGCACACCCTATCTATGTCAGGGCCAATTAAATGAATGCCTTGGATCATTCAAACAACGTGGGCTTATTGTGTTTTTGGTCGGCAGACTAGAGACACTTTCCTCATATATATATATATATATATATATATATATATATATATATATATATATATATATATATATGTAGAGAGAGAGAGAGAGAGGAAACTGTTGGTGCGCTTAAGCTCACAAAACTTATGGTGCGCTTAAGCGCCCAATCACATGGGGGTCCACTTTGTTAGGATGATCCAAAGCATTCATTTGAAAGGCTTATCATAGATAGGGTGTGTACCAAAAATCAGCTCCATAGGATCATCCTAACCCCTCCATTTGTGGAGGACAAAATGGACAGACAGTGTTTGTCCACAAATCTGCCCATTTTTGTCCTCCACAAATGGAGGGGTTAGGATGATCCTATGGAGCTGATTTTTGGTACACACCCTATCTATGATTAGGCCTTGCAAATGAATGGTTTGGATCACCACAGAAAATGTGGGACCCATGTGATTGGGAAGCTTAAGCGCACCATAAGTTTGGTGCGCTTAAGCTCACCAACAGTTTCCTCATATATATATAGGGGGTGTACCAAAAAATAAGGGGTGTACCAAGGCCTTATGATAGATAGGGGGTGTACCAAAAATCAGCTCCATAGGATCATCCTAACCCCTCCATTTGTGGAGGACAAAAAATGGGCAGATTTGTGTCTGTCCATTTTTGTCCTTCACAAATGGAGGGGTTAGGATGATCCTATGGAGCTGATTTTTGGTACACCCCCCATCTATGTAAGGGACTTTCAAATGAATGCTTTGGATCATCCTAACAAAGTGGGCCCCCATGTGATTGGGCGCTTAAGCTCACCATAAGTTTGGTGAGCTTAAGTGCACCAACAGTTTCCTCATATATATATATATATATATATATATATATATATATATATATATATATATATATATATATATATCAGGAAAAGGTTTCTGAGGTATCGCGCAGCCTGAGCAGCCCCATAAATACAGCATCTCCCATGTTGTTTGAGTCATCCAATCCATTCATTCTATAGGACATACCATAGGTAGAGTCTCCCTAACAAATCATCTCCATAGGATTATGGTAGGTGTTGATTTATGGACTTTTAGAATGGATGGCTAGGAAGTAGGCTTCTATAGATCGAATGGTTAGGATGATGGTACGGAGATGGCTTCTTAGGAACACCCTATCTATGTGAGGTCCTATAGAATGAATGTGTTGTATGAGTCAAAGAACATGGGAGATGGTGTATTTTAGTGGCTTGCTCAGCATATCAGAAACCTCGCCTCCTATATAAATATTATATGGGGGCGAGGTTTCTGAGGTATCGCATAGGCTGAGCAAGCCACTAAAATACACCATCTCCCTTGTTGTTTGACTCATACAACCCATTCATTCCATAGGACCTCACATAGATAGGGTGTTCCTAAGAAACTATCTCCATACCATCATCTTAACCATTCGATCTATAGGAGCCTAATTCCTAGCCATCAATTTCAAAACCTCCACAAATCATAACCCTAACCATAACCTATAATCCTAACCATAACCTATAGAATGAATGGGCGGCTGAGCAACCTAGTAAATACACCATAGCGCAGGCTGTTTGACTCATCCAACCCATTCATTCTATGGGACCTTACATAGGTAGGGTGTCCTTAAGAAATCATCTCCATAGGATCATGGTAACTGTTGATTTGTGGAGGTTTAAAATGGATGGCTAGAAAATGGGCTTCCACAGATTGAATGGTTAGGATGATAGTATGGAGATAGTTTCTTAGGAACACCCTACTATGTTAGGTTTATGGCATGTATGGGTTGGATGAGTCAAACAACATGGAGATGGTGTATTTATAGTGGCTTGCTCCGGCTGAACTATAGCTCAGAAAGCTCGCCCCCATATATATATATATATATATATATATATATATATATATATATATATATATATATATATATATATATATATATATATTTGTGTGTATTTAATATATATGGGAGCGTTGTATATGAGGTATCCCTCAGATAGCTTATTTGAGCTAGTGACTAGAAATTGGGCATCAACCCATCTTGTTTGAGTCATCCAACCCATTCATTCGATAGGACCTAACATGGATAGGGTGTTCTGAAAAATAGATAGGATCATCCTAACCATTCACTTTGTCGAGGCACAAAATGGACCCATTTTACAGCCGTCCATTTTAAACCTCCACAAATCAAGGGTTAGTGTGATCCTATGGACATGATTTTTTAGGAACACCCTATCTATGTTAGGTCCTATGGAATCAATACCTAGCATCACCCAAATGACATAGGCACCTACTTTATTTCTCAGATAAGCTATATGAGGGATACCTCAGATAATTTTGTCTAATATATATATATATATATATATATATATATATATATATATATATATATATATATACTCAACTCAACAAAGCCTTGGTCCCAAACTAGTTGGGGTCAGCTAAATGAATCCTTTAGAAAAAATTCAAAAAGAAGGTAAAAGGAATCTACCCGGCTCTAATCCCGATTCTAGTTGAGTTCTTACGTGGATCATTTTCTTCCATTCTATCCTATCCATGGTCATGTTCTCTGTTATGTTCCTAGCTATCAAGTCTTTCCTCACTGTTTCTACCCAAGTTGTTTTCGGTCTGGCCCTACCTCTTTTTACTCCATAAATTTGGCACGAGTCGCCTCTTCTCACCGGAGCCTCCAAAGGTCTACGTTGGATATGTCCAAACCATCTTAAGCGGTGCTCTCTCATCTTCTCCTCAATTGGTTCCACCCCTACCTTTTTACGAATGTCTTCATTTTTAATTCTATCTAACCTTGTGTGGCCACACATCCATCTAAGCATTCGCATCTCCGCTACACTCATCTTATGCACATGCTTCTTCTTGGTGGCCCAACATTCTGAGCCGTACAGCATGGCTGGCCCCACAGCTGTCTTATAAAACTTTTCCTTCAACTTGGTAGGGATTTTACAGTCACACAGAACTCCTGAGGTAGGCTTCCACTTCAACCAACCTGCTCTAATTCTATGGTTAACATCCTCTTCAATTGAACCAAGAGAGCGAAAGATATCCCTCTTAGGTACTTCCTGTCCAGTCATATTTGTTACATCTTCCTCCTGCCTCCTTACATTACTAAAGTTGCATTCCATATATTCTGTCTTAGTCCTACTCAGTCTAAAATCTTTGGATTCCAAAGTAGTTCTCCGTAACTCTAATTTAGCATTTACTCCTGCTTTGGTTTTGCGATTAATACTATGTCATCTGCAAATAACATACACGACAGCACCTCATCCTGGGTAGGGTTGCAAATGAACCGAGCCGGATCACGAACATGTTTGGGTTTGGCTCATTAAAAGCTCGGCTCGGGCTCGTTCGTTTACTAAACGAGCCAAACTCGAGCCCAAAAAATAGGCTCGTAAACAAGCCGAACTCGAGCTTTGTATGGTTCGGCTTGGACAGGCTCGTGAACTTTTTAGGCTCGGTTCATAAAGCCGAGCCGGTCTGCTTTCTCTTCACTACAATGCAGAGGGTGGAAGGTGGCATGGGAAGAATTACGCGTGGCATAATCTTTCAATCACATAAAACAATTTTTTTTCTTCCCAACGGCCTTAAGCCAAGATCCTAGTTACTAGATTCTGATGGTGACGAATTGAAATTCAGAATTTTAAGAGAACTTTACCCAAGATTATCGAAAAGATAAGCACTACTTGATCCACTCACTACTTGGTGTTTGGTGTTTCTGAAACACGAACTCTTTAGAAGTTGTAGCAGTGGCTCCTTGAGTTGCACGGGTTGAAGGATGAAGATACTGAGAACTGATCTTGAAATTCAATCCCAAGTGTATGTTGAAATCCTTTCGCCCTTTTTGTTTTTCTCAAAAACTAGAAGTGAGAGAGAGAGAGAGAGAGAGAGAGAGAGAGAGATGGGAAATAGGAATCGTGTATGTAGAGGAGGATGGACTTCTAAGAGCATTACAATTGCACTTTAAAGCTCGGATTATGTTCGTTATATTACTATATATATGAGGAAAATGATTGTGCGCTTGAGCGCATATGGCTTATATGCGCTCGAGGGCCCAAAACTCATGTGAAAGGCCCTTACATAGATAGGGTGTGTACAAAAAATCAGCTCCATAGGATCATCCTAACCCATCCAAAAGTGGAGGGCAAAATGGACAGACGCCGTTTGCCACAAATCTGCCCATTTTTTCCCTCCACTTTTGGAGGGGTTAGGATGATCCAATGGATCTGATTTTTGGTACACACCCTATCTGTGATGGGTCCTTGCAAATGAATGGTTTGGATTACCTCAAAAAATGTGGGACCCATGTGTTTGGGCCTCGAGTGCATAGAGGCTTATATGTGCTCGAGCACACAATCATTTTCCTATATATATATATATTTTTTTTTTTTTGAAAATTGACAATTTTATTGATACTATGAAGATTAAATTGGGACCAGGGGTCTCTACTTGCATTACATAGAATCAATTAAGGGTGGCTAGGAGCATGCTCCTAGACCAGTAAAAAGCCAAAAAAAGATCTCCTGGATCAACCACTACAACGAGTTCTAAACTTCCATGCGCTGCCACCTTGCCGAATACCTATTTCACTTCCCTTTCGAATTCATCTACTACCGCAGCTGAAAATGCCTTCACCATTCCCCCTTCCTTTCCTTTACATTGCACAATGGTCTCATTTGAAAGTGCCATATTTGTGGACCCCATCAAATCATAGTTTTGTCCTGCCACGTTACTCAGACTGCTCCACCACTTTCTAGCTGGCTAATTCAAATTTTAAAAATCCTGCTCAAAGGCCTAAAACTATTGTGTGCCTCTAACCGTGCACGATAGCCATTCCATCGAATCTGATCATCTGCGACCTCCGCCCTGTGCCACCGCCCGTTCTGGGGGATCCCCATTAAACCTCCAAGCCAAAAAACCCTAATCTAACCCTAAAGACCACCATTTTTACCCTGATTTCTTCCCCTTCAGCTTCACCAGAACCTAAAAACATAATCCTACCCTTATTTTCACCTAATCCTAGAGCCCACCATTGTTCACCCTAATCCTACCCTTCTAGCCCCAACCTTGCACCTCGATCAAACCCCATCTTTACCCTCCACATCCAACCTCTTCATTTTTTTCCCCGAATCTGGCCACCCTTTTTCACACTCCTGCCACGTCCACCACTTCTGACAACTCATCAGCCCACTTTCTCCATCCACCCAACCCATATTCAATCCTTTCCCCAATAAATCCGGCCCACTTGGACCCTAATCCGGCCATGTCGTAACTCTAGCCACCATTGCTGCATCCCCTGCGAGATCTGCCCAACTCCAGGCATCATCCAGCCACCAACACCTCCCTTGCCCATCAAGGGAGAGAAAGGGAAAGATAAAAAAAAAGGAAAGATAGATCTAAGAGAAAGATAGACCAGAGAAGAAGAAAGAGGGGGGAGGAGAAAAAGTAGAAAGAGAGAGAACAGGAAGAAATCAGAAAAGTGAAAGAAAAAAGAGATATCAGGAAAGAAGAGAGGGAGTGACAGAAGAGAAGAGAAACAGAGAGACGAAATAGGGAAGAGACAAAGAGAGAGAGAGATGAAATAGGGGCGGGAGAGAGAGACGAGAGAGACGAAATAGGGAAGAGCGAGAGAGAGAGACAAAGTAGGGAAGAAAACGCCTCCCTCCCTAGGGTTTCCATCGACCTAGGGAGGGAGCTCCAAAATTGCCTAAAAAATTGCCTTTTTCCGCTCCGAAGCGCTCTCTTTCTCTCTTGTATTTGGGTTTTTTTTCCTATATATATATATATATATATATATATGTATATATATATTACTTAATGGTATTTATTTGATGTGTTTACTAAACGAGCTGAACCCGAACCCAACCAAGCTCGAGCCTGGCTCGGCTCGACTCATTAAAAGTTCGGCTCGGGCTCGTTCATTTACTAAACGAGCCGAGCCGAGCCGGGCTCGAGCTTTGTTGAATTTTGGCGAGCCGAACACGAGCCCAACAAAAAAGCTCGTCACAAACACTAGCCGAGCCTCAAACTAAGCGAGCCGAGCACGAACACCCCAATGTTCGGCTCGGCTCGGCTCGTTTGCACCCCAATGCCGGCTCGGCTCGGCTCGTAAGCTCATCCATAACTAGCGTAAAAAGATAAGGGCTTAGAGCTGTGATATATATATATATATATATATATATATATATATATATATATAACCTAAATTTTTTTATTTTATTTAATAAAAATTACCGACGGATCTTACTTTTTGGGGTTTGCCGAATCAGACACCTCGAATTCGTGTCGGATCCCGACATGCAAATCTGAATCCATGCAACATAGATTGTAAGCATCATCAATCAGTTTTCTAGCACTTCGCAAGGAAATTGGTACTTTATGGTGATCTTGTTGATGACTCACCTTTGAAAGCACACCCTTCATGTGCTGTGACTACTGTCCTTCTTGGGTACCAACAAAGCAGGCACGACACACACACACACACACGCACAGAAATTGATGCTTTCACGAATATACTCCTTTTCAATCAATTCTTCTACTTGCCTTCACCATTCTCCATCAATTTAGCATGAGTCACCTCTTCTCACCGGAGCATCCAAAGGTCTACGTTGGATATGTCCAAACCATCTTAAGCGGTGTTCTCCCATCTTCTCCTCAATTGGTTCCACCCCCACCTTTTTACGAATGTCTTCATTTTTAATTCTATTTAACCTTGTGTGGCCGCACATCTATCTAAGCATTCGCATCTCCGCTACACTCATCTTATGCACATGTTGCTTCTTGGTGGCCCAATATTCTGAGCCGTACAACATGGCTAGCCTCACAGCTGTCTTATAAAACTATTCCTTCAACTTGGTAGGGATTTTACAGTCGCACAGAACTCCTGAGGCGGGGTTCCACTTCAACCAACCTGCTCTTATTCTATGGTTAACATCCTCTTCAATCTCTCCTTCCTTATGTAGAATTGAACCAAGATAGCGAAAGATATCCCTCTTACGTACTTCCTGTCCAGTCATATTTACTACATCTTCCTCCCGCCTCCTTACATTACTAAAGTTGCATTCCATATATTCTGTCTTAGTCCTACTCAATCTAAAACCTTTGGATTCCAAAGTAGTTCTCCATAACTCTAATTTAGCATTTACTCCTGCTTTGGTTTCGTCGATTAATACTATGTCATCTGCAAATAACACACACCATGGCACCTCATCCTGGGTACCCTTCGTAAGCTCATCCATAACTAGCGTAAAAAGATAAGGGATTAGAGCTGATTATATATAACTTATATTTTTTATATTTTATTTGATAAAAATTACCGAGAAATCTTAGTTTTTATGGTTTGCCGAATCAGACACCTCGAATCTGTGTCGAACCCCGACATGCAAATCCGAATCCATGCAACATAGATTGTAAGCATCATCAATCAATTTTTCTAGCACTTTGCAATGAAATTGGTACTTTATGGTGATCTTGTTGATGACTCAGCTTTCAAAGCACACCCTTCATGTACTGTGACTACTGTCCTTCTTGGGTACCAAAAAATCAGGCATGACACACACACACACACACATAGAAATTGATGCTTTCACGAATATACTCCTTTTCAATCAATTCTTCTACTTGCCTTCACAAGTCTTCATATTCTTTAGGTGATATCCGGTATTTTTGCTTGTCTGGAAACAAGACATCGAGAATGAGATCCATTTGATGCTGAATATCTGATGGTAAGTAAACCCAATTGCAAACCATTTGGAAATATACCTGAAACTCTTCCACGATAGTCTTAGCATACTCTGAAACCCTAGAATCACCATCACCACTTTTTAAGTGTGTTTAGACACTAAAGTGAATACAACATCATTGCCTTTCCAGGATTGTTCTAACTCAAGGCGAGACAAACACACCATACTTGAGGCACTTTCTAGTGACCTTTAAATGGCACTTATGTGAACTTCTTTTGACTAAAGATTATTTATATTAGAATAAAGGATTCAATGACGATTTCTTAATTTGGAAGAGCATTATAATTTCTTTGAAAGTCTTTCATTGCCAAGATATTTCATCAATTTTCTTAGTATCTGAAATACTTTTTTAGATTGTTGCAGGTGGTTCTTCCGGGCAATTCCACAAGTTGATAAGCCCCACTTGTTTGGGTTGCTTCTGTTACTTTGATATGTCAATATAATCAATTGAACCTGACTGACTCACTGGGTCTACTACTTTTGGAACTGGAGCTGCTCGTGCTAGAGATTGTCAACCATTTTTGGTGATTGCATTGTACTCTCTTTTTCGAAATGTGGTGTATAGTTGAGAGATCAATCACCGTTCTCTTATTGGTAGTTCTGATGAGGAGGTGAGTCTAGTGTGTAGCACATCCTGGGAGGTTTTCTGCTAAATGACCAAGGGAAAATAAAGACATGAGCACTGAAGGGGGCATTTCTGAAACTTAAAACAATTATGAAAAACATGTTTTTAAATGAAAAAAATCAAGTGGCATGGAATTTATGGACAATTTTTATTTAATTTTGATGTACAAAGTTGGTGGATGTTAAAGGACACTTCTAGTATTGTTTCCTTGCAAAATTTCCAGCAAGAGCTATTTTGTGAAGCTTGATATCTTGCTATGGAAGAACAAAAAAACTTAGAAAGATTATACCCATTTCTGATCTGGTTTTACACTTTTGTTGGATATAGCCTACTACGTGGATTGTTGCATTAGCAAACTTTATTAGCATCCATTTCAGAAGTGTTTTGAGAAACAAAGGAGTTCATAAAATTAATAGCATCTTCGTTTTAGTTCAATAATTGAAGACGAAAATATTTTTCTTGAAAATGCAAGAAGTGTTTGAAGGTTTCATATCCTACTTGAACTGAAAAAATATGATAATTCACAAACATGTTGCATCTTAAACTGTGATTCTGATTTAGAAATGTAAATATCTTGGTAAGAAACGGATGAATTTATACCAGTTTTCTATTGTTTTATCTGTCAGAGAATTTCAAATCTGAGCCTTCTGAATAGGCCACCCTTCCATATATAGTCATATACTTAAACTTCTACCAAGATTTAGCCAACCCACTTTGCTCACATGAACACAACTATTACATTACGACATGTGCATTAATAGAAACAGGTTCAGGCAGATAAACAGAGATGCTCTAACATGGATGTTAAATATAAAAGCTGTTCTCCCATAGCTGGAAGAGAAAATCCACAAAATTCAAGCACTAAGGGGCCGTTTGGATACTCGGATTTTAGAATCCAAGTTTTTAGTTTGAAAATAGTGTAAAAGATGGTTCATGATCAAGCTGGTGCATGATGTCCTGGCAGCGTTTCATGGATTTTAAGTACGAAAACCACGTTTTCGGAACCTCTCTTGCATCCTGAGATTTCGAAAACCTGGTTTTCTTACTTAAAATCCATGAAACGCTGCCAGGACAGCGTGCACTAGCTTGATCATGAACCATCTTTTACACTGTTTTCAACAATGTTTTGAAAATCAGAATCGAATCATAAATCGTAATCGGGGTCAAATCGTATCGGATTGTAAATCGTATCGTAAATCGTAAGATTCATTCAAAAATATAAAAAATATGTATAATAAAAAATTATAAATAAATTAAAGAATAAATATGGCCAATTATTCATTTTTCATCTAAATTCATTAATTCAAACAAAAACTACCATGATTAGCATTCAATATCGTAAAATGAATTGTTTGGTGACGAACTTGACACATGCTAATCATCTCATTCTCATCCAAACCCATGCATCTTGGTTAATAATCTTTAAAAAAAGACACAAGATCATATCAATTCTCAAAGTCTCAAACATCAAATGACAAATATCAATCATAAAAGACGGCAATCAAAGTTATCCTCATTATGGTAGTCTCCCACCTCGACTCCCACCTCGATGTGAGTAATGCCCTCAACAAATGCTTTGTGCTCGACTGATTTGATTCGTTCGAAGTCCTACTCCTCCTCTGTCTTCTTCCTTCTAATGAGAGGGATTTCAAAGGCTTCTGGTAATGTAGAAAGGAAATGAGGTCTTTTGAAAGAAAGACATATTTTCTTTTATACAAAACTTAATTTGGATAAATCGCATAAATCGTATGACTCGTACGATTTACTATCGAATCGTAAGATTCAATAAAAAATCATAAGATTTCAATCATGGGATTCAAATCGTTTTGCCTAAGAATCATAAATCGAACCGTAAATCGTAAGATTTTCAAAACAATGGTTTTAAAACTAAAAACTTGGATTCTAAAATCCGCGTAAGCAAACGGCCAATCAGACTCTCCTTTTAAAGCGGGTGAAGGTGTACCATTTGGATCATAGTTTTAAATCTCCATCGTCATCGTCGACTGCCTAGTCTACTCTCTTTTTCTATGGTTGTGTTCTTATTCGAGTTGATGTTTTGCCCTTCAAATTCAATTAAAAGTTTTTTCACTCTCTCGAGTTATGACCGGGTGAAACGGTGCATCAACCAAGTAATCGACGGTGGGTTGACTAAGATTTACTTTGGCCATGTTTTGACCCTTATGTGCATTTTAAAACACGGGTCTGAATTGCTCTTAGCAAAGATATAGTTTCCCTTTATGGATTTCCCTGTATAACTGATGTGGACATGGTCCTCGATCAAAGTGATTGGGTATTGGTAGCATAGGGTAGTGCTAGTACTTTTTGTTATAGCGGGGGCATTCTTGTAATTTTGTTAATAATAGGGTAGCAATTAGGGGTTACTAAGGTAATTAGAGAGAGAATAATGGAGGGGAAATTGTAGTGACATTTTATTGTAATATGGAGTAGGAAAGAAGTGAATTGTATAAAGAAGAGGACCACAAAGAAATGCCCATGCCTTTCAAGCATGACACATGGCACCTGGGGACTACTTGTGTAACTTACCACTCATGTGATTGGGTGATAAGTGTCTTTGGCACCACTTAGGATATAATCTCTCTCAATATGCCAAGTGCCCTAGGGACCACAAGAAAGAAGGACAAGTTTCAACACTTAGTTGGCTACTTGTCCACCTCTCTCCCCATAACGGTCTACTTTTCCACTACTCTTGTTCTACTTTGAATCCAATAGAAGCAGCTCCTTCTCCTTACCCTATCTATGTTTGTTCTAGTTTCACTTCTATATACTAGTAGGCCGAATTAGTCAGTCGATCATGCTATGAATTCTCCTAGTAAATCTTAGGAAATCAACTAACAAATACCGAATAGATTATTCTTAGAGACGCTAAGTTGGAAATTCTCGTGTGGATACCTTGTAGATTATAGATCCAACTAGACCTCCTCGTCCGACATGATGGCCAAGAGTTCCTCATCATTTGGTTCCCTTTCTTCGGATGCCTTTCCGGCTAATCATAGCCTCCAACTTCTGAATCCCTACCGCCTTATCAGCTTCCATCGGAGAAGCCTCAGGTTCTTTTCATCCTCCAGGGTCTTGATGAAAAAGGGGTGCTTGTGCATTGGCGAAACTGCCCTCTACTATAATTTGGGATGAAGCTAAAATGATATTTAATGTCTGTACAATAACCGTAAGAACATTTTGGTCTTCCCTACATAAGCTGGGAGAGAGGGAAGGAGGGTGTGAGAGACTTACATGTCTAGTATTGAGACTTGAGATCTTAGAACTACCTGCATAAAAAATCCAAAAACAATAAGTACTTGCATATAAAATGCAAAACAAACATGGCCAAAGGGAAAAAAGGAAGTGTGAAATATCGAAGGGGCTAAATTTATTTTTTTTCCTATATGGTACCCTCTCACAATAGGGTCTGTTTTTCATGTTTGCATGACCAGACATATTGGTTCATTATCCACAGATGGAAATCATCCATATCTGAGAATTAGAGAGAATCTCCAACTTTTGGGGACAATGAAAACTGAGGCTCAACTTCTTCCTCTATCCAACCTGTAACTGCCAATTTTGATTAAAACCAAGGGATGCAAAATGGGGGTAAAGCCCCAAAAGCTGCCATGTGAAGCAAAACATTAGGAAAAATATTCTCTATAACCCACTTTGTATTTAAGAAACTCACGTTTGCTATCATCTTCTACAACTGGAGTGATGCCATGCTTAAATAAGCATTGACCGTAGGTGGTGAGAAGGGTATTTAAAACCCTATTGGAGAGAGAGAGAGAGAGAGAGAGAGAGAGAGAGAGAGAGAGAGAGAGAGAGGCATAATGGAGGATGTTACCATTTTTTGGGGGAGAAGTCAGTTATTTTAGGGAAGGTGAAATCCGCGTTAGTTGGGATTCAATTTCAAAATGCTCTGACGGTTATTGTACAGACATTATGTAGGGAAGACCAAAACATGACACTTGTCAAGTTCTCAGTCCATCAAGGACCTCAACAGCCCTCTACTATAATTTGGGATGAAGTCCTTGCCATTAAAAAAAAAGTCCTCTCATTCTAGTTTTGAAGATGAAAATTTGAAATAGTTTTGGAAATTTGGAGGGAGGCTTGGACGAATTCCAGCCCCTTCTTTCTTTTAGTTTGTTTGTTTTCCTTTGGACTCACTCTTGAATTTGGCAAGGAGTCCTCTTGGCTTGTAAGAGTCCTTTCCCATCCGTCTAGTTCTGCTTCAAAGGATTATAATGATGAGTGTTGGGCGTAAAATCCGACCTTCAGCAGTAGCCAGCCGGCCTGAGCTAGCCAGAGTGGCCTCTTTTAGAGACAAAATACTTTTGGCTTTAATAGTGTTATCAATGACTTTCATTTTGAATGGTATTGATGTCCTCTTTTATTTAATTGGGATTTTAGCTCAGTAATTTGTACTTAATTGGCCCTGAGATGATAGCTAAGATTTCAATATAGTATAGTTGTTAAAGTATAAAAGATTAAATACTACCTTTCTCCAACAGCTTAAGCTTTTGGAGAAGTTGGTTAGTTAACATGGTAGCAGAGCAAATGCCTGGGTTCAAACCTCCTTGATAGCAAAATCCACATGCAATGGCTAAACCCAAAAGTGGGGCCACATGTGCCACGTGTAGGCCAACCCTAGAAAGTGGGGCCACACGTGAGGGGGAGTGTTAAAGTATAAAAGATTAAATACTACCTTTCTCCAACAGCTTAAGCTTTTGGAGAAGTTGGTTAGTTAACAATAGCAATTGGAATCTTCTATAGTCGAGATGATATTAAGACAGAGTAATATCATTCTGTAGGAACCTAGTTTTTTCAATGATATTGAAAGATTTGATTTAATAAGAGCAAACAGATCTTCTCATATATGATAAGGGTGATGCATCGAGTTTATATTGTATTGAAGGGAAAGTATACCCTGATGGAAAGTGACCAAAATAACCTTAATTCTGATACATATGAGCATAAATACACCCAAGAGCTCATATATGCATAGTTTGCTTTCTATTCCATGTGCAATGGATGGGTTGAACTCTGTTTTAAGTTACCCATTCATATATGCCGGCTATGTTTCTTCCCTAGAAGAACTATGCCATCATAACACTTTTTTTTATCGGTAAGCTGGGATCGAACCTGTACTGTGCCATCATAAAAACTTACATGAATTATCCATTCAATTTAGAGGAATTGGTCCCCAAGATGGCTTCAGAGGTTTCTTTTGTGGGACTGGTGCAACACTTTTCCGTGAAGTTTCTTTCTATGTTGCTAGCATGAGACTATGCAGAAGCCAAAAGGTATGAAGATTATCCTGCATGTATGTGTTGTAAATTTGCTTGTTTTGTGCACAAGATGGATTGTCTTCTTTAATCATTCAATCTGAATTACCAGATTTTCCATTCCATTTGTTGAAGTGTGGCAGTTTTGTGTTGGAATTTATGAACAATCTTGGGTTATGAGTTATTGAACCAACTACAACCTGGATTTCACTGCCCCAAATATTTGTTGCCTAAAAAGATTACAAGAATTTATTTGTCTAAAATTTTCATGCGTGGTTGCCGTGTTGCTCGGGGTTTTGCAACTTTCTGCTGCATTTTAGTAGAAAATGAGAAGCATTCCTTCTTGGTCAGATCCCAAGTCACCATAGTACCCTTCAGTCTGCTTAGGTTAGACATGTCAAGGCATACAAAGTACCTCCCAGATGGCCTAAAACAGGAACAAAATGCTTCTAAAGCCTCTAGAACCATGGATGAGTGTTTCAACATTGTGTAGAAATAAAAAAACCCTCCTCACTCTCCTAACACATAGAAATCTTCTTACTGGCTAAGATCTATTGAGCCCTCCTAAAACAAAAAACCTCCCCAATCTCCTCAAACAGTGTTGGATTTTTTTGTGAGAATGCTCAATAAATGAGAGCTCTCTTATCTTTCATGAATTATAATTTCTCGAGTAACTGCATATGGTAGCTCAAATTTCATGCTTTGCTCATCTTATTTGCCATGCCGAGTGTTTGAATTCTTATTTGTTCTTGTACGCTGATGGCTCAAGACATGTGATTCTGGTAAACTACACACTTTATCACCAATAAGCTAAACTATGCTTTTAGGGTATGCAAACAAGTGCTTTAATTATAAGGTCAAATCTTACCTTTAACATGACATTCAGTTATGCTTAATAGTAGCACGATTGTGTTCATGCTCTAATGATTTTTGTATGTTCTGTTGAATTTGATATACGTGCCACACCAACCTCACGATCGGAGCAAGTTCATTCTTGCATCAACACTTATAGCTCAATCGGATGGTGGTGAATGCCTTTTCTTTGAGGTCAAAAAAGGAAAAAATTCCTCTATTTGCCAAATCCGTTGCAAGTTTTGTAGGAGTTATGCCACTTCATTTCTAAGACTTCAAATAACCATGTGAACAAATGACTAGATGTCATTAGTGAATATTTGTTTTGGGAAGCCACAAAATAGGAAGCTCAAGTCTCATTTTTGGCTACCATTATACTGAAATCAATTTGGGGAGTAGGCAAGTATCTATGGTTGGGCTAGAATCTCTACCTCATCTTCTTGCTATTTCGCCACATAAGTTTTCTGCACTTTGCCTGTGTAGCATCATTGTTTTACAATCTCAATTTTCTTTGCTCTCTGTCCTATGCATTTTCATTTACCTATGTATAGCATCATGTTTTTTCATCCCCAATTTTGTGTGCTTTCCTTGTGTGCTATTTCAGTTATATATTACAAATTAAGTGAGATGATACAACAGTTCACTTCTCGAAGCTAACATATTCCATGCTGTTCTCCTTCTCATTTCTTCAGGTGTGAGTATCACAAGATTTTATGTTATTGATAGTAAATGCACCCTCATTCACTATCAATAACATAAAATCTTGTGATTCCCACAAGCCGACCCCAACTGGTTTGGGACAAAGGCTTAGTTGAGTTGAGTTGTATTTAATGGTTCACAACCAATGGATTTTCCGTTTGTGGACAACTCCCCACTTTTCTATAAGGAATACTTAATTGCTTGACCGAGCTAGCGATTGTTGTTATTATTGGTTGCACAACCAATGGATTTGTTATTTGTGAATTCCTTACAGGTAATTCATTGTATCCCAATTTTGGGTTTACATATCTTTTAATTGTATTTTTTTTTCCAAAATCTGATTTACCAGAACACCGCCTAATTTTTTTTATATAATTTTTATTTACTTTAGCTGGCGTTCAAGACAGACGGCAGTGTAAAATATATTTGCCGCATATATTTTAGCCGGCATGACCGCCGAACGTCGCCTAATTGTTTTTTCTTTTCTTTTCTTTTTAATTTTTTTAAAAGTTTATTCACATTAGGTGGTGGTTTAGATCACCGTCTAAAATTCCAGATGGATATCAAAACTCCAGGATACGTTTGCCGATGGTATTTTACCCAGCCTTTTGTTGTGTGCTGGTAATCCTCAGGGAAAACATTAGCCATCACTTCTGATGATTTTGACCGGTGTTGATGACTACCGGCCAAAAGCTTAGTTGGTGTAGTGTTGGTAGGTAGACCTCCCAAGCTGTATGGACCAAAAAATAAGGGTAAAAAAGCTGTAAATAAATACATAAATCACAAATTACAACATGTGAAGAAGGGGAAAGAATAACAGGATTATCAAGAATTTAAAAGTTTCTGCTGCTGATATAATAGAAAGATATTTGGAAATGACATTGGATGATAGGCTAAAGGAGGGGCAGAAAAACAAATCATGGAGCAAATGTTCTTTGAAAGTACGACCACCAAAGTAACATATGTTAATAGTAACAAAGCTAAATTGTCCATTGTAACTTACAGATGTGGTTGAAAATGACATTGGATGTGATGTACCAGAACAGCAAAAAATTAGAGTCAGTTTCTCCTTGGCAGAATGGATGAGCTCGGCCAAGAGTAAGCTTTGAAGAGAGTAGGGAATAAGCAAAAGCATAGGGAGAGAGAGAACAAGAGAGAGTGTAGGAAGGAAAAGAAAAGAGAGCATCGAGAGAATACAAGAGAGTGTGTGTGTGAGAAAAATAATAAAAATATGGCTATCGAATCCCAACCAACCTCTGTTCTACCCCGTTTTCCTCCTTTTATTACAATATGCTGCTGCTGCTATCTTTGTTATTTCCAAGAAATTGCCACTTGCCCTCTTTATAAAAGTTGCCTAAAGAAATTGCCGAATGATGAGATCTATGGTTAGATTTCTCAGCCTCCTTTCTTATCTTGTGAGATCCCAAAATATATGTGTTAGGTCTAAAATTGGTAACAGGTTATGGTAGGGCCGGAAGGGCTGATCTGACAAGTCACATTTGAAGGGCTAATGGAGTCCTGCGCTGCACAAGGGCACAGACAAGAAGACAAAGGGTCAGAGGACCAACCCGGAGTGGTGCTCCGGACGGGCGCTTCGACACTCAAGTCAGTATGAACAGGAGTGCAGAGCAATGTCAGAGCAAAAAGCTTAGGGTTTTGATTTTCAGATCCTTCACCTTAGCACAAGTGAAGGCTATTTATAGTGGTTCTGAGCCACCTGTCCAGGACAGGTGGTGGCCCCTGTATGGACCAGGTCTCATACCTAGGAGGGGCAGGTGGAAGTCCCTGATTGGTCCAGGTGTCTGTAGACACCCCATTTTGACCGAACCCTTTCATGTTTTGTTTTAAACAATTGTCCTAATAAACCAGTGTTCTAAGGTCCCAAATTGTGCCCTAGGTTAGCTTAGGGTCCCACCAAGGTCCCTGTAAAATTTCATTGCGATCCGAGCTCGTTTGCCTAGCAAACGAGCTAAGGCAGTGTCGTGGGGCAAGTTCAGAAGGGTGGCGATTTAGCCAGAAAAGGGGTTGTGCTGGAATCCGAAAAACCAGTTCAAATTAGTCATTGTAGGCTGTCCAGGAGGATGTGTGGGTGCACAGATTAATGTATTACATAATCGAGGGGTGCATTATCCAGGAGCTGGGCATTTCTATAAATAAGAAAGATTCCTTTCTTCTTTTGCAAGTAATCATTAGACCCTAATCCAGTTTAAGGGGGGGTTAAGGGTTAGGATTAGTTGAAAGAGCATCCTAGGAAGCTTCCTTGGAAGCTTCCTAGGTTGTTAGGTTGTTAAAAAGCCCTCGATCCCAACCCTCCATCCATAAAGGTGATTTGGAGGGTTGAGATCAAAAGAGAGAAGATATTTTGCAAAGATTTATCCCCCCCTGTTTCCTACCTGGACCACATGCCCTGTGTAGAAGAAAATCAAAATTCATAGGTGGGGGTTGCCCATGAAGCAGGAAGGGTTGAATATATATCATCTCTTTTTCTCACTCGAGCCACCCCTCAGCTGTGAATAGAGGATGGGTAGATACACTATGGGGGGCTGTCCAAAAGGGGAAAATGGGGGGGTAGAAAACATCTTTATTTTTTTTCTTTCCTTTCTTCGTTATAAACCCAGCGAACGAGGGTCTAAAAAAAAAAAAAGAAAGGGAAATTTGGATTTCGACCAGAGAGCAGAGAGAGGAAGAAGAGAGCCCATCCCTAAAAATCCAAACCCACCACCGAGCCACCATCTTCTCCGGCAACCCCCTTTTTCTCCGGCCAACTGCTTCCCTCCACCACCACCACCCCTTTAATCTACATCTTCTTCTTCTTCTTCTTCTTCTTCTATTTTATTTTATTTTTCATTTTAACACCACCAAAAACCACCTCCAATCGGTTCCAAGCCCGATTTCCACCCCCACCACCATCGTCTTCTCCAAATCCTAAACCCATTTCCACCCATTTTGAAACCCATTTCACCGTTTTCCCCTCTCCTCCACCACCAACCGAGCTTCATCCAAGCCCACCTCTCCCAAGATCCAATTTCCATCTCACCTCCATCTCTACCCCAACTACAAATCCCCAACCCACCTCTGCAATCTCCGGCAAACTCCGACAAACCTCATCTGCTCTGGCGGTTTTGCCGGAAATTCCATCTCCTCTATTTCAAACCGAAAACCCCCTTCTCTGTAACTCCGACCGCCACCCACCACGTTATCTCCGGCCGATTTCCAACTCCGGCATCTTCTCCGGCTACCGATCGTTACCTCTGCAACTTCAACCACCAACCCTCACCTCTGTTTCAACCCCATCTCCTTACACCACCACTTTCTTCTTCACATCCCCATTAAATTCGGTCATCACCCAAACCCATCCCAAGCTACCCGTTGCCACCATTTCCATTCCTCATCAAACCCGCATTCTCCATCTCAATCTCCACCCCTACCATCAGCCCATTACCATTTCTATCCTAAACCCACTTCAAAACCCCCATTTAACCCCAATTTCATCATCATATTCCCAGCTACCATTTCCATCCCCCAAACCCTTCTCCATTTTGTATAAGAAAATCAGGAAGGAGAAATAGAGAGAGTTAAGATCAAGGGGAGTGAATCTGCAATTCATCTTCTTCACTCTTCAGCCTACTTTTGCACCCCAACTCTGGTAGCAATTCATATAAAGGTACCCTCATTTCCGGCAATTTTCTAACCTTCTAGCTATCATTGGTTTGCATTTTCAAGTATGAATCGGTGATTCTGTGGTTTAGTTAATCGAGGATTTGATCTGTTAGAACCGAATTTTCTGAATTTCCTTTAATGCTTGAAGCTTGAAATATTTAAGATGCCTTCAGGGTACATGAATAATGAAGGCTGATTAATCACTTCTTACTTGCATGTTAAAGTTTATTAAGTACTAGCTAGAAGTGATTAGGATAGTAATGATAAGTTAGTAATATATTAGTTCCATGATTGTTTCTTGAGCTGATTCTTAAGAAGGTATCCATGACTGCATTTTTTTTTATGCCGCTAATTGATGGTTCAGGTGATAAAATGGGCAGATGCATTATTGTTTTACTTTTTTGGCATGTTCAGTTGGATGATCATAATCCTTCCTATTCCAAGAGTACTTTAATATCACCATCATTAAATTTAGGCGGTTGAATTAGTTGTCCTTGGCTGCTTCAGTTGATTTATTTGGGGTTTCAATTGATGCGATGAGCTCATATCAACCATTTAGATATAGTTATATGTTTCTAGAGGTTTCAAAGTCGTGCCCTTGGTGTTGATTTAAACATGTTTTGCTGATTACATGAGAAACCTTTTATTGAGATCCATTCCTCGTCATAACAGCCCCTCTGCGATTTCTTAACTGAAGAGTTATGTTAGTGTAAATATATGTATGTATGTGCCTATGAATGTGAGTGTATGTGTTTTGTGAATGTGTCTATGTCAACAATTATATGTCCATACTTGCATTTTGGTTAACTTATTCTTTATTACATCGTACAGGGGGGGAGCCTAACTATTTAGATTAATAAAGTAGTGGAAGCTTATCTTCTTCTTTTTTAGCAGAGGCATTGTTTTTAGTTACCTGTCTTTGACCTATTGATTGCCCACATGTTGCTTGGGTGCAGTGTGTCTCTTTTCTCATCTTACAGAAATGCATGGTGGGACCGTTGGATTGTCCCCATTTATCCATTTGGTTTATATTAACCCAACTCATGTTTTAGCAATAATGTGACCCAGTTGGTCTGTTTTCCTTAAGCATGCAAGATCTTTTGAGGACCAAAATAGTGCTCTGGTAGCCATTTGACTATCCACGAGCAGATTAGGGTCATGTTCTGTTTCACTTTATTCTTGATGTTGAGATCTTCAAGTGTAGCGTGTATTTGATGTTATCAAATACATAGGCGGTGAGGTCAGGATTATTTTTAGTGCACTTATTCGAGAAGGTCAAGTTAATATGTCAGGTACTTGATGTTCTTGAGGAGGTCAAGACTTGAAAATGACATGGTTGTGATCTAAATTTTTCTATCCTGCTCGTTGTTTAGTCCATGTTATGTGTTAGTAAATCAGCCCATCCTTAGGGGACTCGCTCAATCCAAGTAGCACTCCCCTCTTTTGTTTAGTAGGCCTACCTAACCTTTTGAATTTCTTTTAACCATTTTTTTTTTTTAAAAGAGCCCTTCTCGGGGCAATGATGAGGTTACTTGGAGCCCGTCTTTGTGTTTTGTGGCTCACCGTTTTTGCACTTGAATTATGCACCAAAATGTATAAAAATCAGAAATATCATTGCATGCATTTGTATAATTTGTTGAAAATTTAACATTCTTCTTTTATGTTAAGTTTTGATTTAGGTTCTGAAGATGAATGGACTTGTTCAGGTGAGACTATCTTGAAAGCTTATCATTTTTTTATTATTTCATTAGGCTACCCAGCGGCTGGTCTGGGCTAATTATTTTTTTATTTTTATTTAAATAAATTGTTTAATTGAAGAAGGAAATCAGATGACTACTCTATTCGATGTTATCGACATGAGTACTGTTTGATTTCAAGGCGGTTTGTAGGAATATTATCATGTGTATTATGATATCAGATGATTACTTTAGCATCATCTGATTTCATCCCCATATTGGGGTGGTGTTTGTGGTTGGGCATAGAAGTGTTTGATATTGTTTTCTTTTACTTTATTAGGCTATCCAGCGGCTGGTCTGGACTAATTAATGTTGTTTATCATTTTATGATTGCTATAGATTGTGTATTTCTTCTATTGAAATTTCTTCTTTGCTTAGCACTTGATTTATTTTTATAGGAATAAAATGGAATTTTCGATTATCTGGTAGCCTTTTCTTCTCTTTTTGATAGACTAACACAGTCTTATAGATTTCTGTTAAATTTCTTTAGATACTAGAATCCCCTCTCATTGCTAGGGCGATGAAGGCGCTAGCCCAAGCCCATCCTTAGGGGACTTGCTCAGTCCGAGTAGCATACCCCTCCTTTGTATATAGGAGACTTGTCCAGTCTCATTCTCTTGCTTAACCTCCTCTTTGTGTGTCGTTTGGTTTTGGGAGAACACCCTACTCGGCTTGGCAGCATACCCCTATCCTTATGGGTATTGGGTTGCACATTTGTTGCACCCTGCGGCTAGGTAGCTGTCCGGCCCGGCTGGGTGTTTCACCTTTGCCAAATATGCACAAGGTCTCTTATTCCTTTTAAACCCGCCCGGTCTCATTCTCCTGCTAAACCTCCTCTTTGTGTGCCGTTTGGTTTTGGGAGAACATCCTACTCGGCTTGGCTTCATACCCCTACCCTTATGGGTATTGGGTCGCACATTTGTTGCACCCTAGGGCTAGGTAGCTGTCCGGCCCGGTTGGGTGTTTTACCTTTGCCAAATATGCACAGGGTCTCTTATTCCTTTTTACGTCATTTGTGTCTCGGAGACAAGCCTTGTCTCCTGTAGAGAGTTTCTCCTTTAGGAGGCTTACCTAGCCTCATGTTAGAATAACCCTTCCTCCTGGCGAGTCTTTGACTCCTTTTTTTTTACCCCTTTCTTGGTAGTGTTTTTAGTGAGTCTCTGACTCATTTGTGCTCTTCTCTTTTAGAGTGTTAGTTGGTAGTTCGCCTTTAGATTTGTTGTCATTCATCCTTGTTTGAGACTAACTCAGTCATATAGAGCCTTCCCTGCTTGGGATCTTAGATTGTTTTCTCTGTTCTTGGGGCACTATCTTTCTTGTTGTGGTTTGTCTCTTTGAGACGCCAGTTTCTTGTTGTGGATCGTCTCTTTGAGACCTTTGTTGCTTGTTTGGGGTTTCCCCTTTTTGCTTTAAGGCTTTGCCTTAGTTTATGGTATTACTTGCGTGTCCCCTTTAAGATTGAAAACATTTAAAGGTTTAGAGCATTGGAAAAGCTTTAAAATCCAAAAACATTAGAAATTTAAAACTCAAAAACATTTGAAAACTTTAAAAATATCAAAAACATTTGAAAATATACGAAAACCTTAAAAAAATCTGAAGTGTTGAGTGTTTATTTTAGAAGCGTAGTTTGAGAGTTCGTTCGAACTACGTTGGCTTGATCCTCTTCCACGAGGTACGTAGTGCAGCTTGGGATCTTCATCCCAAGTCCAGCCAAACTTTGTAAATAAAAAATGCTTTAACCCTTCAACTTTAAAACCTTGTTCTTAACAAAAATCTTCCTCTAGAGTTAGGAGTTTGTCCTAGATAGAGAGTTTTAGAGTTAGGAGTTCGTCTTTGATTTGTTGTGTGCTTGTTTGTGTTTGTTTTAGAGTTAGGGGTTTGTCCTAGCTAGGAGTGCCTCCGTCCGGTTAGTTGGCGATTCACATCGCCGACTGATGACTAGGTCTTGGATACGTTAGCAATCCTATTGTTTTCCTTAGGGCATACAGCCTAGTTACACGTAGGTTGTAGGAACCACCTGCATTAGCTTATGGCTAACCTGCATTTAGTTAGGGCATATAGGGTGTCCTAAAATCCACAATTCACTGGAATTTAAATAATCGTACAATAAACTTTAATAACTAGTCCGGTCTTTTAGATCGAGTCTAGGATAGAGGTCTAGGTGTCTTAGGCATCCTAGCTTAGAATAGGCGCGAAGAACTACGTTGCCTTGATTCTCGTGGAGGCGGGGATACGTAGGCTTCTTTGGATGAACATTAGACCATCCGAGGACTCGGGCCAAATCGTTGTCTTAGGATTTGTTGTGTTGTTATATTGTGTATTTTGTTGTGTCTTCTTGCTTTCTTGTGCGGACCCTATACCTTTAGCTGTAGCATGCATGCGTTCGCCCACCAGAACTTAGACACCTGTTAGGCATGTCACTCATAACCTAGTTGTCATTAGGTGACATTTATTTCGGTTCTTTTGTGTGTGCTTATTTTCATCTCCGAGACATGCATGATTAGATAGACGTTTTCTCGGAGATGTGTGTTCCCATTTCATATGATTTTCGCCCAAAACTCTTCGAGGTTAATAATAAATGGCATAAGAGACCAAGTGTTCGCACTCGGGCGAATTGGGGGCGCTCTTCGGACCTTCTCCATTCGTCATCAGGCACGAACCTTCTGTATCTCTGGTTATCCATTGCAAACAGAGCATTTGTTTTGGTTCCATGGCGTGTCCATGGATGGCGACTCTGAGTTATTTTTAGGTACATCTCGGTTTCGAGCCTTGGCTCCTGATCAGGATGTATCTCATTCGTTTTTGTATCGCCACTCATGCTATGCTGTGAGGGTGGCATCCGTTTCGAGAGTTCCTTGGCAGAGCTCTCCTCCGTTGTGGAGATCTTTGAGGATTGCTGTGGGGATCTCGCGTCCCTCGGCACCGTCCTCAGGATCGGGGTCCACAGGCTGGCGACTCTGCTGGGGAGTTCTTGAAACATTGCCTAACTCTATATAAATGCCATTTTTGCTAACTTTGGAGAAATTTGGATTAAAATCATTTTAAATGGGAACTTTTTCGCTTAGAATCCAGGGGCACCAGACAGGTGCGTAATTAAAACAAGGGATTCACACACTGCACACCAGCATTATCATATTTGTTATTTATTTCATTGTTTTTCCTTCTTGGCTCCACGGGATAGATTCGATGCGTACCCGACTGGGATGTCTTCACCCTGATGGTACTGTTGAATCTATTTCCAAGCTATGCGCTATAGCTGCAGTCGTAGACATTGGGCGTACTTTTGTCTACAGCAGCCGATGAGCAATGAAGCATACTATGTATAACATTGGGCGTACTTTTGTTATACATATTAAGTATGTTTCATACGCATAGTACCCATTAGATTGAGTCCGGAGCTCTACTTTGTCTTTATATATTATGTATATACTTACTGGCTTAGTGAAATCCAACTAGGAAGTACCCGTGTTTATATATGTATATTTTGCATTCATATGAGATCGAACATGTGTTGCTCACACATGTGGAGCCTAGAGTTAGGAGCCTTGTCCCATTTGTAGACTAGGGTAGCTCATTTTATATGGCTACAATACGGTCCTAGTACACTCATCAGTCTGTCTTGAGTCGAGACTTTCTCGACTCCGTTAGACTAGATTAGGGCTGGTGCCCCTGGGTAGGATATATGTATATGTGTATATATATGTGCTGATTATATATATTAGGGTTCTCCTCTTAGTTAAAATTCCTTATTCATTTCGATCAGTTGTATCCATTCGTTATTCAGATCTAGATCTAGTCAGTGGTTTTTGATCGCCATTACCCTGGCCAGGATCGGCCCTTCGATCTGTTGGTTATAAGGTCTGACCCGCTGTTATATGTTCCCACCTGTGGTCAGTCCTTCATTTGTTTACCTTTCTTTGGTAGCCTATTTCGTTTACCGATTATGAATCGATTTTACCACCGTTATTTATATACCTTCGGTTGAGTTGTGGGAATCCTTTCTAGCGTCGTCATGCTGCCGGATTTTATCCAGAATATTTCGAGCATGACCGCTATTCTTTAGAGTTAGCTAAACCGTGAGTTTACCTTACCTGGACTTTCTTGTCTAGCCGTCATGCTGTCAAATTTTTCGCAGAGCATATTAAGCATGACCGCTATCCTTTAGAGTTAGTTAAACCATGAGTTTACCTTATCTTGACTTCTTTGTCTAGCCGTTATGCTGTCGAATTTTTCGCAGCACATTTTTAGCATGATGGCTATTCTTTAGAGTCAGTTTTTCTTGTCTCGATTCCCTTGAATAACCTTGATTTAGCTTAGAACCAAATTTTTAGTAAGAACTTCAGGTTTGGTCAGCTGTATTTGCACCCTTTCAGTTCCACTAAGTGCGTGGCCTGTATATGTCGTCCTCGTGGTCACAGTTTTATTTGCTACCATTGGATTGTATATCTGTTCTTTTGTTGTGTCATAGATTCAACTGGTATATCTATTATTCATTAGGGTATGCGCTCGTTTGTTTACCTATTTTGTCTTGAGATCTGGCCGATAGCTCGTTCGCTGTCCTTATGACCATGGTCTAGCATGATTGATCCTCTTGATCGTACAGTTATTGGTATTCATCACCAGATTTAGATCCGGTTTATGACCTACTTCTGTCATCTTATGGCCGTGGTTTATTTTTCTGATCTATTGGCTACCTCTCATCTTTGATGAAAAAGTCATTATCACAGAGTTCATCCTTTTAATGAAATTGATTTTCAGATTACCCTGGTCATTTGTCTATGCAAGGTTATCCCCATTCTCTCCTGATCTTTGTCCTCTCTGAATTTTAGGTCTGATCATGGCGAATAACTTGTTAGACAAGTGGATAGCTGAGACTGTTAAATCTTTTCCGTTGAGATGTGAAGAAAGGAGTGTGGCTGAGCGTTTCATCGTTTCTTTTACCCATCTGAATAGTCGCGGTATAAATTGGAAGTTTCTTCAAGCAGCTGCTGGATTTTGGGACCCTGTTTTCCATGTCTTTCGATTTGGGTCTTTTGAACTTTGTCCTGTATTTGAAGATTGGTGTGCCTTGCTAGAGCTTCCTCCTGAGGGACTTTGGATCCGACCTTCGAGCATAGACTCTCCTCATGATCTCTTTCGCAGATTATTCGAAAATAAGGTTGTGAAAACTTTGCATTGCTTAACAGAGAAAAATGTGCAATTTCAGACCCTCATTGAGTTGTTTTCCAAAAACGTCAATCCTACTGACTCCCGTTTTCAGGAGTGTCGGCGTAATGCTTTAGTCTTTGCTGTCTTTGCACGCCATGTCCTTCGCAGAGACTCTAGTGCCGCCCCTTTCACTTTGTTGGCGATAGTAGATCAGATAAAGGAGGGGAGAAATCCTGTCCCTACAATGCTAGCCGAAACCTTTTATGGCTTAGACCTCATTGCTAGTAAAAAGGTGCAGGATAATTTTTTCGGATGTGCTAAGCTGTTATATGTGTGGCTATGTGAGAAACTCACTATCCTTCAGCCACAAAACAGCATTGAGTACACTCTTAAGAGTTTTCATTCTTGGAAGACAAAGGTTAAGCAATCTCAGCTTAATGAATGGCACCATTGGCTGCAGAATGTAAGGGAAAACCAATTTCATTGGGTGAGTCAATCATGTCCACAAATTATCACCAGCACCTACCCATACTCATTTGTTTATCTTATGGGTTTAGAGAAATCATCTTTCTATGCACCTTTGTGCTTCCCTTGTCAGATTACCGCGCACTCTTGTACTCCTAAGGTTATCACACCACCTAGCTGTGAAAACCTTACTCCTGATCTCATTGCATCCATAGTAGCTGCTTGGAGAGACAAAATCGCGGAGAGGAGATCTGCTTTCGCATCTAAACTTCGGAAGGGAGAAATACTGGAGGAGCCTGCAAACCGGAGAGCTCGAAGCGGAGAGCTTTGAAGATTCCTTTTCATGAAATTGTCATTTTAATTTCTTCAAATTTCATTGTAAATGGTTACTTTCATCCAATTGTTAGCAAAGACTAATGTTTTGATTGTAACTACATTTTGACTATTGATCAATGGAATAGCATTTATGTATTTCTCTTATCTTATTTGGTACAGAATACTTTATCTCAATGCTTATCGTTTTAATGTAGTATGTTAATTTCCAATTCAGGGTTCTAAAATCGAGCAAACATCGCTCCCTCAGGTGTCAGTCAACCTGCGTGGTCTAGACAGTCAACCACGTCTAGACTCATTCGTCAATTTGAACCGCTAACCTTACCTGAACAATCTGCATCCTCTTTATCTGAATCATCTGAATCCCTAGAGTCTGTCCAAATGGCTGAACCCAATGATGCGTTAGCTAAAATTCAAGAGATGATGGTGAATCTTACCCGGGATATGGCCTTTATGAAAGAGGAGATGGCCCAAATGAAAGCCCAGTCTAATGAAAAGGTCTCTACTTCTAGAGCGCCTGCGGTTCAACCCCCTCCCGGTATACCGGCAAATCCGAGCCCTGCAAATTTGAACCACCCTTTCATTTCACCAGTAGACGTCGACCTAGAAGAAGGGCAGTACGCTGCAGAATATTGCATTCCAAATGTGGCCCAGTATAATAAGGAAAAACAGGTAGCTGATCAATTGGAGAAGCTGACAAAAGAAATGGAAAGCTTGAAGCATCAAGGCCCAAAGCAGTTCGATATATCTGAGCTGATAATGTCTCCGGGAGTCACCTTGCCCCCTAAATTCAAAACCCCCGATTATGACAAATATGACGGGACTGGATGTCCCCGGAATCATATGAGGTGGTTTATTGAGATGTCGCAGCAGTGTGGGCTATCTCCTGAGCAAATGGCCAGGGTCTTTCCAATGTCTCTTACTGGGGTGGCGAAGAAGTGGTTTCTGCGTCGTAAACCTGAAGAGGTGCAGACCTTACAAAGCATCTCCAACAAATTTGTAGAGCAGTTTTCTATGGAAGAAGGGATAGAGGTTACCAAGAGGGATCTCAAACAGTTAAAGCAAGGTCCTCTGGAGACCTTTACCTTTTTCATCCGTCGTTGGCGTCGAAAGTCTGCCCAGCTGAGCGAGAGGCTATCAGAAGAAGATCAGATCAAGTTGGTGATCAAGGGTTTGTCGCCGCAGTATTTTCATTTTATGTCCCCTCAGCATTACACCGATTTTGACCATCTGATTAAGACTGGGACGAGGACTGAGGATGCAATAGCTAAGGGTCTGAGGGCCAGACTTCCATCAGACATCAAGGAAGGAAAGAGACCCGTGGTCGTACAGAAAGAAGTTGACCACGTAAACCATGTTCGCCCAGCGGCCAGGACTGTAACAGAGGTGGCAAGACCAGCGCCAGCCCCGGTAGAGCAGAAACCTCAGAGGCACTTTGATCCCTTACCGTACCCTTTACCTCTGATTCTGAAAAAGTTGATCAGGGACAAGAAAATCAGACTACCTGATATTAGGCCAGTACCTAACCCGTTACCCCCATATTGGAGAGCAGACCAGTACTGTGAATACCACAGAAATTCGGGTCACCTCACTGAAAGATGTCTGGCCTTAAAGCATGCGCTCCAGACTATGTTAGAGAACGGAAAGCTTGAGGTGGAAAGGCCCAATGTAACGCGGAATCCCCTTCCCAATCATCGTGCAATTCCTCCTCCTGTAGCGAATGCCATTTTTGTCGAGGAGCCGGTTCTTGATCCATCCATTCTCATTTGCGCAATCACTCCTGATGAACCTTATATTCTAAGATTTGATCCTGAAGAGATCGAGGAGATGGAAAGGGAAAGGTCTTATGCCCTCTGGAGGGGGAGCACCAGTTTGGCAGAGACATCCTCTCCATGCGTCCTTCGATGTGAGGATGTTGAGGTAGAAAAGGAAACGCCTTATGTTCTAAGGATGAGTGATTTTGAAGAAGAGGAGGCAATTGTAGCTCCGTATGTTCTGAGAATGGATGCAGATGATTTGCTTCTGTTAGAAGATCAGTGTGACGAGCTTCGTCATGTTACCCGAGGTGGCCGTGTGTTCAAGCCCGCAGAATTGAGAGCAGAAAACCCTGCAGAAGCAGTGAGAGCAGCCGAGAATCAGGGGCAGAATAGGCCGAGTGCAGATGAGGAAGAAGATAATTTGTTGAAGCAGCTGAAGAAGACCCAAGCAAACGTTTCTATTTGGGGCCTACTTATGTCTTCGTCTAAGCACAGGAAGGTTGTACTCAAAGAGTTGAATGCTGCTCAGGTGCCAACTGAGATCACTCCCGATGAGTTGGTAAGCCTAGTCGCTGTAACTAGGGCTTCCAAGGTGATATCTTTCACAGACAATGATTTACCTCCTGAAGGGAGTGACCATGCTCGTTCACTCAAAATTACCGTGATCTGCAACAAGAAAAGGGTACCTGAAGTACTAGTCGACAATGGGTCCGCTCTGAATATTTGTCCACTGAGTACTGCTGCGACTTTGGGCTTTGGACCTGGAGATTTTATTCCCTCAGAGCAGGGTATATTAGCATATGATGGCACCCGGCGAGATGTCATCGGAACCCTGGCCACTGAAATTCAGATTGGGGGAGAAGACTTTGACATAGAATTCCAGGTTTTAGATATTAAAGCTTCTTTCTTGTTGTTATTGGGTCGACCTTGGCTGCATAAGGTCGGAGTTATCCCTTCTACCCTTCATCAAAAGTTGAAGTTTGTTCATAACGGCAGGGTAGTGACTGTGAAGGGTGACCCAGATTTAGAAATTGGGCAGATTTCGCAGGAGCTCGTAGTTGGGAAAGAAGCCGATGTCAGCTTGACAGGTTTTTCACTAGAGGTGTCGGTCATATCCATGAAAGAAGCCATGGGCGAAGAAGTTTTCTTCTTGACTAGCACCAACTCGAATGTGGTCAGGATGATCCGTAAACAGGGTTATATTCCAGGCGCAGGGCTGGGCAAATATCATCAAGGCCCTACTGAGTGGCCTGTGCTCAGAACTTTCAATGGTCTCTTTGGCCTGGGATATGAGCCGACCAAGCAGGAGGTCAAGGAAATGAAAAGATACATGCTGAAATGGGCCGAGTGCCGCCGCCGGGGTTTAGAATTGCCTATGGGACCAATCAGTCTGATCAGAAATGGCATTTTCAGAAAAGAGGGGGCAGATTTTCCATTTTGCGGGTTTGCTGAGCCGTGGACTGATGATGTGACAGGGCAGAGGTTTCCAGGTTTCGAAATTTTCTTTAACCTAGAGTTATCAGAAGCGCCAATGAGTGCGCAGATTACTGAGGCAGCACCGAAAACTGATTGGGCCGATGTTTTAGAGCCGGGCTGTCTGAATGGCATGTTTCAGATCGAATATCCAGTGGCAGCAGTGGTCAGCAGTGAGACCGAAGCGTCAGAGGTGGCAGTGATAGGCAGAGATGCATTCATTCTGAACCCCGCAGAGTTAATCACCCCAGCCGAGGGACCCTTGACCAACTGGACCTCCCAGGTTTTACCTCGAGTAGTCTTTCAGTATAGTCCCGTTTCCTCAAAAGAGTCAGTAGTCTCTAAGTATACGTCTACTTCCCAGTCTGATATTGAGTTTGTTTATTCTAACGATTCTTTTGATGCAGGTACTGTAGAAGTTGGATCTGGTTCCGGAGTCGGTGACAAGTCTCTTTCTAATAAGGTCGAGTCCAAGAGTACTTTAGATGATGAGTTTATTTCTTCAACTGCACATATGCCAGAGTTGGCTGAGTTCAATGTTGAGTTGTCTGTTGAGTCTGTGAATACATCGTTAGAGTCCAATACAATGCCTGCTGTGGGCTATTCCATTCTTGATGTAACCAATACTATGAATGAAATGAAAGACTCTTTTACATACATTCCTGTCTCTGTTTCTCCTGTTTCCATTTCAAGTACTGATTCTGCTCTTAAAACTGATAATATTAATAATGATGATCAATATTCCCCCTCTGATGAGGATGCCGACGAAACTCCCCTTGAAATCAAACATATGATTCAACAAGAGGAGAGTCGCCGAGCAAGACCGCTTGAAGAGGAAATTGAAACCGTAAATGTTGGTGACGAAACCTTAATTCGGGAAATACGAATTGGCAAAACTTTATCTCCCGAAGAGCGTGAGGAATTAATCACTTTACTTAAGGAGTTCAAGGAGGTTTTTGCTTGGTCTTATGATGACATGCCGGGATTGAGCGAAGACATTGTCCAGCATCGGTTGCCTTTAATCCCTGGCGCGAAGCCAAAAAAGCAAAAACTCCGAAAACTTAAAACAGAATGGGAGTTAAAAGTTCATGATGAAATTAAAAAGCTATTGGAAGTAAAATTCATTCAAGTTGTTGAATATCCAGAATGGCTAGCGAATATAGTGCCGGTGCCCAAAAAGGACGGGAAGGTCAGGATGTGTGTGGACTTCAGGGACCTCAACAAGGCGAGTCCGAAGGACGATTTCCCGCTTCCGAACATTGATCTTCTGGTGGACAATACAGCTGGTCATGCTCTGTTATCTTTTATGGATGGGTTTTCGGGATACAATCAGATTAAGATGGCGCCGGAGGATATGATCAAGACAGCGTTTACTACTCAGTGGGGAACTTACTGTTACAGAGTAATGCCTTTTGGGTTGAAGAATGCGGGCGCTACTTATCAGAGAGCTGCAACTGCTCTTCTTCATGATATGATCCACAAAGAAGTCGAAGTCTATGTAGATGATATGATCGTCAAAGGAAAGACTCGGCCGGAGCATACTGTCTCTTTAAGAAAATTCTTTGAAAGAATCAGACAGTATCAGCTTCGTCTGAACCCCAGCAAGTGTGTATTCGGGGTTACTTCAGGAAAGCTACTGGGATTCATGGTGAGCGAAAGGGGAATTGAAGTAGATCCTCAGAAGATCAAAGCGATTCAGGAGATGGAACCGCCGAAGACCGAAAAGCAGATCCGAGGTTTTCTCGGAAAAGTTCAGTATCTGAGACGGTTTATAGCTCATCTAACTATGACCTGTGAGCCTATTTTCAAGCTTCTAAAGAAGAATTCATCGAAGAAATGGACCGAAGAATGCCAGGTGGCTTTTGAAAAAATCAAGCAGTGTTTGTCCTTACCTCCTGTTTTATCCCCTGTCATCCTGGGTCAGCCATTATTGTTGTATTTGTCCATCACGGATACGGCGATGGGTTGTATGCTTGCTCAGCAAGATTCAGGGTCTAAGAAGGAGAAGCCTGTATACTACATCAGCAAGAAGATGCTAGAATACGAGGTGAAGTATACAATCTTAGAGAAGACCTGTCTAGCATTAGTTTGGGCAACTCAGAGGCTCAGGCATTACTTGTTGTCAAGCAAGGTACTTCTGCTTTCACGGATGGATCCGTTGAAGTATTTGTTTGAGAAGCCTGCTCTTACCGGAAGAACCGCAAGGTGGTTATTATTGTTATCTGAGTTCGACATTACTTATGTCACTCAAAAGTCTGTTAAAGGGCGGGTCATCGCAGAACATTTAGCTGATTCCCCTGTGGAAGAGAGCGCATTCCTGAAGGCTGAATTTCCTGATGAAGAGATTATGGATATTGAAGAAGATACCCCAAATACCAGATGGACAATGTACTTTGATGGTGCAGTCAACAACCAGGGTCAGGGAATAGGAGCAGTACTCGTATCCCCTCAGAAGGAGTATATTCCTATATCTATCAAGTTGCAGTTTGAGTGCACCAACAACATGGCCGAGTATGAAGCTTGTATTGCCGGACTGGAGGCAGCCTTAGCTTTGCAGATTCAAGACATTGATGTGTTTGGAGATTCCATCTTGATCATTTACCAGACTAATGGAAAATGGAAGACTCGGGAAGATAGATTGATCCCGTATAATGCATATCTCGAA
Source organism: Tasmannia lanceolata (assembly GCF_043159265.1). Taxonomy (NCBI): domain Eukaryota; kingdom Viridiplantae; phylum Streptophyta; class Magnoliopsida; order Canellales; family Winteraceae; genus Tasmannia; species Tasmannia lanceolata. Next base: position 55,883,044 of record NW_027518695.1, on the reverse strand, counting down.
TCTTTGGTCCAGAAGTTCAGGAGTATTACATTTACTCACTTGTACAGAACAAAGAATCATTTTGCTGATGCTTTGGCTACACTGGCTTCTATGTTAGACATTTCAGCAACAATGGAGGTCCAGCCACTTACAGTGCGACTGCAATGGGAGCCAGCACATGTGACCGTTATTGAAATAGCAGCTAGGTGTCCAGATGGAAAGCCCTGGTATACAGACATCAGGAATCTCATATCCGGTGAAGGGCATCCACCTGGGGCTTCTGGGAAAGAGCGCAAAACCCTTCAGAAATTAGCTGCCAATTTTGTTATTTGTGGTGGTCAGTTATATCGCAGATCTTTTGATGGGATCCAGCTTTTGTGTGTTGATGAAGACAAAGCAGTTGAGCTTATCGAGCAGACCCATGAGGGAGTTTGTGGACCTCATATGAATGGGAAAATGTTGTCAAGAAAGATTTTGAGACTTGGATTCTATTGGCCCACAATGGAAGCAGACTGCTTCGCATTTGTGAAGAAATGCCATAAGTGTCAAGTCTATGCAAATCTTATTCATGTACCTCCTTCGGAGTTGCACTCCATGACTTCTCCATGGCCGTTTTCAGTATGGGGAATTGACATAATTGGGAAGATTCATCCGAAGTCTTCGAGCGGGCATGAATACATTCTGGTTGCAATTGATTACTTTACGAAATGGATTGAAGCCGCTTCGTATGCTTCCATTACTTCGAATACAGTTGCAAAGTTCATCCGTGCCAACATTATTTGCAGATATGGAGTACCTCATGAGTTAATCTCGGATAATGGTTCTCACTTCAAGAAGGAAGTATCGCACTTGTGTGTAGAGTTTAAAATAAAGCATCACAAGTCGTCTCCTTATAGGCCGCAGACGAATGGAGCCGTTGAAGCAGCAAACAAGAACATCAAGGTAATCATCAGTAAGATGACAGAAACTTACAAAGACTGGTCAAACAAGCTTCCTTATGCTTTGTGGGCTTACAGGACGTCGATCAGATCTTCTACAGGTGTCACTCCGTATTCTTTAGTATATGGAATAGAAGCAGTTTTGCCTGTTGAACTTAGAATTCCATCTCTAAGAGTGATGATAGAGGCAAGCTTGCCAGAATCTGAATGGGCGAAGGCCAGACATCAGGAGCTGCAGATGATAGATGAGAAGAGGCTACGAGCTCTGTATCATATCCAGGGGTATCAAAGGCGGATTGAAAGGGCGTTCAATAAGAAGGTTCGTGTCCGAGATTTGAAACCAGGGGATCTTGTCTTGAAGTCCTATAGGGCACCGGTATTCGATCCGAGAGGGAAGTTTCGTCCAAGTTGGTCTGGTCCTTATATTGTCGATGAAGTCCTGCCGGGAAAAGCCGTAAGACTCCTCAATGAAAATGGAGAAAAATTAACAGAACCTACAAACCTGGATCAGTTAAAAAAATATTACGCCTAAGAACACTAGAAGGCCATCTTTGGACGACTTGAGCTTTTTAAGCCAATAGCCCAGATTTCAAAAATGAGAACCCCTTTTTGCTAAACTCCTTTGAGCCAAAAGCAAAACCTCCTTATCAAACTTAAACCAGGGGCATCTTTTATGACTTTCGTCATAAAAGATATTAACCTCGAACTACGCGGGACCTGATTCCCATTTTCTTTGGGGATACGTAGGCAGTCTGGATAGTCCAGATTCGGTCTAATTGCTCAAAACTTACCAAATGTTATCCTGTTTGAACCCGAGCCTGCCTAAAAGTCCTTTTGGTGTTATTGGCCCAGGTTTGTATAAAAAAAAAAAAAAAAAAAAAAAAAAAAAAAAAAGGGGAAAGAATGATGGAGTCTTGGACCCGCTGGACTGAAAACCCGCAAGGGCGGTCTAGGCAAAAGTTAGGGTCATTCACCCGCTAAGTTGAAAACCCGAAAGGGCGGCTTAGGCAAAAATCAGGGTGCTGAGCCTGCTGGATGGAAAAAGCTGCAAGGGCAGACAATCCAGGCAAAAATTAAGGCGTGCGGTCCGCTGAATCGAAACCCTAAAAGAGGCAATTCAGTATGGCAGGGATTTCATAAGGGATGGCTTTTGAAAGCCGATTGTGCTTCCGTTTTGGGCATTACTTCAGAGTCTGAGTAAGCGCCAGCATAATTTCTTTCGATACTTCTTCAAGTTAAAGTGGTTAAAACTAAGTAATCCAAATGAGGTAATAACCATGACTGAAATACCGAAAAGAGGAATGAAACACTTTTAGATGCGGTATTCAAAAGATCCTAAGAGCGGTAGACTGTTACCACCTTAAACATTTATCAAATTAAGAAGCAGATTCAGTCTCTTTTAGAGTCTATGTTGTGCATTTATCAAAGTTTTCGTCAGTCATCTGTCAAAGTCTCGTTTATCGTGTGTCAGAATCTTTCATTGTCAGGTCAAAGTCAGGTCTTTAAGGTCAAGTTTAGCCTTTACTTCTCTTGGGGCTGGGGCGATAAACTTTAAAAGCAAGAAGTTGCATCTCCTGCGGACAGAGCCGAACAGAGCAGAGTTCAGAAGGGGCAATTTTTCAAGTTTACTCGGAATGTTATCACGAAGTGCGGGAGGAAGAATGCTTCGAGCAGAACCCATTTTTCTGTATTTGCAAAAGCTTTGTAGCCTCAGGCATTTCTTTGAAATGAAAGCCTTTAGTTGAACCCTTGTGTTTGGCTCTCTTTTGAATCTTGTAATGGAAATAAAATCATACTAGGGGCATCTTTTATGACTTGGTTTCCCAAGTCATAAAAGACGTCGAACAAAACTTTAGGGTTAAGATGGCTATTCTTGTCAAATAAAGATAAGAGAAGCTCAAACATCCCTTTTCGAGCTAGGCTCCTTGATCAGTTTCTTCAGAAAAATCCAATCCTCGTTGGAATTTAAAATTGAGTTTTGCATTTTTCAAAATATAGGCAGAGTTTTGGTTTATTTGTTTAAAGGGGGCCAATGCCCGCGAGATTTCGTCAAATGCCTTTGAGTTATACCTGTGGTAAAGGTTATGATTTCCAGATCTATTCCAGTTGTGCTATGTTTTAACTATCTTTCCTCCCCTCTGATCTCTAAGAGGTTATGTTAGGAGCGACCTGACCGTCTTTTTTTAGAATAAAAAGCTTGAGACATCATCCCTCCTATCCGGTATTGAAAGTTTGAGTCTTCTCAAACATTCTTTACCCGTTTTGAAATCCGGTATTGAAAATTTGGGTCTTCTCAAATATTCTCTACCCGTCTTGTATTCCGGTATTGAAAGTTTGGGTCTTCTCAAACATTCTTTACCCGTTTTGTAATCCGGTATCGAAAGTTTGAGTCTTCTCAAACAATTCTTTACCCGTTTTGATTGATCTGGCTCTCGATTCCAGGATAAAAACTCGATGTATCATCATCCTCTCCGGTATTGAAAGTTTGAGTCTTCTCAAACATTCTTTACCCATTTTTGAAATCCGGTATTGAAAATTTGAGTCTTCTCAAATATGCTCTACCCGTCTTGTATTCCGGTATTGAAAGTTTGAGTCTTCTCAAACATCCCTTACCCGTTTTGAAATCCGGTATTGAAAATTTGAGTCTTCTCAAATATTCCTTACCCGTTTTGAATGATCTGGCTCTCGATTCCAGGATAAAAACTCGATGTATCCGGTATTGACAGTTTGAGTCTTCTCAAACCTTCTCTACCCGTCTTGTATTCCGGTATTGATAGTTTGAGTCTCCTCAAATATTCCTTACCCGTTTTGAATGATCTGGCTCTCGATTCCAGGATAAAAACTCGATGTATCCGGTATTGACAGTTTGAGTCTTCTCAAACCTTCTCTACCCGTCTTGTATTCCGGTATTGATAGTTTGAGTCTCCTCAAATATTCCTTACCCGTTTTGAATGATCTGGCTCTCGATTCCAGGATAAAAACTCGATGTATCCGGTATTGATAGTTTGAGTCTTCTCAAACCTTCTCTACCCGTCTTGTATTCCGGTATTGATAGTTTGGGTCTTCTCAAACATTCTCTACCCATCTTGTATTCCGGTATTGATAGTTTGAGTCTCCTCAAATATTCCTTACCCGTTTTGAATGATCTGGCTTTCGATTCCAGGATAAAAACTCGAGGTATCCGGTATTGATAGTTTGAGTCTTCTCAAACATTCTTTACCCGTTTTAGCTCCCGATAATTGGTCGGTTGATTCTTGGTTCAATTTATCAATCGAAATCTTCAATCTTTGATGCGAACACCGAGTTAAGAGTTGGTGAGGGACTATCTCGCAAGTACATTTGCAGAGTTAGAGTCCGGTGAAAAGCTGTTTCGCCAATTTGCTTTTGTGTAAACCTTTTTCGAAACCAAAAATCCAAAATGTAATTTTTTAAAGCCAGGTCGGCCAAAATGCGTTGTCTTATCGGCTTTGCCATTCGTGTGACAAGCACACTCTGACAAAGAGGGGCATCTGTAGACACCCCATTTTGACCGAACCCTTTCATGTTTTGTTTTAAACAATTGTCCTAATAAACCAGTGTTCTAAGGTCCCAAATTGTGCCCTAGGTTAGCTTAGGGTCCCACCAAGGTCCCTGTAAAATTTCATTGCGATCCGAGCTCGTTTGCCTAGCAAACGAGCTAAGGCAGTGTCGTGGGGCAAGTTCAGAAGGGTGGCGATTTAGCCAGAAAAGGGGTTGTGCTGGAATCCGAAAAACCAGTTCAAATTAGTCATTGTAGGCTGTCCAGGAGGATGTGTGGGTGCACAGATTAATGTATTACATAATCGAGGGGTGCATTATCCAGGAGCTGGGCATTTCTGTAAATAAGAAAGATTCCTTTCTTCTTTTGCAAGTAATCATTAGACCCTAATCCAGTTTAAGGGGGGGTTAAGGGTTAGGATTAGTTGAAAGAGCATCCTAGGAAGCTTCCTTGGAAGCTTCCTAGGTTGTTAGGTTGTTAAAAAGCCCTCGATCCCAACCCTCCATCCATAAAGGTGATTTGGAGGGTTGAGATCAAAAGAGAGAAGATATTTTGCAAAGATTTATCCCCCCCTGTTTCCTACCTGGACCACATGCCCTGTGTAGAAGAAAATCAAAATTCATAGGTGGGGGTTGCCCATGAAGCAGGAAGGGTTGAATATATATCATCTCTTTTTCTCACTCGAGCCACCCCTCAGCTGTGAATAGAGGATGGGTAGATACACTATGGGGGGCTGTCCAAAAGGGGAAAATGGGGGGGTAGAAAACATCTTTATTTTTTTTCTTTCCTTTCTTCGTTATAAACCCAGCGAACGAGGGTCTAAAAAAAAAAAAAGAAAGGGAAATTTGGATTTCGACCAGAGAGCAGAGAGAGGAAGAAGAGAGCCCATCCCTAAAAATCCAAACCCACCACCGAGCCACCATCTTCTCCGGCAACCCCCTTTTTCTCCGGCCAACTGCTTCCCTCCACCACCACCACCCCTTTAATCTACATCTTCTTCTTCTTCTTCTTCTTCTTCTATTTTATTTTATTTTTCATTTTAACACCACCAAAAACCACCTCCAATCGGTTCCAAGCCCGATTTCCACCCCCACCACCATCGTCTTCTCCAAATCCTAAACCCATTTCCACCCATTTTGAAACCCATTTCACCGTTTTCCCCTCTCCTCCACCACCAACCGAGCTTCATCCAAGCCCACCTCTCCCAAGATCCAATTTCCATCTCACCTCCATCTCTACCCCAACTACAAATCCCCAACCCACCTCTGCAATCTCCGGCAAACTCCGACAAACCTCATCTGCTCTGGCGGTTTTGCCGGAAATTCCATCTCCTCTATTTCAAACCGAAAACCCCCTTCTCTGTAACTCCGACCGCCACCCACCACGTTATCTCCGGCCGATTTCCAACTCCGGCATCTTCTCCGGCTACCGATCGTTACCTCTGCAACTTCAACCACCAACCCTCACCTCTGTTTCAACCCCATCTCCTTACACCACCACTTTCTTCTTCACATCCCCATTAAATTCGGTCATCACCCAAACCCATCCCAAGCTACCCGTTGCCACCATTTCCATTCCTCATCAAACCCGCATTCTCCATCTCAATCTCCACCCCTACCATCAGCCCATTACCATTTCTATCCTAAACCCACTTCAAAACCCCCATTTAACCCCAATTTCATCATCATATTCCCAGCTACCATTTCCATCCCCCAAACCCTTCTCCATTTTGTATAAGAAAATCAGGAAGGAGAAATAGAGAGAGTTAAGATCAAGGGGAGTGAATCTGCAATTCATCTTCTTCACTCTTCAGCCTACTTTTGCACCCCAACTCTGGTAGCAATTCATATAAAGGTACCCTCATTTCCGGCAATTTTCTAACCTTCTAGCTATCATTGGTTTGCATTTTCAAGTATGAATCGGTGATTCTGTGGTTTAGTTAATCGAGGATTTGATCTGTTAGAACCGAATTTTCTGAATTTCCTTTAATGCTTGAAGCTTGAAATATTTAAGATGCCTTCAGGGTACATGAATAATGAAGGCTGATTAATCACTTCTTACTTGCATGTTAAAGTTTATTAAGTACTAGCTAGAAGTGATTAGGATAGTAATGATAAGTTAGTAATATATTAGTTCCATGATTGTTTCTTGAGCTGATTCTTAAGAAGGTATCCATGACTGCATTTTTTTTTTATGCCGCTAATTGATGGTTCAGGTGATAAAATGGGCAGATGCATTATTGTTTTACTTTTTTGGCATGTTCAGTTGGATGATCATAATCCTTCCTATTCCAAGAGTACTTTAATATCACCATCATTAAATTTAGGCGGTTGAATTAGTTGTCCTTGGCTGCTTCAGTTGATTTATTTGGGGTTTCAATTGATGCGATGAGCTCATATCAACCATTTAGATATAGTTATATGTTTCTAGAGGTTTCAAAGTCGTGCCCTTGGTGTTGATTTAAACATGTTTTGCTGATTACATGAGAAACCTTTTATTGAGATCCATTCCTCGTCATAACAGCCCCTCTGCGATTTCTTAACTGAAGAGTTATGTTAGTGTAAATATATGTATGTATGTGCCTATGAATGTGAGTGTATGTGTTTTGTGAATGTGTCTATGTCAACAATTATATGTCCATACTTGCATTTTGGTTAACTTATTCTTTATTACATCGTACAGGGGGGGAGCCTAACTATTTAGATTAATAAAGTAGTGGAAGCTTATCTTCTTCTTTTTTAGCAGAGGCATTGTTTTTAGTTACCTGTCTTTGACCTATTGATTGCCCACATGTTGCTTGGGTGCAGTGTGTCTCTTTTCTCATCTTACAGAAATGCATGGTGGGACCGTTGGATTGTCCCCATTTATCCATTTGGTTTATATTAACCCAACTCATGTTTTAGCAATAATGTGACCCAGTTGGTCTGTTTTCCTTAAGCATGCAAGATCTTTTGAGGACCAAAATAGTGCTCTGGTAGCCATTTGACTATCCACGAGCAGATTAGGGTCATGTTCTGTTTCACTTTATTCTTGATGTTGAGATCTTCAAGTGTAGCGTGTATTTGATGTTATCAAATACATAGGCGGTGAGGTCAGGATTATTTTTAGTGCACTTATTCGAGAAGGTCAAGTTAATATGTCAGGTACTTGATGTTCTTGAGGAGGTCAAGACTTGAAAATGACATGGTTGTGATCTAAATTTTTCTATCCTGCTCGTTGTTTAGTCCATGTTATGTGTTAGTAAATCAGCCCATCCTTAGGGGACTCGCTCAATCCAAGTAGCACTCCCCTCTTTTGTTTAGTAGGCCTACCTAACCTTTTGAATTTCTTTTAACCATTTTTTTTTTTTAAAAGAGCCCTTCTCGGGGCAATGATGAGGTTACTTGGAGCCCGTCTTTGTGTTTTGTGGCTCACCGTTTTTGCACTTGAATTATGCACCAAAATGTATAAAAATCAGAAATATCATTGCATGCATTTGTATAATTTGTTGAAAATTTAACATTCTTCTTTTATGTTAAGTTTTGATTTAGGTTCTGAAGATGAATGGACTTGTTCAGGTGAGACTATCTTGAAAGCTTATCATTTTTTTATTATTTCATTAGGCTACCCAGCGGCTGGTCTGGGCTAATTATTTTTTTATTTTTATTTAAATAAATTGTTTAATTGAAGAAGGAAATCAGATGACTACTCTATTCGATGTTATCGACATGAGTACTGTTTGATTTCAAGGCGGTTTGTAGGAATATTATCATGTGTATTATGATATCAGATGATTACTTTAGCATCATCTGATTTCATCCCCATATTGGGGTGGTGTTTGTGGTTGGGCATAGAAGTGTTTGATATTGTTTTCTTTTACTTTATTAGGCTATCCAGCGGCTGGTCTGGACTAATTAATGTTGTTTATCATTTTATGATTGCTATAGATTGTGTATTTCTTCTATTGAAATTTCTTCTTTGCTTAGCACTTGATTTATTTTTATAGGAATAAAATGGAATTTTCGATTATCTGGTAGCCTTTTCTTCTCTTTTTGATAGACTAACACAGTCTTATAGATTTCTGTTAAATTTCTTTAGATACTAGAATCCCCTCTCATTGCTAGGGCGATGAAGGCGCTAGCCCAAGCCCATCCTTAGGGGACTTGCTCAGTCCGAGTAGCATACCCCTCCTTTGTATATAGGAGACTTGTCCAGTCTCATTCTCTTGCTTAACCTCCTCTTTGTGTGTCGTTTGGTTTTGGGAGAACACCCTACTCGGCTTGGCAGCATACCCCTATCCTTATGGGTATTGGGTTGCACATTTGTTGCACCCTGCGGCTAGGTAGCTGTCCGGCCCGGCTGGGTGTTTCACCTTTGCCAAATATGCACAAGGTCTCTTATTCCTTTTAAACCCGCCCGGTCTCATTCTCCTGCTAAACCTCCTCTTTGTGCGCCGTTTGGTTTTGGGAGAACATCCTACTCGGCTTGGCTTCATACCCCTACCCTTATGGGTATTGGGTCGCACATTTGTTGCACCCTAGGGCTAGGTAGCTGTCCGGCCCGGTTGGGTGTTTTACCTTTGCCAAATATGCACAGGGTCTCTTATTCCTTTTTACGTCATTTGTGTCTCGGAGACAAGCCTTGTCTCCTGTAGAGAGTTTCTCCTTTAGGAGGCTTACCTAGCCTCATGTTAGAATAACCCTTCCTCCTGGCGAGTCTTTGACTCCTTTTTTTTTACCCCTTTCTTGGTAGTGTTTTTAGTGAGTCTCTGACTCATTTGTGCTCTTCTCTTTTAGAGTGTTAGTTGGTAGTTCGCCTTTAGATTTGTTGTCATTCATCCTTGTTTGAGACTAACTCAGTCATATAGAGCCTTCCCTGCTTGGGATCTTAGATTGTTTTCTCTGTTCTTGGGGCACTATCTTTCTTGTTGTGGTTTGTCTCTTTGAGACGCCAGTTTCTTGTTGTGGATCGTCTCTTTGAGACCTTTGTTGCTTGTTTGGGGTTTCCCCTTTTTGCTTTAAGGCTTTGCCTTAGTTTATGGTATTACTTGCGTGTCCCCTTTAAGATTGAAAACATTTAAAGGTTTAGAGCATTGGAAAAGCTTTAAAATCCAAAAACATTAGAAATTTAAAACTCAAAAACATTTGAAAACTTTAAAAATATCAAAAACATTTGAAAATATACGAAAACCTTAAAAAAATCTGAAGTGTTGAGTGTTTATTTTAGAAGCGTAGTTTGAGAGTTCGTTCGAACTACGTTGGCTTGATCCTCTTCCACGAGGTACGTAGTGCAGCTTGGGATCTTCATCCCAAGTCCAGCCAAACTTTGTAAATAAAAAATGCTTTAACCCTTCAACTTTAAAACCTTGTTCTTAACAAAAATCTTCCTCTAGAGTTAGGAGTTTGTCCTAGATAGAGAGTTTTAGAGTTAGGAGTTCGTCTTTGATTTGTTGTGTGCTTGTTTGTGTTTGTTTTAGAGTTAGGGGTTTGTCCTAGCTAGGAGTGCCTCCGTCCGGTTAGTTGGCGATTCACATCGCCGACTGATGACTAGGTCTTGGATACGTTAGCAATCCTATTGTTTTCCTTAGGGCATACAGCCTAGTTACACGTAGGTTGTAGGAACCACCTGCATTAGCTTATGGCTAACCTGCATTTAGTTAGGGCATATAGGGTGTCCTAAAATCCACAATTCACTGGAATTTAAATAATCGTACAATAAACTTTAATAACTAGTCCGGTCTTTTAGATCGAGTCTAGGATAGAGGTCTAGGTGTCTTAGGCATCCTAGCTTAGAATAGGCGCGAAGAACTACGTTGCCTTGATTCTCGTGGAGGCGGGGATACGTAGGCTTCTTTGGATGAACATTAGACCATCCGAGGACTCGGGCCAAATCGTTTAAAGTCTTAGGATTTGTTGTGTTGTTATATTGTGTATTTTGTTGTGTCTTCTTGCTTTCTTGTGCGGACCCTATACCTTTAGCTGTAGCATGCATGCGTTCGCCCACCAGAACTTAGACACCTGTTAGGCATGTCACTCATAACCTAGTTGTCATTAGGTGACATTTATTTCGGTTCTTTTGTGTGTGCTTATTTTCATCTCCGAGACATGCATGATTAGATAGACGTTTTCTCGGAGATGTGTGTTCCCATTTCATATGATTTTCGCCCAAAACTCTTCGAGGTTAATAATAAATGGCATAAGAGACCAAGTGTTCGCACTCGGGCGAATTGGGGGCGCTCTTCGGACCTTCTCCATTCGTCATCAGGCACGAACCTTCTGTATCTCTGGTTATCCATTGCAAACAGAGCATTTGTTTTGGTTCCATGGCGTGTCCATGGATGGCGACTCTGAGTTATTTTTAGGTACATCTCGGTTTCGAGCCTTGGCTCCTGATCAGGATGTATCTCATTCGTTTTTGTATCGCCACTCATGCTATGCTGTGAGGGTGGCATCCGTTTCGAGAGTTCCTTGGCAGAGCTCTCCTCCGTTGTGGAGATCTTTGAGGATTGCTGTGGGGATCTCGCGTCCCTCGGCACCGTCCTCAGGATCGGGGTCCACAGTGTCATGCCTAGCAGGGACAGGTGTTGGCTTTCCTGTGAGGGCCACGTGTCAATAGCCGATTGGTTGCAGATTTTGGACCCCATCAGTTGCCCCCTGGTTCTCCGAGTCGTGACAGCGGCTAGGGGAAGCAAAAAGAGGGTTAAAACAGCATCCGGCCGGCCTTAAGGCCTCTGGCAGCTGAGGCCGGCCTCAGGCGGGGGGCAAGAAAAAACCGCGGCCGGACAGGGGCCTCTGGGCGGCCTGGTCCGGCCTTGAAGCTTGGCCTGAAGGAGCACGGCCGGACAGGAGCCTCTGGGCGATCCAGTCCGGTCAAAATTTGAACCAGAAGTCTGGCCGGCCATACCTCCTGGGCGTCGTGGCCGTACAGATCTCCTGGGCGGGGCGGCTAGGCCGGACAGGTCCTCTGTCGCCTAGTGATTGCGCCATATCCTGTCCGGCTAAGGCGCTGGACGGCCAGGCCGGGCAGGTCTTTTGTCGCGTAGCGATTGCGCCATATCCTGTCCGGCTAAGGCGCTGGACGGCCAGGGCGGGTAGAATTTTGGCCTCTAGCGAACGCGTCATATCCTGTCCGGCTAAGGCGCTGGACGGCCTGCCGGGCAGAATTTTGTCTTCTAGTGAACGCGTCATATCCTGTCCGGCTTATGCTGTGGACGACCCTGCCGGGCAGAATTTTGTCTTCTAGCGAACGCGTCATATCCTGTCCGGCTTAGGCTCTGGACGGCCTGCCGGGCAGAATTTTGTCTTCTAGTGAACGCGTCATATCCTGTCCGGCTTAGGCTCTGGACGGCTTGCCGGGCAGAATTTTTTGGCGTTATCACTTTGGAACTTGTGCCTCGCATTTAATGCGGACGGCGCATTTAAGGCAGTAGGTGACGTGGCGCACTCCGGCTGGTGGGAAAAGGGCGGGATTTTTCCCGCTCTTCCCAGCCTATATATACCGGAGTTTTTACTCCTCATTTTTCACTTTTCACATTCTTCTCTCCTCCTCTGCTGCTCGGCTAGTCAAATTTCTGCCCGCTTCGGATCAGTGAGCCCGGAGTTCTTCGGTCAACACTTCAATTCGGTAATTTCTTTTAGCTTTTCTTTTCTTTTCTTTTAATGTCTAGCACTAGTTCGGAGTCGGACTCTGGCTCAAAGGAGTCCGGTTCGACCAGTAGTACGGGGTCCGGGGCGTCGGAGAGGACGAGGCCGGCCTCTCCTACGGAGGCCGGTGTTGAGGACCAAGAGATAATAATTGTAGACGAGGAGAGCGGAGAGGAAGTGATTGTGGACTTAGACACAATCCCGGTCCGTGGGGACGGACCGCACCGGGCAGAAACCAGCGGCGATGAAGAAGACATTGAGGCAGTAATTCCTCGCTCGCCGCGCGCGCCAGTCGAGGTGATAGCGGAGGCGCGGATGGAGGCCAATCCGCAGTACAACATCGGGGCCCTGCGCGAGGGGAACCATCTGTGGCCAGACAAACTTCAGGCCGTCAGGGACAAATACTGTATCCCTGATCGGTATACTTTGAGGGCGGCCGTCCTGGTAGAGCTCGGGATCAGCCGTGCGACGCCGGCACGTACGTAGACTCTTTAGGCCAGCTTTTATTTTTTGAACTGTTCCTTTTTTATGGTTCTAACTATGTTCTGTTCTCGCGTCCAGAAATGGTGAAGCAGATGTCCATGCTGGACAAGATCAAGCAGACCTCCCAAGCGTCCCCAACGCAGGAGCAGCCCCAACCCAAGGGCAAGAAAAGAAAGGTGCCGGAGTCGACTCCGGCAATGGCCGCACTGGCCGAGCCTCTTAAAAGCAGCTGGGCGACGCATAAACTGTCCGTCAAGTCGAGCCGGCCAAATCTCGCCGGGCAGAGCTCCGGGTCTGCAAGGATGACAGAGCCCCAACACAGCGGGCCGGTCCTGGGCATCCCTGCCGCCACAGCGGCGAGAGGCGACAATGTCTTCCGCCCGAACTGGGCGGTGCAGAAAACGGACACCGGCCTAGGGGATAGCCGGGTGGCCACAGAATTAATGTACCAGGGCATCCTCCCGCGCGACCGGCGGGAAGTCGAGAAGGAGGCGCCGGAGACCTGTGAAGCGGCAATCGCCTCCGCCCTCTATCAACTCCAGGTGTACTCGAGGGACATGGCCAAGAAGCGTTATCTCTTCTCTGATACGCTCACACAGATAGAGTCCGAGAAGAGCCAGCTCCAAAAGGACAAGGACGGGCTTACCGAAGCCGTCCAAGTCAAAGAGGCCGAATTCAACAGTTTGAAGGAGGAGCTGCAGAGGGTCAAAAACCAGGCCGTGCAGGATCTCCTAAATGCGCAAGAAAGAGCCGGTCAGAGGGAGAAGACGGCTATCAAGGCGGCCGTGAAAGCGGCAGTGAGGGAGGCCGTGAAGGAAACTGAAAAGAGGAAGGACACACAGTTCTTCAACCTGGGCCTCCAGGCCTATAAGGCGGGGTTCCTTCTCTGCTCCGAGCAGGTGAAGAAGACTCACCCCGACATTTCCCTGGACGGACTGGCCGTCCCGTATGCACCTCCAGAGGAGGAGGAGGACGAGGAGGAAGAAGGCGAACTGGACTCCTCCCAACCCATCGAGGTGGAACAGGAAGTCGTTCTGGCGTCTGAGGTCACCGCTCCAACCACTGAGGCCGGCCAGGTTGCAGCCCCTACTTCAGAGGCAGTCACCGACGAGGTGGCCGACGAGGAGGCCTGAGTGGCAGCCCTCTTGCTCCTATCTTTAATTTTGGTTTGTGAATTTTTTGTAATGGCCCATGAGGCTCATTCTTTGTAAGCCAGCTCGGCAAAAAGAACACTTTTGTAATATGAATACAAATTCAATTTTGTCCAACTGCCTGTACGGCTACCTTGCTTTTTGTATTTATGACGTCTGTGCTTCTTCCTTGTCTTTCTGCCGAGCCGGAGTGGTTGTCAGGATGTCATTGGCCAGAGTGAACCACTTCTGTCTCCAAGTTTGCAAACACTTGCGCCATATCCTGTCCGGCTAAGCCTGTGGGCGGCTAGCCCGGGCAGGTCTTTGAGGTGGTTTTCCACTAGGGCGGGTCCATGGTTGGAACTGATCTCCACACCAAATTGGACGCGCCGGAGTGCACCACTGCCGTTCTCTAAGTCTGCACACACTTAGGCTGAGAGCTAAGTCTGCAAACACTTAGAGTCTTTTGGCGTCTAGCGAATGCGCCATATCCTGTCCGGCTTAGGCTGTGGAATGCCAGGCCGGGCAGGTCTTTTGGCGTTTAGCGATTGCGCCATATCCTGTCCGGCTAAGGCGCTGGACGGCCAGGCCGGGCAGGTCTTTGAGGTGGTTTTCCACTAGGGCGGGTCCATGGTTGGAACTGATCTCCACACCAAATTGGATGCGCCGGAGTGCACCACTGCCGTTCTCTAAGTCTGCAAACACTTAGGCTGAGAGCTAAGTCTGCAAACACTGAGAGTCTTTTGGCGTCTAGCGATTGCGCCATATCCTGTCCGGCTTAGGCGCTGGACGGCCGGGCCGGGCAGGTCTTTGAGGTGGTTTTCCACTAGGGCGGGTCCATGGTTGGAACTGATCTCCACACCAAATTGGACGCGCCGGAGTGCACCACTGCCGTTCTCTAAGTCTGCAAACACTTAGGCTGAGAGCTAAGTCTGCAAACACTTAGAGTCTTTTGGCGTCTAGCGATTGCGCCATATCCTGTCCGGCTTAGGCTGTGGACGGCCGGGCAGGTCTTTGAGGTGGTTTTCCACTAGGGCGGGTCCATGGTTGGAACTGATCTCCACACCAAATTGGACGCGCCGGAGTGCACCACTGCCGTTCTCTAAGTCTGCAAACACTTAGGTTGAGAGCTAAGTCTGCAAACACTTAGAGTCTTTTGGCGTCTAGCGATTGCTCCATATCATGTCCGGCTTAGGCTGTGGACGGCCGGGCCGGGCAGGTCTTTGAGGTGGTTTTCCACTAGGGCGGGTCCATGGTTGCAACTGATCTCCACACCAAATTGGACGTGCCGGAGTGCACCACTGCCGTTCTCTAAGTCTGCAAACACTTAGGCTGAGAGCTAAGTCTGCAAACACTTAGAGTCTTTTAGCGTCTAGCGATTACGCCATATCCTGTCCGGCTTAGGCTGTGGACGGCCGGGCCGGGCAGGTCTTTGAGGTGGTTTTCCACTAGGGCGGGTCCATGGTTGGAACTGATCTCCACACCAAATTGGATGCGCCGGAGTGCACCACTGTCGTTCTCTAAGTCTGCAAACACTTAGGCTGAGAGCTAAGTCTGCAAACACTTAGAGTCTTTTATTGCAGGAGTTGGCATATATTAGTGACTCAAAAGTGAGGAACACAGTTTAGCGACAACTCTACTTTATTTCTCTTTGAAGTTTAATTACAGAGATTCTTTACAGGCCTTCAAAGGCAAGAGAAAAGACTTATTGATAGTATATTCGGAGATTTCTGGAATTCCAGGCGTGCGGCAGCAGCTGCTCGTCAAGTGTCTCTAGCCGGTAGCTTCCTGGACGGATGACCTCTTTGACTCGGTACGGCCCTTCCCAAGTCGGGGAGAGTTTGCCCACCCTTCTTGGCTGGGAGACGGCCGCTTTCCTCAAAACTAGGTCGCCTGTACGGAATTCCCTTGGTCGGATCTTCGTATCATGGTATTTAGACACCTTCTGCTTATACGCTGCGGCTCTGATCTGTGACTCCTCACGGACTTCCTCAAGCAAGTCGAGGTTGACACGGGGCCCGTCCCCGTTAAGCTGTTCATTGAAGTTAACAATTCTTGGGAAGGAATGCCGATGTCAACCGGAATCACAGCCTCTGTTCCGAAGGAGAGATTGAAAGGCGACTCACCCGTTGCAGTGCGTGGGGTAGTCCGATACGCCCAGAGCACGTGGTACAGCTCGTCAGCCCAGCGTCCGGCCTTATCATCCAGTCTTTTCTTTATCCCCTGCAACAGAGTCCTGTTCGTCACTTCGGTCTGTCCATTCGTCTGAGGATGTGCCACGGAAGTGAACCTTTGCTCAATCTTCAGATCTGAACAAAACTTTCTGAAGTTCCTTGAGTCGAACTGTTTGCCATTGTCTGTTATGAGGACCCAGGGTATCCCGAATCTGCACACCACTGATTTTCAGAAAAAGTTCTGGACGTTCTGCTCGGTGATCTTGGCCAGAGGTTCAGCTTCTACCCACTTAGTAAAGTAGTCGATGGCGACAACGACGAACTCGCGGCCTCCGGAGGCCGGCGGAAAAGGACCTAAAATGTCCATTCCCCAGACAGCAAAAGGTAGAGGGCTGATGATCGGGGCCATTGGCACGGCAGGCTGGTGAACGGCTGAGGAGAATTTCTGACACTTCTCGCACTTCTTCACGAGGCTCAGAGCATCTTGTCTTAGTGTAGGCCAGTACAAGCCTCTTAGAAGGACTTTGATGGCGAGGGCCTTGCCCCCAAGATGCTCTCCACAAATCCCTTCATGGGTCTCTCGCAGAGCATACATGGCATCAGTTGGCCGGAGACACCTCAAGTACGGGAGGGTGTAAGATCTCTTGTACAGAGCTTCACCGTCAAGTGAAAACCTTGCTGCCCGCTGTACGACTTTACGGGCCTCTTTTTTCTCTCCGGGGAGCTCTCCGCTGCGCAGATACCTGATGATCTCATCCATCCAGCACGGCTCATCGTCGACCTGCATTACTACGACGGGCTGGCCATCAATACTGGAGGTTTTTAGGAACTCCATACGAATTTCTCTGAGAGCGGTGTAGCCCGATGCCGCTAGCTTTGAGAGCACATCAGCCTTTGTATTTTCAGTTCGGGGGACTCTGATGACCTCAAAACTTCCGAACTTACTGGCAAGGCTACGCACCCTTTGCAGATATTTGATCATTCGCTCTTCGCGGGCCTCATATACTCCTTGGATCTGGCATACAACTAACTGTGAATCGCAGTACGCCTTCAGTCTCTGAGCGCGGGCCTGAATGGCGAGGTTCATTCCGGCGATGAGCGCTTCGTACTCTGCCTCATTGTTTGACGCACGGAAACCAAACCTCAGGGCGTAATTCAGGACAAAGTCCTCTGGTCCTGTGAGAACTAGTCCGGCACCGCTGCCACTTTTGTTTGAAGATCCGTCGACATATACCTCCCAGAGCGGCTCTTCAGAACACGGGAGCGGGCTGGTTTGTGGAGCTGCACTCTCAGGCCCGGGAAGCGGAACCGCTTCGGCTTCGATCTGCTGCTCGGGTATATCCGGTTCTGCTTCTGAAGGAAGCGCTGCTTCCGACCCGGGGTCTGAATCTGGCATTGTACACTCAGCTATGAAGTCTGCAAGAACCTGAGCTTTGATCGCTGGCCTGGGCAGATATCTGATGTCAAACTCGCTGAGCTCCACGGCCCACTTCACAAGTCTGCCCGAAGTATCTGGCTGGTGGAGGATCTGTCTGAGGGGCTGTCCCGTCAAGACCTTGATCGTATGCGCCTGTAAATACGGCCTTAACTTTCTGGCCGCCATAACGAGGGCGTATACGAGCTTCTCGACTCGCTGATATCTGGTCTCTACATCATGGAGGACTTTACTGACATAGTAGATCGGCTTTTGCTGGTGGTACTCCTCTCTGATCAGTACTGCTGCAACTGCCAAAGGTCCAGCTGAGAGATACAGAATCAGCTCTTCTCCTAGCTCTGGCTTGGACAGCAACGGCGGAGAGGACAAGTACTGCTTCAGCTCTTCAAATGCCGCTTGACACTCCAAAGTCCAGGGCGCGGTTTTTATACCTTTGACTGCGTTGAAGAACGGAAGGCATCTTTTCGCGGACTTAGGGCAGCTACTAACCCGGTCAGGCGCTGTACTTCTCTGATAGTTCTGGGCGGAGTCAGCTCCATCACCGCCTTGATTTTCTCAGGATTTGCCTCTATCCCTCTCTGGCTTACCATGAAGCCCAGAAACTTGCCTGCTCCGACGCCGAACGTACACTTGGTGGGATTGAGCTTCATGTTGTGCTCCCTCAAGACTTGAAACGCTTCTTTGAGGTCGGCAACATGATTGCAGGCAGCTCTGCTCTTGACCAGCATATCGTCCACATATACTTCCATATTGCGGCCGATCTGCTCTTTGAACAGCCTGTTGACGAGCCGCTGGTAGGTGGCCCCTGCGTTCTTCAGTCCAAAAGGCATAACTCGATAGCAATAAGTCCCCTGATCGGTTACAAAGGATGTCTTCGGAATGTCGGACTCATGCATTCTGATCTGATTATATCCTGAGAAGGCGTCCATGAAGCTTAGCAGCTCGTGACCTTCAGTAGCGTCGATGAGCTGATCGATCTTTGGGAGCGGGTAGCTGTCCTTCGGGCAGGCCTTATTCAGGTCTGTAAAATCTATGCAGGTCCTCCACTTCCCATTAGACTTCTTCACCATCACCACATTCGCGAGCCAGTCCGGGTACTGGATCTCGCGGACGAAGTCGGCCTTCAGAAGCCTTTCCACCTCTTCTCTGATGGCCCTTCGCCTCTCCGGTGCAAAGTGCCTCCTCTTTTGTTTTACGGGCTTGCAGGTCTGATCAACCCCGAGCTCATGGGTGCTAATTGCAGGGTCGATGACGGGCATGTCTGAAGGAGCCCAGGCAAAGACATCTGCATTGGCTCTGAGGAACTGAGCAAGATCCTGCTGCGCGGCCTCTGGCAGGGCAGAGCCGATCTGAACAACCCTCTGGTCGTCATCGCTGTACAACAGGATGGATATAAGGTCCTCGGCCGGTTCGTTTACTATGATCTGGGCTTCATCCCTCAGATCAAACAGCTCGATTGGCAGAGACTCGGACGCATTCTTCCCTTTCAGTGCCGCTGCATAGCACTGCCTCGACTGGGGCTGATCCCCTCTGATTTCCCCTATACCTCCTGGCGTAGCGAACTTCATCTTCTGATGATAGGCGGAGGGAACAGCTCGGAGGAGATTCTGGCCGGGGCGTCCCAGGATAGCATTATAGGCCGACTTGGCCCTTACCACCAAGAAGTTCACCATGGCGAAGGACTAGCAGGGCGGCTCCCCGATAAGGACTGGAAGCTCGATCTGCCCTTCAACTTTGACAACTTCTCCGGAGAACCCGAATAGATCAGAGTTGGCCAGCTTCAGACGGTCAGTTCCGATCAGCATCTGCTCGAAGGCGTGATAATAGAGGATGTCTGCGGAGCTCCCATTGTCGACCAAGATCTTCTTCATTTCCCAGTTCGCCACCAGCATGGTGATGACCAGGGCATCATCATGCGGGAGGATCAGGCCGTCGAGATCTGCATCTGAAAATGATATCTCGTTCTCTAGCCTGGCCTTCTTGCTGCAGGTATGGACGGCGTTGACCTGCCGGCCATAAGTCCTGCGGGCTGATGAAGAGGTTCCTCCTGCGGTCGGCCCTCCTGAAATGGTACCAATAACACCATGAGGTTGAGGTTGAGGTACCTGAGGAGGGGGGCTGGGCGAAGCAGGAGCTTGGATGTAGTCGCCCAGAGGTTGAGCGCCCCAGGGGCTTCTGCCTCTGGTACTCGGCTTGTCCTTGCGTTCTCTTCTGTTGTCATCATTTTTTAAGTACCTGCCGAGGTACCCTCTGCTGATCAGCTGCTCGATCTCCTCCTTTAAATGAAGGCACGCGTTGGTGTCATGGCCGTGGTCCTTGTGGAACCTGCAGTACTGGGACATGTTTCTTTTCCCCGTCGAGGTCTGCCTCTCCGGCCACCGGATGAAATCCTCTTCCCGAATGGCTGCCACGATCTGTGCTCTGGACGCGGTCAGCCGCGTGTAATGCTCTCTCGGGTGGGGGCCTCTCCCCTTTCGGGAAGGGCTTCTCTCCTTGCGGGGAGGGCTTCTCTCCTTCTTCTGAGATTTATCATCCCTACGCTGCTTGGTAGGGTTCTTCTCCTCAGGCCTTCTTTTGCTAGCAGAGTCCAGGGCGGCGAGAGTTTCCTCCACCGAGATGTACTCCTCCGCCCCGGCCATCAGGTCTGCGAGGGACTGCGGATTGGAAAGGGCCACTGCTCGCCTGAAGTCAGTTGATCGGGCGCCTGCCAGAAGGGCATTCGTGGCCGCGGAGGGATCCAGGTTGGGAACCTGAAGGGCTTCCCTATTAAAGCAACCAACGAACACTTTCAAGGCCTCGTCATCTCCCTGCCTGAGGGCCATCAGCGAAGCCGTCGTCTTCCTGGGTCTTCTGCTGCTCATAAAGTGACGGGCCAGGTCATCCCCAAAGTCATCGAAATTGTCCACGGACCTGGGTTTGAGCCGCGAGTACCAGTCCCTCGCGGCTCCAGTCAATGTGGTGGGGAATGCCCGGCAAAGGAATCCATCTGACGCCCCGTGGAGGAGCATTGTGGTCCTGAAAGTCTCCAAGTGGTCCACGGGGTCGGTGGTCCCGTCATACTGCAAAATCTGCAGCATCTTCCAGCCCGCGGGGGCCTCCGCGCTGAGCACTCTGTCCGAAAATGGTTGAGCGCTTGTGAAGATCCGGGAGGCAGGCCGGCCCTGCTCTCTGGCGAGCTCTTCAATCCGGTGGTCAATCTGCTGGATCCTTCGCAACATCGGGTCATCTCTTTCCTCAGCCCGGTGGACGGGCCTCTCTCTTCTTGCTGGCGGGCTCATAGCAGAGCCGGACTGACTGGCCGGACTCCTTCGCCGGTGCCGCGATCCTTCTCCGTGCGCGGGGTCTCTCCTGCTACCATGCTTTTGTACGGAAGGAGATCGTGACCGGTGATGTAAGCGAGGCTCGGGGCGCACATGCTTGTCCCGGGAGAGGTGGTCTCGTCTTGTGGAGTGACGAGTCTGCTCCCGGGGCGGGGGCGTGTGCTCTCTGCGGGGGCTTCCCCTCCTCTGGGTGGGCTGAGAAGCCTCGGCTAGATGCTGCTGGAGTGCGGGGGCCGGATTCCTGAACTGCGCAATCACAACAGTCATTTCTTGGAAAAGGGCCCGCATCTCCCTCGGGGTCGGGGTACGGTCTGAGCGGTCCGAGCGAGTCAGACTTTGCTCCCCTGCCGCCCCGACCTCTATCTGCGAGGCCAGTCGCTCGCTTCTTCCTTCGCGGGGGGCTGTAGCCCGGGTCGTCCGGGAGGTTGGCACATGCTTTCCGTTTTTCCCTACCATTGCTTGAGTGAGGTTCCGAACAGCTTTTTGTTCCGGGGTCCCACGGATGGCGCCAAATCTGTTAGGTCTAAAATTGGTAACAGGTTATGGTAGGGCCGGAAGGGCTGATCTGACAAGTCACAGTTGAAGGGCTAATGGAGTCCTGCGCTGCACAAGGGCACAGACAAGAAGACAAAGGGTCAGAGGACCAACCCGGAGTGGTGCTCCGGACGGGCGCTTCGACACTCAAGTCAGTATGAGCAGGAGTGCAGAGCAATGTCAGAGCAAAAAGCTTAGGGTTTTGATTTTCAGATCCTTCACCTTAGCACAAGTGAAGGCTATTTATAGTGGTTCTGAGCCACCTGTCCAGGACAGGTGGTGGCCCCTGTATGGACCAGGTCTCATACCTAGAAGGGGCAGGTGGAAGTCCCTGATTGGTCCAGGTGTCATGCCTAGCAGGGACAGGTGTTGGCTTTGCAGTGGTCCCTGTGAGGGCCACGTGTCAACAGTCGATTGGTTGCAGATTTTGGACCCCATCAATATGACTAAATCTCAGAAAAAAAAAATATAGAAGATCTCATGTTAGTGAAAAAACAACAATAGCAGTGATTATCCAAAATATCAGCCATAAAAAAAATTTCCTTTCCAAGTGCTCCTATTGGATTTCCATATATAATGAGACCAAAAAGACAAAATCTGCCCAACGGTTGAGATGAGAGATGATAGGTGGCTTGCTTGCTCGAGTTTCTAACGTAGATGCTTTCATTAATAGAATGTGTGTTAGAGACAGCAGCTTCCAATATTAAAATCTCAGCCTTCTATTTGTGTTGCTTTTTATAACTTATTTCTCACCATGATGCTGCCTTTTTAAAAAGAGATCAAATTCAAGGCTCAATGGGACCCACCTCAATAGCAGTATGTGTGGTCATGGGGGAAAAAATTTGGAATAATCTAAACCGCCTATTTGATTGGCCTCAATGAAAATTGGATTTGTCCAATTCCACCCACGTTCTGCTCGATAGAGAAAAATCCCCCAGGTTGTTGGTTACTTGACGAATTTGGTGGTCCCCACTTTAAAATAAGAGAAAGAGTTGGGTAGCATGGATTAATCCAAACCGTTCACTTGATGTCTTCTAATTAAGATGCTTTCTTTTCCCATGTATGTTGCCCACAAATGGTAATATACAATACCTTGCACATGCCTTTTGTAAGAGCCATGTTTCTAATTCACACAAAAAAAACCGATACTTGCCATATAGTATCTGCATGTTAATGCAACGTTGCAAATTTCTCAAATCACACGTCCAACACATTCCAATATCCTCTTATTTTGGTAATTTCCATTCCGCAACTCTAAAAAAAATAACAACTATTTTGTCTCATTATGGCCATCAATTTCTCAATTTCCAACAATAGCAGGCCCACCTCCAAGCTTGGCCGACACTCCAAATGTGCAATTTCTCCACAAATTTAAGAATTAAGCGTCCAACATTGAGTGGGTCCACTTGGAACTCAAGCATAAAAATGATTTGTCCACCCCATGACCGAATTAGGTTGGGCACATCTCAAAGCATTCACTTCTTTTTTTTTAGAATGATTTGAACCACTCATTTGCATGACCATGGCGAGAATGGATTCCCTAAATCATTTTCATAAACCGATCCGAGCCATCCATTTGATTGGACTGCAATATATATATATATATATATATATATAGATATATATATATATATATATATATATATATATATATAGAGAGAGAGAGAGAGAGAGAGAGAGAAAACGGTTCCTACACATATGTGTAGAGAGTTCTCTACACACTAGCTTAAAATACAGTGGAGGCCCACATTGTTTGGGTGATCCAAGCCATCCATTTTAAAGGCCCTCACATAGATAGGGTGTCTACAAAAAATCAGATCCAGAGGATCATCCCAACCCTACGATTTGTGGAGGTAAAATGGATGTCTTTAAACCTTCACAAATTAGTCCATTTTTTGCCTCCACAGTTCGAATGGTTAGGATGATCCTATGGATCTGATTTTTTGTGGACACCCTATCTATGTGAGGACCTTAAAAATGAATGGTTTGGATCACCCACATAATGTGGCCCCCACTGTATTTTAAGCTAGTGTGTAGATAACTTATCTACACATATGTGTAGGAACCGTTCTCTCATATATATATATATATATATATATATATATATAGATAACATGTGGTACGACCCTATCATAGATGATCTAAACCGTACACTTGATAGCCCATTATAAATTGGTTGTATCCACAATCATTCCCATGGGCAGATCCGAACTTCCCAATTGTTGGGCTGCAACATCAATGATTCGGTCGGGCTCCACGTTTGTTTGAATTTGCACCATGCAAACGGCCCGTTCCCATTTTGTCTTTTCCTTTCCTCGGCTCACCCCTCTTTTTACCCAACAAAAAGGGGTGACTTGAGTAAATAGAGGGGGTTGTGGCATTAACAAATTTCTGCCTAATATTGCACAAATCAATTTTGGCTAAAATTTTCTAGGTCTTGATTAATTTCCTTAAAAATCCATCTCCTTAGCTCCATTTTCTGTGAAAATCTAGAATAACCCTAAAACACAAAAAACAAAGAAAATACCTTAGTAGCACCGCTTTAAATGAGAGAAATGCATGCTTTTCCTACCTACAATTCATACATAAATGTGCTCATCAGATTCCCTCATACTTAAGCTTTGCTTGTCCTCGAGCAAAGAAAAGAAAATAAACAAAAATTAAAACTTAAACAAAAAAAAAAAATCCTAACTCACTTTTGTAGGAATCACGATTGCACTTAGCACGTGCAACAAGCCTTTAAACCCCTAGGTTATCCTAGTGGATGAGTTTTGTCTCGTGAGCGTTTGAAGTTAATATACACACACAATTCTAAAAATTAACTTTCCAAAAATAGAAAACTTACATTGCAAATTCTTAATATAGAATAAAGCCAAATATAACACTTCCCTTTGCTTTAATATTTTACTCAAGATAGAAACTTCTAGAATACCCCTATACTTGATCTTTGTTATTCCATTCAAAGTTGTAAAATTCGACATATATTCTAATTAGGGAATCCTCCTTTATATTTTCACACTTTTGTCCCCATAGAGTAGCTTCTAAAGTTATCGTAGTTACCAAAGAATTTGAATCAGAAATTTTAAAAGAAACTTGAACAACTATATGGTTCCACCTTTCATTCCACTTTCCCATTATTTCTAATACTTTGAACTCAATTTATTCCTCTACTACCGTTGGCATGAATGACATGCAGGGCTTGCACCAGACACCCAAGTTACTAAGCAGTGTCAGAATTACTTTTGCATATATCTTTAGAAATTGATGCAGTAAGAGTTCCAAAATTTTGATTCGTGCATTGTCTTGACTTCTTAAGCTTTCTAGTTGACCCTTGTAGCGAGCTTTTGGTCAATTACTCTAAAACTAGATAGCTTTAAGGAACTAGGTGTAGAACACCCCTCGGACTTACTTGCTCAAGTCAAAAAGGCTACAAGTCAAGACTAGATCAAAAAGTACTTTTTTTTTCTTTTTTTTCTTTTTCAACATTTCTTTCCTTTTTCACTTTACCATATAAGAGCCAAGTTTCTAATCTCGTTTCCTAATCAACTCTTTTAGAAACAAGATTCCAAAAGAAATCTAACCTATAAGTAGAAAGTGCTCTTTTTAGTTTCTCAAATTCTAAAATTAAAATATAGACTAATTTCCTTTCTTAAAAATGGGATAAAAATTACTTTCCAAAAATATCTAGTTGTTTCTTTCTTTTGTAAAAATACCAAAAACAAAGAAAAATAAAATATTCTACTTTAAACCATAAAAAGAAACTCACAATTAAGTTTTCCAAAATACTACCCCCGTACTTAAATCATGCAGTGTCCTCAATACATGCAAAAATAGAAACAAGGACAATAAAGAGAAGAGAGGGGCGTACCTTTTTCTTTTAAGAAAGATGCGAATAAAGAGGCTCATGGAGATCCATGACCTCTTCCAAATTAGATGACGATGGTAACTAAACAAAAGGCTTCAAATGTTGTCCATTCACTTTAAATGTCTCACCATTCTTTGGATTTAAAACATCAATTGCCCCATGGTTGAAAGCTTTGTTCACCAAATATGGACCATTCCAACGGGATCTTAACTTACCTGGAAAGATGTGCAATCTTGAATTGTAGAGAAGAACTTTTTCACCTTCTTGAAACGGTTTTCTCAAAATATACTTGTCATGAATGGCTTTTGTTTTCTCTTTGTAGAATTTTGCATTCTCATAAGCATCATTCTGCAATTCTTCCAATTCAACAAGTTGAAGTCTTCTATGATTACCTGCATCAGACAAATCAAAATTTAGTTTCTTAATAGCCCAAAAAGCTTTATGTTCTAATTCAACCGGGAGATGACAAGCT
Source organism: Tasmannia lanceolata (assembly GCF_043159265.1). Lineage (NCBI taxonomy): Eukaryota > Viridiplantae > Streptophyta > Magnoliopsida > Canellales > Winteraceae > Tasmannia > Tasmannia lanceolata. The sequence goes on along the minus strand of NW_027518695.1, from coordinate 55,857,575 downwards.
TTTCTATACACAAGGCGGTAAGGAGACTGACCAAGATTATTTTTGAATGCCGTCCTATGAGCCCACAAGGCATCCACTAATCTAATGGACCAATCCTTGCGATTTGGATTAACTGTCTTCTCTAAAATTTGCTTAATTTGCCTATTTGAAACCTCCACTTGGCCAATCGTTTAGGGATGATAAAAAGTAGCTAACTTATGCGTAATTCCATATTTCTTCATAAGAGCTTCAAAAGGTCTATTACAAAAGTGTTTACCCCTATCGCTAATTATGGCACGAGGTGTACCAAAGCGAGAAAATATGTTTTCTTTCAAAAACTTGACTACCACTTTGTGGTCATTGTATTTGCAAGCAATGGCTTCAATCCACTTGGACACATAATCTACTCCTAATAAAATATACAAATTCCCAAAAGAGTTGGGAAAAAGACCCATAGAATCAATACCCCATACATCAAAGATTTCTACCACTAAGATAGGTTGAGGGGCATCATATTCCTCTTTGTAACTCTACCTAATGACTGCCACGACCTATAAGCTTTACAAAAATCAAAAGCATCCCTAAAAAGACTCGGCCAATAAAAACCACATTGCAAGACTTTGTGGGCGATTTTCTTTACACTAAAATGGCCACCACATGCTTGATCATGGTAAAAGTATAGAATCGATTGTTGCTCATGATCGGGCACACATTGTCAGATAATTTAATCTGAGCAAGTCTTAAACAAATATGGGTCATCCCAAAAGAAATACTTTACCTGTGAGTGAAACCGATACTTATCTTGGTTGGACCAATGATCCGGTGTTGCACCTGTAATCAAATAATTAACAATATCCGCATACCATGGCTCACTAGAAATAGAAAACAATTGCTCATCACGAAAGTTTTCATTGATTGGACCTTCATCATCCTTTGCATTTGGTAGTCTAGACAGGTGATCGGCAACCAAGTTTTCCATACCTTTCTTATCTCTAATGTCCAAATCGAATTCTTGAAGAAGTAAAACCCACCTAATGAGGCGAGCTTTTGCATCTTTCTTACCTACGAGGTACTTAATTGCCGAATGATCGGTATAAATTATCACGTGCGATCCAATCAAGTAGGACCTAAACTTTTCAAGTGCAAACACAACTGTTAAAAATTCTTTTTCCGTAGTAGTGTAGTTGAGTTGTGCATCATTGAGGGTCCTACTTGCATAATAGATAACATGTGGTAATTTATTAATTCGTTGGCCCAAAACGGCTCCTATTGCAAAGTCGAAAGAATCACACATTGTTAGCCCAAGGGTTCCCATGTGTAGCCCTACTCATTGTTTTGATGACAACAAACCCACATTGATCGAAGTAGGTTGGCACTAATGATTTTACCATGGTAAGCTTACACAGAAAATTTAGAGTACCAAGATCGACAACAAGGTAGAACATGGCGATGAAAGGCAAAGAGAAGATTTATCAACCAAGAAGCACAAAGACAAATCAAGTTGAACCTTAGAGAAGAGCAATCAAGATCAAGATGGAGTCATTAAGAGCTAAGTCATATCGAAGACCAAAGAACATGCATGTACAAGGAAGGATAAGCATGCTCATTCAACCACCGGACTCAACATGATTATTCAAGAGTAGGTTGAATGGAGATCATCTTCAAAACAAGTTTGCAAATATTTTTCAAAGAGTTTTCAAAATGTTTTTAAAGCAAAATCCAAGTATACTTTGAAAACCATAATTAAGACCATGTGCTTTTCTATCACAAATGGACCCAAACGTTTTCCGATTGAGCCAAATTTTTGTGCACACCTTTCTCTCATATCTACTTTAATATGTACAAAAAATTGGAAGAAAACTCATTCATTTGCTAGCCAAACTTGCAAACCAGACCTTGTGGCAGAAGTCTGGTCCGATCATCTGGTTGATCAAAAAGGGACCCAAGCGTTTTCAAAATGACCTAAATTTTGATCCATAATCTTTCATAATATCAATACATACGTGTACAAAAAATCAAAGAAAAACTCATTCATTTGATAAGTGAACTTGCAAACCAGACCTTGCGGCAGAGGTCTGCCCAATCATCTGGTTGATCCCCGGAGGCAACTAAACGTCTGGGCAGACGTCTGGCGTCGGGAAAATATGACTATTGGGAGTTGCGGCTAGTTTTTATTTTTATTTTTCAAAACCCAAAAATGCGCAATATGTCCTCCAACGGTTATATCTTCTAAGGGGTTATATATATGAGTTTATTTTCAACCTTTTAACACTTTTGCAAGCTTGAGAAAAGAACCCTAAGTGTGATTTAAGTTTTTCAAGCAATCTTTACAAAAGCTCTTCTTCTTTGCCCTAAATCTTGCAATCTACCTTGAAGAAGATTTTCTTTAGCCTACTTGCAATCAATTTGAAGAAGAATCACTCAAGCTCACTTGCCTTCAACATCTTTGAACATCTCCCAAGCTTACTTGCAATCCCATCATTGGAGAAGTTCTCATCAAGCTCACTTGCAAACCATTTGGAGAAGATTTCTTGTATTGAAGTGGTGTATTAGCTTTAAGAGAAGGCATTCACACATTGTAATTTGAAAATCATGGTAAAGGTGGAAAGGGCACCAATATTAAACCCCTTGGAATTGGCGAGTGCTCGGAGACGCGGAGCCATCTTTGTGGGCAAGTGTTGAAGATGCGAAGCCTTCTTCGTTGTATTAAGAATCATACTTTTAGTGGATTCCCTCAAAGACAGAAACTTGAGAAGAGTGGAGTAGGTCTTAGAGTTATAAGACCGAACCACTATAAATCTTAGTGTGGTATCTCTTCTATTACTCTTCTCCTTTTCTTATTTGCTTTGTGGTTGTTCTTTCCTCTACTTTTATTTTTGCTAACCTCTATTAACTAAAGATTAATTAACAAGTGTTAGTAATCTTTTAAAAAGAATTGTAAAAGAGTAAATATTTTAATACCCAACCAATTCACCCCTCTCTTGGTTGCCCAACTAGAATTTCATTTGGTATCAGAGCTAGAACTCTAGGATTGCCTTAACCGGTTAGAGTAAAAGATCACTAATTATGGAAACCTTCCCTCAACAACAAGAAGAACAATCAAACACTAGACCACCCTATTTCAGTGGAACAAACTATGGATATTGGAAAGTTAGAATGAAAGTATTTTTACAACAAGATTTTCAAATTTTGAAGAGTGTTCAAAATAGATATATAGAACCTACCAAAGATCTAGAAGAATGGGCCGAAGGTGAACAACAAGCTTGAAACGTAAATGCTAAGGCTATGAATGCCTTGATTTGTGCTTTTTCACCGGAGGAATTTAATAGGGTAACAAACCTTAAAACAACTAAGGAAATATGGGATCTTCTAGAGATAACACATGAGGGAACGAATCAAGTAAAAGAATCAAAATTAAACTACATGTTTAGGGAATATGAATTCTTTGACATGCAACCTAATGAGACTATAGCGGAAATGTATACTAGATTTCCAAACTTGACAAATGGGCTAAAAGGACTTGGAAAATAATTTTCAAACAAGGAACTAGTAGCAAAAGTCCTTAGCTCACTACCTAAAAGACTTGGGAAGCAAAATCAAAGGCTATAACGGAATCTAAAGATTTAACAACACTAAGTCTAGAAGAATTGATAGGATCACTCACTACACATGAGATGATATTTAAAATAAATGAGAACTAAAGTGAAAACAAAAAGGGAAAATGACTTGCTTTGAATGTTGGCTCAAGTACCAAAGAAAAAAGCGAAGGAGATAATGAGGAGATTGCCTTGATGACTAGAAAGTTCAACAAATTCTTGAAGAGGAACAAGAATGTGAGAAAAGCTCATCGATCCTTCAAAAAGAAAGAAGAAAATGAAGGACAACCGAGATGCTTTAAATGTAAGAAGGTTGGAGACTTGAGGCCGGATTGCCCACTCAACAAAGCGCCTCCACAAAATGAGTACTTCAAGAGAAGAGAAAAGAAGGAAGGAATGGCAGCAACATGGAATGAATGTGAGATGAGTGAAGAATTCGAAGATGAACCGGAAGGAGAAAGTTGCAATGTGTGTTTCATGGCATCTACAAATGACAATGAGGTAACACAAGATTCCAATGTTAATGATTCTAATGATATTAAGTATGATGAATTGTATGATGCTTTTCAAGAATTGCATAAAGAATTGAAAGCTCAAATGTTAAAAAATCAATCTCTTAAAAACTCTCTTGCTAGCATTACTAAAGAGTTTGGTTGGTTACAAAAGGACCATGAATACATTTCAAATGAAAATGAGACCATGAGATGTGAGAATGATGAGCTTAGAGAAATGAATGATTCACTTAGTTTGGAAAATAAAAAATTGCATGTTGAAATTGAGAAAATGACACATGAATATAAGGAGTTAAGTGCAAAATATGATGATCTTTATGCTTCTTTTGATAAATTTGATAGAGGTACATCAACTCTAAACAAACTACTTGGCATAGGAAAAAGGTCCTTGAACAAAGTTGGACTTGGATATGATGATTATCAAAGTCCCAAAAGACTTCAATCCAACCTTGGAAAATCAAGACCCTCTCCTCATCTTCTAGTAGTATTGTGTGCAATGGTTGTGGCTTGCATGGTAATTATAAATTTGCTTGTATGTATGCTAATAATCCTAAGTATGTGTGGGTAAAGAAAGGTTCTTTGAATGAGACTAGTCAAATTAGGATTAAGAAAGTTTGGTTTCCTAAGAAATGAACTAATGAAGTATCTAAATATAGGTGTGCTTGAGGAGCCAAACCAAGCAAGACAAGTGGTACCTTGATAGTGGATGCTCAAGACATATGACTGGAAATTTATCTCATTTTGAGTCTCTCTCTATCAAGGAAGGTGGATTGGTTACCTTTGGAGATGATAAAAAAGGAAAAGTCATAGGTCAAGGAACCATAGGTAACTCTAAATCTCCTATCCACGATGTTTTACTAGTTGATGGTTTGTCACATAACTTGATTAGTATTAGTCAACTATGTGATAGTAGACATAGAGTTATATTTGAACATGATACATGCATAGTTGAGAAAAAATCAAATGGTGAAATCCAATTTAAAAGAAATAGGAATGGAAATGTGTACACCATAAGCTTAGATGACCTAAAAGCTCAAAATGTAAAATGTCTTTCCGCCATTGGTGAGAACTCATGGCTATGGCATAGAAGATTAGGTCATGCTAGCATGGAATTAATTTCTAAAATATCATCTAGAGATGCAGTGATTGGTTTACCTAAAATCAAGTATGTTAAATATCACATTTGTAAAGCATGTTAAATGGGTAAACAAATCAAAACATCTTTCACACCTAAGAACATTGTCTCTACTTCTTATCCGCTTTAGCTATTACATATGGATCTCTTTGGACCAATGAAAACTAGTAGCCTAAGTGGAAGAAGATATGTATATGTGATTATTGATGATTTCACTAGATATACTTGGGTGTTATTTCTTGCTCATAAAGATGAATCTTTTGATATATTTTTTAAATTAGCCAATAGAATACAAAATGGACTAGGTATTGCAATTGCACAAATTAGAAGTGATCATGGCACTGAATTTGAAAACTGTCATTTTGAACAATATTGTGCTAAGAATGGAATCTATGATAACTTTTCTGCACCTAGAACACCTCAACAAAACGGAGTAGCCGAAAGAAGAAATAGAACTATTCAAGAAATGGCTAGGACAATGTTAAATGAAAGTAACATCTCTAGATATTTTTGGGCCGAAGCTGTAAACACTACATGTCATATTATGAATAGAGTCTATTTGAGGCCCTCAACTAAAAAGACTCCCTGTGAAATGTGGAAAGGTAGAAAACCCAACCTTGATTACCTTAGAGTGTTTGGTTGTAAATGTTTCATTCTTAATATCAAGGCTAATTTGTATAAATTTGACCCTAAGAGAGATGAGGGGATATTTGTAGGATATTCAACACATAGTAAAGCATATAGAGTATTCAATAGAAGATCCTTTATTGTTGAGGAATCCGTTCATGTAACATTTGATGAAAGAGAGCCATCTCAAATAGAGATGTTACATGAAGATGAGCCTATTGTAAGACCAATAGAAATATCCTCTATTCCTCTTATAGAACAAGTCATAGATGTTGAATCAAGGGAAGAGGAAGAACAAATTGTGGACCTACCTGAGGAAAAGAGAATCTTAGCGGATCACCCTAAAACTCAAATCTTAGGAGATGCGTCACAACTTGTTAGACAAGATCATACTATAGAAATATTAGTGCTAATGTGGCATTCTTATCTGAGATTGAACCAAAGTCCATCAATGAAACTGAAAATGATGAATTTTGGATGATGGCAATGCAAGAAGAGCTTGACCAATTCGAGAGAAATAAAGTTTGGAAATTAATGCCTAGACCTAGTGATCACCCTGTCATAGGAACAAGATGGGTCTATAGAAACAAACTTGATGAACATGGAACTATCACTAGAAACAAAGCTAGACTAGTAGCCCAAGGGTACAATCAGGAGGAGGGCATTGATTATGAATAAACTTTTACTCCTATGGCCCGATTAGAAGCCATTAGGATGCTCTTGGCATATGCAAGTCATAATGGTTTTAAATTATTTCAAATGGATGTCAAAAGTGCCTTCTTAAATGGCTACATAAATGAGGAAGTGTATGTTGAGCAGCCGCCTGGGTTTGAAAACTACTAGTATCCATACCATGTATTCAAGCTAGATAAGGCATTATGTTTAGCGTCTATCTCTGTGCAAGATTTCAGTCCGCTCCATGTGGGACATGATCCCGCGAGAGGGGCGTGGGGCGCGAGCCGCCGCGCGCTCTCCTTTGGTCTCTCGTTCCCACGCGATTGGCGTGTGCATTTTAATATTGATTTGAATTCGTCTTTCCTGTGGACTTGGGATCACTAAGGCAATCCGAATTCCACACGAAAGAGACTGACAGAGTCGCCACCTAGATGTGGGATCTAGGACCCATAATTAACCAGAAATCTAGACTCGCTACCTGGTTACGAGAATGGAAGGTATGGGGAGTTATCCACCATATGCACCATTCTTGTCCGATAATCGGTCTTCGATTCCAAAAGCTAACTCTTTTAAATTTATTTTAAATGGCTCATTCAACTCTATGTTAATGTGCGAACTAAGTGACATGCATCCTAGAATCTAATTTCAATGTGAATCCTAGATGTGTATCTTGATTTATTAATTTGTCTGGATTCATTCTAAGTGAAAGTTCTCCTAGAATTCTAATTTCATGGAAAACCCTAACTGATTTGATTAAGTATTTACAAGAAAATTAATATACAAAACACCACAATTTGTTGTGGTGCCGACTCGCGGGTGGTATGCCGTCAGACATCCAAGCTGCCTACGTACCCAAGCCTCACTGGGATCAGAGTCGACGTAGTTCGGTGCACCTAAGCTAAGCTACTTATGCCTAACTCAACTAGGACACCGACCTAGACGGGATTGACTGTTTCAACAGTTTTAGGAGAAGTTATTTAATTCAAGTTGAGGATTTTATTATCTTAAGATTTCATCTAAGATGCTATATGATTCTCATCTAAATGCAAATGGTCCCTTAGACTAATGCAGGTTTGCCTACATCCTAGTTTACTAGGCTTGTCCTAGGGAAAGATTGGGTGACTAGTGTAACTTGACCTATGGCACGGTTGCTATACATAGCAAGCGTCCGTGATGAGGCTGGACTCCTAACTCTAGGACTCCCTAAAACTTAGGACACAACACGATACGACACCATTGTTCCTAAATTGGGCTCTAAGGGTTCTTACGACGGAAACCATAATCCAATGGTTCCGAGAGACACGAGATGAATCGAGATGATGAATAGTGTGAGGGAATGGGAAAGATAGAGAAAGGTGCGACTGAACTTGGGAGTGCCAAATTGCCTACGTACCCCGTGATGGGGATCAAGCCACACGTAGTTCCACTGGGGAGGTTGCTTGGATTTTGGAAAACAGGTTTGGTATTTGGATCAGGAATCGGGTTTGTATTTGAGCATTGGACTTGAGATTCAAAAACATTGATATAGCAATGGGATTTTGGAATTGGGAATTTGCATCAAAGAATTGAGCATATTGGAATCATCAAGGGTTTGAATTTTCGGAATTCAAAGTGGGCGGGCTTATGAGATTCGGCCAAATGGATTCAGACATGCGACTCGGATTGTGTTGGGATATGACTTGGTTGGATTGGGTTAATGGTTAGGGTCAAGTGAGTCGGGTCTAAGTTAGGAGCAAACCCGAGACTAGCCATGGTCTAACTAGGAGGAAGCAGGGTACAAACCAGGGTGCGGACCAGGGTGCACCAGGGTGCGAACCAGCAGGGAACCCGGGTGCGAACCAGCAGGGAACCAGGGTGCGAACCAGCAGGGGAACCAGGGTGCAACCAGCAGGGAACCTGGGTGCAACCAGCAGCGAACCTGGGTGCAACCAGGGTCTAACCAGAGTGCGAACCAGCAGGGAACCAGGGTGCGAACCAATATCGAACCAGGGTGCGAACCAGTAGGGAACCAGGGTGCAACCAGCAGGGAAGCAGGGTGCGAACCAGTAGGGAACCAGGGTGCGAACCAGTAGGGAACCAGGGTGCAACCAGCAGGGAACCAGGGTGCGAATCAGTAGGGAACCAGGGTGCAACCAGCATCGAACCTGGGTGCAACCAGCAGCGAACCTGGGTGCAACCAGGGTCTAACCAGAGGCTAACCAGGGGGAAAACAGACCCTACATGCTTCCTAACATGGTTTTTCTTTTAAAGTAAAAGATATGCATGAAAACAGACCCTACATAGAATTGAAATAAATGCCTACCTCTTTGGAAACCCACTTTGTGTTTGATTTTTCTTTGATGGTAATTCCTTGAAGATGATTCCTTGCTTGATAATGACTGCTTTTGATATATATCACCCAACGTATAAAATCACCCGATCCGGCAAGGATGGCCGAACCCTTGAAGAGATGAGGGAGAGGGATGAATTTTCTAAGAGAGGGGTTCTTTTTCTTCTTTTTGTTGGATGGTGGGATGAGAGGGTATTTATAGGAGAATGGGATAGGAGGTTAGGTGAGGTTAGGTGAGGTTAGGTAAGGTTAGGTGAGGTTAGGTGGTTAGGTGAGGTTAGGTGAGGTTAGGTGAGGTTTGGATGGTTAGGATGAGAGGAGAGGTTAGGTGAGGTTAGGTGAGGTTTGGATGGTTAGGATGAGAGGAGAGGTTAGGTGGTTTTGGATGGTTAGACCCAGGTCAAGATCTGCCATTGATCTAACGATTTACGGAAATCGGGTCTCGGAATGGAATCAGGGTTCGGGCTATGAAGTGACCCTATCTTATTTTGTCCCGATTGATGATCCGTAAAGTCAGATCAAGATATTAATGACCTAAAACATATATTAGGTTATTGTTGGTTAAAGTAAAGCAAAATGTGGGTGTCTACAGATGCCCCTCTTTGGTAGAGACGACGTAGTCATCGAATACCAAAGTTAAAATGACAGAACCATTTTGCGTAACTTTAATCGACAAAGGAACCCCCTAAACACAATGCAACCTAATATAATGCAAGACCTTAGATGAAATCCTAGAATTGGAATGCAATAAAACAAACCCGCTGCGGTGCCGCTGGCAACGAGAGAAATGGGATACCATTTTCAAATGGATTTTCGGAGGGAAAGGAATATCGCTTTTGAACAGCTTCAGAGGAAATGAGACGTCATTTTCAAATGGTCTCAGAGAGAATAATGGATGACTTTTGAAAGATTCTTAATGAAAATGCAGCATCATTTTTGAATGGGCTTGGGCAAGATAAAATACCGTATTTATACGGATTCCAAGGAAATGAGACATCATAGTTGTATGATGTTCAAAGGGTATAAGAGATCATTGTTGTATGGACTTGAAGAGAATGAAATACCGTATTTGTACGGATTCCAAGGAAATGAGACATCATAGTTGTATGATGTTCAAAGGGGATAAGAGACCATAGTTGTATGGACTCGAAGAGAATGAAATACCGTATTTGTACGGATTCCAAGGAAATGAGACATCATAGTTGTATGATGTTCAAAGGGTATAAGAGACCATAGTTGTATGGACTCGAAGAGAATGAAATACCGTATTTGTACGGATTCCAAGGAAATGAGACATCATAGTTGTATGATGTTCAAAGGGTATAAGAGATCATTGTTGTATGGACTTGAAGAGAATGAAATACCGTATTTGTACGGATTCCAAGGAAATGAGACATCATAGTTGTATGATGTTCAAAGGGGATAAGAGACCATAGTTGTATGGACTCGAAGAGAATGAAATACCGTATTTGTACGGATTCCAAGGAAATGAGACATCATAGTTGTATGATGTTCAAAGGGTATAAGAGACCATAGTTGTATGGACTCGAAGAGAATGAAATACCGTATTTGTACGGATTCCAAGGAAATGAGACATCATAGTTGTATGATGTTCAAAGGGTATAAGAGACCATAGTTGTATGGACTTGAAGAGAATGAAATACCGTATTTGTACGGATTCCAAGGAAATGAGACATCATAGTTGTATGATGTTCAAAGGGGATAAGAGACCATAGTTGTATGGACTCGAAGAGAATGAAATACCGTATTTGTACGGATTCCAAGGAAATGAGACATCATAGTTGTATGATGTTCAAAGGGTATAAGAGACCATAGTTGTATGGACTCGAAGAGAATGAAATACCGTATTTGTAAGGATTCCAAGGAAATGAGACATCATAGTTGTATGATGTTCAAAGGGGATAAGAGACCATAGTTGTATGGACTCGAAGAGAATGAAATACCGTATTTGTACGGATTCCAAGGAAATGAGACATCATAGATGTATGATGTTCAAAGAGGATAAGAGACCATAGTTGTATGGACTCGAAGAAAAGAGGCACCGTTCACAAACGGGCTCAAGGAGAAGACAAGACCATTCACAAATGGACTCGCGAAATGAGGCACCATTCACAAACGGGCTCAAGGAGGACGATACCATTCACAAATGGATTCGAGAAAAGAGGCGCCATTCACAAATGGGCTCAAGGATAAGACAAGACCATTCACAAATGGACTCGAGAAATGAGGCACCATTCACAAACGGGCTCAAGGAGAAGACGAGACCATTCACAAATGGATTCGAGAAATGAGGCACCGTTCACAAACGGGCTCAAGGAGAAGACAAGACCATTCACAAATGGACTCGAGAAATGAGGCACCGTTCACAAACGGGCTCAAAGAGGACACGAGACCATTCACAAATGGACTCAGAAAATGAGGCACCGTTCACAAACGGGCTCAAGGAGAAGATGAGACCATTCACAAATGGACTCAGAGAATGAGACACCGTTCACAAACGGGTTCAAGGAGAAGACGAGACCATTCACAAATGGACTTGAGAAATGAGGCCCCGTTCACAAACGGGCTCGAAGAATTTAGAGATTTTTTATGAACTTGAATTTGACGTAGGATTGGATTTTTTTTATTTTTTTTTTTTTTTTTTTTTTTTTAATTAAGGATTTGGATTTGATAAATTTTTTTATTTTTGGAAAATGAGGTACCGTCCGCAAACGGGCTCAAGGAGAAGATGAGACCATTCACAAATGGCCTCGAGAACAGAGGCACCGTTCACAAACGGGCTCAAAGAGGACATTAGAGCATTCACAAATGGACTCAGAGAATGAGAAACCTGTTCACAAACGGGTTCAAGGAGAAGACGAGACCATTCACAAATGGACTTGAGAAATGAGGCCCCGTTCACAAACGGGCTCGAAGAATTTAGAGATTTTTTATGAACTTGAATTTGACGTAGGATTGGATTTTTTTTATTTTTTTATTTTTTTTTAATTAAGGATTTGGATTTGATAAATTTTTTTATTTTGGAAAATGAGGTACCGTCCGCAAACGGGCTCAAGGAGAAGATGAGACCATTCACAAATGGCCTCGAGAACAGAGGCACCGTTCACAAACGGGCTCAAAGAGGACATTAGAGCATTCACAAATGGACTCAGAGAATGAGAAACCTGTTCACAAACGGGTTCAAGGAGAAGACGAGACCATTCACAAATGGACTCGAGAAATGAGGCACCTTTCACAAAAGGGCTCAAAGAGGACATGAGATTTTTTCATGAACTTGAATTTGACGTAAGATTGGATTTGTTTGAATCGGGGATTGGATTTGATGAATTTTGGATTTTTTTTTTTTTTTTTTTTTTTTTTTTTGAACTCAATGAAATCGGGGACATTATAGATCGTGCCCAGTAAAGATATTGGAAACCAAGACTTTGACGAATGATGAGACGACCAACCTTATGAACGAAGAACCATTAGTAACAAGAATGGATTAGGAACACTTTTATGAAACTTCAACAAGATTTTTCTCAATGAGACTGTTGGTCTTGTCTTCTGGGGATTTTGATAACTGAAACCTTGAACAAGATACTTGAAATTGGTAATTTAGAACAACGGCTCTCTAACATGGAAAAGCGGGATCTGTTTTTTGACAGGTGCTTAGATGAACATTTCTTGACCAGGATAGTATTTAACTAACCGGAAGGAAATTCTGAATTTTAATGGTTCATCTTTCTGAGAAATTGGCTCAACCACCATTGCATCTGGGGCTCTTCCAAGCTTAAGGTGCCTTCCTGGGGTATGATCTTTTTACGGAAGCTGGGCTTTCTGATGTTTCTACTTCTGAACTCTTCTGAGTTGATCTTCTTTGAAATGTAGCTGTTTGACTAGATTCTCGAACCCTTTCAGGTATAATTGCAGGGAGCTGCCTAGGCCGGGCCTCCTTCACCAAGACAGTTACATCATTTGGACATAGGAACGACGATTGACTCTTTCTAAAGAGAAAACTTAGATGAAAGGCACTACTCAAAGGATTGAGCAGCCCTGAAGGAGTGAACTTAGAATAACAAAGATTGACTGACTATACTGACAAACACAGTGATGCTTCTGACTTAGTTAATATTTTGTTTGGTAAGTCTATCCTTTCGAGGAATAGTTTTTCAATTGGTAAACACTGGACTTTTTCCTTAAAACAGTAATGCCTCAAGGATTTAATTACGCCCCCTAAGATTGCTTAGCTTCAATGCCCCCAGTTTTGAGGATATCACTTGAATTTGCTTGAACTTCAGTTGATCTTCAGTCTTGATACCAGCTGTAGCCTTCTTATAATGATTCTCTTACCGTGACCAAGTCACCTCTTCGGGGTTTTTAACTTGGCGGACCGCGCTAGCCTTAACTTTTGCCTGAACCACCATTCTAGGTTTTCGATCCAGCAGGCTATCCCCTTAGCTTTTGCCTAAGCCGCCCTTTCGGGTTTTCAACTTAGCAGGGGAATGATCTTAAATTTTGCCTAGACCGCCCTTTCAGGTTTTCAGTCTAGCAGATCTTCAAACTCCGTTCGTTTTCTTATTCATCATTTTTTTTTTATTGTGTCTCGGGACCTAGCTCATTAGTTCTGAACACCAGAAGGACTTTATAGGTAGGATAGGGCTTTTCAAAGAATGGCTTAAGGTTCAACAAAGATTTCGACCGAACCTGTGAACAGGTTGCCTACATATCCCAAGGTAGGAATCAGGTCGTGTGTAGGTCAAGGCGAATGCCCCTAGTTTGAAGATCAATTGTTTGAAGGTTAATTGATTTTTTTCCTTTTTTCTTTTCTTTCTGGAACAATTAACTTCTCTTCTTTTGGAACTTGTCCCTCTTTTTTTTTCTGGAACGATTGATTTTTCTTTTTCTTTTTTTTGAATCGACCGAACTCGGTTTAACCGAGCTGCCTACGTACCCCAGTGTAGGGATCAGGTCTCGCGTAGTTCGGGGGAATGCCCCAAGTTTGATGGGTTTTCAAGAAAATTTGATTTAGGCTCGAAGGGTTTGCAAATCGGTATTCTTTTGACATTGGGTTTTGATTTTGGGATTTAATCGGCCAAAGGAGGCCTTTCGATGTTCAGATTGGGAATCGATCTAGGTTACTAGAGTCTGTCTGGTACTGATTATTTATTTCTTTTTTTTCTCTTTTTTTTTTTTTTTTTCACGGAGTTTGACGGCATTTCCAGGTAAGATAATGGATTTTCTTCTTTCAAGATTCTAATGCGTGCTTTCGGCTTTCATAGAGCGAAACTTGTTCCTTGACATCCTCCATCTATGGATTTGTAACTCTTGATATCTGATGACCACTTTTCAATACTTGCTCTTGAACTTCTTATCTTGAATTTGTTGGCTTCATGTTATGAATTTGAGAACCAAGGTCATTGATTGGAAATATGAAAGTTATTTCCACTCTATGCCCCTTGCATAGCATATGATATTCACTTCATTCTTTCTTGAACCTTCTATCTGGGTCTTTCTCTTGACATTAATGGTAACGCTTACGGGACCATCTTTTTATCCTCAAAACGGGTTTACCAATTCTTCACACTCTTCAGAGGGTAATGTATTTTCAATCGGCATTTATTGGATCAAGGTTTCAGTGCCAGTGTTTACCACTTCAATTTCATCTTTGAAAGGCTGAGATTGGCGCTCCTCCTCTTGTTCAAGTAATCGTTGTGACTCAAGTGGAGTTTCGTCAATTTTGTTCTCATTTGAGGAGGGAGTCTTATTTTAAGATCAGAAGCACACTTAAGAACAGACACAAGTGAACTTTTTGGAACTGACTGAAATTTTATTTAAAGAAAAGCTATTACATCAGACGACCTATCCTGAACATGCTCACGATTCACAACTCTAAATAAGAAAGAGAAACAGAAGATAACTTGCCTGGACTAGGCATTGACCTTTAACTGTAAGACCGGACTCAACAATTATACTGACCATGATGACTGACTCAACATAAAATAGTAAGTGACTAAAACTTTAACTGCTGCAACTGTTTGGCGTTGAAGGCTCGGCGAAGGCTGGTTCGTTCTGAACATCATCATGGCTGATACTTTCAATTTTGGACAATGATGACTGATTCGCATAGGGAAATGCCCCTAGCTCAATGATTCTGAGAGTGAACTCTGAAGGACTTAGCAAAATAATCTTGAAAAAGGTAGCCCCTAGAGGAGGAACAGACCAGGGGTACAAGCAAGATTGGATTATCTGGACCAGGCATGATCAGATCATGAGAACGCATAATCGAAAGATTGTGAGATTCTGCATCTGCCAGTTAGGGGATGGCATGAAGATACGATCGAATCGTATGACAGAAGAACGAAAGACGCACGATCAAAAGATTAGATGAGATAGCATAAGATTGCTTTCAACGGATAGATCATGAATGACTAATCCTATGAGATCTTTGAAAATTATGGGATTTATATCCTAACCCAAAGGGAAATTTTTTTTTTTTTTTTTTTCACATTTTATCAGTGTTACCTGAAGGCATCAACCCTAATCCTAATCTATCGGAGTGGAGAGAGAATCTCGACTCATGACTTTGTTCGTGTATCTAAGGACCGATCGTGACCATTGGAAGATGGACCACGGCCTAATCTAGACACCAATGGGTAGGATATCCTAAACTAGGCTCACACACATGATGCACATGTGTTCGTATACTACATGCATGTGTGGGTTAATCTAGGGGTAAGGCCAAGAGTTCCCTTAGCGCGAATCCCTGTTCGATATACTGTACCAGTGTCCGGCGTATCAGTACGTGAACAAGAGATCCGTTTACGTACCATAAAAGGTACTAGGCTAAGGGTGGAATGCTTCTCTAGCACAGAGGCACCAGGTGATGAAATCCCAGTCAACCATGCTAGATAACACTCCGGGTTCCTAAAATAGGACGTGTGTGCACGTGAGATGCAAGAGTTTAGATGCAAGTGATGTAAGTGTGTGCAATATGTTTGCGCAATCTATGATGCCCTCAGGTTTTGTTAGGTTAAGTTCGAGTAAAATGTGATGAGAAAATAAAACAAGACAAACTAATCTAACAAGTATAGAGTTTTTATGAGCCAGTTAAATTAAATTCAAATGAATTATCTTTTGAAATTTTAATGAAGTTAGGTGGTCACCAGCAGAGTCGCCAGACTGTGGGACATGATCCCGCGAGAGGGGCGTGGGGCGCGAGCCGCCGCGCGCTCTCCTTTGGTCTCTCGTTCCCACGCGATTGGCGTGTGCATTTTAATATTGATTTGAATTCGTCTTTCCTGTGGACTTGGGATCACTAAGGCAATCCGAATTCCACACGAAAGAGACTGACAGAGTCGCCACCTAGATGTGGGATCTAGGACCCATAATTAACCAGAAATCTAGACTCGCTACCTGGTTACGAGAATGGAAGGTATGGGGAGTTATCCACCATATGCACCATTCTTGTCCGATAATCGGTCTTCGATTCCAAAAGCTAACTCTTTTAAATTTATTTTAAATGGCTCATTCAACTCTATGTTAATGTGCGAACTAAGTGACATGCATCCTAGAATCTAATTTCAATGTGAATCCTAGATGTGTATCTTGATTTATTAATTTGTCTGGATTCATTCTAAGTGAAAGTTCTCCTAGAATTCTAATTTCATGGAAAACCCTAACTGATTTGATTAAGTATTTACAAGAAAATTAATATACAAAACACCACAATTTGTTGTGGTGCCGACTCGCGGGTGGTATGCCGTCAGACATCCAAGCTGCCTACGTACCCAAGCCTCACTGGGATCAGAGTCGACGTAGTTCGGTGCACCTAAGCTAAGCTACTTATGCCTAACTCAACTAGGACACCGACCTAGACGGGATTGACTGTTTCAACAGTTTTAGGAGAAGTTATTTAATTCAAGTTGAGGATTTTATTATCTTAAGATTTCATCTAAGATGCTATATGATTCTCATCTAAATGCAAATGGTCCCTTAGACTAATGCAGGTTTGCCTACATCCTAGTTTACTAGGCTTGTCCTAGGGAAAGATTGGGTGACTAGTGTAACTTGACCTATGGCACGGTTGCTATACATAGCAAGCGTCCGTGATGAGGCTGGACTCCTAACTCTAGGACTCCCTAAAACTTAGGACACAACACGATACGACACCATTGTTCCTAAATTGGGCTCTAAGGGTTCTTACGACGGAAACCATAATCCAATGGTTCCGAGAGACACGAGATGAATCGAGATGATGAATAGTGTGAGGGAATGGGAAAGATAGAGAAAGGTGCGACTGAACTTGGGAGTGCCAAATTGCCTACGTACCCCGTGATGGGGATCAAGCCACACGTAGTTCCACTGGTGAGGTTGCTTGGATTTTGGAAAACAGGTTTGGTATTTGGATCAGGAATCGGGTTTGTATTTGAGCATTGGACTTGAGATTCAAAAACATTGATATAGCAATGGGATTTTGGAATTGGGAATTTGCATCAAAGAATTGAGCATATTGGAATCATCAAGGGTTTGAATTTTCGGAATTCAAAGTGGGCGGGCTTATGAGATTCGGCCAAATGGATTCAGACATGCGACTCGGATTGTGTTGGGATATGACTTGGTTGGATTGGGTTAATGGTTAGGGTCAAGTGAGTCGGGTCTAAGTTAGGAGCAAACCCGAGACTAGCCATGGTCTAACTAGGAGGAAGCAGGGTACAAACCAGGGTGCGGACCAGGGTGCACCAGGGTGCGAACCAGCAGGGAACCCGGGTGCGAACCAGCAGGGAACCAGGGTGCGAACCAGCAGGGGAACCAGGGTGCAACCAGCAGGGAACCTGGGTGCAACCAGCAGCGAACCTGGGTGCAACCAGGGTCTAACCAGAGTGCGAACCAGCAGGGAACCAGGGTGCGAACCAATATCGAACCAGGGTGCGAACCAGTAGGGAACCAGGGTGCAACCAGCAGGGAAGCAGGGTGCGAACCAGTAGGGAACCAGGGTGCGAACCAGTAGGGAACCAGGGTGCAACCAGCAGGGAACCAGGGTGCGAATCAGTAGGGAACCAGGGTGCAACCAGCATCGAACCTGGGTGCAACCAGCAGCGAACCTGGGTGCAACCAGGGTCTAACCAGAGGCTAACCAGGGGGAAAACAGACCCTACATGCTTCCTAACATGGTTTTTCTTTTAAAGTAAAAGATATGCATGAAAACAGACCCTACATAGAATTGAAATAAATGCCTACCTCTTTGGAAACCCACTTTGTGTTTGATTTTTCTTTGATGGTAATTCCTTGAAGATGATTCCTTGCTTGATAATGACTGCTTTTGATATATATCACCCAACGTATAAAATCACCCGATCCGGCAAGGATGGCCGAACCCTTGAAGAGATGAGGGAGAGGGATGAATTTTCTAAGAGAGGGGTTCTTTTTCTTCTTTTTGTTGGATGGTGGGATGAGAGGGTATTTATAGGAGAATGGGATAGGAGGTTAGGTGAGGTTAGGTGAGGTTAGGTAAGGTTAGGTGAGGTTAGGTGGTTAGGTGAGGTTAGGTGAGGTTAGGTGAGGTTTGGATGGTTAGGATGAGAGGAGAGGTTAGGTGAGGTTAGGTGAGGTTTGGATGGTTAGGATGAGAGGAGAGGTTAGGTGGTTTTGGATGGTTAGACCCAGGTCAAGATCTGCCATTGATCTAACGATTTACGGAAATCGGGTCTCGGAATGGAATCAGGGTTCGGGCTATGAAGTGACCCTATCTTATTTTGTCCCGATTGATGATCCGTAAAGTCAGATCAAGATATTAATGACCTAAAACATATATTAGGTTATTGTTGGTTAAAGTAAAGCAAAATGTGGGTGTCTACACTCCAAAGGAGTCTCACCTATCTGCAGTAAAAAGAATCTTCAAATATCTTAGAGGCACCCAAAGTCTTGGCTTGTGGTATGAAAGGTCTAGTGAATTCAATCTCACTGGGTATTCAGATGCCGACTTTGCTGGGTGTAGGATTGATAGAAAGAGCACTAGTGGGACTTGCCAGTTTCTTGGAAAATCTCGTCTCATGGTTTAGTAAGAAACAAAACTCCGTAGCCACCTCCACAACTGAAGCTGAATATGTGGCGGCAAGGGCTTGTTGTGCTCAAGTCCTTTGTATGAAGAACACATTGATGGATTATGGCATAAAGTTGAAAAATATTCCTATCATGTGTGACAATACTAGTGCTATCAATTTGATAAAAAATCCCATACAACACTCAAGAACAAAACACATTGAGATAAGGCACCATTTCATAAGAGACCATGCACTTAAGGGAGACATATGCTTGGAATACATCAATACTAAAGTCCAACTTGCTGATATCTTCACAAAACCCCTAAGTGAAGAGAGAATGTGTGATATAAGAAGCGCCTTAAATATTTGGAGTGGAGATCAAGTGAAAGAAATGGCTAAGTAACAAAAAAAATAAAAATGGAGACTTTGAGATCAAATTTGCTTACCTTGCCTTGTGTGTTTGATATAACTTAATATGATATGATGTTTGAACTTCCAAGAGGCTTTTAAAATTATTGAAACCCATCAAAGTCAATGGATTCACAAAAAATTCATTTTCGGTCAAAAACTCTCAACAATCCCTCCATGCACCCAAAATGCGAATTTTGCCACGTGGATTGAATTCTATCATCCAAACACACCCCATAAGTTGTATATAAGTTGTGGCTACACTCAAACTTATCCAACTCACGCATCTAAGTGTAGAACAAATTTCACTTCAAAATCTCTCAATTCCAACACTTCAAACTTCTCAAACACACACAATTTTTAAAACTTTCAAACCGAGTCAAAATCAATGCAAACCCTACAAATATGATGTGTTTTAAGGAGGTTTGTTGAAGACAAAATGTTCCTAATTAAACGAAAAACCGAAATCAAGATGGGTTCTGGTCTGGGAATCCAAACGTCTGGTCACGACCAGAACATAAAAAAAAAGGGGATGCGTGCTCTGTTTTTTTTTGGGTGTTTTGTGGTACGTTTTTTTTTGTCCTACTAGGACGTGCATTTAACCCATGTTTAGGGCTTTGTTTCTCGTCCCTTTCACTCTCTTTCACTTCAAACCTAGCCCATCTACTCCTTGCCTAAAACCCCATTCCATTCTTGTAGGATTCAATTTAACATCTGATTTTCTCCACTTCTAAACCCTAACACCCCTCTCTCTTGCCTACACTGTCATTTCTCCACCAAGATCTCTGTGATTTTCCTTGCTTTTATTTCAAACTTCAAAGTTTGGGGAAATATTGTCAAAACTCTTGAAACCTTCTCATTTACTTGCTCTTTTCTTGATTTTCTTTTCTTCCAGCTAAAAAAATCCATGGATTTAACTCCAACTCCTTTTGATTTTGTGGGGTTTGTTGTATTGTTCATCTTATCCACCTTCAACGCCTAGTTTTACTCCATCCTTCTTTGATCTCTCTTGAAAATCTTGCAAAAATATCTCGAAACCCTCGAACCACTCGAAACCCAAACATGCCATCCAATATGCGGTTCGACGACGTTGAAGAAGAGAGTGGCTCTCGCTCTCGAAGGCCAACCGGATCAAGATCTGGATCATCCTCGACGCATTTTGGCCTTCAGAATCAGCGAGCTCTAACAATATTTGAGGAAATGGCTCCAAGAAAGGTAGTGTCTAGTAGATATGTGGATTTTGAGGCTCTTACTGCTTATCGCATTCGATCATGCTTTGATACCTTGGAGTGGTCTCAATTTCTTCAAATCAATGACCCCATTTATCGTACTCTGTGTAAAGTTTTCTATGCTCAATTAGATGCTTCAGTAGATAAATGGCAAGTGAAATCTAAGTCAATTGAACTTACATTCGCCGCATTTTGTGAGATCTTAGGAATTCTTGCGACTGGCCCTAAGGTATATTTCTGGCGTACTAATGAGATTGAGGAGCATGGGGCCACACGCAAAGATGTGTATCGAATGATCTGTAAACATTACATCCCTGGCGGGACAGTTCAGGCTCATGATTTGATGCCCAAGGCAAGGGTCTTACATAATATCATTGTGAACACGATTCTGCCTAGAGGTGGTTCGAAGAATGAGGTGAGGCCCTTAGATGCTTTTGTGATATATTGCTTGATGACTGGTACTACTCTGAATCTGAGCTACACCATCTTCAGCCACTTAAAGGCTGCTCCTTTGAGGACTGGATCTTTACCCTATGGCATGGTTCTCACCAAAATCCTGACTCACTTTGCTGTCTCAGTAGTAGGAGAGTTGAAAGAGCAAACGGCCAAGAAAATTTACAAGACTACTATCAGAAAAATGAGAATGGAACCTGATAGAATGGAGAGAGTGGTGCAGGATCATCCTCATCATGATGACGAAGAAGAGGAAGAAGAAGAAGAAGACGAAGACGACGACGAAGGAGCTGGAGATGGGGAGGAAGAAAGTGATGAAGAAGGAGCAGTTGCAGCAGTTGGAAGTGAGCAGCTTGATGCTCCTTAGATGGATCCTCTGGATAGGCCTATTACTTATGGCGATCTCATGACCTTTCAGCAACATGTTGATAAGCGATTTGACTACTTTGAGCATCGTATGGGTTGGAGAGATTCACCAGCACCTGCCGAGTAGCTCTGCCTTGATCATGACTTCGAGTTCCTTTTGCATCTACTTACGCTTAGTTTGCTTTGCCTATGTGTTTAGGCCTCGTTTGCTTTCTACGTGTTTATGATGTATTTGCTTTCTACATGTCACTAATATAGTTTGTGTGTTCATCTGTTTTTGTATGGCCATGGGTGGAGCTTGAGTAGGATATTAATGTCTTGGTCTATGGACCTCACCCATGTGACTTTTGTTATGATTGTGTTCTTTTGCTCTATGGTTCATATACTCCAAAGGTTAAATCAAATGAATGAATCATTTGGTTGTTTAATTTTCTCTATCTTCTATCCTTTAATGATAACTGGATTGTGACTTCTATTCAAAAAAAGAAATTTTGTGACTTGATGGATTCCCATGGATTTTGAAGCTTACTTTGTATGGATGTTGCTTGGTTTGTGATGGATTCTCATGCATGTTGTTTATTTGTATATCTTTATCTACCTATCTATTATCACCCTTGTTTGGTAAATGACTTCATGGTCAAGATGGTAACCCTAAATTTTAAAAGCCAATCAATTGGTGCCATTAGCCCTTTTAGATCCTAAGAGGGAGGTCGTACCTTCACCCTTAATTAATCCACCTAACTCATTCGGCAACTTGCCGGCATCTAAACCATGAATATGTCATATGTGTGTTACTTTCATGTATATATATATATATATATATATATATATATATATATATATATGTATATTGAGAATTTTCCTTTTTGGTGATGCCAAAAGGGGGAGAAAAACAGTAATATGCTACCCAATTTATGTGCTATATCATTATTGATAGCATAATTTGAGGGGGAGCTTATATTCATATGATTCAGTGGGAGTTTGTGCTTGTACTTGCTTACAAATGTTATTTCATATACCTTAATGGTTATTTCATATACCTTAATGCTAATCTTAAGATTGAAATCATATAACTTTGTAATGGAAAGTAAAATGAATATATAATTGAGGGGGAGCATATTATGCTTTTATCATTCCATTTTGGGAAGCCCCTTGCCCCCCGATCAATATGAGTTTGTCATCATAAAAAAGGGGGAGAATGTTAGCCCAAGGGTTCCCATGTGTAGCCCTACTCATTGTTTTGATGACAACAAACCCACATTGATCGAAGTAGGTTGGTATTAATGATTTTACCATGATAAGCTTACACAGGAAATTTAGAGTACCAAGATCGACAACAAGGTAGAACATGGCGATGACAGGCAAAGAGAAGATTCATCAACCAAGAAGGACAAAGACAAATCAAGTTGAACCTTAGAGAAGTGCAATCAAGATCAAGATGGAGTCATTAAGAGCTAAGTCAAATCGAAGACCAAAGAACAAGCATGTACCAGGAAGGATAAGCATGCTCATTCAACCATCGGACTCAAAAGGATTATTTAAGAGTAGGTTGAATGGAGATCATCTTCAAAACAAGTTTGCAAGTGTTTTTCAAAGAGTTTTCAAAATATTTTTAAAGCAAAATCCAAGTATACTTTGAAAACCATAACTAAGACCATATGCTTTTCTATCATAAATGGACCCAAATGTTTTCCGTTTGAGCCAATTTTCTGTCCACACCTTTCTCTCATATCTACTTTAATATGTACAAAAAATTGGAAGAAAACTCAGTCATTTGCTAGCCAAACTTGCAAACCAAACCTTGCGGCAGAAGTCTGGTCCGATCATCTGGTTGATCAAAAAGAGACCCAAACGTTTTCAAAATGAGCTAAATTTTGATCCATAATCTTCCCTAATATCAATACATATGTGTACAAAAAATCAGAGAAAAACTCATTCATTTAATAAACTTGCAAACCAGACCTTGTGGCAGAGGTCTGCCCGATCATCTGGTTGATCCCTGGAGGCAACTAGACGTCTGGGCAGACGTCTGGCGTCGGGAAAATATGACCGTTGGGAGTTGCGGCTGGTTCTTTTCTTTATTTTTCAAAACCCAAAAATGCCTAATATGTCCTCCAACAGTTATATCTTCTAAGGGGCTCTATATATGAGTTTATTTTCATCATTTTAACACTTTTGCAAACTTGAGAAAAGAACCCTATGTGTGATTTAAGTTTTTCAAGCAATCTTTACAAAAGCTCTTCTTCTTTACCCTAAATCTTGCAATCTACCTTGAAGAAGATTTTCTTTAGCTTACTTGATTTCTATTTGAAGAAGCACCACTCAAGCTCACTTGCCTTCAACATTTTTAAAGATCTCCCAAGCTTTCTTGCAATCCCATCATTGGAGAAGTTCTCATCAAGCTCACTTGCAAACCATTTGGAGAATATTTCTTGTATAGAAGTGGTGTATTGGCTTTACGAGAAGGTATTCATACATTGTAATTTGAAAATCATTGTAAAGGTGAAAAGGGCACCAATATTTTAACCCCTTGGAATTGACAAGTGCTCGGAGACGCGGAGCCATCTTCGTGGGCAAGTGTTGAAGATGAAGAGCCTTCTTCGTTGTATTAAGAATCATACTTTTAGTGGATTCCCTCAAGGACACAAACTTGAGAAGAGTGGAGTAGGTCTTGGAGTTATAAGATCGAACCACTATAAATCTTAGTGTGGTGTCTCTTCTGTTACTCTTCCCCTTTTCTTATTTTCTTTGTGATTGTTCTTTCCTCTACTTTTATTTTTGCTAACCTCTATTAACTAAAAATTAATTAACAAGTGTTAGTAATCTTTTAAAAAGAATTGTAAAAGAGTAAAATTTTTAATACCCAACCAATTTACCCCCCTCTTGGTTGCCCAACTAGGATTTCACACATAATTTCAAATGGTTCCGTCCAATTGGGTGCTTGAATAATAGGAGCTGTAGTGAGTTCCTTTTTCAAGCGCTTAAATGAATCGAGACACTCTTTGGAGAACTCGAATTTTTGATCTTTTCCTAACAAAAGAGTAAGGGGCCTAGCAATATTTGAAAAATCTTCTATAAATCTCTTATAAAAGCCCGCATGGCCCAAAAATGATCGGATATCCTTTATACTTTTGAACGGTGGGAGATAAACACTGAGATCCACCTTGGCTCTATCAATCTTAATACTCTCTTTTGAAATCACAGAGCCTAGAAGTATGCATTTTTTTACCATAAATGACACTTTTCCCAATTAATGACAAGGTTCTTTTCCCTACTCCTTTGTAGGACCAATTTCAAGTGATGTAAACACTTAGCATAGGTGGAGCCATGAATTGAAAAATCATCCATAAAAGCCTCTAAGAAAGTCTCCACCATATCCAAAAAAATACTCATCATGCATCTTTGGAAAGTTGCGGGTGCATTGCATAGCCCAAAAGGCATGCGTCTATAAGCAAACGTTCCAAAGGGGCATGTGAATGTTGTTTTCTCTTGATCCTCAGGAGCTAAGGGAATTTGGTTGTAACCGGAATAGCCATCTAGAAAACAATAGTACTCATGACCCTCTAACCTTTCTAACATTTGAGCAATAAAAGGCAAAGGAAAGTGATCCTTCCAAGTAGCGGCATTAATCTTTCGGTAGTCAATACAAACCCGCCACCCCGTTTGAATACGAGTAGGAATCATTTCATTGGTGGTGGATTGTAAACGGTGACTCCCGACTTCTTAGATACTACTTGAACGGGACTCACCCATTGGCTATCCGATATGGGATATATGATCCCATTATCAAGGCATTTTAAGATCTCTTTTTGGATGGCTTCCTTCATCACAGGATTAGCCCTTCTTTGAGGTTCCCTTGACGGTTTGGAACCCTCAATGAGGTTGAAGTGGTGTTGCACATTCGAAGGGCTAATTCCTTTGATGTCGTCAATTGTCCAACCTATGGCTTCTTTATTATCATTTAGCAGTTTAATGAGTTCCTCCTCTTGAGGGGAGGTTAGGTCCGCAGCAATTATTACAGACAAAGTATATTTGTCACCCAAAAAAGCATAACGTATAGTAGAAGGCAAAGACTTCAACTCCAACTGTGGGGCTTCTTCAATTGACGGCTTTGTAAGCGATGTTGCTAATGGTCCCACGGGCTCCACGTTTGGGGTGGCATAAGCTTTGAAAAAGAAATCATCTCTTTCATCTCCAAGTTCGTCCAAGCATTCTTGGAAACCTGCATCAAATCGATTTCAAAATTAGTAATAATATCTTCAGGAAATGAATGTAACATATTCATTTCTTCATGAAAATTGGGTTGCTTACCTAATCGAAAAATATTGAAATCTACTAAGGTATTTACAAATGACAATTTCATTAGTCAATTTCTACAATGAATGAGAGCATTGCTAGTAGCAAGGAACGGCCTACCAAGAATGATAGGGATTTGGTCCTTATTATTAGCAACTGGCTCCGTATCAAGCACAACAACATCCACAGGGAATAAGAAATCTCCTACTTTGACTAAGACATCCTCAACCATGCCCTTGGGTGTCTTCACTGACCTATCCGGCAATTGGAGTGTGACGGTGGTCGGTTTGAGGTCTTCTAGTCGTAATTGCTTGAAAACAGAAAAAGGCAAAAGATTTACACTGGCTCCCAAATCTAACAAGCCATGGTCAATTTGAGTATTTCCAATAGTACATGATATGGTGGGACATCTCGGGTCCTTGTACTTTGCTACCATTTGATGAGACAATATAGAACTAACGTTTGCGGCCGAGAAAGCTTTCTTGGGCACATTCGTTGTTCTCTTTTGAGTACTTAAATCTTTCAACACCTTAGCATAAGTAGGGACTTGGAAAATCGCATCAAGCAATGGTATGTTCACATGTACTTATTTAGAAACATTCAAAACTTTATCAATTTGATCTAACTTTTTATTATTAGCAAGTCTCCTTGAGAAAGGAGCCTTAGGAATGTAATCCTTTTTCCGGAGGAGAAGTTACCTCTTCTGTACTTACCTGTTTGGGCTCTTCTTCTGAGCCAGTGGAGGGAGGGTCTTTACTTACCATGTTTGGAGGATCTTGAGCGTTTTTGGAAGGTTCAGATCTGACCTCCACCTTGTGATATTCTTTTCCACTCATCAAAGCATAAGCCACATTTGCATTGGTTTGAAGGATCCTGCTGCGGCAAGTTGGGTTGAATGGCATTCAACTGATTAGCATGTGGTTGTTGATTCCCATTTATAACCACGTTCCTTGGGTTAGGAATGGGCTAACTTGGCATCTTTCCTTTTTCCCTTTCACTTAGGGCCGTAGCGAGTTGAGAAATTTGTTTCTCCAAATTGTGTTGACCTGTCATCAAGGTACTCATGAGAAGCTCCATGTTCTTCTCTAAGGAAGCGATGCGGGCTGACTCCCCTTGTTTTTGAAAACCCGGTGGGGGCTGATTTGAAACACTATTTAGAATGGGGTTTTGGAAGTTAGGAGGGGGAGGGGGTGGCCGAACATAAGTGGGAAGCAAGGTGGGCCTAGGTTGGCCAAATTGGCCCTAGCCTTGGAAATTGGATGGCCCACCTTGACTCAAAGAAAAGTTGGGATGATTTCTCCATCCTGAATTACAAGTGCTACAATAAGGCTTATTAGCATAAAGAGCACTCACATTCTCCGTAGAACTACCAAACTTCGCAAGAGTTGGACACTCTTCCATGACGTGGTCCGTGGCTTGGCACCAACTACACATGGGAACACTATGTGCAATTTGATGGACCTGTGAAGGTCCTTTGACAACTATCGCCTCTAGCCTTTTGATTAAGCTATCAAGTTGGGCCTCCTTAGCCACGGCACCCTCTATAAGAAATCCCTTACTTGCGGTGGCTCTCTCACCTTCTTGAGTGGATTCCCACTCATGCGTTTTCTTTGCTAAATCAAGCAAGAAATTCCATGCAAGGTTCTCATTTGTGAAAGATGTACACCCGGCACGGCACATGGACTCAAGTAATTGCTTTATTTGGTAATCAATGCCCTCATATATTATTTGGCACAAGTGCCACAAATCTAAACCATGGTGAGGACACTCTTGGAGTAGATCCTTGAATCTCTCCATAAGCTTAGAAAACGACTCTAATGGCTTTTGTTTAAATTGTAAAATATCGTTCCTAAGCTTTTTAGTCTTTTGTAAAGGAAAAAATTTCTTTAGGAAAATTACTATGAACTCCTCCCAATTGGAGATGGAGTTCGTTGGTAAGCCATAGAGGCACTTTTTGGCTCCATTTTTTAGTGAAAAAGTAATAAAGCGCAACTTTACCGCATCATCGGAAAGTTGTTGCAGTTTAATCAAAGCACATACCTCCTCAAACTCTCTCAAAAATAAATAGGTATCCTCAGAAGGGAGGCTATGAAAATGGGGAAGCATAGAAATAAATTGCGATTTTAGATCAAAATTATTGCCTTGCGCAGTTCGGGCCGGATAGAAGCGATCGCGTAAGGTTCTCGGCGGCTCTTGTTCTTCCGCCACGACTACTGGATTTGGTTGAACGTCGTCCTCCATCTCTGATCGGATTGCTCTCTCCAAACGGTTGGCCGAGTTTTGCACCCAACCTACACTCATAAACACAAAAAGAACCAAGTTAGAGAGAGGAATAGGCAAGAAACCAAAAATAATACTAAGATTAGCTACTAAACTAAAACACTCAGAATAATTAAGACTCTAATTGCGACTCTCTTCCCCGGCAATGGCGCCAAAAACTTGTTTGTGATATTAAATAACCGCAAGTGCACGGATCGTGTAAATACGGGTTGAACTCAGGGAAGAGAATTGTAATTTCTACCCCTATATTGTTCGAAAAATAAACTTATAATATATTTTTGCCTGGCATATACTCAAGATTTCCGTGGACAAAAACCTCGGAGCCAACAATATATTGTAAATTTATTAACTAAATAGATATTTGGGTCGAAAACAATGTAAAAAGGATTACCACTTTAACTCTTATATTTAGGCAAAGTGTACCAAAATTCTAATGATCTCTATTAACTACTTATCTAATCTAATTAGAAAACCAATTTTCTAAGGGCTTAAGTAAATTGAAAAATTGCAAAAGTAACTTGGAATAGTGTAAAAACCTTAATTCAATATAAAAGAGTACCTAGGGTTAGAATCCACCATGGGTTTTTTATTAGATTATTAATCAAACCAATTTTTGTATTGGATAGTGTATTTGATAAATCTGGTCAATGGGGAATAAGATCTATTGATGTCATTGCCCATGAGTGTTTGATCAAAGATACTACTCAATTTAGAGATATTATATAAGAAATTATATTTGTTTATCGACAATTACTCATACGAAATGGGAAAGCCAGTGGCATGAGCGATTGGGATCCAACAAATACAAACCCTTATATATGTTGTTATATAAGCCACTGGTTTTAATTAATCATCTTTCTCCTTCCCCATGGCTTCATCTAAACCCTAAGTATAGTGGGTTTAGCTACTCATGGAGAAGGGGAAATAAACAAAGAAAAAGAAAAAGAGAGAGAGAGAGCGATTGAGAGAAATTAGAAAAGGAAAAAAAAGGAGAATAAAACTCTTCTTTAATAATAATACATTGAATTGGAACTTGGAATTGCAAAAATAAAAACAAGGTAAGGAAAACTTAGTCTTTTCTCTAAATTTGCAATGATCAAATCTTCCTCGTTCAATGCCTTGATCACCTTGGATTGAGCCTTGAATGATGGTGAATTGGTCCTTGGTTGAGAGGGATGGAAAAAGAACGAGAAAAAGAAAAAGAGAGAATAAGAGAAACTATGGGGAAGAGTAAGCCTTGAAGAGAGTAGGGAATAAGCAAAAGCATAGAGAGAGAGAGAGAGTGCAAGAGAGTGTAGGAAGGAAAAGAAAAGAGAGCATCGAGAGAATACAAGAGAGTGTGTGAGAAAAATAATAAAAATATGGCTATCGAATCCCAACCAACCTCTGTTCAACCCTTTTTCCTCCTTTTATTACAATATGTTTCTGCTGCTATCTTTCTTTTCTTTTCTTTTTTGAAGAAGGCTGCTGCTATCTTTGTTATTTCCAAGAAATTGCCACTTGCCCTCTTTATAATAGTTGCCTAAAGAAATTGCCGAATGATGAGATCTATGATTAGATTTCTCAACCTCCTTTCTTATCTTGTAAGATCCAAAAATAAATGACTAAAGCAAAACAAAATAGTTACCAAGGTTAGAAGATCTCATGTTAGGGAAAAAAAACAATTGCCGTGATTATCCAAACTATCAGCCATAAAAAAAAAATTCCTTTCCAAGTGCTCCTATTGGATTTCCATATATGATGAGTCCCAAAAGACAAAATCTGCCCAACGGTTGAGATAAGAGGTGAGAGGTGGCTTGCTTGCTCGAGTTTCCAACGTGAGATGCTTTCATTAATAGAATGTGTGTGAGAGACAGCAGCTTCCAATATTAAAATCTCAGCCTTCTATTTGTGTTGCTTTTTATAACTTATTTCTCACCATGATGCTGCCTTTTTAGAAAGAGACAAAATTCAAGGCTCAATGGGACCCACCTCAATAACAGTATGTGTGGTCATGGGGAAAAACAATTTGGAATGATCCAAACCGCCTATTTGATTGGCCTCAATGAAAATTGGATTTGTCCAATTCCACCCACGTTCTACTAGATAGAGAAAAATCCCCCAGGTTGTTGGTTACTTGACGAATTTGGTGGTCCCCACTTTAAAATAAGAGAAAGAGTTGGGTAGCATGGATTAATCCAAACCGTTCACTTGATGTCTTATAATTAGGAAATTTGGTCAAACAGTACCTCAAAATATCTGAAATAGTGAGATGGACCCCTTGAATTTCAAACTTGTCAATGGGTTCCATTTTGCTTTTCCTGACAAGGTTTTTAACCGAAATACCCTTCCACCCTCAAAATACACGTTATGTCATAAAAAAGGGATAAAAAAGTGTTCCCTTATTTTTCTACCAACCCTTTACCTTCCCCAATCCCTTTTAACACCTGGAACAAAAAAAGGAGAAAAAGGTGAGTTTTATTTTTGTCCTCTCAGGGCTTGTGCTTGTAACCCCTAATATCTCATTTAATGTGTCGATAACTCTGTCCTTTTATGATGGTGTATAAGGGTGTATACGGGTGTATTAAGGGTTTATAAGGGTTCATAAGTGTTATTAATGTTTGATGGCCCTACCATTCAGTTGAACCCTTGCTAGGTATTTCATAACTAATGTGATTAGAGTTGTCTAAGGGATTATCCAAAAAAAATCCCTTATTTTTGGGCTTTGATAATCCCATAGAAAACCCCCATTTAGGTACTGGAAACCACCTTTTAGTCCATGACTCTATTTTATTCCAATCTGTCCAATCAAAAACACCCTAGATAAGCTCCATTTTAGCCCCTTTTAGAGTCTTGAAGTTTTTGTTAGTTTAGAACCCCCGTGTAAAATTATAGAAAAATGCCCGAATCAATAATTTCTCTTCTTTTACACTATGATGGACATTTGAAGGATGAGGTTTCTTTGGACTATGTCGGGGGGAGGAAGACATTGTTATCGGTTTCCCGCCGAATTAATTTTGATGAATTTCAAAGTGCAATCCAAAGAAGAATTGGTATAACATAAAGGAATGTTTTACTATCGATCAAATGTCGATACGTTGTTGATCCATATATAATCACTTTAATCGACGTTGATGATGAGATGTCCTTCAACCAATGTTGAGGATGTTTGACAGAGACATGTTCAATTCTGTGATGATATACATATCGAAAACCATAAGTGAGAATGGTATTAATTCATTGAATTCGTCAATGCTTCCTCCAAACAATGTTTGTATTAGTAGAACCTCTATTAATCCTAACATTCCATCTACTTCGATTCCGCTCCAAGAACGTGCACGTGAACGGGAAAATGTCAAACTTCGCCCGCGTTTTGAAGTGGACTTGTAAAAAGACTATGAAAGTGAATTTGTAAGTGAAGTGATCCTTGATACCAGTATAGGAGGTGGTCCAGGAGAACGCAACATAAGGTACTTTTGTTCTTTGGTAATCTTTCAAGACTTCTATAGTTCAAATTATGAATTAATCATATGGATTGAGGCTGATTATATATTTTCAAACTGTGCAGGTCTCGATTTGACTTAAATGAAACATTGGCAAGTGGTTTGCATGCTAACCATATTACCGGAGGTATAGATGAGTTACAAAATGTTAGAGATGAACACAGCATAAGGTATTTTTGTTCTTTGGTAATCTTTCAAGACTTCCATAGTTTAAATTACGAATTAATCATATGGATTGAGGCTAATTATATATTTTCGAACTATACAAGTCTCGATTTGACTTAGATGAAACATTGGCAAGTGGTTTGCATGCTAACCATATTACTGAAGGTATAGATGAGTTATAAAATGTTGGAGATTATGAAGTGGACGTCAATATTGATTTTGAAAATGATTTCTGTGAAGGGGTTTAGATTATGAAGAAGAAAGAAATGAGGATGATGATGATGATGATAAGGAGGAGGAGGAAGTGGAGGACGAGGATGATCATCATGAAAACATTGTTGTTAGTCCAACCGCTCAGCCTATCAACGGAGGCTACAACGAAGGGTTTCCTATCAAAGGGGGTACTCTTATCAGAGGTGGTACTCAATCGGTTCTGAGTAACGGTAGTGGGCCAATGGAAGTAGATGGCATGTTTGTTGAAGCCCAAGAGATAGAAGTTGATACATTAAAATTTGACCAGTTAACAATTGGAGCAATGTTTTATGACATGAGACACTTCAAGAAGGTTGTTCGAGAATATGCTATTCGACAGAGATTCATCTTTAAGAAGGCAAAGTCATCACGCAAAAAGTACTCAGTTCGATGCAAGGAAGATGGTTGCAAATGGCGTATAACGGGTGTGAATCATATGACTTTTGTGGTAGTGAAGTCGTTTGTTGCCGACCATACGTGTACAGCTAAAATAAGGGGCAATGATCACCCTCTCGTTACAGCAGCTTGGGTAGCTGAGACATGTTTACGTTTATTCGTTCGCCCAGAGGATCTCCGTACAAGGATCATAAGAGAATATATCAAAATGGATTGGGGATAACTATTAGTTATTGGAAAGCGTACAATGAGATGAACATCATACTTGAGATTAAGTGTGGAAATGTCGAGGACTCTTACCGCATATTGCCCGCATTTGCAGTTGAGATAATGGGCAGAAATCCTGGAAGCTACATGCGTGTTTTTCGACATAGAAATTTACGTCCAAGGGGAGATGATAAATTTGCTCTCTTATTCTGGACATTTAGTCCCTGCGTACATTCTTTTCGAACATTGAGACATATAGTTTTGGTGGACGGAGCACATCTGCGAGGAAAATATCTAGGAATCTTATTGATTGTAATCGGTGTCGATGGTTACAACGGTTTATATCCATTAGCATTTAGGGTGGTGGAGACGGAGAATGAAGATAGTTGGGAGTGGTTTCTGAAGTTGTTGAAAAGGTACGTATTGCCAGAGCAGATGAATGTATTCACTATATGCTCCGATCGGCAGAAGGGGTTATTGCAGGCAGTACCTACAATATTTTCCAATTGTTATCATAGTTATTGCATGCGTCACCTCACTGCCAACTTCCGGTCCGACTTCAAAGATCTTCTACTTGAGAGATTGTTCTGGAGAGCCGCAAGGACATTGAGGGAGAGTGTTTTCATAGAAACAATAGAGAAGATTAAGGCAAAGAATGAACGCGCACATAAGTGGATAAGTAACATTCCGAAGAAAAACTGGGCTAATTTTTATTTCAAGAGGGATAGGTATGATGTATTGACTATGAATAGATCGGAGTGTTTTAACACTGTCTTGAAGGATGCCAGAAAATTGCTGATTGCATCAATGGTAGAGCACACTAGACAACATACTACCCAGTTTATTCAGAAGCGTCATAAATTATGTAGTAGTTGGCACACAAAGTTAACTTATTACGCAGAAGAACGTATGGAGTCATCACTGAGGGAGAGCTGCCAATATACTTCTTATCGAGTAAGGACTAGTGAATTCGAAGTAAAGTCCCTTGAAACTACAGATTCCGTCGATTTGATAACTCGAACGTGTAGTTGTCGTGCCTTCCAAACATATGAACTTCCCTGCGGACATGCAATCGCAGCCATTAACATCACAGAATTCAATCCGTACGATTACTGCGACGAATGTTTTGATGCAGAGAGGTATCGGGATACATACACTGAGGTTGTGCACGCAACACTAGATCGGACGCAATGGCATGAAAGTCCCGAACTGCTGATGACAATATTACCACCGCTTACGAAGCGACCGCTTGTAAGGCCATGTACGAGAATAACAGATCGCAAGTTGAAAGGTGGATTACATTACAAGTGCACCCGATGTCGTCAACTTGGTCACAATAGAAGAAGTTGCAAAGAACCTCCCATCGTCGGACCGAACCTCGACGAAAGTGCTATTGGACCTTCTGCACCAATACTCACGAGGTTGGGCGTACCTTGTCAAGCTCCCTTCTTTGCGTAAGGGTGTGGATTTTTTTGAGGAGAAGTTGTATATGATTTTTTTTATGTACTCATATACTCTTACGAATTTTTTTGTTATTTTGTAAACAGTGGCTGTATTAAGATATACTTATAAATTTTTTGGAGTAGAAGTCACTCTATTTTTTAAACGGTAACGGATCAATTACTGAGTTATTATAGTGAGTCCCACAGTTTGGCATAACTCGGCCTGATATGGTCAAGTAATAATAGAGGTCCCCTCCATCCCTGGCAATTTCTAAATTTTCATATGTGATACTCCCATTTCATCTCTTGGTCACCCTATTTTCATACGTGATACTCTCATTTTTCTTGACCTGATAACCCTTTCCAGGCCCAATAGACATGAACCAAAAATTTTCCAGGTGTGATACCCCATTTCATCTCTTGGTCAACCCATTTTCATATGTGATACCCTCATTTTCCTTGACCTGGTAACCCCTTCCAGGCCCAACAGATAAGAACCAAAATTTTTCCAGGTGTAATAACCCCAGTTTCATATGTGAGAACCCCATTTTCATATGTGATACCCCCATTTTCCTTGACTTGGTAACCCCTTCCAGGCCCAACAGATAAAAACCAAATTTTTCCAGGTGTGATAACCCCAGTTTCATATGTGAGAACCTATTTTCATATGTGATACCCCCATTTTCCTTGACCTGGTAACCCCTTACAGGCCCAACAGACATGACCCGAAAATTTTCCAGGTGTGATAACCCCATTTCATCTCTTGGTCACCCCATTTTCCTTGACCTGGTAACCCCTTCAAGGCCCAACAGATAAGAACCGAAATTTTTCTAGGTGTGATAACCTCAGTTTCATATGTAAGAACCCCATTTTTCATATGTAATACCCCCATTTTCCTTGACCTAGTAACCCCTTGAGGCCCAACAGACATGAACCGAAAATTTTTCAGGTGTGATAACCCCATTTCATCTCTTGGTCACCCCATTTTCATATGTGATACCCCCATTTTTCTCGACCTGATGACCCCTTCCAGGCTCAACAGATAAGAACCAAATATTTTTTAAAATAAACAAAACCGCCTGAGGAGTATTCAGGTAAAAAAACATGTCAGGAAATGTAAAATGACCCCCTTTCACAAATTTGAAATATGGGGTTACCGTTTCATTGTTTCCGCTATTTTTTGGACCCTTTTGACCAAATTTCCTTATAATTAAGATGCTTTCTTTTCCCATGTATGTTGCCCACAAATGGTAATATATCATACCTTGCACTTGCCTTTTGGAAGAGCCATGTTTATAATTCACACAAAAAGAACCGATACTTGCCATATAGTATCTCATGTTAATGCAACGTGGCAAATTTCTCAAATCACACGTCCAACACAGTCCAATATCCTCTTATTTTGGTAATTTCCATTATGCAACTCTAAAAAAAATAACAACTATTTTGTCCATTATGGCCATCAATTTCTCAATTTCCAACAATAGCAGGCCCACCTCCAAGCTTGGCCGACACTCCAAATGTGCAATTTCTCCACAAATTTAAAGAATTAAGCGTCCAACATTGAGTGGGTCCACTTGGAACTCAAGCATAAAAATGATTTGTCCACCCGATGACCGAATTAGGTTGGGCACATCTCAAAGCATTCACTTCTTTTTTTTTAGAATGATTTGAACCACTCATTTGCATGGCCATGGCCTGAATGGATTCCCTAAATCATTTCCATAAACCGATTCGAGCCATCCAATTGATTGGACTACAATATATATATATATATGAGGAAACTGTTGGTGAGCTAGCTTGCCCAATCACATGGGTCCCACATTTTGGGGAGTGATCCAAACCATTCATTTGCAAGGCCTTACCATAGATAGGGGGTGTACCAAAAATCAGCTCCATAGGATCATCCTAACCCCTCCATTTGTGGAGGACAAAAATGGGGCAGATTTGTGTCTGTCCATTTTTGTCCTCCACAAATGGAGGGGTTAGGATGATCCTATGGAGCTGATTTTTGGTACACCCCCCATCTATGTAAGGGACTTTCAAATGAATGCTTTGGATCATCCTAACAAAGTGGGCCCCCATGTGATTGGGGAAGCTAGCTCACCATAAGTTTGGTGAGCTTAAGCTCACCAACAGTTTCCTCATATATATATATATATAGATGATGCCGCTCTATTTTCATGGGACGATCCGAACAGTCCATTGGACGACTACTATGTAAAATAGTTGCACCACAAAATATTCCACTGGTTGGGCCTACAATTCGGCCTTAATGTTGTTGTACGACCCTATCATAGATGATCTAAACCGTACACTTGATAGCCCATTATAAATTGGTTGTATCCACAATCATTCCCATGGGCAGATCCGAACTTCCCAATTGTTGGGCTGCAACATCAATGATTCGGGGGGGCTTCACGTTTGTTTGAATTTGCACCATGCCAAAGGCCCATTCCCATTTTGTCTTTTCCTTTCCTCGGCTCACCCCTCTTTTTACCCAACAAAAAGGGGTGACTTGAGTAAATAGAGGGGGTTGTGGCATTAACAAATTTCAGCCTAATATTGCACAGATCAATTTTGGCTAAAATTTTCTAGGTCTTGATTAATTTCCTTAGAAATCCATCTCTTTAACTCCATTTTCCGTGAAAATCCAGAATAACCCTGAAACACCAAAAATAGAGAAAATACCTTAGTAGCACCGCTTTAAATGAGAGAAATGCATGCTTTTCCTACCTACAATTCGCACATAAATGTGCTCATCATCCACCATGGTGGCAACTTTGACAAATCTATGAGGGCATATAAAGGGGGATAGGTTAACCACATTGATAATGTGGACCCAGACAAGCTCTCTCTCTCTTTGAAATGCAAGACATGATGTCAGAAATAGTAGGCACCCCTATCCACTTGTTCATGTATCATAAACTTAAAGGGAGGGGTAAGCAAGGTGGTTTCCAAAGGATTGACTCCGATAGAGATGTGTTGCAAATGATGGAGCTTAATAGAGGGAAAGAGATCGCAATATATGTTGACACCCCCCATTGCCACCGGATGTAGTTGATGTGTTGGGAATGAATTCAAAGAGAAGTGGCTTGGGAGGGAGCTCACAGAGAGATATGTTGGGAGCTGCTGTTGGATTGGATGGTCAAGTGGAGGCCCCCACTGAACAGGTTGAAGTCCCCATTGGACAAGTTGAAGTTGATATCAGCTTGGATATGGCAGTGGAGACAGCAGATGAGGAAAATTTGGTTAGAGCTGTTGATACAATTTTGGCTAGTTTGGCTAGGCCACAGGAGCCCTCAATTGAACAACATATTGAAGCTGAGGAATATTATGTTAGCCAATTGGAGACCCCTACTAGCAAAAATATTAATGATCATGTTTTGGGTGAGGAAGTTTAAACACCCATTCCACCTGTCCATAGTGATGTACCTGATGAAAGTTCTGATGATTCTTTTGTTATTTCAAGCAACTATGCTGATAGTGATAGTAGTTATAGAAGTGAGACTGATCATGATGATGATTTCTTCGGCAGAGCTGAATATGTTACTGAAGAAGCAGCTATAGAACATGACGATGATGTGCCTGTAGCATTTCCAGATGAGATTATAGCTGATGAGCCTCTAAGGTCAAATGCAGTTGAAGAGGATGAAGATGACATGTGCCTTAGAAGTTCAAGGTCTTCTGCAGATGAACGAGAACCTAGAGTTGAATTTAATGAGAATGTGGATATGCAGAAGCCAGTGTTGGTTATGGGGATGATATTTAGCTCCCCTCAAGTATTTAGAGCTGCATTGAAGGAATATGCTATCCAGCATGGATTTCACTATATGTTTGTAAAGAATGAGACTTCGAGAGTTACTGCAATATGAAAAAGTAAGTGTGGTTAGAGGATACACGCTTCTCCGATGCAGATGGGTGAAGGTTTCCAAATAAAAAGCTATGTTCCCACACATAAGTGCCCCAGATAATATCAAAACCACCAGGTGACTTCTTCTTGGTTGTCTTCTAAATATCTAGAGAAGATCAGGGATGACCCCAACTGGAATGTCCATGCAATTAGAAAGAGTGTGAAAAGGGATTTCAAGGTTGATGTGTCAAAGACAAATATATATAGGGCGAAGAGGAAGGCTATGGTATGCATTGGGGTGGCTATGTAGAGCAATACGCTAGAGTCTGGGATTATTGTGACCTTGTTAGGTCTAGAAGCCTAGGTAGTTGTGTGAAGTTAAAGGTCGAAAGGCCAAGTTTGGATGTGATGCCAACCTTCCAGAGGCTTTATGTTAGTCTCCACGCTATGAGGCAGGGTTTCTTGGCAGGTTGCGGGCCTTTCATTGATTTGGATGTTTGCCATTTGAAAGGACCTTGGGGAGGACAAATTTTAAGTGCAGTTGGGAAGGATGCAAATGAACAAATGTTCCCGATAGCCTATGCAGTGGTAGAGGTTGAATTGAAGGACTCTTGGACGTGGTTTCTAACGACACTCCTTAATGATATTGGGTCAGTTGAGAGTCATGGGTGGACATTCATTACCGATAGACAGAAGGTATACCTTAGTAATTTACAGTTTACAATACTTATATGAGTTATGTTATTATCTAGTTATACCTTATCACCTTCTTTTGCAGGGATTGGTTGAAATCTTTGAGGATATATTACCAACTGACGACCATAGATTTTGTGTCCGGCATATGTGCAACAACTTTAAAGCCGAATTCAAAGGGAAGATTTTAAAAGACACGATGTGGTCAGCAGCTTATGCTACCACGTCCATTGAGTTTCAGAATAAAATGGAAGAGATGTAGAAGCTAGATAAGAATGTGTATGCATATTTGAAGAAAATCAATCCAACATTGTGGTCAAGATCGGGTTTCAGCCCTAGGTCGAAGTGCAACCTACTAGTAAACAACTTATCTGAGACATTTAATGGCTTCATCCTACTTGGTAGGGACAAGCCAATCATTACTTTGTTGGAGACCATCAGAAGGCTTCTAATGGGGAGGTTTCAAAGGCAGTCTGAGATAGATAAGTATGAAGGCCCAATTTGCCCCAAAATTCAAGAGAAGCTGGAGAAAATTAAGGTTGTAGCTTGTGATTGCCACGTAGAGTGGTCTGGTGGGGAGGAGTATGAAGTGCAAAGGAATGGGAAGCAGTACGTTGTCAATCTAGCGCAAAAGTGTTGTGGGTGTAGGAGTTGGGATTTGACTGGTATTCCATGCATACATGCGGTTGCTTCCATCTTCTACCAGAAGGAGAGGGTTGAAAATTTTGTCCACCCCTACTACCACACTGATGCTTTTCGGAGGAGTTACAGAGAAATCATTCACCCTATGCAGAGTATAAAGCAGTGGCCTCGAGTAGACATGGATCCCGTCCAGCCACCTCCAGTGAGAAGGCCTCCAGGAAGGCCAAAGAAGTCGAGGAGGAGGGATGCAGATGAACTCTGAAGAGCTGCTAACCCTTTCAAGTTGGTAAGAAAGCATGGGTCCCTAAAATGTGGTACGTGTGGTCAATTTGGACACAACACCCGCACTTTTAAAGGGCCAATCAAAGAGAAAAGAAAGGCTACTCCTAGAGGGACAACAGCATCCACTTCCCTGGGTGTAGGACAACGTATAGGAAAACAACCAATTACCAGGGGTAGAGGATGAAGAGGTGGAAGAGGGGTAGGGGGTAGCACAGAGAAGGTACTAAAAGTTGAAGCTCTTCACTTATGCATTATACTTACAACAGTTACTAATGTTTGCTTCACTAATGTGTTTTATCTCAATGTAACATGTAGGTTACTGTTGATATGGGAGGGAGGGGCAGAAGAGATGGTGGGAGAGGTAGTACTTTTGTAGTACGGGGTAGGAATGATTAGGTACCAAAACTTCAACCTATAAGTGTTTGTTTTTTCTGTGCAACAATTACTATTGATTGTTTTGCTAATGTTATTTTGTTTCAATGTTACATGTAGGCTACTGTTCAAATTGGAGGAAGAGGCAAAAGAGGTGGGAGAGGTGGAGAAGAGGCTTCTAGCTCTACATGTGGAGGAAGAGGAGAGAGGACAAAGAGGTGGCAGAGGTGAACCCTTTGGGGTTGGTATTTATGAAGGGCACTTTTTCTCGTATCCAACTAGACAAGTAAGTAACAATCTTTGTATTTGTTATCTCCCTGTCAGATATGAATTATAATACGTCACCTAACTATTGGATATTGGCACATGTGTAGTCACCAAGGAAATCCAATGGAACCTAAGGTGCTAGTACTTCGGCCGTGGGAAGTACCACTGGTGCTCAATATAGTGGACCATTTTTTCGGACTCAGCAATCCACAGCTCCTGGTGGCAACTGATTGTGGTATTTGGAGCCTTTGGAGTTGGAGTTGCTTGCTTTGGTGCTTATTTGGTGCTTTCGCTTCACAGTTGCATTCTTTGGACAATGTCATTTGAGTTTTGAATGACGTGGTCTTCATGCTTTTGCACAGTGGGTTGTAATGATGTAATGAATCACTTTCATGCTTTTTTGCCTTTTGAAGTTTACACGGAATGAAACAAGTGATGACATCAAGCCTTTGCAGGGAATACAACTGTTATGTAATGAATGTGGTTGTAGGTTTCAGCCTTTAGACTTCACTAATTTTTTCAATACTAATGTTATGTAATGAATGTTGGATGTAATGAATGTGGTTGTAGGCTTCAGCCTTCACTTGCAGGTTCATTTTGCAGGTTCAGTTTCAATGTGCAAAACAGCCCAAAAAGTTAGAAAATGGAACTGATTGAAACAGGTTCATTTGCAGGTTCAATGAGGTTGTATTCAAACAGGTTGAAAATGGAACATATTTTGCATGTGTGTGTTCAAACAGGTTGATTGGAACAGATTTTGGAACATACTAAAATAGGTTCATGAAACAGGTTCATTTGCAAGTTCATTTGCAAGTTCAAAGAGATTGTATTCAAACAGGTTGAAAATGGAACAGATTTTGCATGTGTCTGTTCAAACAGGTTGCTTGGAATAGATTTTGTATGGTTGAAAATGAAAATGAAACAGATTTTGAAATGGAACAGATTTATTTAAACAGGTTTTGTAATGGGTGTGTAGTCCAAAATGGTTGTATTCAAACATGTTCTTTCAAACAGGTTTTGTATGGGTGTGTAATCGGAAATGGTTGTATTCAAACAGGTTGTTTCAACCAGGTTTTGTATTGGGTGTGTAAACCGAAATGGTTGTATTCAAACAGGTTGTATTTTAACAAATTTTCCTTCTAATTCACATTGGTTATTCAATGTGTATGTATTCCATTTCTTCATTTAGTGCCTTTCATTATTTCCCAATTAAGAAGTAAACACTGAAATCAAAGCAAGCTTCATGATAAGAAGCCCATCCACTTTCATTTCTTCAACACATGTCTTACATAAGGTTAGATTAGAAATCTTTCAAAACATCAGTTCATTACAGACAAATCCATGGATACTACATTTCCTTCCCACTGACACTCCCATCCCAATAAACTACAACCACTACGAAAATAGCACATAGAAGAGCACCACCCCATGATATGGCAAGTAAGGTTCACAAAATCTTTTCCCTGCGACGAGACTTGGTGACTTCGGCGTCCAACATTTCAATCGCCTCCATCACCTTTGAGAACTTCTCCATAACCTTTGGTACGATAGCACTTCTTTGAACACATATCGGTGGATCGACTCATTCAAAGAAACCACAAGAAGCACCCATCTGTAATCAGACAAGGACATTTAGAGTTACCACCCCATAATTCATATCCAAAGCATGACCAATTGACCATTAACAAAAGATTGCTCACCTCATACGCAGAACATCCCAAAAACCTTCTCCCGAAGTTACTGCTAGTCCATGATGTCCTCATTAGCGCTCGTTGTCCATAGTGGCATGGTGTAAAGGCAGCACCTTGTGAACGTTGTCCGCTCCAAGAGGAACCAGCTGATGCCATCTAGATTAATGCCTAAAAATATACCCAACTGTCATCTTTTTTCCAAACAAAAATACCCAACTGTCATCTTTTTCCAAACGAACCAAATGCATCAACTGCTAGGGTTTCTGTTCTAAATACTCATTCCAATACAGATTTCAACAAACGATTTCAAATACAAGAAAACCTCCAAATAATCACGGCCATCTAAACAATAAACATAGGGTTTTTTTAAGAAATAACATTAGGGTTTTTTAAGAAATAACATTAGGGTTTACATAATCACAAAGAAGCAACACTACATTGGATGAACTGGCAATGTTTTCTTAAAAACTTCACCACGCAGACGTGATTAA
The DNA here is from genome assembly GCF_043159265.1 of Tasmannia lanceolata. Taxonomy (NCBI): domain Eukaryota; kingdom Viridiplantae; phylum Streptophyta; class Magnoliopsida; order Canellales; family Winteraceae; genus Tasmannia; species Tasmannia lanceolata. The sequence continues at coordinate 55,815,412 of NW_027518695.1, read as the reverse complement.
CACAAAATTAGTTCATTTGCACAAAATTAGTTCATTTCCACGTGATTAACACAAGGGGAAATTATGAAATACTATGCTCTAATCATCAATAAAATCACAAACCCTACCGTAACCACGTGGGAAGTGTGTCCAGACCAAAACCCTAACCCGTTGAAGCTCTTTCCTCCACAACGAATTTGTGTTTTCAATTTTCACTGTAAAAATGACTATCTGTGAATGACTTAAAGACTAAAGACAGAGACGGGGGTATTTTGGTCCAATAAACATCAACCCTGGTTAGTTTCTGCGGTTCCGTCGGGTTAACCTAACGGATAGTTGACGGAAGGGGCATACTTATAACAAAATGAAACTTCAAGGGGTGTACTTGTCTCGTTTTGAAAGTCAGGGTTAGAAGTGTATGTGTCAGAAAGTAGAGAGGGTGTAAGTGTAATTTTCCCTTAAATATTTCTTTGTTTTTGAGGAAAATTTAGAACTTGTTTGGTGAGCATGGAAAATTGTTCCTTGGATTGGTTTATTGTTTTTCTTTTATGATACTTGTGAGCTTTTCTGTATGTCCCAACTGCCCTTGCAGACTTTGGATACATAAACTATCAAGATCAATCTTCTCATCAAAATCAAATCATAAATGGGGACTTGCTTCTATTATCTAGACCTTCGATCTGAAGAGCCATGAGGCTAGGCCAATGGTCATGGTGTCATGCTTATAGATTTAAATTCCGGTTTCAGTCCATTTCGGCCGAAATTTAGTAAAAAAACTTAATTAATCATTTAAGTAATTTCCATAATTTCAACCAAAATTTTGAAAAAATATTAAATTTCTTGTAAAAAAATTAAATTTCTCGAGATTTCGGCTGAAATTTCTGAAAATTTCAAAATTTTGGGAAATTGCGAAATTTCGGTTAAAACTATGCCCATGCAAAACATTCAGATTAATGCCTAAAAAATCAACGACTTAGCGTTGATTGATTTAAAAAATCAAAAAGAGTGTAAACGTTATCAGGTTATACAGTAGCTATCATCTTAGAGTTCTAATCTTATTTTTGGAGCTTATCCATTTCTTGTGACCAGGGATGAAACTCGTACTAAGATTTTACTCTCTCTTCAAGTGAGCACTCTACTCTGGCTTTTTCTAACATGTGGTGGTTGTTGGCTTGAGCACGTAAGTGGGGTGAATGAATTATTGCATCTTTGACTTTTAATTTAGTGTTGGCACAATCAAACTTTGCTTTTTTAAAGGGAAAAATTTCCAAGTGATGTCGGAAAAATAGGAAAATGTCCGATTTGAAGTCATCGAATTTGCACATGTCCAAGTGGTGTTGAAACCCTATTCCCGCCCGTCAAAAAGACCGAAATGTCCTTATGAGATTTTTGAAAAACAAAATGGACGACAGCTACATTTCGTTTTATTTTTTACACCTTTTTTTTTACTTCGTTTTCTCCTTCCTCAAAACCCTGGTTTGAAGCCCTTGTTTTGAAGCCGTCCTTTTCTTCTTCCTCCAGATTTTCATTCTGTTTTAAAGCCCTCATTTTCTTCTTCCTTGAAAACCCTTGTCTCGCTGTCGTTTTTTTCTTCCTCCAACCACTTGTTTTCTTCGTCCTTCAAAATGAAAACGATCGAGAATCGTGGTGGTCGCCGTCGCAAAAACTCTGAGTTTGTTTTTCCTCCAAAACCCTTGCCTTCGCTACCGCCGTGACCGTCACCGCCCGCTTCCTTCCAGCCTTGAGTTTCTACGCGTAAATAGGTAAGTGGAATTTTTTTTCAGTTTTTTTATGTCACTGGTTTTTCCACCTTAGTTTCCAGGGAAGATGGTGGTCTACATTGATAATCCGTCTTTTAGACTTGATACCCCCTATAAATATTGGATAACCCCCATTTATATTTGGAAATGTTGTTTTTCTTATGATCTGAAACCTATTTTAAAACTAATAACTAATATTTGGATTTTTTTAGTTTCTTTTTGGTGGTGTGTTCTGAAGAATTTAGTATGGTATAAATTGATAACCTCAATAAAGAATTGGATAACCCTTGTTTCTAAATTGATAACCTCAGTATAAATTGGATAACCTCTGTATAGAATTGGATAACCTCAGTGTAGATAACGTAAGTATAGAATAAACCTCAGTATAGAGTTGGATGACCTCAGTATAATAGGATAACCTTTGTTTATACTTAATAACCAATTGATAGGCGCTACTTAAAGTGAATAAGCAGATGATAGGCCCTCTTTGAACTTGGCATTCCATATGTATAACTTGGCATCCCATATGTTTAACTTGGCATCCCTTATGTATACTTGGATAATCCTTGTCTATAATAGGATAACCCCTCTGTGTGATAGGATAACCCTTGTTTTTACTTAATACTAGATGATAGACCCTCTTTGAACTTGGCATATCATATGTATAACTTGGCATCCATATGTTTAACTTGGAATCCCTTATGTATAATTGGATAATCCTTGTCTATAATAGGATAACCCCTCTCTATGATAGGATAACCCTTGTTTATACTTAATACCATATGATAAGTCCTCTTTGAACTTGGCTTACCAATATGTATAACTTGGCATCCCATATGTTTATGTTGGCATCCCTTATGTATAATTGGATAACCCTTGTCTATAATAGGATAACCCCTCTCTATGATAGGATAACCCTTGTTTATACTTAATACCAGATGATAGGCCCTCTTTGAACTTGGCATACCATATGTCTAACTTGGCATCCCATATGTTTAACTTGGAATCCCTTATTTATAATTGGATAACCTGAGAGGTTTGACTTACATTCTAGAGTTGTCCTTTGATTGCACTTGCCGTTAGATTCTCCATTTGAATTATTTGTGAGTTAATACGAATAGGCAAACTAATAGATTATTTGTTTATACATCTGGCATGAAACCACCAAAAAAACCCTTCTTTCTTCTTCTTGTTCTTCTATTTGTCATTTTCATATGTTTGTTTTGATAAGCCCTCTCTGATGTGAGTTTTGTTTATTGATTATGTTGGCAATGAATTCAGTTCAGTTCTTTTAATCTCTAATGTGGGTTTTTTTTTCATTTATTTGTATCTTGAATGAATTCAGTCCAGTCAAGTTAGAAGGCAACATAATTTGAAGGAATTCATTTATTTGTATCTTTGAATTCATTTATTTGTTTCTTTAATGTGGAATGTTTATAAATTTTTGTTGATATTTGTACAGACCTCGATATATTTGTTGATTTGTTATATGGCTAAGGGAGAAAGAAGGGAGGGGAGACAGAAGGAAGGGAAGAGACCTGTAATTGTACTCTATTGTAGTTTACTATTTGATGTGTTAGTAGTTTTTTTTTGTTGATTGATGACTTAACCTGGCATGCATGTTAAAAATGTCCCGGTACGATGTTCACCTGCATGTTTTACAGCTGCTATGGGGAGGATGAAGCTGAGGGAATGGCATAAGAATGCTATGAAGAAGACTCCCTTCAATCATTTGATGAATTTAGGCCCTGCAGACATCCCCACATGCGTCAGGCTCTTTGTCAAAGATTTCTAAAGGGGGAGTTTGGAGAGTGTTGATATGTCAGATGTTGTAGGTTGACTTCTTGTATACGTTGTGTTTTGAGTTGTTGTAAATATTTTTTTGTGTAAAGGATTGTGACATCGTAAACATTGATCTACAGAAGTTGAATTGATAACCTGTTATCCTCAATTGATTGAGTTGTTGTAAACATTCACTGATTTGTTTGAAATGCAATTGATTGAGTTGTTGTAAACATTCACTGAGTTGTTTGAAATGCAACTCCTCTTCTTACATTGTCGGATGTTGGTAATTGATTCAGATTTTGCCCATGCACTTGAGTTGTTTTATACAGGTTTGAAACAGGTTTGAAATGCAGGTTTGAAACAGGTGAATTTGTGTGACAGAGAATAGGTGATGGATGTGTACTCTATTGGGTGCTGAAATCTCTATTCTTTGGGTGTGTAAGTGAAGTGCTGAACAAGCACCATTGTGTGTTGAGATCTGTAATCTGTATAGGCACAATTGGGTGCTCAAATCTGTAATTTTTAGAAACCAAGAAAACTAGAGAAAAGCCTTTCCACGGAGCTCCGTGGGAGCTTCTATTTGTTTTTAAAAAGAACTTGTAGTGTGCACGGAGCTCCATGGACTTACACGGAGCTCTGTGTGTTCTTCTGTTTGTTTTTTTTAAAAATTCAGTAGAACGTACGGAGCTCCGTGGGTTTACACTGAGCTCCGTGCGGTCTTATGTTTGTTTTTTAAAAAAGTCCAGTAGAACGTACGAAGCTCCGTGCAGTCTTATGTTTGTTTTATAAACAAGGGTTATCCTATCAAAGAGAGGGATTATCCTATTATAGACTAGGCTTATCCAATTATACATAACGGATGCCAAGTTAAACATATGGGATGCTAAGTTATACATATGGTATGCCAAGTTCAAAGATGGCCTATGATCTGGTATTAAGTATAAACAAGTGTTATCCTATCATAGAGAGGGGTTATCCTATTATACACAAGGGTTATCCAATTATACATAAGGGATGCCAAGTTAAACATATGGGATGCCAAGTTATACATATGGTATGCCAAGTTCAAAGAGGGCCTATCATCTGGTATGAAGTACAAACATGGGTTATTCTATTATATAGAGGGGTTATCCTATTACAGACAAGGCTTATCCAATTATACATAAGGGATGCCAAGTTAAACATATGGGATGCCAAGTTATACATATGGTATGCCAAGTTCAAAGAGGGCCTATCATCTGGTATTAAGTATAATACAATGGTTATCCTATCATACAGATGGGTTATCCTATTATAGACAAGGGCTATCCAATTATGCATAAGGGATGCCAAGTTAAACATATGGGATGCCAAGTTATACATATTTTATGCCAGGTTCAAAAAGGGCCTATCATCTGCTTATTAACTTTAAGTAGGGCCTATCAACTGGTTATTAAGAAACAAGGGTTATCCTATTATACAGAGGTTTTCAATTTATACTGAGGATATCCAACTCTATACTGAGGTTTATTCTATACTGAGGTTATCCAATTCTATACAGAGGTTATCCATTTAGAAACAAGGGTTATCCAATTCTTTATTGAGGTTATCAATTTATACCATACTAAATTCTTCAGAACACACCACCAAAAAGAAACTAAAAAAATCCAAATATCAGTTATTAGTTTTAAAATAGGTTTCAGATCATAAGAAAAATAACGTTTCCAAATATAAATGGGGGTTATCCAATATTTACAGGGGGTATCAAGTCTAAACGATGGATTATCAATGTAACTCACCATCTTCCCCGGAAAGTAAGCAGGAAAAACCAGTGACATAAAAAAACTGAAAAAAAAAACTTCCACTAATCTATTTAGGAGGAGAGAGAGAAACACAAGGTAAAAGGAATTCGAATTCTACATGTTTTGAAAGAATACAGTTGAGGTTTCCTTCTTTCTTCTTGTAAAAAATGGCTTGGAATGAAGAAGAAGATGAAAAGATGGTGGTTATACAGTTGAGGTTTTCTTCTTTCTTCTTGTCAAAATGGCTTGGAGTGAAGAAGATGAAAACATGGTGACTATGCAGTTGTGGTTTTCTTCGTTCTTCTTGTAAAAATAGCTTGGAGTGAAGAAGAAGATGAAAACATGGTGATTATATAGTTGAGGTTTTCTTCTTTCTTCTTGTAAAAATGTCGTGTAGTGAAGAAGAAGATGAAAACATGGTTTACTTGCAAGGGAAGTAAGTAAAAAGCTTTTTGATTTGACAAGGGGCATCTTGGTCCATTTTTCAGGCGGGAATTGGGCCTCAACACCAAATAGATATCTGCAAATTCAGTGACTTCAATCGGACATTTCCCTATTTTTCCGACGTCACATGGAAATTTTTCCTTTTTAAAGTGAGGTTGCTATTGTTTGATTCTCCTTGTCGGCCACACGGAACAATGACATTAACTAGTGCTTAAAGGGGCCCCATTTGATTGGTAAAAATCTCTCCACTCGTGCTTTACTATCGATTTGAGATGGTATGAATTTGATGGGTCTTGCTATTTTTGATAGTCTATGTGAGGTCAAGATAGAAAGATTTGTATGAATTTTGGGGCATGTACAGGAGATCCAAAGCAAGGTGATCAAGTGAATGGTTCAGATCAATTGACTATGGGCCCTACTAAGAGATCCCTAGAGCATTATGGGTCCCATCTTTAACTTATGGGAGCCATCCATTTCATACCAGTCGACGTGATGTTAAGAATCGACGATTTGCAATAATTTTGGGGCATGGAGATCCAAAGCAAGCCCCAACAATTCAAATCAATCTATATCCGATTATTAGTCATTATTTCTTAGTTTAACACCCATTTTGCGTCAAAAGAATTATCCATTACTTGTTTTTGCCCATTGAAAGAGGTTCTCTGTGCTAAAATAAAATCAGAGGCTTTCTGAGTTATTATCATGGTCTAGAGGAGCAACCATCTTAGTGCTCTAAACTTGCTTCTTTTTTTTGAATCACGATTTGTTAGTTCGTTGCTTCATTCACTGGTTCTTCGATGAACGAACATCCCAATCAACAATTTTTTAGTAGGTCAGATCAATGGATCCTATCATATGAACATTGCATATTAAAAAACAGCCTAAGAGACTTCGTCTAGCAATTTCTTTCTCTTAACTCTAGGTTTGGGTTGCAAACTACACATCTTTTCGATAAGATTAAGTCTTATGAAATCAATAGCTTAGGCACCTTTTGTTTTGGATTTTGAGAATTGACCGAGTCCAAAATTGATTATCGACCTAAAATTTTAACACCATTCTGAGTCCAATAATCTGAGTCCAATAATCAGTTTTCGGACTCAAATCAATTCTCAAAATCTAAAACAAACGGTCTAAATGAGGCCCAATAGAACGAAGAAGCTAGTCATTTGATCAAGGTGGGGTTCGATTGACGGATCCTATCAGATGAACAAATGTGGTGCTCACCTGGAACCTCCTTTGACGAATGTATCTTCATCCTTATCAATATTTCTAAATACTTTGAAGGGTTATGATAATTTTGCACCCCTCTTGGATAATTCACACCCCTTTAATGGGAATCGATGTCAAAAAGCATTAAAGTCTTGCACATAACCTTCTTTTTACAAATTTTAACATCAATTCATAGTAGAGGGGTGCAAATTATCCTCGGGGGGTACAAATTTATCATCTCGCTGCTTTGAATCTTATACTCTAGTTGAATTAATTAGTTGTTGCAGATTTTGCATCTCTCAATACATTTCTAATGTCAGCTTCGCGGTTATTTTATGCCCTGTTTGTGTTGGATTTTGAGTACTGATTAATGGACTAAAAATTAAACATAAATTTGAGTCCAATAATCAGTTTTGGACTCACAATCGGTTCTCAAAATACAAAATTGAGCCTTAGAGTTCTAATCTTGTTTTGGTGCTTTCGATCGATCTATACTTTTTTCTAAGTTTTGCCCAATTATTTCTCGTGAGCAGGGATGAAACTTGTACAAAGATTTTTTTTCTCTCTTCAAGTGAGCCACCCTGGCTTTTTTCTAACGTGCTCGTTGGCTTGAGCACATGAGTGGGGTAGATGAATTATTTCATCTTTGATTCTGTTGGGACCCGGGTAGAACTCGCCCTCAAAAGCTAGCTTGTTAAGGGGAGGGAACCCATTCCCTTATAAACCCATCCACATCATTACACTTTTCCGATGTGGGACTATTTTGCTTTCACGTGGAACCCCCCAACAATCTCCCCCTCCATGTGGAAGCACCGTGGACAATCTCGCCCCTCCACGCGGAGGCAACGTGGGAACTACCCTGAGGGATTTTTTCACCCTTGGAGGCATATCAGGGTTACCAAGATTCTTCCCCGAGGGACTTTTCCATCCTCGGAGGCATACCGGGGTTACCACGCCCTAGCTCTGATACCACTTGTTGGGACCAGGGTATTAAAGTCGCCCAATCAAACTTTGCTTTTTTAAAGTGGGTTGCTATTGTTTGATTCTCCTTGTCGGCCACACGGAACAGTGACATTAACTAGTGCTTACATGGGCCCCATTTGATTAGTAAAAATCTCCCCATCAAATGAATGACAGTATGGGTCCCATCACTAACTAATCTGAGCCATTCATTTGATGGGTCTTGTTATTTTTGACAGTCTCTGCAATGTCAAGATGGAAAGATTTGTATGATTTTTGAGGCATACATGTAGGAGATCCAAGGCAAGGTCAATCAAGTGAACGGTTCAGATCAATTGATCAATATGGGGCCTACTATGAGATAACTACAGCATTATGGGTCCCATCTTTAACTTATGGGAGCCATCCATTCCATACCCTCTTTGCTGTTTTTGACAGTCAATGTGATGTTAAGATTAGACGATTTGCATTATTTTGGGGGCATTGAGATCCAAAGCAATGCCCGTAAGTGAACAGTTCAGATCAACATATATAGGATTGCTGGTCATTATTTCTTAGTTTTTGATAAGAACGTCTAGCTAGATTTTTTTGTGTGGTGCTCCTTGCTCCACACATATAACTCATAGATAAATTAGGGAGCTGATATTTCCGCTCCACTTTTAGACTAATCCACTCCAACTTGGAGTGGACTGGTCTAAAGGTGGAGCGGAAATATCAATTCCCATAAATTATTGCATATTTATCTTTTGGAAAAAATACAGTTACACCCCCTCAACTTTATGACATTTTCAACTCTGACACTGCCTTTAATGTTCACCAACTACGCCCCGGAGGTTTAAATTTGTAGAGGAGATCCAAAGCAAGGTCAATCAAGTGAACGGTTCAGATCAATTGACTATGGGGCCTATTATAAGATCCCTAGAGCATTATGGGTCCCATCTTTAACTTATCGGAGCCATCCATTGCATACCAGTTCACGTGATGTTAAGAATCGACGATTTGCAATAATTTTGGTGCATTGAGATCCAAAGTAAGGCCCAACGGTTCAGATCAATCTATATCCGATTGCTGGTCATGATTTCTTAGTTTTCTAATCTTCTGACCATGATAAGAACGTGTAGCTAGATTTTTTTTTCTCTGTGTGGTGCTCCTTGCTCGCCACATAAATCTCAAAGATGAATTATTGCATTCTTTTTCTTGTTCGTCTGGCAGTCACACTCAAACTTACTTTTCTTTCCGGGAGTGATAATTTCACCCCCCTCTATGTATGAATTCACCCCAAATTTTAAAAATGGAAGGTACAGCCCAAATTCTAATCTTTCTTGTTTTTTGAAGCACGATTTGTTAGTTTGTCTCTGCAATACTAGAACAAGGTATGGCGGATTACTTACTATCCCCTCTTGTTGATTCAATCGTTGGCAAATTGGAGGAATCCATAAAAGAGATTAAATTACTGTGGGGTATTGATGAGGAGATCAAAAACCTTTCCAGCACATTATCCACAATTCAAGCTGTACTTCAAGATGCTGAAGAACAGCAAGTAACGAGTAATGAAGTGAAAGATTGGCTTCGAAAGCTTAAGGATGTTGCATACGACGCTGATGATGTAGTGGAAGAGTTTGCAACGGACGTGCTCAGATTAAAATTGGAAGGCGGAAATCAATTCAGAAAGAGGAAGCATCAGGTATACAACTTCTTTTGTGTTCTTTATAATTCCATCCCATTTTTGTCTCGAGATAAGACGATCGTACAGAAGATAAAGGAAATTCAGGAGAGACTGGATAAAATTGCAAAGGAGAGGCATGACCTTCATCTCAGACAAGAAGATGGAGACTAGCTCCTTAATAAACGAATCAAATATATTCGGTCGGGATAAGGATAAAGAGAAGATAGTAAAATTGCTACTGGATGAATCCGCATCATCATCGTCCTCATCATCTTCGTCCAAGGATATATCTGTTATTCCGATTGTCGGCATTGGGGGCCTCGGAAAGACAACTCTCGCCCAACTAATCTACAATGATGAAAGCGTGGGAGATCATTTTCCAGTTCGAGGATGGGTCTGCGTCTCTGAAGATTTTGATATGTGTAGACTAACAAAAGCAATTATGGAATCAGTGACAAAGAAACCTTGTGCTCTGAACGAAATCGATCCACTTCAAGTTAGCCTCAAGGAAGAATTGAGTGGCAAGAGATTTTTACTCGTCTTAGATGATGTATGGCATGACAATCCTAATGACTGGCAGAGGCTACAGTCCCCATTCAGTTTTGGGGCAAAAGGGAGCAGAATTATAGTTACTACACGGAGTTCAACCGTTGCTAGAATCATGGGCACAATTCCCGACTATAATTTGGGTTGTTTAGACGAGGATGACAGCTGGTCCTTGTTTAGAGGACGGGCATTCATAGTGGAAAGCTCAGATGTATCTCCAAACTTAGTAGCAATTGGAAAAGAGATGGTGAAAAAGTGCAATGGGTTGCCTTTGGCAATAGAAGCTCTTGGAGGTCTCTTACGTTCAAATACAGATGAGAACAAGTGGAAGAATATCCTTGAAAGTGAAATGTGGGAAATATCAGAGATGAGTAATGATATTATTCCAATATTAAAATTTAGCTACGATCATTTACCTGCATATCTGAAACAATGTTTTGTGTACTGCTCCCTGTTTCCAAAGGATTATGAATTTGATAAGGACACTCTAATCCAACTTTGGATTGCAGAAGGATTTATCCAATCTAAGAAGCGATTGGAAGACATAGGCACTCACTATTTTGATGACTTGACATGGAGGTCGTTCTTTAAATATTCTAGAGAGCTCTACGGATCATGCTACAAGATGCATGACTTAAATCATGACCTTGCACAATCCATTTCTGGTGATGAATACTTCAGAATAAAAAATAGCATCGACTCTTCGAATATCGCTGCAAAGGTTCGTCGTGCATCAATATGGCAATGCAATGAACACTCACGAATTTTCGAGTCCTTTCGTGGATCTGAGAGGTTGCGCACATTTCTGCTACCGCCATGGTACGAAACACTCACTAAGCAAGTTGCTCATGATTTCTTCCTAAAATTGAGATGCTTACGGGTGTTAGATTTGGGTGGTACTTATATCAGAGAATTGCCGGATTCTATTGGCGAATTAAAATATTTGAGGTACCTTGATCTCTCTCATACAAATATTGCAACCTTGCCTGAATCAATAGGTAGCCTGTATAATCTGCAAACACTAAAACTCGGTGATTGCATGCTACTTGTTGAGTTACCAAAGTCTACCAGCAACCTAATTAACTTACGGCATCTTGCATTTTGGGGTTGTGAGATTCGTACGCCGCCAGAACTTGGGAAATTAATAAGTCTTCAAACACTGACTAAATTTGTTGCGGGCAAAGAAAGTGGATGTGGAATAAGGGAGTTAAAGAACTTGACAGAGTTGAGGGGAGCTATTCACATTTCAAATTTAGAGAATGTGATAGATGGGAAGGAATGCAAGGAAGCCAATTTTAAGAAGAAACAGCACCTTGATGAGTTAACGTTGGGATGGAGCAATAATAATCCACGAGATGTTGCAGTTGATGAGGAGGTACTTGAAGGGCTCGAAACTCACACCAACCTCAAAACCCTAAAGATTTTATCATATGGTGGTGTTAGTTTCCCCAGGTGGATGATGAGCGGTAATTTGACGAATCTGAACACTGTTAGTCTCGTTGGATGTTTGAATTGCCAACAACTTCCACCCCTTGGGCAGCTACCTTTCCTCAAGAAGCTCAAGATTGATGGAATGGATGGATTGAAACATATTAAAGGTGAGTTTATCGGTGCGTCCAATAAGGTTATTAAGGGTTTTCCATCATTGGAGGAGTTAGTGCTGGAAGACATGCCAAATTTGGAGGAATGGTGTGGAACAAGGGAAGGAGACATGCCATGCCTTGGTACACTAAAAATATCAAATTGTCCTAAGCTGCAGAGATTTCCCCACCTCTCATCCATTAATGATTTGGTATTACGAGACTGTAATGAGATGGTATTGGCCTCGTTTCCTTGCCTCACTACTCTAAAGTCATTACAAATTCGCTCTATTAAAGGCCTGATATCCTTACCCCCTGGATTTCTTCAACCCTTAACCGCACTTAAGAGATTGGAGGTCAGTAACTGTAATGAGTTGGTGTCTTGGCCAAAGGAGGTCGGGTTGCATGACCTTCCTTCTCTCCAATATTTAAGAATTTACCAGTGTCCTAAACTCGAGTCATTGGGAGACGACGAGGAGGGCCTTCCCTCACGCTTAGATCTCTCGATATATACAACGGTTGTGATAGCCTCAAGTGTACGCCTACGCTAGGAAAACTGAGTTCCCTCCAACATCTGGACTTGGTTACTCAATGCCCATTCTTGCCAGAGGAGGAACTGCCTGTCACTCTTCAATCCCTTAAGATATTCTCATGTTCTAATCTGAAATCCATGTCCAAGGGGATTTTCAGCAACCTTACGTCCCTCAAAAAATTGGAGATTAGAATTTGTCCGCAATTGGAGTCATTGGAGGAACTGCCCATCACTCTTCAATCCCTTGAGATATCCTCATGTTCTAATCTCAAATCCATGGCCAAGGGGATTTTCAACAACCTTACGTCCCTCAAAATTTTGGAAATTAGAAATTGTCCACAATTGGAGTCATTGGCAGGCGAGGAGGAGTTACCCACCGCGCTTACATCTCTCTCGATCTCCGACTGTCCTAATCTCAAATCCCTATCCAAGGGGATGGGTAATAACCTCACCTCCCTCGAACAATTATATATTTATAAGCGTCCACAACTAGAGTCATTGCCAAACATCATCGGCCTCCGTACAATGACAATTAAAAAGTGCCCTCTAATGCAGCAGTTTCCAGAGGGAACGCTCAACATGCTTACATATCTCTCAGTTGATAATGTTAAGATCTTTTCTAAAAACCTTACATCCCTCCAAACCTTGAATATTTCTAAATGTTCACAACCCGAATTCTCTCCAAGCATGCTACTGCCCCCCACGCTTAAAACCCTCGGTTTCTTTTGGTGTGATAATCTGAAATCCCTGCCCAAGGGGATGTTGAAGAACCTCACCTCCCTCGAAACATTGACCATTAGTCGGTGTCCTCAACTCCTTTCCTTGCCGGAGGAAGGGCTGCCCACCACGCTTAAAACCCTCTATATCTCTTCGTGTGATAATCTGAAATCCCTGCCCAAGGGGATGTTGAAGAACCTCACCTCCCTCAAAACATTCAGGATTGATCGGTGTCCTCAACTCCTTTCCTTGCCGGAGGAAGGGCTGCCCACCACGCTTCAGGAATTACATATTTATGGCTGTCCGGAAGTAAAGAAACAGTGTCAAAAGGACGGAGGCCAATATTGGCCCAATATCTCACACATCCCCTTCATATGGATAAATAACTCGTGGGTTTGAAGACTACTCTGGAGAAGGTGCATGACTGTCTCTCCTCTTGGCTTTTGTTTTATATTTTTTTGGTATGTAAGATGGGATTGAACCTCCGACCTCCAGGTTGTGATGAAAAAGCCTTAACCATTGAGCTAGAGGTTCAATCCCAAATGAGGGCTCTTGGATTTTATTAATCATATGAATAGATTTCAATCCATTATTTATTTTAAAGAATAGTAAACCTCAATTTCTCTCTATCTCTTTTCATTTCCTCATTTTCTCTCTTTCAAAACAAAACAAAGGAAACAGTTAATTTTACTGGAATTCCAGGCTCATAAAGAGATTTTTTTTTCAGGTTCTTTAATTTCTCATTATATCCCAAAATTTCTTGTCTTAGTCTTCCCATACAGTAGATTATGACTTGTTTAAGACAAAAGGAACCCTAACTAGGATGAATTTACCCTACATGCTTCATTGAATTTATGCTCTGTTTTGAACTCTATGGTATCTTTCATATTAATTGATCATGTAGCAACTCTTCAAATCTTCTTTATTTTTATTTAGCATTGGTTTGCTTTAAATGTTATTTGATTGATGATTTCATTTGCAATTGATTGCATTCCCTAAAATTCTGTTAGAACTGAGCATCAAAACTATCTTAATTTTTCATCTTGAATCTACCCCTCACACACACACACACACACACACACACACACACACACACATTTTATTGGAATTTCAAGTTCATAAAGAAAGTGCACCTATCCATGAAAAATGAAAACAATAAGACAAAGCAAATATCCAATGACTTTCTTCTCCAACCCAAAGCGTTCATGCAGTAGAAACTTTTGAAATTCTTGATCAATAAAATGTGGGAACCCCATTGGTGCACGTAAAATCTCAAGAGACAAGACAAGGAACACATACATGCCTAACATTCAAATTAGTAATGCTTAAGAACCTCAAAAGAGATTAAAAAATGAATGCATTGAGAAAGATGCATACTTCTATTCCTTACGGTCAGTAAACAGAAACCCAAATTCGAAACTCTCTATTCTAGTTTTTTAGCCTAGTATGGAACACCATGATGCTGGCAAACACATAAACTCAAAAAAAAATTGCAGTTCCAAAACAAAATTATGTTTTACATAGTTCAAAGGAGGTTTAAATGCGGTATGTCTAGGTTGAGATATTTTAATCTAAAATCAAATTCAAAATTAGTTGATTTGATGCTAGTAGAATGCTCTTTGTTCTAGTTCTATGGATTAGGATGGAACAACATGATGCTGGAAAAAAAATCTACTCAAAGAAATTTTAGATGCCCTTACAAAATTCTATCTTACATGGTTCGAAGTTGGTTAAATGTTTTTCTTTGTTGTATGTTTGGGTTGAATTTTTCTTCTCTAAAATCAAATCTGACATTAGTTGATGATGCTAAAAGAGTGGTTCATACATTCTTCGCCATTTATTTTCAATTTTACTTACCTAGTAGTCTACAATAAATTGTTACCTTTTTTGTAACAAAAAGAATCCAACTGGAATGAATTTACTGAGTACCCATCGCTGAATTTAAGCACTGTTCTGGCTGCTTTGGTTCTTATGGGATTTCCTTTTCTTTTCCTTTAGTGGCTTTTTCCCTTGGTGCAGTATTTGTTTTATTTTTCTCTGTTCTTCTTTTTCAATTAGTTTCAGTTTCTCAAGAAGAAAAGAACTGTCTGTATTAAGAATTTGATCAATGTGTGTAACTAAGATCTATGCACAGTTAACTTTAACAATGTCAAACAAGCCACCATGGATTTTTATTGAGCTTTCTATCCATTGGTCGTTACTTGTCATCATTTCTTTGTATCTTTTTTATTGGTGATTTAGTTTGCAAATAGTTACATTCCATATGCTTATAAGAAGATGGAGTGGTGTCTAAAGGTTTCTCTTGTGCATTTGTTACACCAACTTCTATTAGAACTTAGCATCAACATTTAATTAATTTTCCAACTTGCATGTACCTCTTTCTCTATCTCTCCCTTTTCCTCACACACACACACACATTGATTTTTTTTGTTAAATAAGGAAAATTAAAAATATAGACACACAAACACACTGGCATATTGACTTCTTTTTTGTTAAATAAGAAATAGTTAAAAGCGCGCACACACAAACATACATGTTAACTTAAAATGCTTTATTGGACCTTTCTTAGTTGCAACTTTTTACTGCCCTAAAGTTTCTCCAATTTATTTCAAAATCTCACTTACTCTTTTAGTTTAGGCCTACCAAATAAAGAATGATAAAGAAGTTGGAGGTTATATCCTAGCTTACCTTTATATAAAAAAAAAATTGATCCCTACCTGTTTCCATATGTTTCCCCTTCTCCATGATTTTTGGATGCCTTTATCCATTCACCGAGGTTAGTCAAAAGTATCAGTTGGGACTAAAGAATAGTAAACCTCGATTTCTCTCTATTGCTTTTCATTTCCTCATTTTCTTTGTTTCACTTTCTTACAAAACAAAAGAAATAATTAATTTTACTGGAATTTCAGGTTCATTAAGAAAGGACACTCATCCATGAAAAATTAAAAGAAAAGGCAAGGTGAAAATTACACCACTTTCTTCTCCCCAATCCAATCATTTCTTTAATTTTTTCATTATATCTCAAAAATTTTTGTCTTGGCCTTTGCCTGATATAAAGTAGATTATGACTTGTTTGAGACAAAAGAAACCCTAACTAGGATGAATTTACCTTATATTCTTCATTGAATTTATGCTCTGTTTTGGGCCATTTGATTTTTGTTCCTTGGTGGAGTGTTTGTTGTACTTTCTTTGTTTTCATTTTTCAATAAGTTTCAACTAATCCTTGAAAAAAGAAAAAGTATCTTTGTATACATTACTTCATAATTTCATCATTGTATGAATGTAAGATCTATGCATAATTAACTTTTAACAAAGTCAAACCAGCCACCATGGATTTTTATTGTCCTTACTACTCATTAGTTGTTCCTTGTCATTATTTCTTGGTATCATTCATATTAATTCATCTTGTAGCTGAAATTTTAGGCATTCAACTATTCAAATCTTCTTCCGTTTTATTTAGTGTTGGTTTGGTTTACATGTTATTTGATTGATGATTTCATTTGCAATTGATTACATTCTTTATGCTTAACTTCTGGTAGAGCTGAGCATCAAAACTCTGTTATTTTTCATCTTACACACACACACACACGCACATGCACGGATAGATTTTATTGGAATTTCAAGTTCATAAAAAACAAAAGTAGCTTGCATCAGAAGCCATCCAATAAGACTCTGTTTTGCCTTGAATGTGGTCTTTCCATTCATTACCCGAGTTGATTCGGATTTGATCTAGCCACTTCTTAGTTTGATATTGTTGAACATTCTGCACTAGCGAGCATTTCTGTTTATTATGGTATTTTAGTTTTTTGGTAATTTCTTTTATGCAAAATACATTGTCAAGCTCATTAATAGAACAAAGAAAAATAGATTATTCTCCCCTATGGAGGATTTCTCTCCTCTATCTCTCTCTCTCTTATATGACTATAGATGATATTACACCATTCCATAGCATAGGGATCAAGTTCCCTTAACAAGGGATTGAGTTTAACCTCGTATTAGATACATAGTTTTCCTTCTTACACCCTTCGAAGCCATAGATCTTTTTTCCTCTTCTATATAGTTCTCAATTCCATCTTCTTTTCAAAACCCTAATCCATCTCTCTCCAAAAATGGAAATTCCACACAGATCATACTCTCCTTCTTCAAAAAATTTACCAAAATTTTGTTATTGCCTTACTGTAGACTCTTCCATGTTCTATGAGTACAAGGTCATTCAATTCTTTTTTATTCAGTTATGTTTTTCTGAATACCCTTATCATTTGAATTATTTACTTGTTTAGATGTTGCTTTAGTTGAACATGCAGCGAAAAGAATTTTCATCCTGTAGATTTCTACAACTTTAAATTCCATGACTTTATTTATCTCAAAATTGTTATGTTTTTGCATTCCATCTAAGCAATAAATCAAAGAAAGACGTGCCAAATTGACGTGAAGTTCATGTAATATATATGTCAACTTACATGCTAATCTTTTCATTCAGGTTAAGAGAATTCAGCGGGCACTATTCTCTTATGGAACAATACAAATGGCATATTATCTAAATATGCAGTCTGGAATGGATCTTGAACATCATGTAAGTATAGAATTTAATAACCAATAGGTACCTCCATACAAACAAAGTCATGCTTGGTTGCTATGCAATTCATGATTTCCTTCTTACAAACCACAAAGATAAATCTGCATACATTTTGATGCTGACAAACTATTTTCTCTGTCTATTTAATAAGTGAAGAACACAGCATCTTCCATCAGCATGTTGTCCTTTCTTTTTGTATTGTTATACTGGTCTGATGCTTCAGGACTTCCAAAAGGAGCCTCGTGAACTGTCTTTTGACCGAATATGTGGTTCGTTTTTTAGAATAGAAACAAAAAAAAAGGAAGAAGAAACAAGTTCAGAGAGTTGAATTGCAATATTCTTAATAGCTACCACAAATTCAAATAGCCAATAATGAAATCTCCATTACCAATTCTATGTAAAATACCAATTCTATGTAAAATGCCTCTAGATGCATAGCCAAAATTGTTTCTTGAAGTTCCTTCTTTGTTAACAATTTTTATTTGCTTTGCTAGTGTGTATTGTGTGTAACTTTCTACTAAAGCGTACGTGGGCAGGATTGCAATGCAAAGCCACTGGCACAATCCCTAAGTCTTGTACAATCATTGAAAGACTGATGCTTCAGAAGCAACAGAGAAATTGTAGTATGCTTTTCAACACCAAAACCATGTTTTGTCCGGCCCTAGAAATCGTACTAGTTGAGCCCTTTTGGGTTCTTCAGCTGTTGATCCTACCACCAATTTATCTTCAATTGTGCGTATTGGATGGTATGAATTTATAGTTTGCATCATTTCATTGGAAGCTTTGCTCCCTAGATGAATAGGAGTTGTAGAAATCTTTTTTTATTATTTTTATTTTTTAAAAGACATAGGGTATCCCCACGCCAATTTTAAGGGCAGAACTATTCCCTACAGATGCGCGCAATCACCCTAGATGAATAGGAGTTGTAGAAATTTGACAGGCCTAATTCAATCTCACGTACAAAAGGAACCAAAAACACTAATATAATGATAACAGTGTTTTATGCTGTTTGAAAATGGTGCCTACATCCATGGGAGAGACGCCAATATTTAAATATATGAAAACAGATAAACAAAGATTACAACAGATCAACGAAGTAGAACTCTTGGTGGCTCTTTGTATCTTCAAGGAAGAACTATTCCTAAATCTTATAGTCAAAGGTGATCCACGCCAATTGATGTAGTAGAAGAATGTCCTATGGACCTTGGAGATTAGCAAAATGGCTGTCAGAATTCTATCTATACAAATTTAGTCCAACATTCTTCAACTACATTTCGACATCTATTAAAGATACTGCAAATAGGAACCAAAGGAGAGAGCGTGGAGCGCTCTTCGCGGAGCATTGAGAACACCCTCCCCTTGCAGTAGTTCTTGGTGGTACACATCAGAGGGGTTGTTGTTCCTGTCCGCATCCTGCTACATCTATCCAAGCAGCGAAAGTTTCATCCATTTTGTGCTGCTGTTTTGTTTCAGGCACTATTTTCCTGATGGCAGGTTCTTTGAGATTTAGTTTTTCTTAGGCATAGTGGTTGGGTTATAGAGTTGTTAGTACTTTTTAGTCACCTGCTTGGTATCTTCTTTGTTGAGACATCTCGTTCCATTTTGCTGTACCACAGGGTTTTATTTTCAAATGATATATTTTTATCTTTAAAATAATAATGTAGCCTGGGCATCTGGTTGTATTAAAAAAGATTACCAGGTTTTAGTCATGACCTTGAGTTGAGTTGAGTTGACATGGCTAGTCACCCTACTGAATAAAATGGTTGCAAGACATTCTAAAATATTGGATAAAACTTAGTTTACTTGTAGTAAAATAGGACAATAAATTCAGATTCTCAATAAATTATTTTTTATTTTCAGTTTTGGAAACTTGGGGGCTGATAACTCCATGTTATCCAAGCCTCAAACAAAGACACGGTCCAGAGCAACTGGCGAAGGTGTTGGGACCACTCTTCACAACCCTATCAGTCAATATGAATCCCAATTGTTCCAATACTCGGGCATATGGGTGTGTGGCACTATGAGTGCGTGGAGCTGGCATTCACTTTGTAACTTCTAATAATTCTTCGATATTGGCTTTATATTCAAGGAAACATTATTGTACTAACAGAGAATCTGTATGAATATATTAAAAAAATGCATAATAGTGAGAGACTGCAAATTTTAGCAAATACAAAAATAATTTACTGACATTCATATTATTGTTAACCTACCACTAAATAACAGCGTAAGTAGTGACACAATCCGAATATGTAGCCTGCAATGTAACACTGAAATATATTGACAATCCCGCATTCTTGTATATGAGAGCAGAGCAATATATTAAATTCTGTCCATGATTACCTATATTATTAGGTTGCATTGGAAGTTCAAAAGGTTATAAATTTGCTAATAAAAACCTCTACATATTGGCCCATACCTCCTACTGACAAGTAGAAAATCTAAACTAAAGAAATCTAGATGCCAAACATGTAATAAAAAATCCGGAGAGTTGCAAAGTAAATGTCTGCATAACTTATTAAATGTCTGTCTCCTAATGATAGTACTCTCAGTACCCAATAGCTTAAGCATTGCTGCTTTAGGCACCTCTCAGCTGGTGTGTTCTGTTAGAGCATAAGTTTGGACTTGAAGAGGACCCTATTGGGTTGTTTTACCATGAAAATTGCTTGATTTACTATTTGAAGTGGACTATTAGAGAATAATATAAGAGAAATGACATTATTTTGTTGTACCTTGAAAATTGCTTGATTTATGATTTGAAATGACAATACTTGGTCTCTACGTCCTCTTATAAGTTAGGCATTTCTCTTAACTCTATCCAAATTCTTGAGTTGTGAGATTAGGTAAATTAAGCTACGCTCATCATTTATGATCCACGGCTCACTCAATTAGAACCCTAACTACTTCAATGAAATTAGTTCCAAGGATGCTATTAATCGTTGCGCTGGAACAATTTGGTCGAGAGTTTGTCCAGTCATCTCAATGAGGAATTTAGCTATGCCACCCGCTGACCTTACACTATGAGTACTGTTGTAGCAAAGCCAACGGGAAGATCAGTCCCCGGGCCCAATCTACGCTATTAGCCAAGGTCAAGATGGATGAAGGGGTTGTCAGGGAGCTTTATAAGGAATTGTAGGATCCATAGCTGGAAATACTGAATCTTCAAGGCATATACTTTTAGCTGCTCAATTTCATTTTGAAGGATTTCTGTTCAATTTTTTCTATCTTTCCACTTTGGTTGGATTCCTCAAGATACAATCTGATGGCTTGGTAACATGTATTCCTTCTTTGGATGCAAAGTTATATTATGGAAGGATTTGCTGCTTCTCATCCTTTTGGAGTCATGGATGAAGAGGTATACGAGAAGGTTCAAAGAATGTTGCAAGTTATACCTCCCCCCATCTCAAACAAGGAGATGAGGGGAGGTAGCATGGAATAAAAAGGCAATCACAGATTAGTTCGTTAATAGACGAATCAAATGTTTTTGGTCGGGGTAGCGATAAAGAAGAGTTAATAAAATTGATGTTGGTTTCGAACGAATCTGCATCATCATCGTCAAAGGATATATGTGTTATTCCGATAGTCAGAATTGGAGCCCTTGGAAAGACGACTCTTTCCCAGCTTATTTACAATGATAAAAGGGTGGAAGATCATTTTCAAGTTTGAGGATGGGTTTGTGTCTCTGAAGATTTTGATATTTGTAGAATAACAAAAGCAATTTTTGAATCAATGACAAAGAAACGTTGTTGTCTTAACGAAATCGATCCACTTCAAGATAACCTCAAGGAAGTATTGAGTTGCAAGAGATTTCTACTCGTCTTAGATGATGTATGGAATGACTGTGACTGGCAGAGGCTACATGCTCCATTCAGTTTTGGTGCAAAAGGAAGTAGAATCACTACAACAAATCTGGGCTTTCCCTACCGACTTTAGTTATGTCAGTAGGGAAAAATTCACCTTTTCCCTACCCATTTTATATCAGTACGAAAATACTTCATATCCCTACAGGTGTTAGTTTTATCTGTAGGGATATAGTGTCTACCTAAGGATTACTATGCAATTCGTAGGGAAATCCTGAGCGATATGCCTACGGCACTCCTTTCCCTACAGGAATCAGTAGTTTTTCGTAGGGAAATACCGAGTTTTGCCTTCTTAAAAAATTTCCGTAGGTAGGGTTTCTTTTGCCACAAGAGGCTTTGCTCGGGAACCATTTCATAGATTTCTGTTTGTTACTTTCTCCTTTTCGTTGTGAGTTTGGAATTAATCATGTCTTTGCGTCCTGAACAGTGTAGATTAATTACGTATTTGTTTCCTTTTCGTTGTGATTTTGTTTCCTGAACAGCAAAATGGGTTTCTAGGGTTTCTTTTGCCGCTCTACTACTGATGTGTAGGCCCTAAATTTAAGGCCCAGGTGAATGATAATGGCATTTTTGTTCTTTTTATTGACCTTTTTGAATATTCTTTTGGTGCCCAAAACCCACATGCTCATTTGCTAATGGTTTGTTGAATCGATTTTATATTTTAATTTGGATGCTAGGACTATTATTCAATCCTAGTTTCTGCCTTTTCTTTTCTTATGGTTTTTCTAAAGAAGAAATGGTAGATAGATGAGAGGTTGGAAGGAATTTAGGCAGAAAAACACAAATTTGGGGTTGAAAATCCGAACCCTTGTTATACACCGAGATTGACTTTTGCTGCAAGAGATGTTAGTATGGAAATCAGATCAGATTATCAAAAACTCTCCCCGTAAGAAAGCGACTTGGGGTTGCATAAGAAGGATTTTGGACTTAGAACCCTAGGGTTTTTACTTGGATTTTATTTTCCTCATCTTTAAAGTTTTATGGTTTCAGGTGTGTCATTGATTATTTCTGTACTTTCTCTTTTGTTTGTGTTTTTGCTACTCTTTTTGTCATTTTTTGTTGTTTTCAATGGTAACTAACTTTGAGCTGAGGAGATATCCTTTGGTGACCAAAAAACATAGTCATTATCCACATGCATTTCTTGCCATTGATACGGTCCATTTTGAATATGACAGGTTTTATTCACTCTGTGATCTCATTTCAGACAATTGTATCATAACAATGGAGTTTTGCATTAAAATGTTAGAATTGTATCTTAGTTTTGCTTCCCTTTTCATGGAACACCCATGTCTTACTTAGGGATTAGCCCCACTATATACTGCTAAAATCTGTTATGGTATTCCTCTCTCTTTTCATGTGTGGCCTATGCATCCGATCAGGAAAGATCATCTTTGATTCTTATGACTTCAGAATTGTTATTCTGGTTCCGAGTTTGGTTGATGTGTATGTAAATGATTGTGCATAACACTCATCTAAAAGATGGAATTAACTGTCTTTCTCAGTATGCCGGCTTGCAGCTAATGATGAGCAATAGTAAGTTGGTCACATGGAACTTTAGATAACATAGAGCATGTATGTACTCCATAGCAGGGAGCTAATTGGGGTGTGTAGGGGGAGCTAATTCACATATATGATAAATTCCTTTTTGTCTAGGTGACAATACATATCCCTGTATGTGGATCACTTTAGAGTGATAACTAAATGATCAAAATTAATTAGGAGCGGTAGCTACTAATGTAGCTAAAATTCTTTCTTTCTTGATCTTAATAAGCTATCAAAGCTGGGAAATAAGACCTGTCTAAGGCTTTTGATCTTTTAAGCACCTATCTGACCATGGTGGGTCCCTCTTGCTGGACTATGTGGACATATGGTAGGTCTGACTAATACTCCAATTTGGAACTTGATGGGCACATGGGATCAAGTATACATGGTAAGGCACGACCAACTTAACATAATGAGTGCTACATTCGGTTGATTCAGATTCTAGCTAGCAGGACAGACCATACATGGATGATCCTAACCATCCAAGTAGACTGTCATAAAAGATACAGGTGATACCCTTATAATTCTGTTTTCCCTAGTAATGATGAACTTCAACTTGAGGTTAGCCCCTCATTTGTTAGATTGTTAGGGAGATGATTAGCATTTTTAATGCATGACTTCCCTGGGAACTTTATGAGTCTAAAAACTTTATCCATCTTTTAGATATTTTGCTCATAATAACTTCAAACTTGATTTTGAAATTTGAGTTTTCTGAAATTAATTTTCCGTTTCAGACGAGGTATTTAATTTTGATCCACTTATCCTTTTGGTCACTGATGTGGCTTTATTTACAACTTAAATCTTTTTATCTTATTATATGTATGTGTCCTTTTGCAGGTTTTCAATGATTTTGTTCTTTGGAAGACCTATTTCCTAGCAAGAGTCTGGCAGATGGTTTCAAGAGGGTTCAGGCCCTCCGTATTCTTTCTCAACAGGTAAAACGTGAAAGCCTTTGGAACTGCATCAGGTTTTATCATGGTTTATTTGACATTCTTCATGCTATTAGCCAATAATGAGAACTATACAGCCGTAGCATATAGCTCTTATTAATTTTCAGTTAACTGGTATTTTTACATTGTTAAGGACATCAATTCTGCATCTCTGTTTGATATAGTTCACAATGCCTCTTAATGTTGTTTAGAACATTCGCAATGCCATGTCGCCCGCTGGTTTGTGGCATACGAATGATCCGTGTGAGCCGACTAATGTTTTCACAATTATTCTTCTCTTTCATTTTTCTTGACCCTCATAGTTCTTTCTACCAGAATATGTCAAGTTCATGATGTTTAGGTTTGTGGTTAGTAAAAGTGGCACCTGTCAGCCTTTTGAGAAAAAAATAAAAGGTTTCCTTGTTTCATTACATATTTATTTCTTGAGTAATCCTCATACTAGAAGGTGATATGAATTATGTTACTATTATAATGCTCAGATATATTGTTTAAGCTAAGAGCTCATCTGACAGACATCTGTTTCTATAACTGAATCTATTCACTCTGGTACTTCACATTCCTCCATTTATAGTTTATGATATAGTGTCTTCTAATATTATTTAGTTATATGTAGTTATTCTACTGCACTCTAGATGATTTTGTGCTTGCAATTACACTTTTTGAAAGCTATGTAACATGCTTGCTGTCATTTCCTATTTCTAACTGAATTGTTATTGTCTTAGACGCTATACAGACTGTATTGTGTCTCCATTGTTGTTGGGAATCCCCCGAGGCCTTATCATATCGACATGGGTAATGGGAGTGATTTAACGTGGATATAGCATGACGCTCCATGCACTAGCTGTGCCAAGGTACTCTCCAATTGGCAGTTCAAGATTCTTATCAAATTCCAATTTCTTCATTTAATTAAAGTTCAAGTGGTCAAACTCGTAAACATTATTTTTTTTGTCCATCTGGACACCATGGTGTCTAATTGTGTCAATGATGAACTAGCACTTAATAGGTGATATCACACTCTCTAAGATTTAATTCCACGATTGCTTTGTTGCAAGCATGATAATCTTTGATAGTGAGAAGAATGATGGCCACATTTGAACCAATTTATCAGCCTTATCCTCTTTTATAGGTCCCTGTGTACACTCTGGATATGCATGGTCTGCCTTGCTTGTTTTGTTAGGCTTGTACAAGTATTGTTTACTTCGTCTCTCGCTTGTCTGAGTTGACAGGTAAAATGTAGACATGGTCTTCTTGCGATAATTGGTTTCAGAAAAAAAAAAAAAAAAAAAATCACTCATACTCTAATGGAGACAATTTATGTAGGGACCACATCCTCTTTAAAGCCATACCAAAGGGAAAATAGTGACCGCGAGGGATTCTTTGAGCCTCAAATTTCAAAGAGATCAGAATCATGGATGTTGTCTCTTGTCAAGGCGACTATGCGATGGAATATTCAGATAATAGCTCCTCCATGGATCATTAAATGAAAGTTAATTCATGTATTAGTTTGCAATATTCATTTATAGGTGTGCATATGGTCAGCAAGGTCAAGTTTTAGTCTCTTCTGCAATGACTGATGCGATTATTGGACTTAGCGGACCAGCACATAGCTTCCCTTCTTAGCTGGCAAGTCAATGTATCATCATCAATATGGGATACTTGGGCATAGCTTAGTTTCAATGTATATTATGATGTGATATATAAGGGAGATGAATTGAATGAGCCTATTTCTTGACTCTTGCATTACATAAAACAAAATATATAATCTACCCAATGTGTCTCTTTTGTAAATATGGCCATTGATGTTTTTAATATTACTTGTGTTTCTTGTGGTCGTATAAATGTGCAATGCATGCATTTTTTCTACTATATGTTGTAGTTGTTTCCGTATCATTCATTTTGAAGATCATTCATTCTGAAAGCGTAATGTATGCTGTGTATTCTTGTATATATAATTTTTGCAGAGAATCGGTTAAGAACTTCATTCTTTTTAACTTTTTGTTTGGCAGGATATGTCACATACCGTTGCTCCTAAAGAGGTTCAGTGCCTGCACAGCCATCCATCTCAAAGAGTTCAACATTCAACTGAAAATCACATGGAATTCTGGAGTAATTGATGATGAGGATCGAGGAGATGATGAGGACATGATGAAGATGGTGTTATATAAATAATTAGATGATGAATGTTTAACAATGCTGTATTTTGTCAAGTTCAGTTGAGGGAACAATATCGAGACTTTTGTTACTAATGAATTTTTGTAATTTTAAAAATATTCAATTAAAATAGTTAAGTTTTTATATATTTGTATATTTTGGGGGGAAATGGATGTTATAACTGTGGAAATTTTGATGTTTTATATACTGTGTGTGAATGTACAGATCCACTAGGTCACAAAGAATTGATATTTAATGGATTAAAAAAAATAGGAAAGGCTATCCCTACGGATCTATTGTTGAAATTCAGTAGGGAAAAGCACATTTTCCCTACGGCTTTTTTTTTTTTTTTTTTTTTGAAATTCTGTAGGGAAAAGCACATTTTCCCTACTGATTATTTTGAAATTTCGTAGAGACAAGGCTGTCCCTACGGATTTTTTTTGGAAATTTTGTGGGGAAAAGCACATTTTTCCCTACAAATGTTTTTGAAATTCCGTAGGGAAATATGATCTATGCCTATGGAAAAAGCCGTATGGAAAAGTACAATTTACTGACAGTGTTTATTAACTTCCGCAGGGAAAAGGCTTTCCCTACCCTCACCTAGCCTACGGAAGTTGTGCAAGCTAAAATCCGTAGGGAAAAACCATTGCCTACGGATTTTGGTACTTTTCCCTACGGATTTGTCCGGAAGTTTCAGGTATCATAGGCACAATGCATGTCTATAATTTGGATGGCTTAGCGGAGGATGATAGCTGGTCCTTATTTACACAATGAGCATTCACACTGGGAAGCTCAGATGTACCTCCAACCTTAATAGCAATTGGTAAAGACATTGCAAAAAAGCTCATAGGCTTGCCTTTGGCAATGGAAGCTCTGGGAGGTAACGCACAAACACTAATGAGAACAGGTGGAAGAATATACTTAAAAGTGACATGTGGGAAATATCAGAGATGGAAAAGAATATTATTCCAATTCTAAAAGTTAGATAAGATAACTTACCTGCATGTCTGAAACAATGCTTTGTGTACTGTTGTTTATATCCAAAGGATTATAAGTTTGAGAAGGACACTCTAATCCAGCTATGGATTGCAGAAGGATTTATCCAACCTGAAGGAAGGAAGTGATTGTAAGATTTAGGTTCCGAGTATTTTGATGAATTGACGTGAAGGTCCTTTCAATATTATGCTGAAAAGTACGGATCATGTTACATGATGCATGACTTGATTCATGACCTTGCACAATCCATTTCTGGCAATGAATATGTTAGAATGGAGGACATTAACTCTTGCAATACCCGTGCAAATGTTGCATTCGTTAGTGATGTGGCCCCACGACGACTTCTCACAAATTTTTGAGACCTTTCATGAATCGAAGAGATTGCACACATTTTTTATATTGCTTTACAAACCACGACACTTATCTCCCAAGACCATCAGTTGTGGTAATCTCATGTCCCTGTCCAATGATTTGCTCAACCTCACATCCTTCAATCAATTGCATATTGCTGAGTGTCCACAACTGGAGTCATTGGAGAGGCTACCTGCTACGCTTACATCTCTCGATATCTTCAGTTGCGATAATCTCAAATCCCTTGATGAGGCATCGCAAAACTTCACCGATTGGAAATTAAAAAGTGTCCTCAAATAAAGTCATTGCCAGAGGGGATGCTCAACAAGCTTACACACCTTGTAGTTGATAATATCGAGATCTTGCCCAACAACCTCACCTCCATCCAATATTTGAAAATTCATGACTGTCTGCAACTTGTGTCCTTACCAGGAGAACTGCTTCCTACCATGCTTATAAAACTCGCTATCCGCTCATGTCATAATCTCAAATCCCTTCCCAAGGGGATGCTAAGGAACCTTACCTCTTAACATTTCACACAGCACCCAAATATGGATAAATCACAAGCTGATTTAAAGGCTACTCTGCTGAAGGTACATTTCTATCTCTCCTCTTGGCCTTTAATAATTTTATGAATGGTTTTCACTCCATTATTTATTTTTAAAGAAAAGTAGACTTACACAGTCTCTGTATACTTTCACTTCCTCATTTTTTCACTTTCTTGTTCTTACAAAACAAAGGAAATAATTAATTTTACTTGAATTTCAGGTGCATAAAGAAAGGATACTTGTCCATGAAAAATGTAAAATATGAGACCAAGCAAAAATTGCACCAATTTCTTCTCCAAAACAAAAATTACCAGATTTTCTCATTAAATCTCAAAAAAAATTATCTTAATCTTGCCTAATCTACCATTGACTATTACTCATTTGAGGAAAAAAGGAACCCTAATTTGGACGAATTTACCTTGGATACTTCGTTGAATTTATGCTCCGTTTTGGATTCTATGGTTACTTCTTATGAGATTTCTTTTTTTGTTTTTTACCATTACGAGCTTTTTCCGTTGGTAGAGTGTTTGTTTTATTTTTGTTGTTATCCTTTTTCAATAATTTCTAGCTTATCCTGAAAAAAGAAGAAAAATCTTTGTATAAATTACTTGAGAATTTGATCAATGTATGAAAGTAAGGTCTATGCACAATTAACTTTAACAAAAGTAAACCAGCCACCATGATTTTAATTGACCTTATTAATCACTGGCTGTTCCTTGTCATCATTACTTGGTATATTTCATATATTTGATCATGTAGCTGAAATTTCAGACATTCAACTCCTCAATTCTTCTTCCTTTCTTAGTGTTGGTTTGCTTTAAATGGTATTTGACTGATGATTTCGTTTGCAACTGGTTACATTCTCTATACTCATAAGTCATAATAAGATGAAATGCTATGAGAGGTTTCTCTGCTGCATTTAATACGCAAACTTCTGCTAGAACTTAGCATTGGTAATTTTCCATCTTGCATGCACCTCTCTGGCTCTCTCCCTTTCTCACACACACATTGCCCTTTTTTACTAAATAAGCAATAGTAAAAACAGAGGTGCACACATGCATATTGACTTCTTTTCTTTCTAAATAAGTAAGAATTAAAAGCGCACACACATGTTGACTTAAATTGACTTCTCTCATTCTCACACAAACATTGCCTTTTTTGGCTAAATAATCAAGAGTTAAAAACACAGGCACACACAGATATTGACTTCTTTTCTTTCTAAATAAGAACTTAACATGCACAGATGTTGACTTAAAATGCTTCTTTGATTCTTTCTTAGTTGCAATTTTTTACTAAACTCAAATTTCTCTATTTTATTACAAAGTCTCATATACTCTTTAGTTTAGCTCTACCAAATAATGAATGATTCCTACATTTTACGTATGTTTCCACTTCTCCATGATTCCATCCCTTTTGAATACCTTTATCCCATTCATTGAGATTATTCAAAATTCTTGCTACTTTGGACTAAATGTGATAAAATTAGGAAAAGCTTTTTCAACATCATGTAAGAAAAAATTTACAGAATCAGAATCAATACGACATGAGAGACAACAAGAAGTTAACCTTTTATCTATTCTCTGAAAGCATTTACAGCTAGAAGCCTATTTAAGAAATTATATTATGTTAGAATCAACATGTTGTGTAGTTTCATATAAACTCTAACTCATTTTAGATAGTTTCAACATATTGAATATGTTTTCAAGCCTCTTGGTTGGAATCACTGCATTTCATATTGGGATCCATAATATGGTTCTATCTTGGGATTTCAGTCCAATGACTAATATGCTTGTGAAATCATGTGCCAAGTTGTTTTGAATTTTGCTTGAGCCTAAACTATCTGCCACCCCATCCGATAATAACCAAACTGATCATCTTGCAGAAGCTGAGGGAATTTTCTTTCTTTTTATCATGGTTCTTCCATATTCAGCCTAGAAATTTTTTTCTTGAAGCAGAGACCACACAATTTTAATAAGAGAAGTTTTCCTTCGTTCAAACCTTTAAATTCCCAAAATTTTTGTTCACGGATATGACTTTCTAGCTTACCCAACAGGGATATCATTGTGGCTGTTTGTTATTTTTGTATTGTTGGAATCAGAAATTTGGGTTCTAATTATCTAATTTTCCTTTTGGAAGGAAGATTATAACATGATCACTTCATATTCAAAAACAGAATTTATCTTCCATGACAACAGATAAAAATCAAGCTACATTGGAAGGGACTGATCGTCCCACTTTCCACATTTGTTCACTGATCTCAGCCCTTGTGTAGATATTTGAAAGTTTGCTTTATTTGATTCACAAAATCATAGAAATTCATGCAGGAATTTAAAATAAAAATTCCCAGAATCATCAACTGCATTTTTTAGCTGCAAGAAAACATGTTCAATAAAATAGGCAATCAAGAACTGTTCCATTCAACCCTACCGGTGAAATATGTAAAATCTTGGCACAAGAAGCTTCTTCTAAAGTGTAAGCTATAATTGTCTAATCCTAGACCAATAGTGCTTTCTAAATAAACCCAAAACACATTTCCTTTGTACTCTAAATTTCTAAAGTTTAGTAACTAAGAGTTGTTTTGGCCTAAAATACTCAAAAGAGAAAAGCAATTTCTAAACTCTTGAAACGATTAAACTTAAACTTCCTACTTCCGAAAAACAAACAACGATTGTTTCTCCTATTGCAAGTTATGAATCTCATCATACATACAATACTTCCCAATTAAGTAAAAATCCCAATTTAGAAAGAATAGAGATTTTGTGCAAGTAGTTCGTAGACTATTAGCAACTTTAGGGCTTTAAGAACTGGTTTAGAAACTATTATAAGTCCCTCTAACTCAAAAGGAGATCAACATGAAGCCCTACTCAACCCAATTGCATTTATTATCTCCAAAGTTTCTTTTTGGAATCTTTAAAACTGGAAAAGCTCATGATTGCCAGTTCATAAACTTACTAATTTGAGCATTTTTAAAAATAATCAAAATTGGTTTTAAATGTTTTGAAAATTTAGCATACATCAAAGTGGATAGGAATGATGAGGAATGGAAAGTTTTAGTTGTTTGATGAGGTTGGGAGTTATTATTGACATCAACATGACAACATAATGTTTCATCAGTAAGGGTCGCTTCTGGATCCATGTTTCCTACCACACCTTTCTTCATAATTTGTATGGAAGTTTAAACAATTCCTTGGGACTGTTGAGCTTTACGTTTGTATATCACTATCATACATCTTGTCATATAAATGTTTTGTATTTCTTGAACTTGTTGAATCTTCGATTGTTTAATTTGCATTTGAGTGTTACTTGATTATTTATTTATGTAATGTACTTAGTCTTTACATCCCATTGTTATAGATTAATATACCTCATTGAAGTGCTATCATGTTTGTGATTGGTGACTGTACTGGCTTAGTCTTCACTATATTTTCAGGCTAGGAGCCTCATGTCTTAAGTAACCAACTTCTTGAATATATTCATGGGTAATTCTTGCAGCCCGGTATCGAAAACTTTATGGTAAGTCTTCCTCTTGATATTTTATGTCTAGGAACCACTTCATGCCTTAATTCAACAAGTATTCAAAAACTTTACTACCATATCCTCCCATAACATAATAGTATGGAAGAACTAGCACCATTGTCATAAAACCCTTGTATTTGTAAAAACTTCTTAGAGTGAACAGCTTCTTTGGCAAAGCTCTAGATTTAGCATAAAATTTTCTTCAATCTAGCAGAACCATTAAGCCTCTTTGGTTCTAGTTCCTATAAGGAAAAGGTTATAATAGTGGAAATATTTAATGTCGTTTGCTAATTGTGTAAGTTTTTTTTTCTTGATGGGTTGCTAATTGTGTAAGTTGAAGATAGGGAAGAAGTGCTTCATTTCTTATGCATCCATAAGAAAATTCATTAAGACATCCTCTTGGCCAAGAATTTTGTTTCACTAAAAAGTTTAGAGAAACAAGCATATGAGTTTTATTTTATTTTGAATGATAAAATAAGCATATGGATATTGTGTTCATCTATGAGTTTCACATAGATATTACTTCCATTTTTTCCCTTATGAAGATCTCTGCTTTAATCAAAGCATTTAAATAGGTTTTAATGTGAATTTGCCACTAGAATAACAAATGCAGCTACCACCACCTTTTGTTTTACTCTCTCAATAGACAAATATGAGTTAAATATATGGAATGTTGATTTTTCCTTACCTGATAATAAGACATTAATATTATTTTGGTTCTTCTAGAAATCTTATGGCAGCTGGAATTACCTGTAGTTTGTGAAAACATGTTGTTCAACAGTGTATCATATCCTTCAAATCTCAAACTTGTGCTTGGGAGGTGGAACTTAGATTTTAACTTGAATACATTGCAATGTTACCAATGCCTCTCTATGTGTTTCATATATCAGTTGTTAAATTGCTTGAAAATAAATGACTTTGTCCATGACCTTTTCCCATTCACTGGTGACATTAGAACCACAAGCTAGATTCAGACAAGGAGCGGTAGGTTTATTCTATTGTCATCCTTTATGGGCTATCTGCGAACATTTGTAATAGGGATTTTTGCATATTGGCACCTGTACTGTGACATCCTCAATGTCATTACAAGTACATTAACAAAATTTGATAATTAAAAGATCAAATACACTTTACGATAGCAAAAAGGAGCCAACTTAAAACTTTTCACATTTTTATCCAAGTAAGAACTATACAAGTCAAGCTTTTACATCCCACAAAAGTTTCATTCTTTGACTTTATGCAATAGTCCTTCAACATAAGGATTTTACAAAAAAATTACAAATCCTACGAAAACAGAAACAACCTGACTCGTCCTTGTAATTCCCAAAACCAGCTCTCACGTGCGATGCTCCTCAGTATCACTGACCTGTAAAATAGTCATAAGACATGGGATGGGCGACACAGCTTAATAGATGCTCAACTTACTCAAAAAGTGAAGTACACCTTTGAGGTTGAGTGAAAAATCAATATTACACGATCAAAAGCATGAATTCTATGATATAGCAATCCAAAAGTTCAATGATAAGATACTAGGTGGTAAGTACGATATGATATTAATGACAATGAGTGGAAGCATGTTAAGCAATTCCTTTAGCAATCATAGTCATCGATTCACTTTTGAGTCACAAGACAATACACTTCGAGTACAATTCAAGGGTTTAAACACTTTCATATTTATCCTGACAATACTTCAATATTTTATCCTCCTACACACCCGCTAGCCAACACTCCAAGCAATTAGGCAAAGCCCCTTTTTCCATACATAAACCTGTAACACTTCATAATAAGCACTTCAATATTTCTATCCTCCTACTCACCCGCCAGCCAACACTCCAATAAACACTTCAATATTGATATGCTCCTACGCACCCACCAGCCAACACTCCATGCAATCAAGATTTCTACAATCCACGACCACACTATCAAGTTCTAAAGAACCCGAGGATTGAGAAGAGTCCAACACTTCAATATATATAACTAACAAACCAATAAACACATCAATATTTATACAATGAAATTTCAACATTTCAACCCAAGTCACTTTAATTTGATACATTCCAATTTCAAGAGAGAATAACAAAAAAGATTTTTATCACTAAGCTTGATCCTAAACAAATATATAGCAAATGACATTCAAAAATTATGAAACCAGGTCCATATGAAAGATAGTTGAGTGTACATTAAAATATATGAAGACATCATTCTCAGACAATAACTACATAAGTAGCAATAAGGGCAGACTATACAAGGGTCAAATTCAAGCTCAACACAGGGATTTTCTGACCATTCGCTACATTAGAAAATTTTCAGAAAAATATAGACCTCCAAATGCACTCAAATTTTAACATGTAGATTACATATTTTTAATCAACACAAAAAAAATTGGGATTCAAATTGCACAAAAATAACAGAAATTCAATGAATACGGACCAGATTTAAGATTCTGTCCTTAAACTTGAGTTGAGTCAAAACTATAGTAAATGGTGTCCAAAATTTATAAAATTTGTACCTTTCAAAGATATTTTCATGTACTAAAATCTTGTAGAGACATGGTTTCAATTGGATAACCATATAATTAACTATAATAGAATTACTACATGCGTTAGATTTCAATGAATTCTGATGATTACAACAAAAATTCTACAGACAAATCCTGTTATCCAAATACTCTGAAATTTTAACCACATTTCTAAATATCACATACAATTCTCTGTTAAAATTTTCAAAGTAAAATTCAAATGAAAACTATTTTTCCAGTATTTAATAAAAACGAGTAAAAACAGGAATCTTTGTAAACTAGATTTCTAGTAAGGAAAACCATAGGACTTTAAGAACAAAATCATACCAAGTTTTCACTTTAAATAAAAAATACATTCCAAGCTAAGAGGAAGTTAGGAACCTAGCTTATTTCAAGAAAATTCCTCTCCCTTTCTCTCTTCTCTCTCTCTCTCTTCTCTCTCTCTCTCTCTCTCCTCACTTCCTTTTCTTTCTTTTCTTTTAGTCTCTTGTTTTCTCTTTAGCTAAGCTCTAGCACGAAATTTCTTTCTATTTCTATCATGTTCTACTCCCTTCTAGTCTCTTCTCATTGTTTCTATAATTTTCATTAGCTTTAGAAGTAGTTAGTTGTAATAAACTTGTTCATTATTAGTACTAATAATGGTGAGGTGTTGGGGATTGACTTCACTAATGTGTGATGGGACTATCTTGGCAAAGACACCTATCTATTAAAGGATTAGCTTCATGTTATGTGGACATGTGGCAAGAAAACCTCTAAGTAGACTTTTGCCCTCCATTTTCCGTACAATTTTACAAATTTGCCACCTCAAATGAAAAGTCTATTCTATCCTTTCTTCAAATAAAATTTACAACTCTTTAATAATACATCCCTAACTATATTTAAAGGTTAAATCATCCTCTAATCCTAGGTTAATAGGTTGGGTCTTTAGCCTTGTGGACCTCCATCAAAGCCAAGTCTAACATAATTCCAAATGGAGTCTAATTAAGAGTCCTAGGATGTTCTAACATTTTTAATCTTAATCATCCTCTATCCAATGTAGTGCTACAAAATTTATACACAATAATATTTTATATCTTATAGATATACGGTATGCTATACAAGGAGGTCACTTCATCATAAAGTTATAATTCATTAGTATAATTTATACTTTAATTAAAAGTGACACAATATAGTTATGGTAATATAACTAAAAGTATGAAAATATGTAATTAATAATGCATACTAAATGACAATTAAAATCCTAGGTTCTCACATGTACTTAGATCTTTTCTTAGAAAAACTCATCAGCTATCATTTTTTACATAATGACACCTATTTGTGTTTACTTTGCAGAGAAACCATCTTAAATTAATATTCATACCTAAATTTTAAACAGATCATTGGTTTTTGATAGAGAAAGAATAGATTTTCCATGTTCTTAAACTTAATTTTCTTTTCTCGTTGTTTACTTAGGGTGTGTTCTTTAACGATTCTCCTTATTCTCATTCTGGAAGCCAGAATCAATTCTTATTCTTTGGAGTGCTTCTTGAATCAGAATCACGTTTCTGAACTCATTTCAGAGAATTTTTTTTTCAATATTTTTAGAATAAAATTACATTCTCGTAATTGGAAAACAATTGAAAGAAATTTGCAGATCAGGTCATGCCACCATTTTGTGACCGAAATGCCTATGGCAGATTTTTTTTTTTTTACTAAAGTGCCCATGCTTTGGTGTGTTAGTCCATTCCAACAATAAGTCACAACAGAGAACTCCCAAAAATCTACTAAAATAATAAAACAATTCTGGATTTTTCTTAACTTCCCAGGAAAGAGATTATAAATCAAAGCAATGGTCAGCAAAGAGCATCAAGGAACAAGAAAACCAAAAAGATCAAAGAAACCAAAAAACAAAACCAAGTGGAAAAACACACAAATTGGAACATTATATTATGAATTCAAGTCATAAACCAACAAACAGTTCAAGTTCCAACCAGGCTACGAATAACACAGAGGAACAAATCTAGAATTTGCTTTGATATCTAGCAATGTTAGACCACTGGAAAAATTAACAATTTACAAGTGTTACACTTTCAGAGAAAAACATCAACCTATACAATGTAAAAAACACAACAGTAACATTCTCAAACATTTGGTGTGCAAATAATACAGTGGGGAGAAGATGGAAGACAGTCTGGTTGTCTTCTTGAAGAAAAAAAATGTAAAAAAAAAATACAGGGAACAAAGAGACCTAGGTCGGATGGTCATCATCCTGAGGTAATAAACAGAAAACATGTTAAAGAAAAGATTCACAGCGGAGAAAAAATGTTTTAGATGAAGAACATAAATTTTGGATTGGTCACGAAATCGTTCTAAGCGCTCTCACGGCTCCTCTCCGTTAGTCACCACCACTGGTTTTCTTAGATGAAGCCCTATGAACAATGGTTGATATTTGTTGAGATGGGAGAAGATTGAGAGGAATAGCTGAAGATTTGGTCTGGGCGATGATGGGCGTAGAAACGTGAAGAGAGTTGTGAGAGGAGAGAATGAATGTCCCGAGGAATCACTCCACATCTGTTGAAGCGAGAAAAAATAGCTCCCAAAAATAATGCCAAAAAATAAGGACGATTTTTTTTAATTGGATATTAAAGTAGTTACAGAACGACATTCTTTCCGATTTTTATTCTCAGGGAGCGAAAGATGCGAGAATTCATTCCCAAGAAACGTTAAAGAATGCACCCTTATTTTCATTGTTGATGATCCTAAACTAACAAACCTCTTTCCTCTTTCATCCTCATCTTTCCTTCATCTCTTTTGTTGCAAGTTGAACGGTCGTCTCTCTCTTTATTTCTCACAAAGAATTAAACAACCATTTCTTCGGAGATTTAGTTCTAATTTCATCGCCATAATCAGTTCATGTGCCTTTTCTTTGCATTGATATTGATTCATCAGTTGACTGGATGATACAAAAAAAGAATATATGGTTTCTATTAAAGGATATTTTTGTCTTTGTAATATATGCATCATATAAATATGAAATTGTGTGGAAGAAAACTCTAACTCTCTCTCACGCCATTCTCCATTTCTTTTTTCTTCTCTACCTCATCATCACGTAAGAACTTAACAGTTTCCATGGTAGCAGTTTAGTAATACATTTTTTTTTATCAGTAGTTTAGTAATACATTTGAAGCACTAAGAAGTTTACTTTTCATTATTTTCATCACGAGGAAACCCCCTTCGGGCTCCAGCTCAGTCGATTTTATAAAACTAGCTGTTCTTAATTTTCTGTGTTGAATTAGAATCCCCAACATAAGAACCAATCTCCTAGAGTGTAAGATCTTCAACATTATTCACGATTTCAAGAACAATATCCAACAAAGATGCATCATTTAAAAAATATATCCAACAAAGATATTATTAGTGATATCCTAACATCTGTGAGTGAAAGAAAGAGAAGAGAGAAGAGAGAAGAGAGAAGAGATGGGGAGGAAAGAGATGAGAGAGTTCAATGTCTTTCCCTCTCAAAACATGTATTATATATGTGTGACTAGGGTTCACGAACAGTGACTAAAAATGTTAAGTCTATGTCACTGACAATGTCTTGGGGCACTCTCCCTAACGGAAGAATAGTCTCGACCATAACCAGGAACTTTTAAGGTCTACAAGGAACCGGGATACCATGTCTCCTTGCTCCTTCGGATCTATGAATCCTTGAGCATGGTATTCCTACATTGCTACCTAGGGATGAATATGTGTCAAATAATACGCACATCACACATATTCAATTAGATAATAGCCAATATATGTCATGGAATGAAACCTTTATAAATACTTAAATGACAATGTACTGGCTTTTAAGGCACTAACTCTAACAGCCATGTACATTTATAGCAAGATTTCTGGGATACGACAGAGATTTTGTTTGTTAGGATATGGTGGAGTCCCTCAGGTGGTGACAGTATTGAGATTTGTCTCTTGCGAAATCTCCTATGAGCTGGTGGAGTACAAATTTTCTTGCCACCTTCGGATATTTCTCCATCTTGTGCCACGTGTTGCGATCTTGGATGATCGAATCCCACCCTCATCAGTCATCTTGATTGACCTGGAGATTATATTCAAGTGAGAATTTATTTCAATTCCACACATGTTTTTAAGGAGACTTGCCATTGTCGTATGCGAACCTGAGAAGTGAGAGTTTTGGGCTACCTCTTGAGAATTAAACTGGTTTTACCTTCTCCAACTCTGCTAGCTTAGATAACTGAGAAGATAACGCTTCGTCACATAAGATGTAAAGAAGAGAGGGAATCCCCTTCAAAGAGTCATTTGCGTTTGGATAATTTTACCATGAGGGGTTCCTCGGGCGTGTTCGGTGACACTTCCCATTCTCTCCCGGAAAATCAGTGGAAATAGATTAATGAGAATCTTTGAAGTGGTTCAGACTCACTCCAAAATATTCCATTATTTTATCGGTAGAAAAAAAAAGAGAAAAGAAGGAAATCAACTCTGTGGACGGAATGAGATTCACAAGATTTTTTTTTGCCTTGTCGAACACGTCCTTAGGGAGCGTTTGGGTGACTGGAATGCCTATCCAAATTCACCCGAAAATGAAATGAAAAAATAGAATAAAAAATTTAATTAGAAAAATTTAAATACAAATTTCAATCCAATTGGGCCGGGTTGAGAGTATAATCTCTTGGGACAGGAAACAGATTCTAAGCATTCCCCCATTTAATTCCCCCTTAATGTCATTTTTGCCCCTTGGTTTTTTGTTCAGGTTTTTAAATCAAATGCCCGGTAGAATAGGAATGGGGTGCCAATTCCAACCTTGATTCCTGCATTCCAAACAAGGTCCTCATTGTTGGATTGCAAGAATCTTTTGGAAGAAGTTTGGAAAGGAAAAATATTTCTACAATTTCCTACTTTTGTACACGTGTAAACCAACCCTATTCAATTTTTAGTTAAAGATAAAATATCCCTCTAAATTAACCATTATCCTCTAATTTCCTTCCAAATCATTGAAAGAAAAAATTTCCCATGAAAAAATTTCAGTTAAAAATGTTTTTCTTGGTACGGGACCATATCTAGGGATGATCTCCCAATACCCCATAAGATGAACGGTTTGGATCACTTGCCCTTGTGCCTTTTCTCACACGTGCAATTTGAGGCTCCATCGAAACAAACAGGCGGGAGATTTTCACCCCTCTTCGCGCTTCTTAAACCCCCCCTCTGTTCCAACGTCAAAACCCTAAAAATCCTCAATACTCAATGTTGCAAACCCTAATGGACATCCACAAAGGCTCATGGATTCTCGAATTCCTCCTTCGCCAACCAATCGAAGACTGGGTACTCAACAGACTCATCTCAATTCTCCCCACTTGCAGACAAGATCTCCGTCTAAAGAAAACAATACTCTTGAGAAGAATCTGTACATCACTTATGAAATGTTCAATCACAGATAAAGTTCTCGATTCCTTGGAATCAATCGAATGGATCGACCGTGGAATCGGAATTAGGGTTTCGGAATCGATGAAGGCTGCATATTGCGCAGTGGCAGTGGAATGCGCAGCGAAGTTTTTCCGGGAGAATTGTGTTAATTCTGTTGAGAGAATTTGGAAAATTAGGGTTTTTGAGATGGAGGGTTTTGGTTTGGGTTCGGAATGGTTGAGGGAATCGAGGGATGAGATAATAGAGGCGATTGGGAATGAGAGTGTTCGTGATAATTTTTTGATGAAGGATACACGAAAGGATGCTTTGGAATGTGTTTGGGGTTTTTTGGAGGAAGCAGCGGGAGAATTGGGTCCTTCTTTTTTGGAATTTGCTGCGGAAATGGTTTATAGCAAGGAGGAAAATGCGCGGATTTTGGTTGGAAATGTTAGTGTAATTGAGTTAGGCGATGGCGTCACTTGCATGGAATTGGATTCCCCTGTTGAGATGGAGAAGGAAACTGTGCTTGAACCAGCATAGATAGGTTGGTTGTCTGATGTTTAATTTTAGTTTTCTAAACTGGAATTGCTTTTTCTCAAGGATACTGATACTGGCACTACCATGTTTTAATAATTGCACAAACTCAGCTTGTCTTCTCTTCTTTAATTGGCTTCCAAGAGCTTTTTGGGAACTATAATAACCTTTTACATCTGTTTAAACAATAAAATTCAATATGAATTAGTGCAATTATAAAAACAATTAATGTTTTCTAACTTAAAATTGCTTTTTCTAAATCATCCTGTTTAATTGTCATTTTGTGCTGGTTGGATATTCTGACTGTTACGTGCTTAATTGGCCATAAGGCCATAACACAAATAAACAAAGGAAAAGACAAAAAAAAGAGAGGGGGTAGATAGGTTGATTCGAGACAACCGGACCTCCTAACGGTTCAATTCGAGAGGAACCATAACTCTCCTGGCAACCGGATCTCCTAACGGGTTCAATTCGAGAGGAACCATAACTCTCCTGAAACATAAGCTGCAGCTTTGGTTGCAAATTCTCTACATTTTCATTGAAATACAAGAACTTAAAATACTATCACCAAAAGAGTGCCAAATCATCAACTCATTTACCCACTACCATGACACATAATCAAAACTAACACCCACGACCTTGACATAAATAACTATCTGATAACTACTTTGTAACTGAAGCATATACTTTATAACATTTATCGGTTACAAACTTGAATCAGTTCAACAACATGATTGATCTTCTTAGTGGGAAGATCAACCTCTGGACCCACTTCGAGTCAAGGTTCTATGCGTAGAAACACAGTTTTGAGTTTGGAATTATTCATTAATTCGGAAAATACTGCTTCCATGTTATTGATAAATAGAGAACCTACTTGACCACTTCCTCTATGACTTGTTTCCAAGAAAATCTAGATAACCCTTATCTCTAAGACTCCTATCCATACCAAACAACTAGGCAGAGATTTCCACAAGCTATTAAAAATAAAAATTAATTTATTCTACTCTAAGTGGGACCGTCTAGGCACACAACAGTTATCTGTTTTTGTTATTTTTTTGTCCTGGCAAGTTTTCTTATCAATCTTCATTTTGAAATAAAAAATTAAGCAATTGCATGATTGTAACTTATGAGTGTGACTAAGGTAATTTTATATTCTTCATGTTTTGTTTCATTGTTTTGGTGCTAATACACTATGCTTGTTTGTTATTTTATCTTTATGAATTCCACAATCAATCTGAGAAAGTTTTCTTTTGACGTACATTTTCTAGATAAATGTAAAGGGAGTTCACAGCCTAGAGATAAAGATGTACCCATTGAAGAAATAACTTCTACTGAGGAAAGAGAGAAGCCTAGAGAGAAAGATTTACCCATTCAAGACATAAATTCTACTGAGGAAAGAGAGATTGCAATGTCAAAAGAAGTGGGCATTTCTCCCGTTGTGAATCTGAGTAGCTGTGTAATGGGGAATAAATATGATGGCCTGTCTACACCCGATGTAAATAAGGTACGAAAGGACCTTAAATCCAGCTGTATAAATCTGCAAACAGTTGTGGAAGATCCTCTTCCGGATTCTTTGAAAATGGCTGAAAGAATATTAGTAAATATGCCAACTGAACAAATAAATCAGGAAGGTCCTGAAGAAAATCATAATCTGGTAGATGTAGATGTGTGCAATTCTTCTGTTGATAAGGGTGTTGAAGCTACTCATGTCGGGGAAACTAATACAGCAAACCAGATTGACAGACAGGTGGCCTGGATTTATGGTTCGGAATAGGACTGCCCATACTTATGAGGTAATGATTGCATTGTCCTTTGTTTTGTTATTCGTCATTTCTTTTCTGTTTGCACTGTTTTTAAGCTTATCGATTAGATATTGCTGCTTTGTAAATGTCATTTAAATATGCAGGGGACTTGAAATTCATATTCCTGCTGATCATAATTTTTTTTGTTGGAATATGGCCTTCTCAGGCCTTCATCTATATTAGACAGTATACATAAGGGGAAAACATGGGTTTCCATGCCCATCTCCCCGCGCCATTTAGAAACTTTTGAAGCCATTTATCTATCTATATCCATCCCTATACCAATTATGACTAGAACGTTTGGGTTGCCATGAAAAATCCCTATCTCTAATACCAAATGCAAATAAAATAAATGAAAATTTAGGCTGTTTTGTATCTCTCTATCAAGCCCCTAGGTTATTTAAAACCCTAGATATGCAAATCTCTCTCTATTAATCATCTAGGCTATTTAAAATTCTATAAATGTGAGTCTATCTCTGTTAGGTTCTTAGCTATTCAAAAGATTCAAAACCATATAAATGTAAATCTCTCTCTATTAAGCCTGTTAAAGCATAAAAGATTAAATAGCGCCCTTCTCCAACAGCTTAAGCTTTTGGAGAATTCGGTAAGTTTCTAACATGGTATTAGAGCCAAAGGTCTCGATTTCAAACCTCTCCGATGTCAAAAAAAAATAAAAAATCTACATGCAATGGTCGGCCTAAGGTGGGACCACTTGTGC
The DNA here is from genome assembly GCF_043159265.1 of Tasmannia lanceolata. Taxonomy (NCBI): domain Eukaryota; kingdom Viridiplantae; phylum Streptophyta; class Magnoliopsida; order Canellales; family Winteraceae; genus Tasmannia; species Tasmannia lanceolata. Next base: position 55,772,991 of record NW_027518695.1, on the reverse strand, counting down.
CACGTGTTTGCCAAGTGGGGCACACGTGAGGGGGAGTGTTAAGCTTTTGGAGACATGGTATCAGAGCCAAGGTCTCGAGTTCAAACCTCCCCGATGTAAAAAAAAAATCCACATGCAATGGTCGGCCCAAGGTGGGACCACATGTGCCACGTGTTTGCCAATTGGGCCACATGTGAGGGGGAGTGTTACAGTATAAAAGATTAAATACTGCCCTTCTGCAACAGCTTAAGCTTTTGAAGAAGTCGGTAAGTTTCTAACCAAGCCCTTAGGCTATTTTGATCTTTACGTATTAGATATATAATATGTTATTTAAGCCTTATAACTGTAAATTTATATATTAATAATAAATACCTTGCACTCATAAACAATACTATGATGTGATTTAAATGCATGCACATAGTAAAGAAAAAAAAGGAAAGGTGGCTCTAGGCCCCATGCATGTCACATGTATGTCAATAAAAACTCCTTTGACTCTCCCTGATTTTTTACCGCATCAACCGAGTACTCGACTGTGTTGTTCCGAGTTGACTAGAATTTTCTTCAGACCGGTTTTGACCGACATCTGCGTTTTGAAACATTGTTTTGAACCACAGTAATGAGTATGGGTCAGCATTAAAGGAAGAGAGAAGCTTTTGAAGAAATGGCTTACAACCCGTCTATGACAGATTTCAAAAAAGTTGGAAGGCCCGCCTCTTTTACTAAGACAAGGGTTCCATATTGATCAATTCCTTATCTGTACTTACTCACTAATCTTCACGTTCTCTTTGATTTTGCCTTGTGAATCTGATGCCCTAATTTGTACTATCATTTCTCTGCCCTTTCTGTACTCAATTTTTAAGCAGATTTTTACATTTGTTTCTTGAGAAATAGTTTGTGAACGTGCATCTTGAACAGAACCAGCCGCCTGCTCCATTCTCCTCAATCCTAGTTTTTAATCGTTCTCTTTTGATATTTTGTCTTTACCTTGTTCTTTATTTCTTTCTCTTTTTTCAGTCATCTTTCTTGCCTTGAACTTCAAGCACTCTCTCAAAACCTCAATATCGGACCAAATCACGTCTCTGTAGCTGATTCAATCCAAAAAAAACCTTAGGTGTACTCCATAAGATCAATTAAGCTTGGAACTTATGCTTAACAACACTCCAAGGTAGTGGCCATTTCCTCAACAGATCGCTACCATGGACTTACCTTTCCTTTTCATCCATCGTCCTTTGATCCAGTCTTGGCGTAGAATTTGCTCTGCATCAATCCCACCCTATTAGAGAGAATTCGACTTTGAGCTCGGAGAGATGTACTGAATAAATTCTTCCATAAAGTCAAATACTCAAAGGGAATGATGTGCAGATTCCCTTGTTAATTATGTCGGTTTCGTAGCCGAGGCCCATATGAGTTTCCATTGGCCTTCTTGGTGTTGCTATTATTGTTTTGCTTTATTAATATATTTCACTTGTTCAAAAAAAAAAAAAAACTTGAAGTAGACGCCGTCTTGATTTTTATGACTTTTATATCTAAGATGAATACTTTTTTGCTTAGGAGTTTCCTCAAACAGTTGTACTGCCTTTTCAACTGGATCAAGATTCATGTGAGCATTAGCAATATCACACTAATAACCAAGCCTCTGTTTTGCATTTTATCAAACAATTGATGTACACATGTCCAGCCATAGGCTTTGTTTTATGATTACTATTTAGTTACGACGGTGTTCCTCCTTTTTCTTGTAGCTTATAAAGAAACCTAGATACTCCCCATAATTCTCGTAGACATCAAATCCTTGTAGAATTTTGGTTGGTGCATCTCTTCATTTGGATATTCATCATAATCGGACTCATAAAAAATATCTGACAAGGCTGTCATTTTCAGAAATGTCGATTTCTTCTTTTTCACAAGCTACTTTCTCCCCCTTTATCTCTCATATATTTTGTTTCAGAATATGTTGTTTTGATGCCAAGCCTTCCTTCCTGCTTCTGTTTGCACTCTCCTTCCCATTAAAAGTCGGTTGTAAACTTTTCATTCTTGATGATACCACTCCGTGTATCTTTAATGACTTCAAAATATATAGTAAATTTGTGAATTAGCCGAGCTTTGCTCAATGTTATTCTCCCATTGGAAGATAACCTTTTTCCCATGATGCTAGCGTTCCCCATACACAAACACTAAGGGGCCGTTTGGATACGCGGATTTTAGAATCCAGGATTACTTCAAAATTGTAGCTAAGAGACGAGAAGAAGGTGGACCGACCGTCGTTTTTGACCTCTCTCCCTTCTTTCCGTCAGCAAGAGAGTAGTAGATCCTCCCATATTTCCAGGTTTTAGAAATCTCAGGATGCAGGAGAGATTTTTAAAACCCGAATTTCTCATTTAAAATCCAAGAAACGCTGTCGGGAGAGCATACATCAGCTTGATCATGAACCCTCTTTTACACTGCTTTCAAACTAAAAGCCTGGATTCTAAAACCCGCGTATCCAAACGACCCCTAAGATGACAAATTGGAAGTGGGAGAGTGAGGGAAAAACAATAGGGTGCCAGTGTATTTTTTATTTTTATTTTTCTATGACGTGGCTTAGAGCCACACCTTAGTAAATAGGTTGAGAAGAACCACATGAGAAAGATTACATAATACTTGTTGAAATTGATGTGTCAATGAGATATCATTATATTAAAAGCCATTGTATAATGTTCTTGATTTCTCTTCTTTTATTTTTCGTAATTCCTATTCATCATCAGGATAAAATAACACTAGTTGATGTTTAACACATTTGTTCTACTCCAACTTTTGCACATTTGAAATCTCAAGTTATGGACTTATGTTACACATTTTTTGTTAATTGAGTTGGTAGTTTTTTCTCCATGCAGTGGGATGAAGATTCGATTGAGTCCTCGTCAAAAAATTCACTAAATCGTTCGAGGGAAATTTGTTTGCCTAGCCCAAAGAACAACGCAATATCTCCTTTGAATAAGCGAGGTGGGACGAGATATAGGAGAAAAAATAAGAGGTGGAGTTTACAGGAAGAAGAGGCTTTAAGAGATGCTGTCCAAAAGTAGGTAGTTGTTTGGGCTAGGAAAAATAGCATCCGAAAATTCCTGTTTATTTTCGATTATTCTTTAATAATTATTGTTAATTGTAGTTTTTGTGTCCATTATAAAGTCATGTTGTAAGTTTACCATCCGTACCTTGACATGATTGTGTCTATTATTAGAATACAATATACAAAAAGACGGGTTGGGCCTCTAGCTCATTGGGTAAGGCTTTGTTCTTTGACTTTGAGGCCGGTGGTTCAATCCCAGCTTACCTGCCAAAAAAAGAAAAAAATTTGATTGTGTCTATATGTTCAATTATCTTGAGTTCTCTATCTATTGCTTTGTCTTCTCATTTTCTTGAATAGATTGATGAGGGTTAACCTTTGTACGCACTCATGCTTTCTTTTTTCCTATGAAGGCATGGCACAGGGAGATGGGCATTCATTTTGAATCGCTATACTGAAAACTTCGAGGGGAGAACACCGGTAATTATGATGTCATATGCTCATTTAAAATCTCTTATGCTGTTTTTGTATTCTTGATGGAGGTGAGTTTGATAATGAGCGCTCACATTGCACAGGTTGATTTGAAGGACAAGGGGCAAAATATGGTGCATTAGCTTATTTGATATGCATTTTGTGGTCCTTCCACTTATCAGGTACATTGTCTATTTGTCGTATTTATTTGTGCATTCTCGCTTTTCGTATGCTGGCTGTCCGCTAAAGTCCTATTATTGCTGAAAAAGGTATTATAAGTATTTTTGGAATTGGCCAAACTTCTTATTATCTTTTGGAATCTTTTGCTCTGTAAATTCTCAGTTCCTAATATTTGATTGGTTAACATGCAATCCCTTCAATGCGTCTGTAATTACGGAAGTTACCAAGACATCACTTTGTTAGTTTTAAGCAAATCGTTGAGGTTAATCTATTAGTCTTGCTTTTGGTTCTCTAACCTTTGGTTGCATCTTTGTGTGTTGATGCAATCGTTAGCCCCTTGAAGAAGAAGCATTGACATCTCTCTCTTTTCCTTTTTGTTCTTAAGGGGATGGGGGTGGAGGTGTTTCTTTTAGTTCTATGGGTTTTGGATTTTTCATCATGTTGGTTTTGGGATTTTCATCATGTTGCTGACTTTTCGTTTGTAATGACTTAAGATTGTAGGGACCATCCACTTAAGTTAACCCCTTATAACTAAGTGATCTTTTAAGTTATATGTGGTGGCGACCATCATTTTAAGTAGTTTACATTATGCTAGTCACTTAAGAAGGATTGTAGGGTTCTCATTCAAAAAAAGAAGAAGGAAGGATTGTACAGTTATATTAGAATAGGTTCAAGGGTTACTTGAGTATTAGTATTAGAATAGGTTCAAGGGTACTTGAGTATTAGAATGGGTTTTGTGTTGTAAACTAAACAATTTTTTACAGTATTGAAATTTGTGAATGAGCTTTTTCTGCAGTCTGCACTAAGATGCTGCACAAACAGTAGCAACACCACTCTTGGTGATTTCAATCTCTCTCTCTTACTATTGTCCTTGAAAACCTTGAACTTCCCCCTGAAGGGAAAGAGCTCTTGATTCGCTCAGACAAACCTACTCAAAAGAGTGGTTCTGACTTAGCTTTGCTCAAGAGACACTTCTCTTCGAGCCACAAATATTCACTTTTTCCTTCTAGTGGTATCGTGCTTTATGCCTGCCCGGATCCAAAAGTTTGTGATCTAAAAGGATGGCATGAATTAGAGGATTGGGAGGTGAATTAGAGGATGGTTAGTGAAGAGGACTTGATCTAAAGGTCGGAGGAATTACGATGAGGTTACTGATTTTTTGGGAAGATTCATGCCAAAGCCTTACCGTGATTAGGAATCAATCACAGAGTTATTTTTAATGGAAATCAATGACAGAAGAAAGAAATGTGCTCTTTGTGAAACTGAAATTGAAAGAGTTGTGCTTGAGTTTTGGAAGAGGGTTGAAGAGCAATGTATCACACAAGTGAGGCCTAAGATTCGCACCTGGGAACATATGAGGCCCAAGATGAGGAAGCAATTTCTCCTTGCTGATTTCTGATTACATATTATGAATCTATGATGTATCAACATTTTCATAGTTTAATTCAACGTGAAATGAGTGTAGAAGTATAGACATCAGAGTTCAACAACCTGTCCATAAGGGTAGGTCATCAAGAAAGTGACGAACAACTCGATGCAAGTTATTTATCCTGGCTCAAGCTGCTGACTCAGGATCAGATGATAGTTATGTGGCTGACTAACCTTGAAGATGCACATCAGTATGGTCTTTGGGTAGGAGAAAGAGTGATCCATTATGGCCCTAAGTTTAATATGATTGGCCATAAGCCTACATCTGCAAACACAATGAGTTATAGTGTCGTTGGGGTGTCAAGGATTGACTAAACAGCTACTAGAAGCGATCATGCATCTCTTTTATCAAATTCAACGAGTCCCAGGACTGTTAAAGGGGTTGACCGGACTGTTAAATGAAAGGAACCAGCGCTCATCGGGTCGATGATTCAATGTTTCTCTTGTGGGGAATTAGGACATGCATCCTATTCTTACCCATAAGAGTGTTGACTTTGCTAAAGGTGATGACGACGAAGAGGATCAAATATGGCATATTTATGACCGGTATCAAGACAAAGATGAGGAAATTAACATGATGCCTGTTCGGAACTAGAATTTGGTGGTTCATGAGGAAGTCCTTGCAGTTGTACCACACTATCACAAACACTCAATCCAAGAACATCCTCGCTAATGAACTAGGTATCATTAGCAAAATCTTCGACAGGTCTCCTTACTTTGAATGTCTATGGAAAGTTACGAAGCGATGTGTGAATTGTTAAAGTAAAAAAGATTAAATAATGCCATATACAACAGCTTAAGCTTTTGGAGTAATTGGTTGTTTCACATGGTATCAGAGCAATTGCTCTGGGTTCAAAACTCCTTGACATTAAAAAACTCCACATAATGGCTAACCCAAAAGAGGGGCTACATGGGCCACGTGTAGGCCAACCCTAGAAAAGAGGGGGCCACATGGAGGGGAGTGTTAAAGTATAAAAGATTAAATAACACCATCTACAACAGCTTAAGCTTTTGGAGTAATTGGTTGTTTCACATGATCATGATGATATGCTCCAATCACAAACCGATACACTTCGAAGGAACACCATCTCTAGATCCTCCATGCTATAGAAATGATCTCTATGACAGTGATCAATGGAACCCTCGTTCCTCTCAATACTTGGTTGCAAACTCTCTAACATCTCTCGATTTTCCTCTTTGATGTAGTGGACGAAGGCGTCGGCCTTAGTGGTGCACTTCCCAGTGCTCCGTCGGCCTTAGTGATGCACTTCCCAGTATAGAGCACATGTGTATGATCTAGAAGGTGTGGAAGGAGATGGCCACAAGTGGTCTCAAAAGAACGAACCAAATTATGTAAACTCGTTCTATTGGTGATGGTCCCCTCTAGCTAAGCATTTCAGCAAATGCCCTAAGCTATAATTGATCACTTATATCTGTCCATATGCTCGAGAGTGGTATGTGCGGCTGAATTAAAGCATAATCCTATTTTACTCCATAATATATGTGCTATGTGGACAATCAGATGATCTATGACCCCATTCATTACTGTTGGAACATTTGAAGGTAGTGGTACTATGTAATATGGGTCGTAGAAGTCCATGATCCATGTTCTTCTCACCCACATGTGGTCTGTTAGCAATGTTATTAGGAGGAAAAGTGGAGTTCAAATGACTAGCCACGTAATCTCTAATAACTGAACTAGTTGAGTCTCAGTCAGTGCCCTTTTGCCTCGCCTCGCCTTGCCTTGCTTAGCTAGGCAGGGCGTGGATTCCAAGGGACCACGACATTTCCGATAATCCCAAGCCTAATGCGTTTGCTAATGCGATTCAAGGCAACTCTGATCTTGGCTAAGATTTCCGAGTGATGGTCCAACGTAGCTTGAGTACAATGTCTCTAGGCCTCTCGGGACTGGGCTCGTTCTTGCCCTTGATGTGGTGCATTGGCTATATTAGTCATAGTTTGTACATGTGTGATCGATGTGCAAGACAATCCTACATAATCGTGGGGTGTACTAAGACACATTAAAAGAAAATAGACTGGCTAAGACTAGGAAGTTGACACCTAACTGATCTGAAGTAGACGCTAAGATATAGGGCAGCCCTAAGAAACTCAAATATTATCCAAGGATCCATAAAAGACAATTTTAATGAACCTAGACTCTAAAGGAGAATTTTAGAGTCTAATGCATATAACTAAGAGAGACTCCATCAGGACTTTACCCAACAATTTGAAGGCGAGATCCAAGGCTAGAACTGAGGAAGAGTCTATCGGTCATTATCGAACACCTAGGTGTCTTTAATTGAAGGGACCCTACAAGTGTTTGAGCTCTGAGTTCTGATACCAAATTGGTGCAAACCGCAGGTTGATTTCTGAGAATTTAGGTGCACGAATGAGGTGTTCTAATTTAATATGGCAGCAAATTATATATTCAAAAATAGATTAAACATCATATAAAATCTAATTCCAACTAGGTATTGTAGGAAAGCAGAGCCTTTGAAATTCTTTCATCAAATAGTAAATAATTCAACCCCATGCAGGTTCTGTACATCAAATCCATAAACAAAACAACTAGGGACCGGAAATATGGAAATAATGTATGATAAGATTCAGATATATGAAATAATCTATTTTTTTTAAATGAATATGAAATAAGCCAATATATGGCTCAAATAATACCTAAGGGTGGCTAGGGTGTGGTAATACTGTAATAGGCAATGACTCAGGGCAAGGTGATGGGAAAAGTAATAGGATCTGGGAGGAAAATGCAAGAAAAAGATGAGAAAGGTTCAAGGGGTAGAGAATATGGGCTTAGTTTATTGAAAATAAAGTGAATGTGATCTGTACCTTAGAGTGACATATTGGTCTTCATGCCTTGATCGTTCGCTGCAAGTAATGTCCAAGAGGAAGAGGAGAAAGAGAGAAAGAGAGAGAAGGTAAGAAGAGAAAGAGAAGAGGCAGTTGCACAAGGCCGATAGGGACAGAAAAAGGAGAGGAGGAAACAAAGAAAAAAAAGGGCAATAAAGAGGGAGGCACTCTATGCAAGGGTGTGCTTTCTTTCTCGTCGATTCAAAATTAGGATTTATAGAAGGGTGTTGGTTTTTAAAGAGAGCGGTATGGATAACTGTTGGGCCATAAGGAGGCTGGCCTATAGAAAATAAGAAGAGGGGCTTATGGGGTTTAGTAGTGGGCCATAGGGGGGTTAGCCAATAGGATTTAAGAAAGGGATTGGAGGTTTAAGTCGTTATAAGACCTTTTATGTGAGTTTGAGAATGGGTTTATAGTGGTGGGTCATGGTTAATAGGCAAGTAAAGTGAGCCATAGGTTGATGTGGACATCCTACCACGTCTAGGACTAATAAAATATGAATTAAAATATTAAATAAAATTTAAATAAAGAAAAGATAAAGGTGTATTACTACTCTAAATCACATCACTTAGACTTGAAATAATTAAAATAGAACAATAAATGGACACGATACCTTGGGCCCTCTACCTAAAAAATAACTAAATACCACCCAGGGGAATGTGGGGCCAAATCCCTCTCCTTTTGAATGCTGACTTAGCTCCCTCTTTTCTTCCACCTGTTTTTTCAACTCTTTTGGTAGGATGAACCGCATCACACAATGACCATCTTTCTCCATTTTGCTTACAATCGGGCTAAATCTTTAAGTTGAATCGTGGATAAATCTGTCTGTCCGCAACAAATTTCACATGCATGAAAAAGAGCATCACACACAAAATGTATTGGTATCAAATTTCCCTCTTGCTAGAAGAGGTTTTATTGATTTTGGTAGGGATCGTACACATTCGGCTTTATTAGCCGTTAATTACATTTCTTGAAGAAAAAGAGAATACCTCTGATTATCCATCAATAGGTTCCCTATCTAAGTACAAAATTTTAATTAATTTATCCCCCAGAAAGATTTAATTTTTGTTAACAGATCTTCTCGGAGGAAATTTCATCTTCTCAAACTTTCTTCATTTTTTTCCTTCGGAGAAACGTCATCTTTATCGTCTTTCTCCTTTTAGAAAGTCCCTGGAAGAGACTTTAAAGGGAGTCTTCTCATTTGATTTGGTAGGGTCAGCCACTATACTCTTATTTTGATAGAATAGGTCCCGCCTACTATGCACTCCACTATGCACCGAGTAGGCCTTACCATCACCAAAGGCTATGCTTAAGGCGGGGACACTATTCCAGAACAAATGCTGACATTCTTTTTTTTCACCGGATGCTTTGATGAGGGCATTATTTTACACTTGTTCCTATGAAGTGGGCCATCTGAATACATGGAGAATCCTAGTTTCACTAGGGTAATGGAGATATGATAAGCATGGAAGGATTATATCATGAAATATAATTGGATGAAAATCAGGGATCGTAAGAGGCGTGTGATACTCTTTAAGAATTCATTCGGGAAAGGAGATAAGTATGCACAGATCATATGATAATCCTTGTTTCATAGGGAAGGGAAGATAAATACGAATGACTCATGTAATTGGGTGAGACTCCCATAAGGATTGATAATTTTCTCCCTGTTCTTGTATATAAAGACTGGGGCTCTTTTTTTTTGTTTTTTAATGTAAACAGCTCAAGGGCAAGGAGACACAGAGTGAGAGAGAGGAAATAAAAGCTTTGCCTTCCCCTCATCAGTATGGGCTTCATGGACTCCCGCAAGTCACTCATTTTCCCATGTTTAGTTTTTCTGTTCTCTCCTCTGGAAAAGATGACATATGTATGGATTTGTGGGATGTTTTCCCTCATCTTCATGATTGTACTGCAAGAACTCTACCACTTGAAGGAGTAAATTCTGGAGCCTTTTCTGCTGCGTTCATGTCTTCACAGATCTTTTATTTATTTATTTTTAACTCTTTTCCAAGTACAAACCAGCACATGGAAGTTTCAAAGATTTCGTTGGGAACTATCTTTGCTCGCCATATGTTTGACACAACTCCCCACTGGTTTGACCACTGCGGGTGTAATTTATTGTTTGAGGGAATGCTTGATCTTAAGCTTTCTCTGCATCTTGGTCTTTTTATGTTGCTGTTACAACATTAAGGGCTTCATTGTATCCGAGATCTGATCCCATCTTTACTCTTTTTCTATTGTTGTTGTTTCAACATCGCCTTGTGAATGGTTCGTTTGTGACGATCCGGGCACATTTACGCGTTGCTTCGTCATCCAGGTAATTTTAATTCTTAGGCTTTTTCACCATATTACTAGAACATAACAGCCTTCTTCTCTGTTAGAAACGTTTCTTGTGATTAGACCCAAGCAGTTGTCTGTGTTGGAGTTAAAATTATGGCTTCACCACTGCAATCGCTCCTCAATCCAGGAGAACCCAAACCTCCAGGACCCAGGAGGAAAATCTTCAAAAGAAGAGGAGGGAAGGTTCTGGCCTTTCCAATGAGGGAAGGTTCTGGCCTTTCCAATCTCAACCCCAGCCCAGTTTTTTCAACCTCTTAAAGTCCTTTTCAACTGCCCCATTGATCCCAACCCCTGGGACTAGCTTCCTCTCATCTGTCTCTCCTACATTTTCTGAAAAAAGCCCTCCTCATTCTGAAATTTGGAGCACGATGAAAGAATATTGGCCAAATGAAAAATTACCCATTGAAAGTTACCCTGCTCAGAAAGTTCGATCCCCCCCTATATTCCCCCAAGCTGATCTAGAACTGGATGCTTGCACCCACTACAAGAAAGGAACTCATACCCACAAAATCTTTGAAAAACTAGTGAAACCTGTTTCTCCCTCACATAAAACTACCCAAAATCGAAGGCAAATTCACCCATACCATAGACCCCAACTGGTTCTAGACCCTGATTCATTACCCTATCTGAAACCTCCCCCTCCGGCAAACCTTTCATATTTCATCCCCATGAGGGAAAAGCTTCTGAACCTCCTGGAGGAAGTTACTGGGGGAACTCAGTATAAACATGGTGACTCAGTGTATGACTCAGTTGTCCTAACAAATGACTCATCTTTGACAATCCGAGCCAACTCTCCCAACCATCCCATCCTACCTAGACTCACCAATCTCATCGGGCCCACCCCCAAACCCAAAGCTAGTTAGAGCAGGAAAATTTGAAATCCTCTCTAGTCTTCAAAATGGGCGCCAAAACTTGTTTGAAAGTAAAAATGGAACATTTTCAAAAATTGAAGCCCCCATTCTCCCGCCCATCCCAAACTCACCAAATCAGGGAAGCACAAGCACTCAAACCTGAAGACTTCCAAACCTTCCCCCCATCCCATGTCCCCCCCCCCCCCCCCCCCCCCCCCCCCTCCCCCCAAGATTCTAGTTGGCCCACCCTTGCAATCCGAAAGATCCTGCTAAGCCAAGCCCTTTGTGGAACTCCTTGGTCACCCAACCAAAACCAAATGTGGTGGACACAAAGATAGAATTTCATACCCCGATTGAGGACGATCCTGGGCCAAAAAGAGCAAACTTTGAAGAAGAAGACTTCAAAAAAGCAAAAACCATGTGGAACCACTGTCTTCTAGGGTACTTCCTGGGGAGAAGACCATATTATCTAACCCTAAAGGAGCAACTGCTGAGAAAATGGAAGCCTAAAGGTGACTTTTCCCTCATGGCTCTCCCTAACAGCTATTTTCTCTTCAGATTTAGCAATGAGGAGGATAGCACAAAGGTATTAGAAACTCCAACAACCTATGGTGGTCGCACTCTCATTATTCAGAAATGGACTCCAGATTGTGCTCTTGAGAAGAAAAAATTAACATCAATCCCTCTCTGGATAAAATTCTCAGGCCTACATTTAAAATTCTAAACCCCCACGGGGTTAGGCAAACTTGCAAGTTTAATTGGCCGGCCTCTCTACATGGACTCTCAAACTGCTGAAGGAACCAGACTCACCTTTGCTAGGGTGTGTATTGAGATTTCAGTTGAAGATTCTCTACCAGACATTATCCACATTCAAACTCCAACCGGAAATGAAAACACAAGAGGTAGAGTATGATTGGAGGCCAAGGGCCTGTAGCTTCTGCAAAGAATTTGAAATACACAAGAGGGGGGTGAATTGAATTTAACTCAAAATTAGGCCTTTTGAAAATTACCTATGAACCCTAATTGGAATTTTCTTCACTTAGTTAAATATTTGGTTAGTGTAAATAATTAGAAACAAAAAGGAAATGTCAAACCAAAAGTTAATAATGGAAATGCAAGACAAGAAAGAACACACCGATGTATAGTGGTTCGGGCAAAGCCCTACTCCACTCTTCTTAAGATCGTCCTTAAGGATTTCCACTATTGGAGACCTCCACGATGCCCGGCTCCGAGGCGGTTACACTTCCAAGGGATATTAAATGAGGATGCCCTTACACCTTTACAAAGACTCTCCTTCTCCGCCGAGTTCTAAGCGGTTGCTCTCTAGGGAATTAAAATAAGGAATGCCCTAGCCACCTATACAAGAAATGAAGATTGAATAGCTTGGCTTCTTCTTGAAAGCTTGATGCTCTTTGTAGATCCTTGATTGCTCTTCAATGATGGTTGCAAGTGAAAGCTCTAAAATCCCAACTCAAATAGATTTGCAAGTTGCAAGGCAAGTTTGGGGAAAACAAAATCTCAAGCAATAATAGGTTGCAAGTTTTCTTTGATGCTCAAAGATGTTTTCAAAAAATCAAGAGAGAGAGAAAAACTTCTCTATATATTGTATTTATAGCCTCTCCAAAGAATATGACCGTTTGGGGGTGGAAATATCAAAAAACAAGAATTAATTCAAATCCCAACGGCTATATTCTGAGCTGTCGCAGGGTTCTCGGAGTTCCGATAACCATTCTCGGAGTTCCGAGAATTCTCGGAGTTCCGAGAAATATTCTCGGAGTTCCGAGACAACGGCCAGAAAATGGAATTTTTCTACTGGACCATTTCTCGGAGTTCCGAGAAAATGTCCAGACGCTACTGGACCTTTTCTCGGAGTTCCGAGGGAACTCTCGGAGTTCCGAGCTCGGAGCTCCGAGAAAAATCTCGGAGTTCCGAGAAGCCTAAAAATCCACATATTTTGAGATTTTATTTCTTGTTTGATTTTTGGCTTTTGGAACTCATCTCCTATGATTATTTTGGAATGTTTATGAGGGTCCCAACATGTTGGTCCATCACATAACCATTCACTAATCCATTTTAAGTTCTTAAGTTTTCTTTGAAAAACATTTTGAAAACACTTTGCCTTGACTTGGAAATCTAAAGAGAAAGGATGTACAATGATACCTATGTAGCTTTCAACTTCTCTTTAGTCTTGGTCTTCAATTGAACTTCCATCTTGTGTATGCTTGCTTGAGAGATGAGGTGAGCTTCACTTAGCTCCTTTGACTCTTGTATGGGATATCTCCAAGCATGACCATGTTGTGTGTTGGTTTCTTCAATGATCAATCCTATCTCAAACACAACACTTCAAAGCAAATTGATTAGTATTCAAAAAACACAATCAATTATGTTTACAATCATCAAAACAAGATAGGAGAGTAGACCCTTGGGCTTACAATCTCCCCCTTTTTGATGATGACAAACAAAATTGATTATGAGGTGTGTGTGGAGTGACATAGTAGGCAAGTGAATACTGGAACTCCCCCTCAATATATGCACACATATAAATGATACAAGTTATAAGCATGTGGTGCATATAGTCAAATGAATAGATAATCAATTTCAAACTTCTCCCCCTTTTGTCATCGACAGAAAGGGTGTAAAAAAAAATTTAGGAGTGGATAACTCCCCCTACATCAATGCTTATGGTATAGAAATATATAACCAAGTAATGTACATATACCTGTTCATGATCGAGATGTTGACATATGTCAAAATGTTAGGTATTTTAATTAAAGTGAAGATACCTCTCCAACTTAGAAAACTAAGAAGGCTAAGAATATCAATTGAGTTAATTTTAAGATTAGTATTTTACATCTCATTCATGCAGATACTACCAAACAAAGATGATATATATATAAACACTATATAGATAAGCTGGTGAAAGGCACAAAGTATTTATTTGGCAATTTCTGTGATTTGATCCGCACTCCATATGTTTAAGGCACTTCGGATATAGCAAATTCTATCATCACTAAGGGGTTTTGTAAAGATATCCGCTAATTGTTCTTCAGTGTTGATATATTTTAAGCAAATATCCCTTTTTTGTGAGTGATCTCTAATGAAGTGGTGCCTGATCTCAATATGTTTTGTTCTTGAGTGTTGTATGGGGTTCTTTGTTAAGCTTATAGCACTAGTGTTGTCACATTGGATGAGAATATTGTCCATTTTAATTGCATAGTCCATCAATGTGCTTTTCATCCATAGGACTTGAGCACAGCAAGCTCCAGCTGCCACATATTCTGCTTTTGTTGTGGACAGAGCTACTGAATTTTGCTTCTTGCTAAACCATGAAACAAGTGATTTACCCAAGAATTGGCAAGTCCCACTAGTGCTTTTCCTATCTACTCTACATCCAGCGAAGTCTGCATCTGAATATCCGATGAAAGTGAAGGAAGATGATCTTTCATACCATAGTCCTAAACTTTGGGTTCCTCTTAGGTACTTGAAGATCTTCTTAACTGCCGATAGGTGAGACTCTTTTGGATCCGATTGAAATCGAGCACAGAGACAGACAGTAAACATAATGTCTGGTCTGCTGGCCGTCAAATCTAGTAAACTACCTATCATACCCCTATACATCTTTTGATCCACAGATTTGCCAAATTCATCCTTTTCTAGCTTAGCAGTAGTACTCATGGGAATTCTTGATATCTTACTGCTATCCATGCCATACTTCTTTAATAACTCCTTTGTATATTTTTCTTGATTTAAAAATATTCCATTTTTATATTGTTTAATTTGGAGTCCTAAGAAGTAGGTTAACTCACCCATCATGCTCATTTCAAATTCATTTTTCATAAGAGTTGCAAATTCATCACATAATTTTTGATTAGTTAAGCCACAGATGGTATCATCCACATAGATCTGGACAAGAAGGATATCTTGATTTTCTCTTTTGATAAACAGTGTTTTATCCACCTTTCCCATCTCAAATCCTTTTTCAACCAAGAAAGTGCAAAGCCTCTCATACCAAGCTCTAGGAGCTTGCTTTAATCCATATAAAGCTTTATCAAGCCTGAAGACATGATTTGGATGTTTGAAGTCTTCAAAACCTGGAGGTTGCTCAACATACACTTCCTCTTGGATATAGCCATTTAGGAAGGCACTTTTGACATCCATTTGATATAATTTAAATCCTCTATGAGATGCATATGCCAAGAGTATCCTAATAGCCTCCATACGGGCAACAGGAGCAAATGTCTCATCATAGTCTATTCCCTCCTCCTGATTGTACCCTTGGGCTACCAACCTAGCTTTATTTCTAGTTATAATCCCATTTTCATCCAATTTGTTTCTATACACCCATCTCGTGCCAATGACTGGATGATCACTAGGTCTAGGCACTAGCCTCCACACCTTGTTCCTTTCGAATTGACTCAATTCTTCTTGCATAGCCATCAACCAATATTCATCCTTTTCAGCTTCCTTGATGGATTTTGGTTCTACTTCGGATAGGAAAGCCAAATTGTTACTCACACTACGATAGTATGATCTAGTTCTCACTGGCGATGTGGCATCACCTAAAATTTGGGATTCAGGATGATCTACCAATGTTCTCCTATCCCTAGGCAATGAGTTATCATCTACATTTTCTGCTTCCTCACTAGGTAATGTATGGCTTGTAGATGCATGAGGAGGAGCACTGAATTTTGGAAAAAGATGTTCAATGGGTTCATCCTCATCATGTGGCATTTCTTGAGGTGTTGTCTCTCTTTCATCAAATGTCACATGCATGGATTCTTCTACAACTAGGGTTCTTCGATTAAATACTCTATATGCCTTGCTATGTGACGAATACCCTAAGAATACTCCATCATCCGACTTCTTATCAAATTTGTGTAAATTTTGTTTAATGTTTAAAATGAAGCATTTACATCCAAACACTCTAAAATAGCTTATATTTGGTTTCAAGTTTTTCCAAAGCTCATAAGGTGTTTTCTTAGAAATTGGCCTTAAATATACCCTGTTTATAATATAGCAAGCGGTGCTAACCGCTTCCGCCCAAAAATATCTAGGGAGATCATTTTCATGCAACATAGTTCTAGCCATTTCTTGGAGAGTTCGATTCTTTCTTTCTACTACTCCATTTTGTTGAGGTGTTCTAGGTGCGGAAAAATTATGTTTTATGTCATGTTCATTACAATAAGTGTCAAAATGTACATTTTCAAATTCCGTTCCATGATCACTTCTAATGTAAGAGATAGCAACACCTTTTTCATTTTGTATTTGATTGCACAATGTAAGGAAGTTTTCATAAGTTTCATCTTTGTGTGCTAGAAATATGACCCAAGTGAACCGTGAGTAGTCATCCACAACTACGAACACGTACCTCTTTCCACCTAGGCTACTTGTCTTCATTGGTCCAAAAAGATCCATATGAAGTAGCTCCAAGGGGTAGGAAGTTGAAATCATATTTTTAGGTGCAAATGAGCTTTTCAATTGTTTTCCTAATTGACAAGTTCTACAAATGTGATCTTTGATGTATTTGAACTTAGGCAATCCTCTTACACTTTCTTTTGAGGAGAGGGTCGAAATGAGATCCATTCCGGCGTGACCCAACCTCCTATGCCATAGCCAAGAATCCTCACTAATGGCATTTAGACAAGTCACATTTTGGAGTCTAAGATCATCTAGTCCAATTGTATAAATGTTATTGTCTCTAGACCCTATGAATTTTACTTCTCCATTTATCTTATTTTTAACAATGCATTTATCGGGATTGAAGACAACTTCAAAACCATTATCACATAATTGACTAATGCTAATAAGATTATGGGACAAGCCATCAACAAATAGTACATCATGTATGGGAGAGGTAGAGTTACCTATGGTGCCTTCACCTTTGACTTTTCCTTTCTTATCATCTCCAAAGGTAACGTCTCCACCATCCTTGAGCGATAGGGATGCGAATTGAGTAAGGTCTCCGGTCATATGTCTAGAGCATCCACTATCAAGGTACCATGTGTTCTTCTTGTTATGGCTTTTAAGGCATACCTACATATGAATAGGCAAGTGAGATCCCTTAGGTACCCAAATCTTCCTAATCTTGCTATGTTCATTTGTTTTCACATTAGAGTTCAACTTAATCTTATCTTGTTTAGCATGTAAGCAAGCAACCTTGTAATGACCTTCTAGACCACAATAAAAGCAAATTTTGGTACCGCTAGAAGAAACCTTTTCAAGTTTAGTTTTATAGTTGGATATTGTGGTGTTCCATTTATGTCCAAGTCCACTTTTGTCACTGGACATTTTTTGAAGATTTACAAGCCTATCCAATTTTAATGAACTATTTTCAAATTTTTCAAAAAGTTTCTTTAGTTCATCATACTCAAAAGATAATCTACCATTTTCATGCTTTAGATTGTTGTTTTCATTTGAGAGTTCTTGTCGGTTTTTATTTAAGATTTTGATAGAAGCATTTAACTCATGAATTTCTACTTTGTATTTTTCATTCTTATCATCTAAAAATTCATGATCCTTTTTTAACCAACCAAATTCTTTTGTCATGTTAGCAAGAGAATTTTCAAGTGATGCAATTTTATCAAATTGAATTTCAAGTTCATCATTTGCATTTTGTAGGGAATCAAGAACTTCTTTTAAAACAATAACATCATTTAAAGTGTTTACCTCATTGTTGTCGTTTGTTGAGGCCATGAAGCATACGTTCCTTGCTATCAAGCAATCTTCGCCATCATTTTGTTCGCCTTCGCTATCAATTTCCTCATCCCATGTGGCGGTCATTCCTTTCTTGCCATCTCTTCTCTTGAAGCGGGTGTTTGAAGTTGGTTCATTGTTGAGTGGACAATCCGGGCGAATGTGTCCAAGCTTCTTGCAACCGTAACATCGTGGTTGAGAAGATCCATCACCGAGTTCTTCTTTCTTCTTGAATGGAGGGTTTGTCCTTCTATTTTTCATCCCTCCCATGTTCCTTTGCAAGAATTTGATCCTTCTTGTTAGAAGGGCAACTTCATCTTCCATGTCTTCTTTTGCATCTTCATTTTCACCTACATTACAAGCAAAAGCAATTCCTTTTCCTTTTTCGATTTTAGTTTCGATTTCGGGTGCTTTTGTTTTGAAAATCATTTCATGGGTGATCAAGGACCCTATTAGTTCATCTAGGTTCAATGTGTTCATGTCCTTGGCTTCGGTGATTGCGGAGGTTTTGGATTCCCAAGACAAAGGTAGGGACCTAAGGATTTTAGTCACTAAATCTCTATTGGAAAATTGTTTTCCAAGACCCCTTAATCCATTTACAAGATTGGTGAATCTAGTGTACATGTCGGCAATTGTTTCATCGGGTGTCATTTGAAAGAGTTCGTATTGCCGAAAAAGATGGTTCATTTTAGATTCTTTTACTTGATTGGTTCCTTCATGGGTGACTTCTAAAGTGTCCCAAATTTCCTTAGCCGAATTCAAATTTGATACTCTATTGAATTCTCCGGGAGATAGAGCACAAATAAGAGAATTCATGGCTTTGGCATTATAATTCGAAGCTTGTTGTTCGGCTTCGGTCCAATCATTTAAATTTCTTGTGGGTAAGATGTATTCATTATTAATTGCTCTCCACATTTGATAGTCTTGGGTTAAAAAGATTTTCATTTTGGTTTTCCAAAAACCATAGTTTGTTCCATCAAAATAGGGTGGCCTAGTGTTTGAATAACCTTCATGGTGTTGAGGGTAGTTTGCCATTTTAGAATCTTTACTCTAGACCGGTTAGGGTTTTCTAAAAATTAGAGACGAGGCTCTGATACCAATTGAAATACACAAGAGGGGGGGTGAATTGAATTTAACTCAAAATTAGGCCTTTTGAAAATTACCTATGAACCCTAATTGGAATTTTCTTCACTTAGTTAAATATTTGGTTAGTGTAAATAATTAGAAACAAAAAGGAAATGTCAAACCAAAAGTTAATAATGGAAATGCAAGACAAGAAAGAACACACCGATGTATAGTGGTTCGGGCAAAGCCCTACTCCACTCTTCTTAAGATCGTCCTTAAGGATTTCCACTATTGGAGACCTCCACGATGCCCGGCTCCGAGGCGGTTACACTTCCAAGGGATATTAAATGAGGATGCCCTTACACCTTTACAAAGACTCTCCTTCTCCGCCGAGTTCTAAGCGGTTGCTCTCTAGGGAATTAAAATAAGGAATGCCCTAGCCACCTATACAAGAAATGAAGATTGAATAGCTTGGCTTCTTCTTGAAAGCTTGATGCTCTTTGTAGATCCTTGATTGCTCTTCAATGATGGTTGCAAGTGAAAGCTCTAAAATCCCAACTCAAATAGATTTGCAAGTTGCAAGGCAAGTTTGGGGAAAACAAAATCTCAAGCAATAATAGGTTGCAAGTTTTCTTTGATGCTCAAAGATGTTTTCAAAAAATCAAGAGAGAGAGAAAAACTTCTCTATATATTGTATTTATAGCCTCTCCAAAGAATATGACCGTTTGGGGGTGGAAATATCAAAAAACAAGAATTAATTCAAATCCCAACGGCTATATTCTGAGCTGTCACAGGGTTCTCGGAGTTCCGAGAACCATTCTCGGAGTTCCGAGAACCATTCTCGGAGTTCCGAGAATTCTCGGAGTTCCGAGAAATATTCTCGGAGTTCCGAGAAATATTCTCGGAGTTCCGAGACAACGGCCAGAAAATGGAATTTTTCTACTGGACCATTTCTCGGAGTTCCGAGAAAATTTCTCGGAGTTCCGAGAAAATGTCCAGACGCTACTGGACCTTTTCTCGGAGTTCCGAGGGAACTCTCGGAGTTCCGAGGGAACTCTCGGAGTTCCGAGCTCGGAGCTCCGAGAAAAATCTCGGAGTTCCGAGAAGCCTAAAAATCCACATATTTTGAGATTTTATTTCTTGTTTGATTTTTGGCTTTTGGAACTCATCTCCTATGATTATTTTGGAATGTTTATGAGGGTCCCAACATGTTGGTCCACCACATAACCATTCACTAATCCATTTTAAGTTCTTAAGTTTTCTTTGAAAAACATTTTGAAAACACTTTGCCTTGACTTGGAAATCTAAAGAGAAAGGATGTACAATGATACCTATGTAGCTTTCAACTTCTCTTTAGTCTTGGTCTTCAATTGATCTTCCATCTTGTGTATGCTTGCTTGAGAGATGAGGTGAGCTTCACTTAGCTCCTTTGACTCTTGTATGGGATATCTCCAAGCATGACCATGTTGTGTGTTGGTTTCTTCAATGATCAATCCTATCTCAAACACAACACTTCAAAGCAAATTGAATAGTATATTCAAAAAACGCAATCAATTATGTTTAGAATCATCAAAACAAGATAGGAGAGTAGACCCTTGGGCTTACAGAATTCGGTCACACTACTGAACGCTGCAACCTAAACCAACCCAAAGTCAGCCAAAAACAGAAATCAAGAAGAGAATGGGTCCCAAAAGCAGTTCCTGATGAGAATGCCGGATCAAAGGAGGCAGACATACCATAGGTTACTACAGAAAACCCAGCTGAGAGAGTCACAACCTATAATGCTTTTGAAATTCTGACAGAGGTTGAAGAAGATCCAGCCCTCACCTCCAAATTGCCCAGCCACCCGACACATTCCCCTTCAATGGCTACAGATGTGGTGGACAAAATGAACAGCCCAAAAGATTCAGAATCTGTACCCAAAAAAGCCTCCTCCTCCCCCCTTGTCAACCAAAAGCAACCTGTTGCCTCCCCAAACTCCCCCAAAGCTACCAGAAATAAAAAGATGAACAGTAAAAAAGCTCCATTACAGCAAGTTACAACCATCCCTCCATCACCCTCTGACCTTCAAAGGACCACCCCCTTCCAATCCCCTTCAACCACCTCCCCCTCCCAAAGCATCCAAAATGAACTTGTCTCTTCTGATGATCCTGAACCAGTTATGATCAAGCCTAATTTACAACCTTGTAGTTAGCCCTTCCTCTCCTCAAAATGTCTCCTTGAGAGCCCACTCCCCTCAAACCTATGTGCAAAATGAAAGTAATTAACGTCTGGAATGTCAGGGGTCTTTGCTCTAACTCAAAGAGGAAAGAAGTAAGAGAGTTAATCAGAAAATCCAGAGCTCCCATCTGCTGCCTCACTGAAACAAAAGCAAAAATTCAAAAATTACATGAGTATTCCTCTTTCATTTGTGAAGGTTGGCAAGCCCACGGTAATTACTCTGCTTTGATAAAAGGCCGTATCTGGATTCTATGGAATCCAAAGATTGTGGATATCACCATTCTTGAAGAATCAAGTCAGCACATTCATACTGAGGTACGAATGCTCCAAACAAATTATTGTTTTAACCTCACTACAATCTATGCTCACAATTACTACATTTCTCGTAGAGCTCTTTGGTCCAACCTCGAAACTTTAGAACCCCAGATAAACCTCCCCTGGCTTCTGACTGGAGATTTTAATGTTGTTAGATTTGCAAATGAGAGAATTGGAAATACAAATCATCATTTAAATGAAATGGAGGAATTCAATGAATGCATTTCAAACTGTGATCTTTCAGATCTGAGATCAAATAACCAAAGCTGGACTTGGCACAACAGATCCTCGGAAAACAGGAAACTGACAAAGCTAGATAGGTCGTTGGTTAATGATCTCTGGCTTCACCACTTCCCGCTATCCTTTGCTGAATTCCTTCCCCCTGGTATCTCGGATCATTGCCCAATATCCATCTCCATTGAACCCCATCAAAACCTTGGTCCAAAACCCTTCAAATTCATGAACATGTGGCTGGAAGATCAGTCCATTTACCCAATTGTGGAAAGAGCCTGGAGCATAAAAGTTAAAGGAAACCCCACCTACCAACTCTGCCAGAAACTAAAGGAGGTAAAAGCTCATCTGAAAGAATGGAACAAAGACACCTTCGGCTGGATCGACGTCAGTAATCCTCTGACCCGATCCCAGCTTGAAGAAACTTAGAGGCTTCTACAATCTAGCCCCCTTGATCCATCTCTCATAGCTCAAGAAGACAAACTCAGAACAGATTACATAAAAGCATCAAATCTTGAAGAGTCTCTATATAAGCGGAAATCCAAGGTCCAATGGTTGCAGTTAGGGGATTCCAACACAAGATTCTTCCATTCAGCCCTCAAAGCTCGTCAGCATCAAAACAGTATCATGGCCATTCACAGAGCTGATAATTCCTAGTCTACGGATCAGAGTGAGATAGCAGACTCATTTGTTCAGTATTTCAGTCGAATTCTAAACAATGGTAAGTCCAATTTGCATAACACCCCATGTCCAATCAAGAAACTAACGCCTGAAGAAGCCTCCCATCTATCAAGACCCATTTCCATTGAAGAAATTAGCAAGGCAGTAAAATTGGCCAGCAGAGATAAGGCCCCCAGGCCGGATGGATTCAATGCTGCTTTCTTTCAGGCTTTCTGGTATGTCATTGCAGATGATTTTAATAAAGCTATCCTTAACTTCTTCAAAAAAGGCACCCTTCTATCTGATATCAACTCCACCTTTGTTGCCCTCATTCCCAAGTGCATAGATGCTACCTCCCCGGATAGATTCCGCCCCATTTCATTGTGCAATTTTGTATATAAAACCATCTCCAAAATCCTTTCTGAAAGACTGAAGACATTATGGGCAACCTTATCCATCCGGCTCAATCAGCCTTCATTAGAGGGAGGGAGACAAATCCAAGACAATATTCTTCTTACTCATGATTTGTTGCATAATTTCCATTCCCCTTCATCCCCAAAATCCACGTGTTTAAAGCTGGACCTTGCCAAAGCTTTTGACAAAGTTGATAGGACTTCCTTACTGAATTTCATGCGGAAACAAGGTTTTATGACAGATGGATCAACTGGATAACTGAATGTATAAACAAACCCACTTTCTCCATCCTCATAAATGGTACACCTCATGGATATTTCACCTCCACAAACGGTCTAAGACAAGGAGATCTTTTATCCCCCCTCTTATTCTGTATTGCAATGGAAATGTTGTCCATTCTTTTTGATGAATCCCTCTCTCAAAAAAAAATTGAAACTCCTAACAGTAAAGGTGATGTCTCTATCGCTCACCTCCTGTATGCAGACGACCTGATGGTGTTCGCAAAGGGAAACATGAAGTGTGCATCTGAAATTCTGAACTGTTTGAGTCATTTCTCTCAAATTACAGGTCTTGACATTAACAAAGAAAAGAGTGAAGTTTTCTTTGCAGGTACTGGCCGTGGAGCTAGAAGGCAAACCTCAAATGCTCTTTTTATCAGAGAGGGAAAATTACCCACTCGAGCGCAGATAAGCTTATCTACGCTGCACTCGAGTGCAGAAACAGGGGTGGGCCACATTTGGGGGGGGGGATCCAAAGCATTCATTTGATGGGCCCTTTCATGGATAGGGTGCCCACCAAAAATCAGCTCCATTGGATCACATTAGGGTGTCCATTTTTGGGGTGAAAAATGGGCAGATTTGTGGACAAACAGTAACTGTCCATTTTCTCCCCCGCAAATGGACACCCTAAGAAGGTGCAATGGAGCTGATTTTTTGTACACCCCCCCATCCATGATGGGGCTTGCCAAATGAATGCTTAGGATCACCCCCCCCAATGTGGCCCCACCCCTGTTTCCAGCACTCGAGCGCAGGAACCCTTTTCTCATATATATATATGTGTGTGTGTGTGTGTGTGTGTGTAGAGAGAGAGAGAGAGAGAGAGAGAGAGAGTGTGTGTGTGTGAGAGTCCGAATTAGTACTCCAAACTGACCTGCGAACCCGAATATCGAACCAATATAGCATACCCTCATTGTACTCGCGTACCGGGCTACCATCCTACCCCGTACCCGTTCCCGTGCCATGTACCGGAATGAACCGCGTTCCAAGTAACATTGGGTTGGCCTCAACCCGACCCGACCCAAGTTGCACCCGTACTAGAAACTCCTCTATCGGAAGTGAGAAAACGAACGATAAAAAAGTAAAGTCACAGCCCTCCTCTTTCTTGAAAAACCCTCACTCCTCTTCTTCCTCCCAACGACAACCCCCAACAACAAACCAATCTATCTCATAAAGGGTATACGAAGCCCCGAAATAAATAACATAGAAAAATAAATAATATTTAAAAAAATGAAGTGAAAAGACCACCATTTTTTTTTTGTTATAAAGATGACATTTAGGAAGCTTTCAGTTTAACTTCCTTAAGCACACGCAAAATATATACATATTTAGAACTACACAGAGTTTGCTCTGCCTAGAAAATTCTAATTGCCCAGCTGTTTGGAATAAATAAACCAAATAAGAGAAACCTAGGTGAAAATTTATCATCAAATTTTCATGAATGCTCCCTTTCTTTCGAGGTAGTTTATCCCACTTTTGATTGATCTGAACTGCCCACTTAATCCTTGGGTAGGTGATAGATCCTTAGATCAAGGGCTGACAAGTGAACAAGAATCAAATCAGGGAATAGAAGAAATGAATGGGGATCAAGTAGTTATCAGTGGAAGAAGGGCCCAGCGCACACCCATGTGGATGGGAGATTACATAATGAACCAGATTAAGTGATAATAGAGTCATTAGTTGGTAGTTATGTGTTAAATGCAATTTCAATTGTAATTAGTTGTAAGAGGGAAGAATCTGTCAGTCAGTTGTACGGAGATCTGAATATTGTAACAGCTTGATAGTGACATATTTCTTTTAAGGGAGTAAGCACCTAGAAAAATGAACGAATGAGATAATTTTCTTTCTTTCCTATCTAGCTCTCACCCTGTTTTCTACTCTTCTTCTTCTTATTTCCTCTGAACTCATATCTCAGATCTGCCATTACCGATTATCAGATCTGTAACATTGGTGCTTCCATTGAGTCTTCTATCACCAAAGATGACGGAAAATACCCATGCACAAGCAAAAATCAATGAGCAATTCAAGCTCTACCAGCTGCAAATCAACGAATTACGTCTCACTCAATCACAACAACACGAAGAACTCGTTGCCATGATCAAGCAATTGCAGGCTCGTCCCCAACCTTCATACCTACAGCGAACTACAAGTGAAGATAACTCTGTTAGTAGTTCTGAAGAAGCTATTGTTTCAATTTCCCCAAACTCCAGTCAATTTATATGGATGGATGTACCGAAGTTTGATGGAACTGATCTAGTGGGCCGGACATTCAAAGTCGAACAATTCTTCAATTACTATAGTATTCCCGAAGATCAGCGTTTGATGATCAGTTCGTTCCATTTCAATGGCCCTGCTCTGTCATGGTTTCAATGGGCAAAATCAAACAATCTGATCAATTCCTGGAAAGGACTATTGGA
This sequence comes from Tasmannia lanceolata, assembly GCF_043159265.1. Lineage (NCBI taxonomy): Eukaryota > Viridiplantae > Streptophyta > Magnoliopsida > Canellales > Winteraceae > Tasmannia > Tasmannia lanceolata. The sequence goes on along the minus strand of NW_027518695.1, from coordinate 55,747,547 downwards.
AGCAATCCAATTGAGATTCGGCCCTTCTCTTTACGAAAATCACAAAGGAGCTTTAGCAAAGCTACATCAGATCTCTTCTGTCGAAGATTATCAATCTCGTTTTGAAGATTTATGTTAGAGTAATTAGGTCAAGCAAGAGGTTGCTTGAAGCATTACACCCAAGGTATCTAATTTGGAATACCAAGTTTGTTGCCTCCAGACCCTATATATAGAGATACACTAGGGTTTTAATAGGTTAGTGGGCTCTAGCCCAAATAGGCCCACTACACCGGTCCATTATCTTACTAGGCTTATATTCGAACATACATGGGTTATATTATATACCGAACAATCTCCTCCTATGGTCTACATATAGCACAATCCAATAGATAGTTAATGTGATGTCCAAACAAAATTATTGAATCATCCATATCTCCATATCAATAAATATTTGTAATCCAACTGAAAACAAAAATACTTTAAAGAATAACCAAGAGTTTTAGAAATAATCTAAACTCAAACATAAGCAGTTTCATATGTAGGTGAACTATTTAATCAACTGAAAAGAAAATAATAGTTCTCACTGCTCTATAAGGATTCACTCATCAAGTAAGTCATCCTCATCAAGATCCAAATTGAGGCAATCTCCTCCATTTTTGCCAATTCCTGTAAATTAACAAATATGAATTTCATTAAAAATGAATCCAATCATTTGTGTATTTTACTAAAAGTATCTAGTTCTACCAGAAGAACTTAGTACAATTTCATAATGGCTGAAAAAACAAATATCAATATCAATAAGCATCAATGTCAAGTTTCAATCAAGAATAAGACCTAAACAGTTTCTTTTACAAAGAACCATTCCATGTTTCCATTGGAATGTTACAGGCATCATATCCAAATTGAGTTAAGCTGTATCATCAAGTTAGGAATGAAACAACCTTTCCCAAGAAGGACATGTCATCAAATGTGGAATGACATAAAGACAACTGTAAACATCATTGAAACATATCAAGTGCTTATCTTGGCCAAGATAGGGAGATTCGAAAAATTCAAAATAATATGAATGTAGGTTAAGACACGTCTACACAGTCTTTAACCCCATCTCCCTCACAGTGTTGAATATTCGATCTTTGTTCAGTCCCTTCGTAAGAGCATCTGCCATATTATCCTTCGATCTCACATCAACCAAAGTGATAATACCTTGTTCTAGAAGATAATTCAGCGTGACATGTTTCTGCCTGACATGTCTCCTCTTACCATTAAAGAGTGTGTTTTTGACAACCGTAATTGTAGCTTGATTATCACAAAACAAACTTAAAGAGTTAATCTTTAAATGGGTCAATGGAATGTCCAGGATCAGATCTCTTATCCACTCTGCTTCAAGCATAAAGTTCTGATTCCATAGATGACAGAGCAATAAAAGTCTGTCTCTTTGACTTCCACGCAACAGCGGCTCCACCCAGTGTAAAAACATAACCACTGGTAGATTTACTGTCTCCTAATTCTGAGCTCCATGAGGCATCAGAATACCCTTCCAGGATAGGAGGATGGCCGTTATAACATAGAGCATATCCTTGAGTACCCTTAAGGTATCTCATCAGCCTCATAAGGGCATCCCAGTGCTCATGGCCAGGATTACTAGTGAAATGACTCAGCATGCCAACTGTAAAGGCTATGTCTGGCCTAGTACAACTCATAGCATACATGAGACTACCAATCAGTTTAGAATAATCTAATTGATGCACACTGTCTCCTTCATTAGAGATCAGCTTCTTGGTACAATCAAATGGTGTCTCAATCGGTTTACACTCACTGTATCCCCATGTAGAAAGTAGTTTTTCAATATAATGGGCTTGGCTAAGAGTAATCCCTTGCCTTTCAAAACTTACTTTCATACCAAGAATGGTGTCAACCACACCAAGATCTTTCATGTCGAATTCTTGAGCTAAAGTGATTTTCACGTCACTCACTACAGAGAGATCGGAACCAAGAATCAACATATCGTTTACATACAAGCAAATAATCGCAACCTTATTCGACACAGAACGAAAGCAAAGGCATTTATCTGAGTAACTGATCTGAAAACCAATTACGACTTTGTCAAATTTTTGATGCCACAATTTAGGTGCTTGTTTAAGACCATACAAAGATTTGTGTAACTTACAAACTTTGTTCTCGAAACCTTCCATGATAAACCCTTCAGGTTGGTTCATGTAGATTTCCTCTGTGAGGTCTCCATTAAGGATAGCCGTTTTTACATCCATTTGATGCACAACATACTTCTCAATAGAAGCCAAAGCAAGAAGAATTCTTATTGTTGTCAAATGACAGACCGGTGAGTAAACATCAAAGTAGTTTATCCCACTGACTTGAGTATAGCCCTTAGCTACTAAACGTGCTTTATACCGAGCTATGGATCCGTCAGGATTAAGTTTCTTCTTCAAAATCCACTTACAGCCCACAGTCTTAGCCCCTTTTGGCAAATCGTCTAGCTGCCAAGTTTGATTTTGTAACAGAGAGCTCATTTCATCATCAATGGCTTCTGCCCACAACAAAGAGTCCCTAGATCTCATCGCTTCCTTATAGGTGGACGGATCAATCTATAGATGGTAGGTCACAAAGTCCTCACCAAAGTTCTTCGGTACTCTATCTCTTGTAGAAACTCTTAAAGGTTCTGATGTAGAAATCAGTGTAGGACAGGTGTCAGAAATATTCTGTTCAAACTCTACATGCGATTCTGTAACCATCTCAGTATCGCCAGGTAGGGTCAAACTATGATCTCTGAGAGATTTATTCTCAAAGAATACTGCATCTCTAGATTCTATAACCAAATTGGTAGATAGATCCAAAAACCGATCAGCAGCACTATCTTCTGCACCACCTAGATAAACACAAGTGTTTGTTCTAGGTCTTACCTTAGGTCTCCTAGGGTCTTGTATCCTCACATAAGCAATACAGCCCCAAGTCTTAAGAGTGTCATATCTACAAGGATGTTTATGCCACAACTCATAAGGAGTAGAGGTCAACTTAGAGTGTGGTACTCTATTCAGGATGTGATTTGCAGTTAAAGCTGCTTCTCCCCAATAGCTAGTAGGCATGCCAGCTGTTAATAACATAGAGTTTAACATTTCACTTAACGTCCTGTTTTTACGTTCAGCTATGCCATTAGATTGAGGTGAGTAAGGAGCAGTAGTTTCAAGGATTATGCCCTGAGAGGCACAAAATTTCTTGAACTCTGTCAAAGTGTATTCTCCTCCTCTATCACTCCTAAATCGCTTAATTTTCAAGTTCAATTGATTTTCAACACGATTCTTGAAAATTTTAAATTTATCAAAAGCTTCATCTTTCGATTTTAGGAGATAAATATGACAATATCTAGAAAAATCGTCTATAAAAGTGATTAAGTACTTTCGACCACCTCGAGTAGTGAAACTTTTAAAGTCACAGAGGTCAGAATGTATTAACTCAAGAAGTTGTGTGCTCCTAGAAACCGAACGAAAAGGTTTTCTAGTGATCTTGGTTTGTGCACACACTTCACATCTGTCAAATCTAATCGATGTATCTAAAGGTATATTATGAGTCTTAGCAAGTGTGACCATTTTCATATAGTTCACATGTCCCAATCTAGTGTGTAACAACTTAGAATCAATCAAAGTGGAACTAACTTGGCTAACGGTTTCATTTGCTAGACTCAATCTATACATACCATCGATTAAGAAAGCACAACCAAAATAATAAGAGTTAACAGTTAAAGTTACTCTACCACCCAAAAAAGATGAACACATGCCAGCATTGTCTAAAAGACTAATAGAAATTAAATTCTTTTGAATAGCAGGAACTACTTTAACATTTTTTAAAGTTAGTATTTTACCTGAAGAAAGGACCAGGTTCGCAGTTCCAGTGTGAGTCACATTTGCCTCAGCTCCACTAGCCACTGGAACGGTCTCTTTCACGCCAACAACATCCGTAAGTAGTTTCTTCGAGTTGCAAACATGGCAGGTGGCTCCTATATCTAACCACCAGTCTGAAGAAGTACTGGCCTTACCATTGCCTAACATGGCAATAAAATTCTTAGGCGCAGCACTGCCCACCATCATATGAGCTTCCTTTTGTGGTGTGTCAGATTTAGCCTTCCTAGGTTGTTTGCACTCTGCAGCAAAGTGACCCCATTTCCCACAGTTGTGGCACTTGCCCTTCTTTTTCTGAAAGATAGTCTTTTTGGCCTCCAACTTGGGATGTTCACTTTTAGGTGACTTGGATTTCCGAGGAAATTTCTTGGGATATATTACCGCGTTAGCAGTATACTGCTGTTGTCTAACCATCTCCAAGTTATTCCTAGCTCGATTCTCATCTTCGATTCGAATGAATCGTTTGAGATCATCCAGTCCCACTTGCACCTTTTTCCGATACATCTCGGTTTTGAAAGAGTGTCATGCAGATGGTAACTTGTATATAATTACACCCACAAGAAATGAATCACAGACAACTATTTTTTCATTATGCAACTTAGATCTCAAATTCTCTAGATCAGTAACTTGAGGAGTGATTTCCTTGTCTTCTTGAAACTTGAAATCCATGAATTTTTCCACAAGATGGGTCTTGGACAATTCCTCCTCCTTCTTGAATTGAGCATCTAAGTTGTCCCATATTGCTTTAGCAGTGTTAAATTTACTATAAGTTTCTGCAAGACGATCTGAAAGACAATTCAACAAGTAGTCTTTGCAGAAATCCTCATCTCTAAGCCATTGAGATTCATCAACTTCTTCATCCGTCTCAGCAAAGGTACTCAAAACAGTGTAAAAACAATTCATATATTTTAGACCGAATTGAGTCTTTCGCTTCCATGAGTTAAACTCAGATCCACCAAAGGATTGAAGTTTGACCATCTCAAAAGGCATACCATTCTTTTCCATTGTATTATTTATATGAAATAAAAAGTGAAAAGATTGCACCTGATTGGCAAATTGCGAGAACTGTAATCACGAGTGCCAAATCGCAAGAACCACATGCGAGAACCGAATCCAAGACGCGGCCAAGAAAGTATAGAAGCAACCATGGGATGTTGTTCAAAAGTCTCGGCCACTATGGTTCGGATCCAAAAGACAGTCGGTTCCAAGGATTCCTCTACCAAAGAAATCTGCCGACTTGATTTCGGCCCCAAACGACCAAGAGAACTGGCTGCGTGTGAGAGAACCCGACGGCTATGAGAACCCGTCACTAGTATCAACAACTTTGAAGAGAGGTTGCTTCAGATAGGGTTCCAAAAGGCATAAGTCGCTACAGATCCAAGAAAAACGACGATATTGGATCCTCTTTTAGCAAAGTATCCTCGGCCAACAAGGAGTTTATACAAGACAGATCACAACTAAGAAGTGGCTGCACCCAAATCTTTTCATAGGAAAGGTAAGATCTGTTCTTCTAGAAAAAGAGGGTAAGGTCGGTTGTGCGGGTAGGAGGAAAGAAAGAGTTTCTGGGTCTTCAACGAGAGAGAAGGCAACACAAATCGAAACTCTAATAAGGCCTCCTGGCTCGTTCAGTTGTTCCAAACGGAATAGAGAGGGATGATCTGTGGTGGAAGAATTACACCAAATCAAACAAAACTCCCTCTCTACTTCTCTTTCTTGAACCACGTTAAAAAAAAGAACCCTAAAAACCAAACATTTTGCAGAGACTCGGAGAGAGGCAACCCACGACCAAAATTAACTAAAATCGATATCGGTGAGTGAAGAAAATCCACGCCCAAAACCAAATTAGAGGGAGTCAAACCCAAATCGAAACAGTTGAGCAAAGATTTTTCACGCCCTAATCAAACAGAACCCAAGAAACCTCTTTAGAGCATGCCCAAGAAGCCTTTCGAGCGAGAGAGAACTAAGTATTCCAAGCCCAAATTAACGCAATGGAGAAGAATCCCACGACCAAAAACGTATTAGGGTTTTTGATGCTTCAAGATTGTTAGAGTAATTAGGTCAAGCAAGAGGTTGCTTGAAGCATTACACCCAAGGTATCTAATTTGGAATACCAAGTTTGTTGCCTCCGGCCCCTATATATAGAGATACACTAGGGTTTTAATAGGTTAGTGGGCTCTAGCCCAAATGGGCCCACTACACCGGTCCATTATCTTATTGGGCTTATATTAGAACATACATGCGTTATATTATATACCCAACAATTTATCCAACAAGGTCAGTGGACTGCTGGAATCCTTTCTCGTTAGTTTTTTCATTTCCGGCCTGCAACCAGATCTGAAATGTGAATTAATGGTTTTACAACCTACTTCCTTGATACAAGCTATGTCGTTAGCGCGTATCTACGAGCAAAAGTATATCGATATGAAGAATTCTTGGATTCCTTGGCAGAAACCAGTGGGAGGCCCAGGGTTATTACCCACTCCCCCTGTCTCGTCGCTCAAATCAATCTCAGCTACGCCATTACGACAGATTCCAGTGCGAACCAAGCCATTGACAAGGATGAAATGAAAACTAAAAGAGAAAAAGGTATCTGTTATTTTTGCGATGAAAAATACAGTCCGGGGCACGATTATCATAAGCGTCTATATCATTTGGAAGCTATTGATGAGGAACCAGATTGGGGCATGGAGGATGATAATGACGATATTTTAAAGGGCACTACTACTGAAAATGTGGGGGACAAACCAGTGGAAATCAGTTTCCACGCCCTCGTTGGCCAACAAAATCAAAGTACTATACGTCTCACAGGGGTAAGCACTAACCATTCCCTCCATGTTTTGATAGATAGTGGTTCAACTCACAATTTTGTGAAGGAACAAGTTGCAAAAACAATGAAATATATCAAACAGGTGTTTGATATATTGGTTTATAGCCCCACATTGGAGGATCACATTCATCACTTACGCTCTGTTTTGGAATGTTAAGTATCTAACAAACTGTTTGCCAAATTGTCTAAATGTCAATTTTGTCAAACTGAGATTGATTATTTAGGACATTTGGTGTCTGGCCTTGGCGTACAACCTGATCCTGCTAAAGTTCAAGGTATGCAAGATTGGCCACGACCCTCCTCTTTGAAACACTCGCGCGGTTTCCTCGGCCTGACGCGATACTACTGTCAATTTGTTCGTCATTATGCGACTGTAGCTGCCCCTCTCACAGACCTCTTAAAAAAGAACGATTTTCAGTGGAATTCTGAAGCTCAAACGGCATTTGATCATTTAGAGAAGTTAATGACACAATTACCTATGTTGGCATTGTCAGATTTCTCAAAAGACTTTGTCTTGGAAACTGACGCATCTAGCATTGCCATTGGAGCTGTATTAGTGCAGGAAAAACATCCCATTGCTTATTTTAGCAAAAAAATGACACCAACAATGGCAATAGCATCAGCGTATGTCAAGGAACTCTTTGCCATTACAGAAGCTGTCAAGAAATGGAGGCAATACTTGCTGGGTAGGAGGTTTGTGATATACACCGATCATCGTAGCCTTAAAAATCTGATGGCCCAGGTTATTCAAACACCTGAACAGCAGCAATATCTCTGCAAATTACTTGGTTATGATTACTCCATTATGTACAAGGCTAGGAAAGAAAACCAAGTCACTGATTCCCTATCCAGAATCGAAGAAGCATTGCCACATTCAGCTCCAAGATCATCTCGCCAATTACAAATGGCAGTGTCTCAACCAGCACTTGATATTTCAGGCCAACTCCAGGTAGAGAACATGACTGACCCCGAGCTAATTGCAAAACATGAGGAAATTTCAATGGGACTCGCTTCTCCGGGATTCTCTGTCCAAAATGGTCTCATCTATCATAATCGTCGCCTGTTTCTTAGCTCCCAGTCTACTCTACAGCACCAAATCATATATGAATCACACAGTACTTCTGTAGGGCATACCGGAGAACTAAGAACAATGCTACGAGTCTCTGCCAGTTTCTTTTGGCTGACGATGCGCTCTGTTGTCAAACAATTCATTCAACAATGCCTTGTGTGTCAACAAACAAAGTATGCCACTTCACCTCCTATGGGACTCCTACAACCACTTTCAATACCCCAGCAAGTTTGGGAACATGACACTATGGATTTTATTACAGGGTTACCTTTGTCTAATGGATTAACTACCATATTCGTTGTCATCGTTCGATTATCAAAGTGTGCTCACTTTGGCGCGTTACCCTCAACATACAATGCGGTCAGGGTCGCTAAATTGTTCACAGATATGGTTGTGAAACTCCGTGGCATACCAAAAACCATAGTATCAGATAGAGATCCCATTTTCATTAGCAAGTTTTGGTCGGAACTTTGGAGACTAAGTGGCACTTCCTTGAAAATGTCCTCAGCCTACCATCCTCAAACAGATGGTCAATGAGGTGCTGAACAAATGTCTTGAACAATATCTAGCAGCTTTTTCTCAAGACGAAACGAAACAGTGGAATACGTTCTTAATCTGGGCAGAGTATTCCTACAACACCTCATTTCATACTGCAATTAAGATGACCCCATTTGAGGCACTCTACGGAAGAAAACCTCCAGTAATACCATCGTATATTCCAAGATCTTCCTCCATTGAAGCAGTGGATGCCGACCTTCAACAGCGTGACCAGATTTTAATCCGCCTCAAGTACAATTTACCGCAATCTCAAGCAAGAATGAAATGTCTAGGGGATCAGAACCATCTTGACAAGCAATTGGAGGTGGGTAGTTGGGCCTTCTTGAAACTCCAACCATACAGACAACATTCACTGGTTCGTCGTACTTCCCAAAAGCTTAGTAAAAGATACTATGGGCCATATGAAATTGAAGCTCAATTCGGGCAGGTTGCTTATAAATTGAAGTTGCCTGAAGGAAGTCAGATTCACCCTGTGTTTCATATATCATTGATTAAACCATATTATGGACCTCAACCCCAAGCTGTGTGTCAGTTACCCACTTTGAGAATTAACAATCAACCGCTCATCTCTCCGCTAGCAATTCTGGGTAAGAGAACTATCCTAAGCAATGACAAACCAATTCAAGAAGTCTTAGTACAGTGGCACGGATTATTGCCAGAAGACACATCTTGGAGAATCTACATGAGCTGCAATTGGAGTTTCCGCATTTGAACCTTGAGGACAAGGTTATTCTGCATGGGGTGGCCAATGATAGATCCTTAGATCAAGGGCTGACAAGTGAACCAGAATCAAATCAGGGAATAGAAGAAATGAATGGGGATCAAGTAGTTATCAGTGGAAGTAGGGCCCAGTGCAAACTGATCCACCTTTGAATCATGAACCAGAGTCAGCTGTTCAGGGAAGCAACATACCAATGAGAGTCAAGCCTCAAAGAGATAGGGATCAACCCAAATGGATGTCAGACTATATAATCAAGAAGTAGAGCAGTCACTATCAAGGAATTTAATACTGTTGTAAAGTAGTTAGAACTATAGTTAGTTGGTAATCATGACGAAGGCTGTGGTTAGTTAACAGTTGTAACAGACTCAGCTACAGCATAAATGTACTGAACTCTTTGAAGAGGTTATGAAATGACATAATCAATTTCTTTTCTCTATCTTTCTCCTTCATTCTTCTCTTATTCTCTCTTTAGAACTGGAATTACTGCAATTCAAAGAACAAGAAGTATCATTTGGTGCTTTCATTGTTCTCTTTCCATGGCGGACGGTACACGAGCTCGCCAAACCTCTCAGTCGGATGCTGCAATAGATAAGCTAAATGTCAATTTGCAATCTTGCACAGGCAAATGCGTGAAGATTTCATAGCTATCCTCCTTCCAATGCAACAAAAATTGGACAAATTGTCTTCTGAAATTGAAAACAGCAAAACCCAAAACAATTAATTCAATTCCAATTCATTCTCAAATCAAGATGAGTCAAATCCTTCTGTTCTTCCTCACCCTCTTCAGAAACACATAAAGCTTGATTTTCTGAAGTTTAGTGGCGGCGATTCCTCTGCTTGGCTCTTCAGAGCTGCCCAATTCTTCTCTTTCCATCGAACTCCAGAGAATCAGAAACTTCCATTGGTTTCTTTTCACATGGAAGGTTCAGCTTCTAGTTGGTTTCAGTGGATGTCAAATTGGCAAGAATTCGTGACTGCATTAAATATCGTTTTGGTCCTTCTCCTTATGCCGATCCACAAGGTGCGTTAGTCAAATTACTTCAAACAGGCTCTGTTCTTGATTATCAAACTGAATTTGAAGACTTGTCAAATAAAGTCTGGTCTTTCTGATAATTTTTTGAAAAGTTGTTTTACTTCGGGTCTTAAACCTGAGATTCGGCGAGAAGTGATTGCCAATCAGCCAATTGGATTGCATCAGGCTATCGGTCTTGCCCGATTGCAGGAGGATAATATTGCAGAAATTCGTACGGTTAGTAGGCAATGGAATGCTAAACTCAGTACTCAACCTTCTCTGTTAGGACCGACTCCTCATTTTGTTACTCAGAAATCCCCACAGAATTCGTCTACCAATTTCACCACTTGAACTTTACCAACATCAAAAACTTCTTCTTCTTCTTCTACCAATTCAGTTCCTGCAAAAATTCCATCAAGAAACTTTCCTATGCTGAAATGCAACAGAAACGAGGAAAGGGACTCTGTTTTAATTGCGAGGAGCGATTTCATCCTGGACACTGGTGCAAGAATCAAATGTCGCTTTTGTTGTTAGAAAGTGACAATGATGTGGAAGACGTGTTTCATTTGGGCGAGTCAGAAATACCTTCAGAATCTCTTGAAGGGTTGACAGACCCTACCATAAGTTTCTACGCTTTCATGGGTCTGAATGTGTCACAAACACTACGGTTCGAAGGCATTATTGAAAACCATATCCTTCAAGTGTTGGTGGATGGAGGTAGTACCCACAATTTTATACAAGAAAGGGTAGCAAAATTCTTGAGCTTACCCATTACTCATTCTCCTCTTTTTAAAGTTCAAGTAGGTAATGGACAGTTTTTAACGTGTCAGGGAATGTGCTCTAACATTCGAATTGATATCGACAACCATTCCTTCATTACAAATTTATTCATCATTTCATTACAAGGGGTTGATATTATTCTGGGTGTTCAGTGGTTGCAACAATTGGGGCCGGTTACCACTGATTATAATGCATTGACCATGGCTTTTGTATGGCAAGGGATTCCAGTTCAATTCCAAGGACTTCGAGATCATCAATCAAATTTTATTTCCCCAAATCAGTTACATAAATTAGCAGATAATGGTGGTTTATCCTCTTGCTTCATGTTACTTCCTTCCACAACAAGTACAACTACTCCTCAATTGGACAACAACCTCTATAACCAAGTGGATTCGACCTTACAACCTATTCTGCTACAATTTACAGAGGTATTTGCTGAACCATCTGTTTTACCTCCTTCCCGATCTACTGATCATCGTATTTTGTTGGAACCAGATTCAAAACCTGTTAACATTAAACCTCACAGATATCCACATTTTCAGAAATCTGAAATTGAAAAGTTAGTTCAGGAAATGCTTGATTCAGGGGTTATCCAACCCAGTACCAGCCCATTTAGTTCCCCTGTTTTGTTGGTATAAAAACGAGATGGTAGCTGGAGGTTTTGTGTGGATTATAGAGGCTTGAATGCTATCACCATTAAGGACAAGTTTCCCATCCCAACTGTTGATGAATTGCTAGACGAATTACATGGAGCTACGATGTTTTCCAAACTGGATTTACGAGCACGTTATCACCAAATCCGAATGGCTCCACCTGATATCCATAAAACTGCCTTTCGAACACATGATGGGCATTTTGAATTTCTTGTTATGCGTTTCGGTTTAACAAATGCTCCATCAACCTTTCAGGCTACAATGAACCAAGTTTTTAAACCTTTTTTACGGAAATTTGTCATTATTTTTTTTTATGACATTCTGGTTTTTAGTCAATCTATTGATGATCATGTCCTTCACCTCACTCATGTTCTACAGACCCTTAAAACTCATTCCTTATATGCTAAGTTTAGTAAGTGCATGTTTGGACAACATTCCATCGAGTATTTGGGACATGTGATTTCGAACAATGGGGTTCAACCAGATCACAGAAAGATCGATACTATGCTGACTTGGCCAGTACCTTCTACTCTCAAACAATTACGAGGTTTTTGGGGTTTAACAGGTTATTACAGGAAATCTGTCAAAGGCTATGCTACCATTGCAGCTCCTTTAACTGAATTACTTAAAAAAAATGGATTTTCATGGTGCAATGAGGCCCAACAAGCTTTTGACAATCTGAAGAAAGCTATGACAAAGGATCAAAAGAGTTTGAGGGGACTCATGGATCAGGTAATTCCAACCCCTGAACAACAACATTACCTTACTAAACTTTTAGGTTATCACTATGAGATTACTTATAAACCAGAAAAGGAAAATTCTGCTGCTGATGCTCTGTCTCTATTGCAACTGGACACTCCTGACTCATTACCAGTGCACTGTATGGCTATCTCAATTCCCCAATTTGACTTTTTGGATATTCTCCGAAAGGAATTGGAAGAGGATACTGAAGCTAAAACTGTCTTTGAGAAGTTACAACAGCGATCTGAGGATTCTCTTCATTGGTCCACTATGGAGGGGCTACTCTATTTTAAAGGGAAACTTTATTTACCTGCTAATTCTTCTCTCAAGGAAGGAATGATTCGTGAATTTCATTCCACACCCATCGGGGGCCATGCTGGTATTCACAGAACTTATATCCGTTTAGCCACGAATTTTTTTTGGAAATCTATGAGAGCAGATGTCCATAAATTTGTTCTTCACTGTGTGACATGCCAACAAGTTAAAAGTCCCAATGTCCCTTCTTATGGTCTTCTGCAACCTTTGAATATTCCCGAACAGGTTTGGGAAGATTTAAGCTTACGCATTTACCTACCTCACATGGGTTTTCTGTCATTTTGGTGGTTGTAGACAGGTTTTCTAAAAGTGCACATTTTGGAGCCTTGCCCAACATTATAACGCGAGTAAGGTTGCCTCTTTGTTTATGGAAATGGTGTGTAAACATCATGGCATTCCCAGATCACCAGTCAGCGATAGGGATTCTGTCTTCTTAAGTAATTTTTGGAAAACTCTGTTTCAATTACAAGGCACGGAATTACGAATGAGTTCTGCCTATCACCCACAAACAGACGGACAAACGGAAGTTGTAAATCGCTGTTTAGAACAGTATCTGAGGGCTTTTACATCTGACTACCCTACAAAATGGTCTATTTTTTTGGGGTGGGCAGAGTATCATTATAATACGGCATTTCGCTCTTCACTGGGAAGGTCTCCGTTTGAAGTATTTGGAAGACTTCCCCCCAACATACCTGCTTATTGCAGAGGCAGTACCAAATTAGAAGTTTTGGATCAAGACTCGGAGACTAGAGATGAGTTATTACGTAATCTGAAAGAAAATCTTATTTCCACTCAAGCTCGAATGAAAGCTAAGGCTGATGCACATCGAACAGACTTGCATTTCAAGAGGGAGATTGGGTTTTACTAAGTTTCAACCATATAGACAGGTTACCGTGGGGCATAAGCCTAATCATAAACTTGGAATTTTTTTTTTTTGGCCCATTTCAGATACTCAAGAAAGTTGGATTAGTAGCTTATAAACTCAAATTGCCTGAAGGTTCACAAATACATCCTGTTTTTCGGTTTTAAAAGCATTTCATGGCAACCTTAGATCAGTAGAGGTCCCACTAGAATTGCCATTAATTAGCATTGATAATCGCCCAGTAATTGAACCTTCAGCTATTCTGAATGAGCGACGGATGTTGTGCCAGGGAAAATGGGTTAAACAATGGCTGGTACAGTGGAAACAATTACCACTGGAAGAAACCTCACGGGAGGATGCTGATGAATTTCACCTTCTGTTTCTTGCACTTCACCTTGAGGACAAGTGGTTCTTAATGGGGGAGGCAATGATCCACCTTTGAATCATGAACCAGAGTCAGCTGTTCAGGGAAGCAACATACCAATGAGAGTCAAGCCTCAAAGAGATAGGGGTCAACCCAAATGGATGTCAGACTATATAATCAAGAAGTAGAGCAGTCACTATCGAGGAAGTTAATACAGTTGTAAAGTAGTTAGAACTATAGTTAGTTGGTAATCATGACGAAGGCTGTAGTTAGTTAACAGTTGTAACAGACTCAGCTATAGCATAAATGTACTGAACTCTTTGAAGAGGTTATGAAATGACATAATCAATTTCTTTTCTCTATCTTTCTCCTTCTTCATTCTTCTCTTATTCTCTCTTTAGAACTGGAATTACTGCAATTCAAAGAACAAGAAGTATCACAAACCCATGTGGATGGGAGATTACGTAATGAACCAGATTAAGTGATAATAGAGTCATTAGTTGGTAGTTATCTTTTAAATGCAATTTCAATTGTAATTAGTTGTAAGAGGGAAGAATCTGTCAGTCAGTTGTACGGAGATCTGAATATTGTAATAACTTGGTAGTGACATATTCCTTTTAAGGGAGTAAGCACTAAGAAAAATGAACGAATGAGATAATTTCCTTTCTTTCCTATCTATCTCTCTCTCTTCCTCTTTCTCTCACCCTGTTTTCTACTCTTCATCTTCTTATTTCCTCTAAACTCAGATCTCAGATCTGCCATTACAGATTATCAGATCTGTAACAGTAGGCTCTCGTATGGCCTTGACATCTTACTAATTATTCCATCCTAATAAGAAATAAATGTTACTTTAAAGAGAAAACGGTTTCTACACACAAGTGTAGATAAGTTATCTACACACTAGCTTAAAATACAGTGGAGGGTATATTGTTTGGGTGATCCAAACCATTCATTTGATTGGCCCTCACATAGAAACCGTTTTCTCTATTTTAAATTAGGATTCCATTTTTTTGGTTTGGTTTTTGGGTCATATTGTATCCAAAGCAAATAATGGTGGCGATCAATCCAAGGTAGACCCACTATGCTCTATTGGGAGTGTCCTTGTATTAACCACTTGATTTCAGCATCCAAATCCTTCACCAAATATATTAAATTTCTTGTTCACGGGGAGGCTGACAAAATGAAAGGCTTAGATTTCATCACTAGGGTGATAAAAATGAATGGTCTAAATCATATTAATGTAACGTGGGCGGGGCCAAATTATGCTTCTCAGTTTCTCCTCATATTAAGGCTTCTCATGGAATATGAATTAGGGCATTTTCCAATGGGAAATGATATCACCACTACCATATTTTGATGATCGCACACCTCACTTTATTAAAAAGTACGGTATGGCCCACACCATAGGATGATCCAAACCGTATGTTAGATGGACCACAACTTAAATAAGTTGTGCCCCATAAATCAATTCCATAGGTTGATCCTAACCCTCCGATCTACTGAGGGACTAAATATTCGAGGGTTGATGCTAACCCTCTATAGATCGGAGGGTTAGGATCAACCTATGGAAATGATTTTTGGGGCACAACCTATTTAGGTTGTGGCCCATCTATTGGACGGTTTGGATTATCCTATGGTGAGGGCCTTACCGTATTTTTTAATAAAGTGAGGGGCGCGATCATCAAAATATGGTAGTAGTGATATCATTTCCCTTTCTAACCAATCCTCATTCTTCCACATAAAAGTCAGGAAGACCAAAATCCTAACCCTAGTTTTGGTTTTTCTAATTAAAATCAGTACTTTTTTATGGGTGCTTGGGATTACATAATTGGATTCACTTGTTTTGACAACTGATGCAAGAACATGGTGAGGTTGGTTGGATTGAACTGCATAACCGGTTTAGTTCATCCACTCTCTATCCACTCTTTTTCTACGACACTTCTGCTTAGGGTTCCTAAGATTTTGGTAATGTTTTTTTTTTCTTCAACACTTTTGCTTAGGGTTCCTAGCAATATTTTGGTAATATTGCTAGTCATTTGATATTTCCATCACATCATTCAAAAAGATTTTGATATTTTCGCCCCAGCCCTTGTCTTTGGAACCATCCAATTCCTCAATTTATTTAAAATTTAAAATCAGCTAAAGTTTATGAACAAAGGTAGAAGGTATCAAAATAAGGGGCGTTGATAAAAATTGAGAGGCATGAGTAGTCATATGGAATCTGGTGTATCAAAATGCATAATGCGGCCAAAGCAAATGCTAGTTGATTTGGCACGACATAGTTGAGTACTTAGTTGACGCAGTTGAGTTTTCTGGTGAGTCATAACTCGGGAGAATCAAAAGATTTTTTATTGGTGTTGTAGGAAAAAATGCAGACTTGGACAACAACACGGGCAAGATAAAAGAGAGTCAACTCGGGGTATCCATTATAATGTGGAGGAGTTTTGAAATTGAGAAGCAAACTATTAAGGAAGTGAGAATTCAGAATAGTATTAGGATAAGGATTACCTTTGAAAATTAAAAATGGAAACTAATACCCGCACTCCCTTGTTCTAACATGGCATTCCTTTATCAAGCAGTATTCTTATTGGCTGTGAATATGTGTTGTGAATTGGAACTGCCTTTAATAGCAAGTTAGGAAATATGAGATTTTATATGGTGAGGGCCCTTGAAGTCCAGTATTATTCAAAATGTACAGCAGGATCTACTTCAGGATGATCTAAACCATTCATTTGTTGGGCCACAATGGCAATAGGCTATACCTCATAGATCATCTCCATTGGATGACCCTAACCCTCCCATCTATAAATGTTTCTATAATGTACAGTCTTTCTATAGACCGAAGGATTCGGGTCATCCATTGGAGATGATCTATGAGCTGCAGCGTATTTATATTGGGGCCCAACAAATGAACGGTTTAGATCATCCTATGAAGTGGGACTCACTGTACATTTAAAGAAATACAGGATTTCACGTGCACACAGCATATAAATACTCTAGAAAATAGACCTGACTGATAGTCGTTGTCATGATCAATGGTAAAAATAGTTTTTGGGTCCAAGATGGGATTTATCATTGTTGATAATTTGCATTCAAGGCCAATCCAACGGTTAGGATTACTTGATGAATTCAAGCAACGGACATCTTCACTGTAGAGAAGGTGGGACCTGTCACTAGGGTAGCCCGTATTTATTATTTATTATTTATTATATATGTTACACCCAATTTCAGGGAAAAAAAGTTAAATTAAGTCATAACCTTCTCATCTAATTGATTTTGCTATCAGATTACAGATGGGATGTCTCTTCCTTTACACACGCAATCAGCCTTAGAGAGGAAGTTAGTAGGCTGGTTTCCCTCTCTCCAAATGTGAGTGAGCTTCCACTTAGGGAATCAGATTCGACCCATAAATTTTTTATATTCTTCGTTGATGCTAGATGGATCCCATGGAGAATAGCCTTCAGCTCGAGGATGTTGATTTCAATTACCGGGGCAAGGAGGGAAAATAATGTCACTGGATTTCCTTCTAAGTTTCTGATTATTCCTCCGATCGAAGCCTCATCACATGAAAGGGATGAATCCGAATTCAGCTTAAACCAGTCTTGAGAGGGCTTCGTCCAGCTGCAGAATTGATCTTTCTTATCTTTCGGGTGGATGGGAAGGTTAAATGCTGGGCGAAATGCTTGTTTCTTGGGTTGTCTTTGTCACAATAAAGGGTTACGACCGTTCTTGAAAAACTTAACTGTTGAACTGATCTTGGCCATTGATATTGCTAGGGACACATCCAACATTAGGATTAATTCCTAACAGTCTGATCATGTTAGGTAGATATTCTAGTCATGTTAAGTATTTAATTTTTTTTATTAGAGAAATGATACTAACATATTGGGGAAATGATATATTTGCTACCTATTCTTTCGAGGCCCACTGCTTCTAGTTTAAAGGGAGCACTCATAAAGTGGCGTGACCCGGAGAAGAAAAGGGGGTGAATATATCACTTCCCTAATTCTAAGGTCCTATATGTTTAAGGGAAAAAATCCATTAAAAATTTCCCATATTTTAATGGTCTTGAAAAATTTTCCATTGATTTTGTAAATAATTATTTATCTTGTAGTTCCACCTATGTATAGTTTCTATTTATCATTCTTTTTTTCTTCATTGTTTGTAGAAATAAGGTGGTACACAGTAGAATTCTCTCACGAATAAGAGATGATATGGTGAAAAATATTTACACAAAAAAGGTTTAGTGGGGCTCACCTATTTGATGGTGTAATTAGGGAAGTGATATATTCACCCCCTTAAAAGGTAGAGCTAGCTGTTGAGCAAGTAGAGGAGTTGGCTATCCAACCATCCTAGGATATGATAATTTCCCAGCCCCATGGCCCCCATCTAGTAGCCAATCCCAGGATATGGTAAATGTCCCAGCCCTAGCTTCTCATTAGCCTAAATCCTACTGATTACAATCCCGCATGCAATCAATGATCAAATAGGCTCACATATGCATAGTTTGGATTGGCCCACGTGTCCAATTCAGAGCTTAGTTTAGTCAAAACGCCACTCCAATTACTCTCCTCCACAAACCCCACAACCACCCTCTCCTTGGCTAAATCAGCCTCCTTAGAAGTAGAAAAAGCGCTCTCATTTGACCCCAAAGACACCGCTTCTCACATCCTCAAATCCCTTGCTCTCTTCCTCCAATCCCACAATTCCTCCACAATCAAATCCCTCAACACATCTCTCTTTCTCTCTCCCCGCACTCAAATCCCTCTCCAAAATTGAACATGTATGGGTTTTTGCTTGTTGGGTTCTTGTTATGAAGGAGATGAAGGAAGATACGAAAATGGCGTATGAGAGGGTTTGGAGCTTTGTTTTGAGGGTTTTTTATCTGGGTTTTTTTTTTCGTCTCAATTTGGGAGATTTGCTTGGCTGAGTCTATGGTGGAACAGGTTAGTAGCTTCTCATAATGTTGTTTATTTTGATTTTGTATTTCTATTTTGTATATTGTGGATTGATTGTACTGTAATGTAATAAGTAAAATGATCTTATTTTTCTTCTTGTTTTTTATTTTGATAAATTCTGTCCATTTTCTGGTTTATTGAGTATACCAACTTGTTTTTTTTTTCTCGCATAAAGTAGTGTATCAATCCATGGTTTTGAAGGATTCTTGTCTTGCCAATGATAGCCCATTTCTCCAATGCGTATAGTGTTAAATATCTAGAAAAAAGTGGCTACCTGTGTTTCTTGGTTCATCATCCTCGTCAATTTA
Source organism: Tasmannia lanceolata (assembly GCF_043159265.1). Taxonomy (NCBI): domain Eukaryota; kingdom Viridiplantae; phylum Streptophyta; class Magnoliopsida; order Canellales; family Winteraceae; genus Tasmannia; species Tasmannia lanceolata. The sequence continues at coordinate 55,728,489 of NW_027518695.1, read as the reverse complement.
TAAGGGAGATCCAAACCCTCTAGGTTGTTATTAGATAAGTTCAATATGGGGACTGTATCGAGTCATAGTTTTCAAATCTGAATTGTTGAACATTTCCCATCAATTAGTTCATGGAGAAATGGGTTTCTATCATTAAGTAAAGAGGAGGTAATGCAATCCGATACAGCGAAGTGCAAAAATAAACCACAAGAATAAGAAATTGTAGTCCTACAATAGCAAAATAGAGAAAAGAAGAAGAAAACTCCAATAAAGAACTTTTCTCTTCAATTCACCCCTTCTATAGATTAGGAGGAATTCTAAAAATGGAATCTCATACAAGTAAAAAGAAACATCTAAAATTACCACCTTCATATTAAAGGCAACCTAAATATAAAAAAGTAAACTCAATCATAAGTGGCCTTATTTAGCTATGCATGGAATGGACAAATTCCTTATTTGGTCATGCATGGAAATAGAAATAAATCTGCCCTAATCGGCATGCAAGAAAATGGAAATAATTTTATCTAATTAGCATGTAGGAAAATAGAAACAAATCAGCCCTATGATTTGGGCTACATCAGGAGGCCTTTCTAAGTATTTGCCATGCTCTTTGTTGTGAAATTGATTTGGGCTTGAAACTGTATTGACCACAATTGTAGACCTCTTCTTCCATGGAAGTATTGATGAAGCAAGGTGGCCCTCTGCCTGTCAACTGGTTAATTGAGACATCCAATGTATGTGGATTTTGACTTCATACGTACAATCCTCTCTTGTCAATTTGCTAAACAATATCTCCAATATATGCCGAATTTCCTTATCATTCTCTTTACTGGCTCACTATTATCTGGTCCTTGAAACTGAAATCTAAACTAGGGCAATCCAATTCCAACGACTTCAGATTTCTCAGTTCTTGTGTGTAGTAAAATATGACTTTCTGGCTATTTGCATCCACAACCAGATTTGAGGAAATAGAAATATGATGCAATACAATTCATCATTTTGTATATCTCAAGAGTAGACGGACAAAAATAAATCAACTATTAAAGAAAAAAATTACTTGATTTATGATTTTGGGATAGAGTTGCCTCGCCATAAATCTCCTTCTCCTCCTTTTCTTTCCTCCAGTTCTGTAAATTCGTGGGCTAATACCTTGGTATTTATTTTCAGCTCTTGTATCATATGATTTTTAGATAGATAATATAGTAGCCTCTCTAATATATTCGTTTTTTGAATGGTGCTCTCTAATAATTCAGTGACATAGAAACCCCACATTCTCCTTTTATTGAACTTAATATCATAATACATCAATCGAAGAAAGGAAGTATTGTGTGAGTCTCATACTTTCTTAGTATTGTTAACAAAGAGATCAAATGCAAATTACAAAGAAAATGTTAGGCTGGTAATGGGTGGAATGCTACGATTAGGACATTGAATGGCAGATTAGTGAAGGGTGGAATGTTTTTAAGTTATAATCAGATTCTTTGGTTACATGCTGCTCTTTACGTCAGTATTTATATGGGATGTGGGACGTGCCTCTCCTTTCCTTCTCCCTCTCTTTGATGCTCTTTTGTTTTTACTTTGCAGTTGGACTGAAGTTCTAGGTGCCATACTTGATCTGTTCAGCAATCCAGAAATTAGGCAAAAACTAAAATGCCATGGATGCTCTCCTCAATTGATTTCAGAATATTAGATTGGTTTTTGACTTTTTGGCAAATATGTGGGTGTTGTTCATTGCTTATGTTGTATTTGATCTATTTCTGGGTGTCGTATTTGATCTATTTCTCATTTTTTTTGAATGGTATTGATCTATTTCTCATTGATCATTTGTTCATTGCCATTAAATCATAGGTTCATATGTTGCATGGTTTATTACTTGTCTGAGCCCATTAATGGTCGGTGGCTAACCAATCATTGTTGAATGTCAAACAATCTATATTTACATTATGTTTGAATTCATTCTTTTGCACATCTAATACATTTTTTTTTCTTGAAATGCTCCAACAGATTATTTTCTAACTGTTTCAACAGGGGATGCCTCATTGGATCTATGTCACTCAACAGCATTTATAAATACTTTAAGGGAAGTGATATTTACGCCCCTTTTGATCACTAGGGACACCCAACGCCAGTGTATCTATGACTAAAGGGAGGCTATTGTACTTGACGTCCGAAGAATCCAATGGGTTTGATTGCCACGTACACTGGCGCTGGGTGTCCCTGGTGATCAAAAGGGGCGTAAATATCCCTCCCCATACTTTAATTTTGCACTTTTCTGTGTCTCTATAAATGTGGTTGGATGACGTGGATCTAATGGACCCCTTGGGGCTTGGTTTTTGCAACGGCACCCTTCAGCATAGCATTCTTCACAAGGAGGAACCTCTTCATCAAATAGACCAATGGTACAAATCGCCATTTTGGTTCTTTTCCAAACCCGCTGATAGTTAGCCAAACACTTTTTGAGCCCTAATTGGAAAACTCTTGATATACAAAGGGCGCGTTTGGATGGCTAGAATCGGCAATCAGAATCGAAGTCCTATTCCAATTAAATTGATACCGATGTTTGGTTTCGTTTTTGATAAAAGGAATGAAGGGCGGAATCAATCACGTCGCAGAAACAAGGTTGGAATTTAGGACGGTGATTGTTTCTTGCCAAGGGAGGTGGTATTCTGATTCCCGAAATCAATAGAATGTGAATCTCTCTCTCTCTCTCTCTCTCTCTCTCTCCATACTATGAAGGGCAGTGGTGGACAGGAGATTTTCAGGCAGAAAAATACACGCTGTAAAAAATGGTTCAAAAACCATTCTGGTGAGATTACAAGTGATGAGCCGGCTTCTGTAGTTGCAGAAATTCAAAAATGAAAACGATAACAAAAAAACCAACAGTAAGGGTGAATTAGATTAGCATTTGCCTGCTCGAATTCCAAAAATTCAGAATTTCCAATGTACTGAAATTCGAATAAAAGAGGAAGCCCAGAGAAGCCTAGACCTTCTCTTTCTAGATCCAACCCAAATACCTTCTCTTTCCAATATATTCATTTTCGTGTGTAGATTCTTCCTTCTCCAACCACTGAGATGTTTGGTGGATCCCCTCAAGCTCTTGAACCTTCACAGAGCAGAAAAAGCAAATGATGATTACATTCCCAAGATGTGAGAAATGGGTTTGAATCCTTGTTCTTTGTTTAGAACAGTTGAGCATGTAGGCTCACTGACCATGCATACAAGATGATGCTTAGAAGAGACCTTGTGACTTGGAACTTTACTTATAGGCCAAATAAGGGTTGACCCTCTTTAGGCAGATGAGCCCGGATGGTGTTAAACCAGATTACTTCACCATGGTTGGCGTGGTCTCACTAAGTTATCAGATTGATGAATAGGAAAAAAGAAAACAATCTAATTCAGTGGGACAAAATGAAAACTTTAACGAAGTTTTGAGTCCATTCCAGCGTTGGTCTCGGCAGGTACCAAACGTTAGAATTGGAATCACAAGTGATTCCTTTGATGAATACCAATGTACCAATGCTTATCCCAACATTATAATAGGAATTTTCATTCCCTTTACAGGGGCAATTGGAATTGGAATTGGAATGGAATTGGAAGTCAATACCAATTCCTGATTCTGGTAATCCAAACGCACCCAAAAAGTAAAAGGGGAAGAAGAGACAAATATGTAGTGGAAATTTGTATCTGTTGGAGAAGAAAGAATAGAAACCGGTTTGCTTCAAGGCGCAAAATCGCTTTCCTTAAGACAGATTTTGCCCCCACCAAAAGTGTGCAAAGGGGATCCGCGAACTGCCTCTAAGATACAATGAAGCCAGTAGGAATTTCCTATTATATTTGACGACGCTATGCACAAGCGGAGTAAAATCCGAAATGCCCTTTAGAGAATAACAAGCCTTAGAGAATCAATCTAATTACTGTTTCTGCAGTCTAACAGTAATTAGACAAACAAGAATGAAAACAGTAGAAAAATGACTTTGGTGGGATAGAAAAGAGTGTTAAAAGTGCACTGGAACTTTTAGAATTTGTTATCTTGAAATGGCTGGGTTCTGCACATTTTATAGAGCCTCTGGTGACTTTTCTATGTGAAAAGCACCCCTGTATATTGTCTTTTTACACTCGGTCTATCCACTCAACCCATCCAACCCGGTCTAGATCCAACGGCTCAGATCAAATCCGAAAAAATTAAAGGCTCCAATCGCTCCTCGCTACTATCAACCCGGTCTAGATCCAACGGCTCGGATCAAATCCAGAAAATTAAAGGCTCCAATCGCTCCTCGCGACGAAGTGGCGCACAGAGTGCAAAGTGCGACTAAAAAAGCGCCAATAAAATGCCACTATGCGCCCTATAGCCCATTGCCCACGCGTGCACGTTGCACCATCCCGCGGTTCGACCCATGGCTAAGACCCAATGTGCACACGAACAAGAGAAATGAATGGGTGAAGTAATATCTCCCCATCTCCAACTTTTCTCCGGAGCAATGTGGCACTATATTTTCAATGGACTTCTACACTCTTTCCAAAAGCAAAAGCAAAAGCAAAAAGCAACTTTTTCAAAGAATAGTTTTTCTTTTTCCAAAACAACTTAAGATCATATTTTCAAAAACTTGTTTTGACCACCAAACAAAGGATTTTGAAAAATCTCTAACAAAATATACTAGAGGGTTAAGCTCAATTAAATCCATGTTGAATAATCATGTGCTAATTGACAGCTTGCATCATGATATGAATCATTAGATTATGCTATAAATAGAGTATGCCAATACTTTATGAAGAGCTTAACTGCGTAACGAAACAATCATGTAAATGAAGTTTAAGAAATAACTTAGGGTTGTTGTTGTATCCATCCATCAGAATTGATGAAAGATATGTTAGTAAATAGCTCCAGCTCCGTATTAGTAAGATACTTTTTCCACTTCACTCTCCCTGAAAGGTTGGAACCTGCTCCAGTGCACCCATTCTCTACAAATGTTAAAGTATCCCTGACAGAAACCAATGCATAATTTCTCAGTTGAGATCGTTAGTTTAATCACACAACCGATAAAGAACGTAAGGGTTTAATCGCACAACCGATAAAGAACGTAGGGAGAGAGATCTTACACATGTGCATCGGCGTTATGAGGATCCCATCCAGCGGGAATGATAACATCATACATAACTGTTTTGTAAAATATAACTCTTGCAAAACCTACCCATGGTCTTCCAAGGTACACCTTACCAGTACCATTTATTGTACAGAACTTGAACACAAAACCATTTGGATCAGTTGCCTTCATCCTGCCTTCAGCTGTTATATAACTGTACTTTAATGACGGTGTCGGAACCAAATCTACATTTAGTTGACACAACTGCATCACAAACACGATATTAAAGGTCACTAATAACAGGCTGATCAACAGGAACACCCCCTATCAGTGTATCAATGACTAAAGAGGGGCTGTTGTACTTTTGTCTGAAGAATTCAATGCCCCTGATTGCCACAAACCCTGACAGGGGGTGTTCTTGGTGATCAAAAGGGGCGCATATATCACTTCCCGATTCAAAGTAGCAAATCTAATTTTATTGGGAGGCAAACTCAAATTATCTGCGGCAAACTAAATTTCGTGAAAAAAAACTTTTGCCTAGAAAAACTTTTCTTGGAAAAAAGACGAATGACAACGGAAAGTTAGCTGCTTAGTATATATATATATATATATATATATATATATATAGAGAGAGAGAGAGAGAGAGAGAGAGAGAGAGAGAGAGAGAGTGGGTGTGTGTGTGTGTGAGTCTGAATTAGTGCTCCAAACTGACCTGTGAACCCGAATAGCGAACCAATATAGCATACCCTCATCGTACCCGCGTACCGGGCTACCATCGTACCCCGTACCCGTTCCCGTACCACGTACCGGAACGAACCTTCCAGGTAACATTGGGTTGGCCTCAACCCGACCCGACCCAAGTTGCACCCGTACTAGAAACTCCTCTATCGGGAGTGAGAAAAAGAACGATAAAAAAGTAAAGTCACAGCCTCTCCTCTTTCTCAAAAACCCTAGCTCCTCTTCTTCCTCCAAATGACAACCCCCAACAGCAAGCCAATCTATCTCATTAAGGGTATACGAAGCCCCGAAATATATAACAGAGAAAAATAAATAATATTAAAAAAAATGAAGTGAAAAGACCACCATTTTTATTTTTGTTATAAAGATGACATTTAGGGAGCTTTCAGTTTAACTTCCTTAAGCACAAGGAAATATATACATATTTAGAACTATACAGAGTTTGCTCTGCATAGATAATTCTAATTGCCCAGCTGTTCGGAATAAATCCTATCCTATACTACTCTTAAAGCCTGAATGAGTAAAAAATTCATGGGCTTCTTCTTCTCTAATTCCCCTTGTGTCCTGCCTTATACTCCTTTCAATGCCTTAGATTACTACATTCTTTAATCCTGATCGTTGATTGCCTAGGGCCTTTATGGTCTTCTCATTTTGTCAACTGCCCTTCAAGAAACCACAGTTTCCTCTAGCAATTAGTGTATCTATTGCTCTGCAAGTTTTCTGAATCGTACTCATCAAAAAAAAAAAATAATAATTCTGAATTGTGCTTTATTGACGATCTCAGGTGCCAATGGTAACCATTTCTTTCCCTTTACGCTTTCTCTTCTCTCCTCGTCTGTCTCCACCGAACCTGAACACCACTAATCACGCAAGACATGGAGAACATAGAATGCAACCGCCCGATCTGCCTCTCTTCTCTCGACGGCTCTCTATTCAGCCAACGAACGGATTTCTTCTCTCAGACAAAATCTCCACTGAGATTGTAAGGTATGAGACTCCAATGTCCTGCTGGGGTTTTCCTCCACGATCCCTCTCTGCAATCACAACAAATCCATCTTCTCTCTCTGTTCCTGTATCTTTCTCAAGTAGACATCCTTCCTTTCTTAATTTTGTCTTTAAATCTTTAAATTTTAGGGATTCTGTCCTCTGCATTCTCTAATTTTATGGGGTTATTGATTATCTCTGCATGTTGCTAATTTTAGGGATTTCAAAGTAGACATCCTTCTTCAATTCTGTGTTTAAATTTTGATTTTGTTCTTTGCATGCTACCAATTTTAGGGATTTTCTTTTGTTTCTAATTCTCTCATTTTCCCTGTATGGGATTGTTGATTATCTCTGTGTGGCTGCTAATTTTAGGAATTTCCTTTCTTTATTTATTTCCTTCATGGGATTGTTGATTATATCTGCATGCTCTAATTCTAGGGATTTCCTTTTGTTGATTACCTTGGTAAATTCCTCAAGTACATGACCCAAGTTACCAACCTTGGCCATGATGTGGAAGAGTAAAGGAGGGCATTTGCTAAAATCAGCAACAATGAAAAGTAGCATATCCAATTCTTCTAATCCTCTTTCCTTACAGCTAATGAAAGGATGTTTTGTAGAAGCCCTTATTCTTTACGTAAAGAAGTTGTCAATTGTGATGGTTGGCCTCATGTTTGAATGGGCTAAATCCAAGAATTTAAATGCAACCTCTATTGGAATTTAGGGTCGAATCCCCTGAATTACTGTTCTTAGATATTTTGAAAAGAATAGAATAAAAAATCAATAAAAGTAAAGATAAGAAAATAAGATAAAATAACTCTATCTCACCTGCTACGGATCCAACTCATAATCATCGAGATTGAACTTAATTTCTCTCAAAACTTGAAGGCGTGCAACTGCCATTAAAGATTAGTATCCTGCTGAGAGGGTTAAAAATAAAGGGGGAAAAAACAGTGTAGTGGCTTGTCTAAGGCATTGTTTAGAGAGGGGATCAAAAAATATTCTACCAGTTTTTATTCCTTCGTGCAACTGCATTTCTATGGTCATTTGGACGTGATTCCCCTAAATGATGATAAATTGATCTTAAGCAATACATTACCATCCAAATGAAGCTAGGGTCATTCACAGTTACTCTTGTAGAGCATCATGCATTCCTGTTGTTGTTTGAAACTTTGGATAACTGGTTTCATTAATCTTAATGCATATGCTCATATTTTTTTGGATTCTATAGGGAGATAAGCCAGGGATGAGAAATAGTTGGAGAAAAAAGACCAAGAGCAGTTGAAGTGACAGCTTTCTATATGAGGCAATCCAATTTTCTAAAATAAAATCAAATCCAATTTTCTAAAGTAATATCAAAGTATATTTCTTTGTCTTCTCTGACATCCGCTACTCAAAGAAATGAATGTTGATTGGGTTATGCATCTTGCGATTGTGATTCCTTCATTAAACTGACAAATAAAGTTAAGCTATATATATATATATATATACACACACACACACACACACACACACACACACACATATATATGTGTGTGTGTGTGTGTGTGTGTGTGTGTAGAAAGTGATATCACTTTGAATAATGACATCAATGTTGCCGACATTGCAGTTCCAATGGCGCGTACTAAGGTGACGGCTAGGAAAACTTGTGCAGGGAGGGCTAGAATGACCGCAGTACAATATAGAGCGTGGTTGTCAGGACATGAAGACGTACATTCATACTCTACCTATGTGATAGATGAAGATGAACTACTCCCTTCTCATTCAGAAGAGGAGGTAGAAGAAGAAGAGCAGATCCCTCATCACTCAGAAGATATGGGATAACAAGAACAACCCCCTTCTCATTCAAAAGTGAATGATGGCTTAGAGGACGTAGAAGAAGAACAGACCCCTCTTCATTCAGTAACCCACTCAGAAGATAAGGGAGACCAAGAACAACCCCCTTCTCATTCAAAAGTGAATGATGACACTCAGAAGATAAGGGAGAACAAGAACAACCCCCTTCTCATTCAAAAGTGAATGATGACTTAGAGGACGTAGAAGAAGAACAGACCCCTCTTCATTCAGTAGAGGGGGTGACGGCTGCAAGGAGAAACCAAACAAGTTTATATGTAAATATTGTTGCTTTAAATACAATGTAGGAGTTTTATTTACAAGTTTGAAATTTTATCGAAGAAGTAATATTGGCACTGCTATGATTTCATAATTGCACTGACTCACTTTGTCTTTTGATCTAAAGAACTCTTTGGGAATTGTAATAAATTTGACAATAGATAAAATAATAAAAGAAAAAGTCAGTGTCCAGATATTTATCAACATCAATTTTCTTATGATCTTTTTGCCTATTGTTTATCGTGACTATTTTTTTCTAGAACACATCTTACTGCAGTCATCAACTATGAGTCAAATTTTCAGCCACATTTTCTATATAGGACTGCATCCACTATCCACTGGTAATAATCATCATCATAACGAATAATCCAATGCTGAAATTTGTAGCTCCTTTTTTATTGTTATTGGCAGGCTGGAATTTTATCAGCTTCCCACTATTGTTGTCCACACCAGAATCAATTGCCAAAACAGCACCTGACCCTACTGTGTTATTCTACTGCCATGTTAACTTCTTTGCTGAACTTGAACCAGAATAGCCTTTCTTCTTAATATTTTGATTCTATATCGAGTTGAAATTATTCACCATTGTGAATTTTTTTGGCTAATTTATAGGAACTAACTTGTGATCATCAAATTAGAGGCTCAATCCCCAACCAAGAACTGCATTGAATTTTGCGTACAGGTATGGTGAGATGAAATGTGTCCAGGTAATTCTTGATATTGGTAGGTGCCATCTCTAGCTACAATATAGCAATGACCTAGAAACATTGACATTTTATTTTATTTCTGATTCTGACAATGCATTACGATCGCTATTTAATTGTCATTTATCTCAATACCCCTCTCCATGTCCTTGAATCTTATTCTGTTCCAGGAAACAACATACATTTATGATACATTCTTGAGGGCGTATGTTACAAATCATGAGACATATTGATCGTAACTTCATGAAGTTAAGGACCGGGTGGTGAAGCAACAGATGGCCAAAGCTTTACAGAGAGGACAGGTACTCTAAGAATAAATACAAACAACTTTGCTACAAGCTTTACGGTTTCTGCCCATGCCCAGTTTCTATCCATGAAGCTGTTTATGCTCATGCCCAGTTTCTATCCATGAAGCTTGCGACTACTTCCCTTCATCAGAGGTAGTAAAAAAAAAAAACCGTCCTCATTCCTCAGTAAATTGAAATATAATATAATATGTATCTCTCTCTTTCTCTCACCATTTGATGCTTTGTTACATTTGTAGCATCAAATTTCAGAAAATGGAGACATTTCAATCACAATAGCCCAGCTGCACAACAATCCAATCACACCCAAACGGCAGCTTCTGCAGATAAAACAACAATAATAAGTATATCTTTTGCAGAACAATCATAATCCATCTTGAGATATGGAAAACCAGATAGAGGGTTATCGGTAAAAATGGATTTTCATTTAGTTTTATAAATAAAAATGATATTTAAAAAAAATTAGCAATCTTCTGAAAAAATCTTGGACAATATTGTTATATACTATTGCATCTCAGTCCTCTGTTGTATTAATGGTGCTTGTGATCAGTTCTGTTGTCCTAAGATGATACCCACATATGATTTATTGATGCTTGTGTTTCTCTGTTTATTGGTGTTCTCTAATATGGATCAATTGCCTTTGAAGGTCACAGAGTGTTGGATGACATAGTGGAGTAAAAGTCACAGCAGAAGATGCGAAAACATTTCGAGCAGATGCAGTCATTTTTATTCACCTTGGAGTTCTGAAAACCAAGTGATCCATAAACTTTACTTCCTGAATGGAAGCAATAGTAAACCTTGCAATTAGAATCTAGGACAAGATTATTTTCGACATTAAAACGATTGCAATTGACACGCTCCAGTCATGGAAGGAGGCTCCATTCCAAGAAATCAAGACAGTTAACTTCACTTTAGCCCAAATCTCTTTCATTTCTTTCTGTTTTCCATATCCCAAATTTCATTAATTGCTAACATTTTATCTTAGTTTTTCCATAATTAATGTAACAACATTTCCGGAATTGTAAATAGATAATAGAGGAGATGGTCAATCATTGCTTTTAATTATCCAGAAATTACTGTTCTCTTTCTTTTGTTAATGCAGTATACCTTGAATGTGGCCCTACTTTCCATATTTGGATGCTGTACAGAGAAGAAATCAAGCAGTGTTATTATATTCTAATGAAGAACTATAAATCCAGGCCCATCAACCTGCCAGGGATTCTCTTCCACAAGACAATGGAGGCAAGAAAGCAGCTGGTCCTGATACTGACCAAGATCCTGTCCAGAGTCATCGTCGCGGCAAGGGACACCACTCCAAGCGTACTCACTTGGATTGTTGACTGCCTCGGAGAGAATCCAGGCATTTTACAAGCTGTCTGGTCCTTTAAGTCGCTTTCGTATTGGGTCCCTATTAATTTGCAATTTCAGTTTCCCTCCACATCTGATCATTCTCTATTGACTTAAAGAAAATCAAGATGTCTTTAGTCTCTGTTCTCTGTTATGTCATCTATTATTACTGAATCCTATATTACTAATTAATAAGTTTTCCTCTTCATTTGTTTGAAGCAATGATAGTTCTCACAAAACGGACTTTTTTGTTGCTGCAGGTGCATTTTTTACTAGTAAACCAAATAAGAGAAACCCAGATGAAAATTTATTATCAAATTTTCATGAATGCTCCCTTTCTTTCATGGTAGTTTATCCCACTTTTGATTGATCTGAACTGCACACTTAATCCTTGGGTAGGCTCTCGTATGGCCTTGACATCTTGCTAATTATTCCATCCTAATAAGAAATAAATGTTATTTTAAATTAGGGTTCCATTTTTTTGGTTTGGTTTTTGGGTCATATGGTATCCAAAGCAATCCAAGGTAGACCCACTATGCTCTATTGGGAGCGTCCTTGCATTAACCATTTGATTTCAGCATCCAAATCCTTCACCAAATATATTAAATTTTCTGTTCACTGAGAGGCTGACAAAATGAAAGGCTTAGATTTCATCACTAGGGTGATAAAAATGAATGGTCTAAATCATATTAATGTAACGTGGGCGGGGCCAAATTATGCTTCTCAGTTTCTCCTCATATTAAGGCTTCTCATGGAATATGAATTAGGGCATTTTCCAACGGGTAATAATATCACCACTACCATATTTTGATGATCGCCACACCTCACTTTATTAAAAAGTACGGTATGGCCCACACCATAGGATGATCCAAACCGTCTGTTATATGGACCACAGCCTAAATAAGTTGTGCCCCAAAAATTATTTCCATAAGTTGATCCTAACCCTCCGATCTATAGAGGGACTAAATATTAGAGGGTTGATCCTAACCCTCTATAGATCGGAGGGTTAGGATCAACCTATGGAAATGATTTTTGGGGCACAACTTATTTAGGCTATGGCCCATCTACTGGACGGTTTGGATTATCCTATGGTGCGGGCCTTACCGTATTTTTTAATAAAGTGAGGAGTGCGATCATCAAAATACGGTAGTAGTGATATTATTTTCCTTTCCAACCAATCCTCATTCTTCCACCATAAAAGTCAGGAAGACCAAAATCCTAACCCTAGTTATGGTTTTTCTAATTGAAATCAGTACTTTTTTATGGGTGCTTGGGATTACATAATTGGATTCACTTGTTTTGACAACTGATGCAAGAACATGGTGAGGTCGGTTGGATTGGAACTGCATAACCGGTTTAGTTCATCCACTCTCTATCCACTCTTTTTCTACGACACTTCTGCTTAGGGTTCCTAAGATTTTGGTAAAGTTTTTTTTTGTTCGACACTTTTGCTCAGGGTTCCTAAGATTTTGGTAATATTGCTAGTCATTTGATATTTCCATCACATCATTCAAAAAGATTTAGATATTTCCACCCAGGCCCTTGTCTTTGGAACCGTCCAATTCCTCAATTTATTTAGAATTTTAAATCAGCTAAAGTTTATGAATAAAGGTAGAAGGTATCAAAATAAGGGGCGTTGATAAAAATTGAGAGGCATGAGTAGTTATATGGAATCTGGTGTATCAAAATGCATAATGCGGGTCATAATGCGGCAAAAGCAAATGCTAGTTGATTTGGCACGACATAGTTGAGTACTTAGTTGACGCAGTTGAGTTTTCTGGTGAGTCATAACTCGGGAAAATCAAAGGATTTTTTATTGGCGTTGTAGGAAAAAATGCCAGACTTGGACAAGAACACGGGCAAGATAAAAGAGAGTCAACTCGGGGTATCCATTATAATGTGGAGGAGTTTTGAAATTGAGAAGCAAACTATTAAGGAAGTGAGAATTCAGAATAGTATTAGGATAAGGATTACCTTTGAAAATTAAAAATGGAAACTAATACCCGCACTCCCTTGTTTTGACATGGCATTCCTTTATCAAGCAGTATTCTTATTGGCTGTTAATATGTGTTGTAAATTGGAACTGCCTTTAATAGCAAGTTAGGAAATAGGAGATTTTATATGGTGAGGGCCAGTAAAGTCCAGTATTATTCAAAATGTACAGCAGGATCTACTTCAGGATGATCTAAACCATTCATTTGTTGGGCCACAATGTCAATAGGCTATACCTCATAGATCATCTCCATTGGATGACCCTAACCCTCCCATCTATAAATGTTTCTATAATGTACAGTCTTTCTATAGACCGAAGGATTCGGGTAATCCATTGGAGATGATCTATGAGCTGCAGCATATTTATATTGGGGCCCAACAAATGAACGGTTTAGATCATCCTATGAAGTGGGACTCACTGTACATTTGAAGAAATACAGGATTTCACGTGCACACAGCATATAAATACTCTAGAAAATAGACCCGACGGATAGTCGTTGTCATGATCAATGGTAAAAATAGTTTTTTGGGTCCAAGATGGGATTTATCATTGTTGATAATTTGCATTCAAGGCCAATCCAACGGTTAGGATTACTTGATGAATTCAAGCAACAGACATCTTCACTGTAGAGAAGGCGGGACCTGTCACTAGGGTAGCCTGTATTTATTATTTATTATATATGTTACACCCAATTTCAAGGAAAAAAAGTTAAATTAAGTCATAACCTTCTCATCTAATTGATTTTGCTATCAGATTACAGATTTCGATGATCAAGGTTAATGGATTACACCAATCTCCATTTGATTTAAACCAAAAGCGGATTAAACATTTTTCAAATAATTTAGAAGTACATACACAGAGGATTTATGTATAATCTATTAGAAAGTATAGGTATGAGATTTTATAGGGCCATATTAATCTCCCGTTAGGATCTCCCTCTACATATCGGATGGTTAGGATCATAGAGATGATTCCCTAGGTACAACGTATATATGTTGTGGCCAACAAATGAAGAAATGAATGGTTTGGTTTGGATCATACTATGAAGTGAGCCTTGTACTTTTTGAAAAATACCAGACTTCATGCCTATACACTACATAAAAAACATTGTTATTGGGTTCAAAGGATATTACAAATCCAAGAAAGGTCTCAGAAGACACTTAATAAGGAAAAGGCAAGTTGAGTTTGTGTAATTAACAAAACATTGTAGTGCCGATATCATTAGCCATTCTATTATCTTTTGAAAGGTTATAAATAGCATTAGATTCATTCAATTGCTAGTCAGCTTCTTTCCTTTCTTCTCCCTTCATCTCTCAATCCTCCTTTAATTTCTTTATCTCTTTCTTATTCTTGTTCTTTTTTTGTGGATTATGCAGAAACAGGGGAGTGACAGAGATTGGTAGAAAATAGATTCAAATTTGATTAATCTAAAAAACCCAGAACAATCCAAAGACTTTTGAAGAAGGTAAGCTTATTTTGATGCAAAAATAATCGATTCTATTTGATGGGTTTCTATCTTTGAAGTGACAAAAACTGAATCATTTAGGCTGAAACAGGGAAAACCCAGAAAAACTCAGAAACAGAATAAAAAATTATTTCAATTTCAGATGATACCTCGCCACGAAGCATTTTAGAAATACCAATTTTGGGTGTTGATAACAGTAGTAGTAACAGAAGCAATTTTTTTGGGGATAAATCATTGGTTGTCAACGAATCTTTGAATTTGGAGCCTTGTGGTTTGCAATGGAAGAATCTGATTAGTGTTTTTAAGAAGAAATCTATGAGAACGAGAAGGAATTTAAACAGAAAATTGGAAGGAAGTGAGTTTGGTGAGGCCGTCGTGGAGGAGTTTTGATTATGAGGAGCTTGCTGTTGCTACTGATAATTTCAGCCCTGGTAAGTGAAATTGTGTAGCTTTCTCTGCTTCTCTGTTCTTTGTTCTTTCCATTGTTTTCCCTTCTTTCCGAAAAAAAAATAAAAAATCAAACAGTTTAGGGGGTGGAGGTACAAAAACTGGTGGGATGGTTAGGGCTCTTCTTTTAGAGTGAAGTTATCATAATGCCCTTAAATTATTGGAAATTATCTAAACCTTCCAACTCAAATGCTAATCATAAGGAGAGATGGATTAAGGACACAAAAGTAAGCTAAATTAGTAAAGACTAAAGAGGCAGACTTAGATTAATAATAGCTAATAAACTTTATGATTTATGTGGCCATCATTGTGCACGCTTAGTTCAAACTTAGTTGTATGATCGAGCGATCACATATAGTGGTTTCTAATATGGATGTGCCGGGATACAAAAATCACATTAATTGGATGGTTAGGATTTTGTACTCGGCGAGTTTGTTGTATTACTGTAACATAAAGGGTGCAACTTCTGCAGGGCTCAGACTCAATGGATTTAACCTTATTTTGGCTAGGGTTGGATTTGCATTTTCCCAGATTGTGTTGTGTTAGGGTTGGGAAAAGCCAACCCAATTTAATTTCGGGTCGGGCTAGGGTTGGGGCCTTAACCAACCCTACTTGCCCAAACCCGTCTCCTTATGCCCTGTTCCGATTGTGGATCCAATACCAAATATTGGACTCAAATTTCCAATAATTGGCTTTGGACTCACAATCGGTCATCATAATCTTAAATGAACGGGGCCTTGATTTGGAATATCACGTTAGACGGGTTAGGGTAAGGTTGAGAGATTTAAAGGCGGCTTTGACCCTCCTCGACCTAAGGCTAAGTTTAGGTTGTTTTAGGGTTGAACACTTTGAACCCGATCCAATTTATGGCTCTTTGTTCCTCAAACTTTTTTGAGGTCATTTCGGAAGAAGATTAAAGTAGATGGGCCATGACCTTCAAATAGGCATTTAGAAAGGAAAAACGAGACCAATACTGACCTATATTCGTTAATTGGATTGTTAGGATTGTCTAATCAATATGTTTTGGCAGTGATAAATTCAACCTCTCTGAGGATGAATTCACCCCGTATTTTTCAAAATGGACTGTACAGTGGTACAGCCCACAACATAGGATGATCCAAACTGACAATTTCATGGGCCACAATGTAAATAGTTGTGCCCCAAATATCATTTCCATAGGATGATTCTAACCCTCTGATCTAAAGAGGGAATCACATTATGGAAACTTCTATAGATCGGTTAGTTGGGATCATCCGATGGAAATGATTTTTGGGGCACAGCCTGTTTATGTTGCGGCCCATCAAATGGGCGGTTTAGATCATCCTATGGTGTGGGCTGTACAGTTCATTTTGAAAAATATGGGGTGAATTCATCCAAGAAGGGGGTGACTTTATGACTGCCCTTTTAATATTACGGTTAACATCAACGGCTTTACATTCCTCGGGTTTTTCGTTATTTCAATGAAGCTCTGGGGTAATTTTGGAGAAGATAATATTAATGTAGTGGGCCGACAATTGTGGACCCCTCTAGAAAATCGTGTTCACCTATCAAAGTAAGCGGCTCAAACGCCGTGAATCGCGAACTGCAAGAAGTTAGTTGGAAGATGGCATTTTGCAGTTACTTTGTACACATTGTTCGAACACCATGGATCTTGTGATCAATGGTGGTCAGAGTAGGGGTGCAATTCGGGTCGGGTTCAACCCGAAAAAAAAAAAAAAGAAGTTGGGTCGGGGTCGGGGTCGGGTTCAGATTGAGGGTTTTGGCAACCCAATCTGAGTTCAGCCGACATTTTTTATGATTTTTTTTTTCTAAGCTTAAATATTCGGGTTCGGTTGAACTCAGGTTGGGTTGAACTCTGGTCGGGTCGGGTTCGGGTTCGGGTTGGAAAAAAGGGTTCCTTGGGTTGGGTTGAACCTTGTCGGGTAGGAAATTAGGTCGGGTCGGGTTCAGGTTGGAAAAAAGGATTCTTGGGCTCGGGCCGGGTCGGGAGACGCAACTCGACCCGTGTTACACCCTTAGGTCAGAGAAACAGAATTTTCTTGTGTCCTTTTCGACAGGAACCTTATAGTTTGGAGGATTTTATGAGAACTACGTGAAATTCTGAAATTTTTCTTCATGCATTCCCATTGGTGGATGTGGTGGGACCCATCTCTTGGGTTTAGATGTACTCTTATGGAGTACTTGAAGATTGAGGAAAAACCTTACCCATCGTGGGCAGTGGTGTTTTGTATTTAATAATATAGTAAGCCCAATACGGTGATTACAAATGGAATTTACAGATTAATTACCACAGATAATTAAGTATAACATACTTATCCTTTCCAACTATTATTGGTTAAGGATGGGTGATGTGTATACGAATAACTCTCACAGGAGTGGTGAATCCGGAGAATCCTCACAAGAGTGGTATCTTATCATCTCTTATCATCCCCCGCGAGGTTATCGGGACCTCTAGAAGCGGGCACGAGAAGCTTGGAACGTAGCCAATGAAAACGTTGATTTGGCAGTCCCTTAGTGAATATGTCGGCCAATTGGTGCTCTGTAGGAGTATAACGAACAATGAGAGAGCCATTAGTAACACGATCCCGTACGAAATGATAGTCAATGTCGATGTGCTTTGTCCGAGTGTGAAGTATTGGATTGACAGTGAGATGCGTGGCATTGATATTATCACAAAGAAGTAAGGAAGGTGACAAAGGTGGCACTCCAAGATCACGTAGGAGATATTTCAACCAAGTTATTTCAGCAGAACAAACTGCAAGAGCACGGTATTCAGCCTCTGTACTTGAGCGAGAAACCATTGGTTGTTTCTTGGAGCACCAAGATACCAGATGCGGACCAAGAAATATACAACAATCAGTCGTGGATCGGCGATCATCTGGATTACCTGCCCAATCGGCATCAGAGTATGCTCGTATACGAAGATCGGAAGAACGAGGAAGGCATATCCCATAGCCAAGTGTTCCTTTTAAGTAACGAAGAATTTGCTTAACTGCTATCATGTGAGTGGTGGTAGGTGCTTGCATAAATTGAAAGGCTTGATTTACAGCATAGGTAATATCAGGCCTTGTAAGAGTTAGATATTGTAGTGCCCCAACAATACTACGATAAAGTGTAACTTCAGAAATAGAAGTACCATCATGAGCTGAAAGCTTGGAACCAGAAGAGACAGGTGTGGAGATAGGCTTTGAACCAAGCATGGATGCACGATTAAGAAGATCAAGTGTGTACTTGGTCTGAGTCATGATTAGTTGAGATGGAGAACGTTGAACCTCAACTCCAAGGAAGAAATGCAAAGGACCGAGATCCTTCATATCAAAGTGATGATGAAGGCATCTGAGAAAGGTTGATAAAAGAGCAGAGGACGAGTCGGTGACGATGATGTCATCCACATAGAGGAGAAGGATAATAATTCCATGAGATGAGTGATGCACAAACATAGAGCAATCAGCTTTACTTTGGGTAAATCCTTGTCCAAACAGTGCTATGGTAATGGTAAAGCGGTGAAACCAGGCTCGTGGGGCCTGTTTGAGGCCATATAAGGCTCGTTGAAGTCGACAGACATGATTAGGTCGAGATGGGTCGGTGAATCCAGGTGGTTGTTTCATATATACAACTTCATTAAGATATCCATGTAGGAACACATTTTTGACGTCCAATTGACGAATAGACCAACCGTGATTGACAGCCAATGCAAGGACGGTGCGGATAGTAGTGGGCTTGACGACGGGGCTAAAAGTTTCACCGTAGTCGACGCCAGCTTGCTGATTGAACCCTTTTGCAACAAGCCTGGCTTTATGGCATTCAATGGACCCATCAGACCTACGCTTGAGACGAAAAACCCATTTGCATCCGACCACAATGTAGGATGGACGATTCGGTACAAGTGCCCATGTATTGTTCTTGCAGAGTGCATTGTATTCATCTATCATTGCAGCACGCCATTGGGGTAATTTGACAGCTTGAGTATAACAAGTTGGTTCTAAGGTAGCAGCGAGAGCCATGTAACATGAAGGAATGGGATGACGAGTTGCCATTAAAACCTTAGGACACCTGGTTCCATCTTGAAGCCTAGTCATCATATGGTGTCGTCTTAGTGGAGTCGAAGGGGGTAGGGGAGTGGAGGGTATTGGGTCTAATGTGGTCGAGATAGTGGGCTCCATTGGAGTGTCGGGTTGTTGTGGATCTGGTTCAGAACTAATTTCAGGTTGAGTAGCCATAGGTAGAGAATCTGATTCTTGAGTAGCTACTTCTGGAGAAGTGTTTGAAGTGTTCGGTTGAGAAGAATTAGGGACATGAATTGATATGGAAGGTGATGATGAGGGTACATGACGCTCAAGATATATCCATTGTTGGATATCAGTAGATGAGGTCGGCATCACAGGGCCAGATTGCATTCCTGCAAAGGGAAATAAAGTCTCATCAAAAACTACGTGACGAGAAACATATGTTCGACCAGTGGATGGATCCAAGCATTTGTAGCCCTTGTGGTGTTCAGTATAGCCAATGAATACACATGGCTTAGTTCTAGTCTCATGTTTATTGTCATTGAATGGCTGTAAATATGGAAAGCATCTACTACCAAAAACCTTCAAAAGTGAATAGTTAGGAGGCTTTCCATACATGATTTCATATGGGTTCTTTCCCAAGATAGGAGAAGGTAGGCGATTTATCAAATACACACTTGTTTGAAAGGCATCCAACCAAAAGGATTTCTTCATCCCAGCCTGATCCAACAGGGCTATTCCCATTTCAGTGATATGTCTATGTTTGTGTTCTGCAACACCATTTTGTTCTGGTGTTGCAGGGCATGAAAAACGTTGATAAATACCACAGTGATCTAAGTAAGCAGAGAAGGACCCAGTAAATTCACCACCATGGTCTGCTTGAAATGCTTTAATAGTTCTTCCAAAAGAGTTTTCAACCAAACGTTTAAAAAGAGACAAAAGCATCCAAAGCATCATTTTTCTTAGTAAGAGTCATGATCCAACTAAACCTTGAATAATCATCAACAATTAAGAAATAATAGCGATGTCCATGACGTGATAAAGTAGGGGATGGACCCCACAAATCAGAGTGCAACAAATCTAATGGTGCATTAGAAAAGGATTCAGAAGCACTAAATGAAAGCCGTCTACTCTTCCCAGGTTGACAACTAGGGCAAATATTTATTTGCTTCCCAGAAATATAAATGCTACCATTTTTTATGAGAGATCCCATGACACCATTATTCGGATGACCAAGTCTCATGTGCCAAACCTCACGTGATGCTGTTGGTGTAGTTACTCCCGTAGCCAATCCTGAAATCTGTCCTCGATCTTCGTGCAGTGGTACGATCGGATATAGCCCATTTATACTTGTTCCTTCGAGCAAGATTCTCCCGGTCTTCCGGTCCTTCACATAGAGTCAATTTCCATAAAAGATGAAGAAGCAATCATTATCTTGAGTATATTGTCCAACTGATAATAATTTTTTGCAAAGTTGAGGGACATGTAGAACATTTTTAAGATGAAGATGACCAGACTTAGTGTTGAGAAAGAGATTACCAGTTTCATTGATTGGGAGATTCATACCATTACCAACAAGTACTTGATCATTCCCATTAAACTTCATGCAATTGGTGAGGCCAGAGTTCTCCATTGTCATGTGATTTGAAGCTCCTGTATCAGGATACCAACTTTCATCAAGAGGCGAGTTCATGTGGAGACCAGCAAATGAGTGTGCCATATCATCTGGTTGGTAACGTTTCCAACAGGTTGTTGCTTCATGCCCTTGTTGGCCACAGATTTGGCAAGGGATATTGTTGGCCACAGATTTGGCAAGTGGAATTTTTGTCGGTTATAACCATTAGTATTGGAACGACCAAAATTTTGGTTGCCTCTTTTTGGATTAAATTTGCCACGACGTCTTGCAGAGAGAAAGGCAGTGCGCTCAATATGTTGGTTGGCATGATATTCTTCAAGACGGCATTCTTGAGCATATAGCGTTTCAATTAATTTCAAAAAAGAGGGTAAACCATCTGACCTGGTGAATAGAGAAGTGGAAAATGATTCATAGTCGGCCGGAAGACCGCGAAGAGTGCAAGATACAAGTTCTTTTTGAGGCATTGGACTTTGTACTGCAGCTAGTTGATCTGCGATTCCTTTGATTTGGTTTACGTATTCCGCAATGGAGCTACTCCCCTTTTTTATATTTCGGAGCTTTGTTCACAGTTGATCAATGTGAACTTCGGATTGAGACGCATACATCTGTGCGAGAGAATTCCAAACTTCTTGTGAAGTGAGATCACCCACTTGAGCCAGCATTGGCTCTGTCATTGTTGCAAAAAGCCAACTTATAAGAAGCTGATCTGTGAGTACCCAATCATCATAATATGGATTATCGACCGTGGTAACGGTGGATGTTTTCTCATCCGTAACTTCTAGAAATGGCGGAGGTGCCGGATAAGAACCATCTACATATTTGTAGAGCTTCTGTGATTTGAGTATGGGTATCATCTGATGGTGCCATAATAGGTAATTTTCTGAAATGAGTTTGATGGAAACAAGGTGGGAAAGAAGTTGGAAATTAGGAAGAGAGTAGCTGGATTTAGAACTGGAGGAGGTGGTGTCAATCGATTTTGACATGGTGAAGAAGAAAGAGGACTTTGGAGAGAGATTTGGCAAATGAACTAGAGGAGGTTTGACCAAAAGGAGGAAGGATTGAGTCTACTGGAGCAGAAATGAGGAAGGATTGAGGCTATCGGGGCAAATCCCGTAGGCTTTGATACCATGAAGATTGAGGAAAAACCTTACCCATCGTGGGCAGTGGTGTTTTGTATTTAATAATAGAGTAAACCCAATAGGGTGATTACAAATGGAATTTACAGATTAATTACAACAGATAATTAAATATTACATACTTATCCTTTCCAACTATTGTTCGTTAAGGATGGGTGATGTGTATACGGAATTACGGATAACCCTCACAGGAGTGGTGAATCTGGAGAATCCTCACAAGAGTGGTATATATCTTATCATTTCTTATCAGTACTAAACCTTTTATTCATAATTAGGGATTTGCTAGGCCATTTCATGACTGACTTTTGCATGAGAGAACAGCTACCTCAGCTGAATTAAATGAATATGACAAAATCTCCTGAAAAGAGAGCCCCTGTGGCTATTCTCTCATCCAAAAGTTAGCCGCGAAATGGCTTTTCCGCAGAATTGCCTAGCAAATACCTCATAATTATTTAAGGTTAATGATATATGCACCCTTTTTATGATAATATTTTTCACTTTTTTAATTACTCTTCTGAATGGGTGTTATTTGCTTTTTGACCATTGTGAGAGCATTTAGCTGCTTATTAAAAAAAGTTAAAAATTTAAAGAAGAATGCTATTTGGCGCATGCATCATTTCCTCATTTAAAACGAAAACCCAAAAGGTAATCTATCTATATCTAATAGAATAAAGAGAAAGGGAGGTTTACTGTTCACCGCATACGTGGCAGCCCTCCCCTTCCTCCACAATCCGACTTGGCAGCCACCTCAGCATTCCACAGACCAATAAAGAGGAAGGGAGGTTTACTGTTCACTGCATACGTGGCAGCCCTCCCCGTCCTCCACAATCCGACTTGGCAGCCACCTCAGCATTCCACAGACCCTGATTTTTTTGCTATTATTTCTATCCGACCTGATTTTCCTCCATATCCTTAAAAAAAGGGAACGCTCTCTCTTCTGAAATCTCTTCAATATTGATTCAATCCCATTCGTTTAAAAGAAAGCGATTAATTCTATCCTACCTGATTTTCCTCCATATCCTTGAAAAAGGGAACGGTTACAATCTCTTCTTAAATCTCTTCAGATGATGAACTTCTAACCGTTTTGCTGATGTGGACAGACCCACCTTCCGCCAACGTGGCAACCAATCCTACGTGTCACCCTAATACTAAAGATCTCTCGATATGCTAGGTTGGACGGAGAGTTAGTATACGAAAGGCATCGCGGAAAACTCTGCAAACAATTGCAACCCTTTGCTTCCCGCACTAACAAGGCGTCTCTTCCCACGTGCAGGAAAATGGCCATTTGCCATCCATAAAAAGCCCAATTTCCCAATCGATTCATTATCAATTATTTTTTTTATTAAAGGTAACGTTACTCATGTAAATGTAATTATCCCTTTAATTTATCTTTAAAAATTGGCCATAGTTTAGGGGGTGTAAAAGTAATTATCCCTTTAATTTATCTTTAAAAATTCTCGATTTTGTGTGGCAGATGATGTGGAAAATGTGGTTTCACCCTAAAAAGTTGGAGAGTGGACATGTTTCACACTAGAAGTTGAGAGGGGAGAGAGGGGAAGATCGTGAAATAGCACCCAATTCTCTCTGAAGCGAGAAACTTTTGCTCCATAAAATAATGTCTAAAAATTAGGATGAATTCTTAGATGAGTTGTTGAAATTCCTAAAGAACAGAATTCTCATTTTCTAAGCTAAAACAATTGAAAATCGATCTAAAAGAATGTTAAAGAACGCACCCTTAGTCTCCTCAATTGTATTAGTTAACTGTGTTTTCCAATTAGATTCAAATGTGTGACAACGGAATCTTATCGACATGGATTTAAATAGGGGTGAAGCTCAGTTCAATATTTGGGAATTTGGGTTGACCTTTTATCATAAAGTCGGGTCAAGTTTGGGTTAATTCTAATTCATTTTTTTCAAACAAAACCTCAAACCGACCGATGCAAATTGCACCACTAGATTTTAATAATACTCCAAGTTTCACTACTCCGGTCAGAGCATAGCGCTTTGCCTAGCAGCACTGATGCTTGCATTCAGGGACAGAGCCAAGGGGGTTCCTGCCCCCCCCCCCCCCTGATAATTGGGAAAATTCCCGCAAGTTATAGGTTTTTTTTAGCCCTTTTTTTTTTGGGTAAATCCCAGGATTTTTATCCGTGAAGTGAGTTTTATTAAGTGTTTTTTCCGTAAGCACCTATAGTATAGCATATTTTTCTTAACCCTCTCTTTAGTAACAACCAAATATTTGAGGGCCAAAAGCAAAACTAATTGAGGTTTTATATTGTGTGCGACGGTATGTGTTTTTCAAAAAGGACTGAACCCGATTGGGATGATCCAAATCGTTCATTTGTTTGGCCACAATGTAAATAGTTTGTGCCCCATAAATCATTTTCATAGGATGATCCTAACCCTCCGATCTAAAAGGGACAACCTCTACAGATCAGAGGGTTAGGATCATCATATGGAAATGAGTTTTGGGGCACAACCTATCTATGGTTGGGCCCAACAAATGAACGGTTTTGGATCATTCCATGAAGTGGGATGTACAGTCCTTTTTGTTAAATGGTGGACCATACATCCCAACACAAAACTCATAACTGAGATAGGTAATTAATGAAATTTTATATGTTGTCTTCAAGTGAAGTCCAATGTTTTTCAAAAACTATTGTGTGGCACTGTGGCCCACTTCATAGGATGATTTAAGTAATTTATTTGTTAGGCCACAATGTAATAGGCTGCACTCCTTGAATCTTCTCCATAGGATGATACTAACCCTCTGATCTACAATGTGATTGCCCGTTAGGATCATCTTATGCAGATTATTTATGCGTTGCAGCCCATTTTAGTTGTGGCCCAACAAATGAATGATTTGGATCATCCTATGAAGTGGACTCATAGTACTTTTTGAAAAATATTGGACTACATGTGCAGGCAACATATAAAATTTGGAGAATTATTTGGATTTTCATAGCAGAAAGAGATCTTTTTTTTTTTTCTTGGGCTATGCTATGCATGAGTGTAAATTAGTAGGCTCTGTCCATCATAACATGAGGTGTAAATATTGGGCCCTGTTATATCAAAATATGAGGTTTAAATTGTGGGCTCCACCTTATGCATGGGATAGGGGGAGATGGTGGGCCCACCTATAAAAATTTGAAGTCTAAAATGGCGGGCCCCAACATGCTATAACACCATTCTTTGCCGCCCGTGGAGCAAATTCCTGGCTCCATCCCTCTTGTATTGCTCCCAATGTGACAAGATCACCGATTGGATTGTATTGTGAAGGAAACCCAAAGATCTCTAATTTTTTTTCCTCAATGTTTTGACTCTTTTTAAAGTGGCACTATGACACTGGGTTGAAATTAGAAAATAACAATAAGAATACAATGGTGAACATCTTTAGTTGAACTTCTCTTTCATTCGGGTGTATCCCTATTGTCTCTTCTTCTTAGGGGTGCAACTCGGGTTGATTTTTGGGAATTCGGCTTGAGCTTTTATGTATACAATTGGGCCGGGTTCAAGTTGATTCCAATAATTTTTTAGCAAATCTCAACCCGAACACCCAAGTAGCACCCCTATTCATTCTCTCTCTCATAAGCTAATGAGTCAGGAACCGGACTAGCGTAGATAGTCATTGGTGGGCAAAATCTCAAGAAAAGCGTACCAATTTATTCTCATCTACCTCCAAAAAAAAATCCTAGGGCTTAGCATGGATTGGATTTCCCGACTGAAGGTGTGGGTTAAAAATGCCACTGCCCCATTCTGCTATTACATTGCAATGGCTTCAAACTTTGGGTCTTCTTAAGAGCCATCACGGATTGGCCTTTCTTTGAGTGTAGGAAATGAAAGACTGGTTGATTCTTGTTTTAGAACAAAAAAAACTCTTCATTATTCTATTTTAAGTGTTTTTTTTTTCATTTTGTAGATTTATCCTGAAAGACTTAAAATATATACTTTAGATCTCCTTGGTGATAACTTTGTTTTGAAATTACAGTGGTAGGCTTTTAATCATTGAAAGCCTCAGAACTTCGGATCCAACATAGCAATTAGACATCCCTTTGCAGGAATGTTTCGTATCTAATGTGGACCCTTTGGCATTTATCAGTTTGCAAGCCATCAATTTAACGGTTAGCATCATTTGTTAGGGAGACTTAAGGCCGTGGTCCACTACAGTAGGGTCCAATTTCCTATTGTGGGCCCTATGCATGTCATGTGAACATGATCAGGGCAGTCGATCCAGTCCCCACCTTTATCAGGGATTATCCTAACCTCTTGATATGTAGGGTTTCTACAAAGCAGTTTTCAGGGTATAAAATTATAAAAAAATGTAGCTGTTAGGTTCATTCCTAGTAGTCAATCTGCGGCCTCGCGTGGGTCCTATCTAAGTGATCAGGTCCATCTGCCATCTTTTTGCATTCTATCATCAAAATGTTCTACAAGATCAACGGTCGGGATTGCACATTTATGTCACCATCGACATTGGGTCCCACTGGATTGACACGGTGGAACATTCAGACCACACAGCCATCGAGTTGGATTCATGTTCGATCATTTCCATTGATCTGGTCCCATTGCCATATAGATTGGATGATCTGATCAAGGTATTGATCAATGGCTCATAATCAACCACCAGATCGACGGACCAATTAATATAAAACTTTTCCATTATATGTGGGGCCCTTACATATTTAATGTTAGTTGAGCAGGAGATTTCTTGATGATATGTTGTAGGAGATTTTGCTAATCATCGAAACTTTAGGAGATTTCTTCTTAATAAACAATATTAAAAGATGGATTTTAATACAAATAAAAAATTTCAACCAATAATGTCTTATTTCTATAATTAAAAAATGAAAATTGGTGTCTAAAAAATTACAACATTTATGATATTGTTTAATAGGAAGATTATAGGAACATTTATTATCTCGGTTGTATTAATGCTTTTTTCTTCCGAAACCGTAAAAAACCATAATTTAATTAGGAGATGATATCAGCACAACCATTCTTTGATAATTGCACAAATGCAGCTTGTCTGTTTCTTTTTAATTGCTTTGTAAGATCTTGTTGGGAATTGTAATAACCCCTTGACAAGATTTATTTTAATTAATTTAAGAGAGAGAGAGAGAGAACAGAGAAGAACTTTTTTTTTCTCCTATGCTCCTTGGCCCACCCATAAACTCTATAGAATTGATTTGGAAAATTAGAAGAGAGAGATCAAAGAACATTCAACGAAGAATTATTGATTCTTTGTCTTCTTTTCTTTTTATTTTTAAATTTTATTTTGTCTTATGCTCCTTGGCCGGCCATAATAGAATTGATTTGAAAAATTGGAAGGGAGATTAAAGTACGTTTGAAGAAGAATTATTGATTCTTTATACATTTGTGTCTTGTCCTTCGCCGGCCATAAACTGTATAGAATTGATTTGGAAAGTTGAAAGAGAGATCAATGAATATCCAAAGAAGAATTGTTGATTCTTTATATATTTTTTTGTCTTGATACTCCTTGGCTGGCCATATACAATATAAAATTGATTTCGAAAATTGGAAGCTAGAGATCAAAGAACATCCGAAGAAGAATTATTGATTTTTTGTCTCTCTTTTTTTTTGTCTTATGCTCTTTGGCCCGCCATAAACTGTAGAGAATTGACTTGGAAAATTCTAACAGAGATCAAACAGCATCTGAGAAGCACTATTTTCTACAATCAAACTTTCTTTTCTTGTTGTAGAGCCAAAATCGATTTGGGTTTGCTAGCATCAAAACAATTTGGGTTTTGCTAGCATCAAAACAAGAAGGAAAAGGTGAATGATTGAACCCATAGGAACCATTGGGCTTATAGTTTGAACCGTTTGATAGTTTTCCATGTGATTATAAATGCACTTTGTGAGTTCAAAACTGTTTTTTGGCACCTTGGACTAGTCCAAAGAAATGCCTTCATTGGAGACCCCTATACTAAAGGCACTTATCGCTTGAACACAAGACTTTATTCTATACCTTCTGATCGGTATGAGTTGCCTGCTTTCCCTAAATAAATCAATCCATCCCCTCTTGTTTAGCTTACCGGATTAGCTCAAAATTAAACATAAATTTGAGCCCAACAATCAGTTTTGGAATGACAGCCAGTTCTCAAAATCCAAAACAAACAGGGCCTAAATGTGCAAGTAAGAATATATTTTGGTTGCATTGAAAGAGATTTCATGCCATGTTTGGAATACAAGAAAAATATTTCCAATGGAAAAAAATATTTGCACGATTGTTTCTCTTTCGATGATTTAGAAAGAAATGATACGCTTATGGTTAATTTTTGAGGATATCATCATAGAAGTGAAGGTCCCTCTAAATAAAAATTGAGTAGGTTGGTTCAAGGAGAAATTACATGGTGGCCGACAATGAAGTCCCGTCAAGATGGTACGTGAGACGTACCACCCTTGATATTTGATCCAACAGCAGCCTCTTAAAATCACTTAAAAGGTGTGCTGTTGTTGGATCAAATATCAAGGGTGGTACGGTTTTGACGGTACTTCATTGCAGGCACCCTATAAAAAACTGTTATTTAAGTTATCTTTTTTTTTTCTTTTCATGTGTAAAAGTGGTAGGAAATTTTAGAAATACTTTTCCTTTCCAAACTTTTCCAAAAAAATTCTGCAATCCAAATAGAGCAGTAGGGTGCGTTCTTCAACAATTCTGGAGATTTTCTTTCTAAAAATTAGAATTAATCTTTGTCGTTTAGAGTCCTTTGGAATCAGAATTGTGTTTTTCTAATTTAGGGATAATTACATTTACACCCCCTCAACTATGGCCAATTTCCACTTCTGACCCCGTGGTATCGACTTCACCAACGACACCCCTGAGGTTCCAATGGGTTTTTTTAATGTGACAGAGTGGACAGAGAGGAGGAAATGACTATAATGCCCTCGTCTTCCCCAACCAATAATTAGGGTTTTCATACGTGAAAACTGAGAATTAGGTTTTCATTCAAACCCTTACTTATTTATCAACATAAACCCTCAATGTAGGAGTTTTATTTGTCTTCATTCACATTATTATCATGATTTGCACAGAAACCCTAATATTTTAGGGCCTTTTTTTTGTTTTTATCAGTATTTTTTCTAGAAATGTGGGTTTGTTGTAGCCATGGGGTGGAGTTTCATTGTCGGTGGTGGATGTGTCTTGAAGAAGGGAAGAGAATCTCTCTCTCTCTCTCTCTCTCTCTCTCTCTCTCTCTCTCTCTCTCTCTCTCTCTCTCTCTCTCTCTCTCTCTCTCTCGCTATACGCGTGCGCGCACACATATATACTTTTGTTTTTGTGTTTCAGATATGGGGCATGGGGGGAAGAAAGAGGGTTTAAAAATGAGCGAGATGGTGACGGCGGTGGTGGCCGGGATGAAGGAAATGGCGTAACCCTAATCCCTCTGCAATTAAAACCAGTGACGAAGGTATTTATGTCTTCAAAATATTAACCATGGTTAATTTAAGTAATTCCCTCAGGTTAAACTAACGGACAGTCAATGGAAAGGGTCTACTTAAATTGTCAGAAAGATGAGGGAGTGTCTTTGGTGAAGTCGATACCACTGGGTCAGAAGTGGAATTTGGCCATAGTTTAGGAGGTGTAAATGTAATTATCCCTTTAATTTATCTTTAAAAATTCTCGATTTTGTGTGGCAGATGATGTGGAAAATGTGGTTTCTCCCTAAGAAGGTGGAGAGTGGACATGTTTCACACTAGAAGTTGAGAGTGGAGAGAGGGGAAGATCGTGACATAGCGCCCAATTCTCTCTGAAGCGAGAAACTTTTGCTCCATAAAATAATGTCTACAAAATTAAGATGAATTCTTAGACGAGTTGTTGAAAATGTGAAATTCCTAAAGAACAGAATTCTCATTTTTTAGGCTAAAATAACTGAAAATCATTCTAAAAGAATGTTAAAGAACGCACCCTTAGTTTCCTCAATTGCATTAGTTAACTATGTTTTCCAATTAGATTCAAATGTATGACAACGGAATTTTATCGACATGGATTTAAATAGGGGTGAAGCTCGGTTCAATATTTGGGAATTCGGGTTGACCTTTTATCATAAAATGGTGTCAAGTTTGGGTTAATTCTAATTCATTTTTTCAAACAAAACCTAAAACCGACCGATGCAAATTGCACCACTAGATTTTAATAATACTCCAAGTTTCACTACTCTGGTCAGAGCATACCTCTTTGCCTAGCAGCACCGATGCTAGTATTGCTCTCCCAATGTGACAAGATCACTGAGTGGATTGTTTTGTGAAGGAAACTCATAGATCTCTGATTTTTTTTCCTCAATGTTTTGACTCATTTTAAAGTGGCACTATGACACTTGGACACTGGGTTGAAATTAGAAAATGAAAATAAGAATACAAAGGTGACCAGCTTTAGCCGAACTCCTCTTTCGTTCGGGTGTATCCCTATTGTCTCTTATTCTAAGGGGTTCAACTCGGGTTGATTTTTGGGAATTCGGCTTGAGCTTTTAGTATACAATTGGGTTGGGTTCAAGTTGATTCCAATCATTTTTTAGCAAATCTCAACCCGAACTGACTCAAGTAGCACCCCTATTCATTCTCTCTCCCATAAGTTGACGGGCAAGGTTCAGGAACCGCACTAGAGTAGATAGTCATTGGTAGGCAAAATCTCAAGAAAAGTGTACCAATCTATTCTCATCTACCTCAAAAATATCCTAGGGCTTAGCATGGATTGGATTGCCCGAAGCTGTGGGTTAAAAATGCCACTGCCCCATTCTGCTCTTACATTGCAATGGCTTCAAACTTTGGGTCTTCTTAAGAGCCAACATGGATTGGCCTTTCTTTGAGTTAGGAAATGAAAGACTGGTTGATTCTTTGTTTTAGAACAAAAAAAACTCTTCATTATTCTATTTTAACTGTTTTTTTTTTCATTTTGTAGATTTATCCTGAAAGACTTAAAATATATACTTTAGATCTCCTTGGTGGTAACTGATAACGCCCAAAATCTGACTGCACGAACTAGCTTCGCAGAACTTGTAACCCTGCGCTCACAGAGAAAGCGTCAGCGGGCCCGGAGTGGTGGCTCCGGACGGCCACTTCGACCCTCAAGTCAGAAATGGACAATCACAGATAATGGACGGGGAATGGGGGAGGGCTGAGTCAAGTTACCAGACCAGAGGAGAAGAGAAGGAGAGTTCCATCCTCTTGCTTGAGTGCGTAGCCCCCTTTTTATTGGGGTGGAGATCCACGATCTCGAAGATATCAATCGTGCCTTTGATTTCGCCCACGTGGAGCGTGATGGCTGGGGAGTAAATCGTGGAGACGTGATTTCGGATGATTCTGGCCGGAGATCGTGGGTGGAGATTTAGGCGGGACGTTTTGAATTCAAAAGCCGCGCCCCAACGCGGAACGGCTGTCCGGATATTGCGCTTGGAGGCGGGATTTTCCTAGCTATCACCTGATTCCCTTAGTAGTTCGGTACCGTATAAAGGAAGAGTATCAAGGAAGCCTAGTCGATGCTCGATACCGAACGTTTCCATGGGAATCATATTTGATACAGTTGAATGGCGGAGAAAGGGATTGAGGATCGGTACCGGATATACCGATTTTACCCCTAACAGTAACTTTGTTATGAAATTACAGTGGTAGGCTTTTAATCATTGAAAGCCTCAGCACTTCTGATGCAACCGAGCAATTAGACATCCCTTTGTAGGAATGTTTCGTATCTAATGTGGACCCTTTGCCATTTAGCAGTTTGCAAGCCATCAATTTAACGGTTAGCATCATTTGTTAGGGAGACTTAAGGCCGTGGTCCACTATAGTAGGGCCCACTTTCCTAGTGTGGGCCCTATGCATGTCATGTGGACATGATCGGGGCAGTTGATCCAGTCATTTCCGTTGGCCTCACCTTTATCAGGGATTATCCTAACCTCTTGATAGAGATTTTAGGGTTTCTACAAAGCAGTTTTTAGGGAATAAAATGATAAAAAATGTGGTTGTTAGGCTCATTCCTAGTAGTCAGTCTGCGGCCCCTCGTGGGTCCTCTCTAAGTGATCACGTCCATCTGCCATGTTTTCCCATTCTATCATCAAAATGTTCTACAAGATCAACGGTTGGGATTGCACATTTATGTCACCATCGACATTGGGTCTCACTGGATTGACATAGTGAAACATTCAGACCACACAGCCATTGAGTTGGATTCATGTTCGATCATCTCCCTTGATCTGGCCCCATTGCCATATAGATTGGATTATCTGATCAAGGTATTGATCAATGGCTCATAATCAACCACCAGATCGACAGACCAATTAATATAAAACTTTTCCATTATATGTGGGGCCTTATTTCTACAGTTAAAAATGAAAATTGGTGTCTAAAAAATTACAACATTTATAATATTGTTTAATAGGAAGATTATAGTAACATTTATTATCTTGGTTTGAATTAATGCTTTTTTCCCGAAACCGTAAAAAACCATATTTTGATTAGGAAATGATATCAGCACAACCATTCTTTGATAATTGCACAAACACAGCTTGTCTGTTTCTTTTTAATTGGTTTGTAAGATCTTGTTGGGAACTATTATAACCCCTTGACAAGATTTATTTTAATTAATTTAAAAGAGAGAGAGAGAGAGAGAGAGAGAGAGAGAGAGAGAGAGAGAAGAACTTTTTTTTTCTCCTATGCTCCTTGGCCCACCCATAAACTCTATAGAATTGATTTGGAAAATTGGAAGAGAGAGATTAAAGAACATTCAACGAAGAATTATTGATTCTTTGTCTCCTTTTCTTTTCTTTTCTGTTATTTTATTTTGTCTTATGCTCTTTGGCCAGCCATAATAGAATTGATTTGAAAAATTGGAAGAGAGATTAAAGACCGTTCGAAGAAGAATTATTGATTCTTTATACATTTTTTGTGTCTTGTCCTTAGCCGGCCATAAATTGTATAGAATTGATTTGGAAAATTGAAAGAGAGATCAATGAATATCCAAAGAAGAATTGTTGATTCTTTATATATTTTTTTGTCTTGATGCTCCTTGGCCCGCCATAAACTGTAGAGAATTGATTTGGAAAATTATAACAAAGATCAAACAGCATCTGAAGAAGCAGTATTTTCTACAATCAAACTTTCTTTTCTTCATGTAGAGCCAAAATCGAGTCTTAAGAAAAAAAAAAGTCTCTGCAACTGTTGCCGACTCTTCATTTTTATACAGAAAGAACGTATGACTAAGATGGAACTATTACTATCTCCCATTGTTGATAAACTTGTCGGAAAATTGAAGGAAGCAATAAAAGAGATTAAATTACTGTGGGGTGTTGATGAGGAGATAAAAAAACCTCTCAAGCACATTATCCACCATTCAAGCTGTGCTTCAATATGTTGAAGAACAGCAAGTAACTAGTAATGCAATGGAAGATTGGCTTTGAAAGCTTAAGGATGTTGCATACAATGCGGATGATGTAGTGGACGAGTTTGCAACGGAAGTGCAAACTCTTTTTGCTTTTTTATCATGTAGAAATTTTTTTCGCTTTATATTGGCTTTTTACTGCCCTGGAAAGCCAATTTACAGAGAGATGACACTATTTTGAAATGAATTCCATTTTAAATTGGCCTTTTAAGGCTCTAGAAAGCCATTTTACAGAAAGATGACTTCTTTTTTGTCTTTCCAAAGACTAAGAGAGAGAGAGAGAGAGAGAGAGAGAGAGAGAGAGAGAGAGAGAGAGAGAGAGAGAGAGCACTTTCTGACTCATTAAGCACTTTTTGTCATGAAATTTTTTTTCCCTCTAAATTGGCTGTCTACGGCTCTAGAAAGTCAATTTAGAGGGAGAGGGAGAGGGAGAGAAAAGGAAAGAGAGATGACACTATTTCGAAATGAAAATTTTTCGTCGTAAATTGGCTTTTTACGATTCTAAAAATCCAATTTAGAGAGAGAGAGAGAGATGACAACATCTTAGACAGAGGAAGAGAGACATGATGGTGCAAAAAGTTGTCATATAAGAAACTTTTCCACCCAAAAATGGCTTTTTACAGCTCTAAAAACCAATTTAGAGAGAGAACTTCAAACAAAATTCTGCTCTATTAGCTTTGTATGGCTCTATGAAGTCAATTTAGAGACAGGGAGAGAGAGAGAGAGAGAGAGAGAGAGAGAGAGAGAGAGAGAGAGAGAGAAGGAGGGGGGGTGTGGGGTAGGGAGAAAGAGAGATGACAACTTTTTGCACATTTTGATGTGCATGACAGAAAGTGCAAAAAGTTATCTTGTGGTTCAAAAAAGTTCAAAGACGTATCATGTTAGGTTTTATCTTTCACTTTCTCTCACCCTCTCTAAATTGGCTTTTTAGAGCTGTAAAATGCCAATTTAGAGCAGAAAATTTTCTTTTTGAAGTCCTCCTCTAAATTGGTAAGGATAGGTCTTTTTGAAGGACCAAAATGATACTTGAGTCCAGTTTCAAATTCTTGCCAAGATCGCAACTGATTACTGTTTGACATCCATTGAAACCAACTTACAACCGATCCTTCCATGTGAAAAGAAACCATTAGAAGTTTTTGATTCTTTGGCGTTCGATGAAAAGAAAAGAATTAAGCAACTTTGAAGAGCCAAGCAGAGGGATCTCCTCCACTGAATCTTGGAAAATCAAGCTTTAGATTCTTTGGTGGAATGTTAGGAAGAACATTGGAAACCAATTCTTCTTGATTTGATAAGGAATTGAAAGTGAATTGTGTAGATTGGCTTTTGCTGGATTCGAAATCAGAAGGCAATTTGTCTAATTTTTGTTGCATTGGAAGGAGAATAGCGATGAAATCCTCACTCATTTGCCTCTGCAAGATTGCCAGTTGCGCATTTAGCTTATCTAGTGTAGCATCAGATTGAGAATTTTGGCGAGCTCGTGTACTGTACGCCATGGTAACAGAACAATGAAAGCACCAATGATACTTCTTGGTATCAAAGAACTGGTAATACTCTGTTTTTTCAGAGATTTTCATAGAAGAAGAAAGAGAAGAAGAAATTGTAAGTGTTCATCATAAAAGGAACACGGGCAACGGATCTTTGGCGGTCCAACTTTGAGAAAATCACAGTTAACCATATGGATTGAAATTGAAATAGTAAAAAAACATACCGGAAGCTATGGATATTGTCTTGTTGTCTCTTGAAATGGTTCCACTCCGGTATATCTCCTTGTTCCACAACAGACAGTGATGGAGACTGTTTTCCTCTTCTCTTAGACGTGGATTGACAAAGAATGGAAAAGATTAGTTGTGTACAAGCAGGGACCGGAGGCTTCTCTTATAGACGTTTGAAGGAAGGGATGCAACTCCTGATCACGTTGACCCTTCTCTCAAACGTCTCTTTGTTTACACCCGTTCCAAATATACCCTTTCACAATAAAGGGATACATCTTATTCTTTAAACACTTAACTAACTAAAATGATCTCAGCCGTTGATCTTGCTTAGGCCACATCCACTGTTAGGATTAAATCCTAACAGAAATGACAGAGAAAATTCTTTATTACCATCTATTGTCTTTATACTACTCTCAACTAGTTACAACTGTTAACTAACTCTAGTTACAACAAACTCTAACTAACTAACTACAATTCTAACTAACATTCATGATCTTGATCGTCCTTGCTGAATCAACCTGCTTACTTAGGAACATAGTCAGTCATCCATTTTGGTTGACCTTTGTTTCTCAATTGTCTTACTCTTCCTGCTGTGATGTGAATCTGATTTGTTTGTCCTGTATTTTGATTCAACGATGTATCACATATTCATTATTTTTACGAGGTAGAAAGCCATTTTAGAGCAGTTAAAAGCAAATTTAAAGTGATTTTTTATTTTACAACTATAAAAAGCCTATTTAGAACAGAAAATTGCTCTTTTCGTGACATGCATATTCTTCGTTTTTACGAGGTAGAAAACCATTTTACTTTTAGAGCAGTAAAAATCAAATTTATAATTTAGAGTCAATTCAAGGTAAGTATATTTAAACCATTTTAGAGCTATAAAAGCTTTATTAAACCATTATTTAAGCTTTCAGTTTTTCATCGTGCTCTATTCTCGATGATATTTCGTAAAGATCGGTTCTTAATATTTTATCCTTTTTAGCGAACTCAAAGATGATATGAATACTTATCCATTGTATTTCAGAAAAAAGAGGAAGAAGATGAAAACCAAAAATATGTGGAGAACAACGTCGCTAGGCAACGTTGGCCCGTTCTACCTGTTTCTTTGAATCTCACATGAAATAGTGCTCGTGATACAATTTTTTTAAAACAAAGCAGGGTCAGTGACATGATTCTATTTATTTATTTATTTTATTTTTTTTGGTGACGTAGGGTGTCCCCACCCCCTTTGGAAGTAGGGCATCACCTTTATTATATTGTTTAAAAGGGAGACTTTAGGAACATTATTATCTCCTTTGTTTTAGGGCAGTGATAAATAGACTCCCATGTGTCTATCTCTCTCCTCTTTCTCTCTCTAACCCAGAGGAGAGAGAAAGACACATGGGGAGTCGATTTATCACTCCCCTTGTTTTAATGTTTTCTCTCATTTTTTTGGAAAATGCTAAGAAGAAAGTAACTTGCTCCTAATAGACACAATTAGAACCCACTTCCTAACCAGGAACCATAAGTAAAGCCAAATTCCGTTGAGAACAGCTTGATCAGAGGATCTTAGGCCCTTGACCCATTAAGGCTAGCTTAGGCAAGATCAAGTGGGTCAACGTCTGATTTGTCTTTTACCATTGATCATAAAACCCACTTTCTGCATAACAGTTTTCTATATTTATATGTGCAAAACAATTGCATTGGTAGGGCACGAAGTCGTTAGATTACAATGTGGTGCACCCTTCTCCTTGAGCAGTCCATTTGACAGGCATCAAGAGGCCTAACTAGAATTGATCTGAGCCGTCCATTTGATAGGCCTCACTTTGGATCTCTTTGTGATTCCACTGCTACTTGCATGTCTGGAATATTGGAGTTGGTCGACTGGTACAAAAAACTATGACTACATTCCTACAACTATGAATCAACGGTTTAATTTCTCTTCCACAACCCTACTTGAACCCAATTAGGTTAGAGACTTAGAGGGCTAAGAGAATCTGATCAAGGTGGGCTCAAAATGTGTTTGTCACAAAATAGCCTCACAGTCACCGTCATAATTATTCTTCCAAGAGAAGTTAAACCGTTGATTTTTTTAAGCCCCTAATTGTGTGGATTGGATGTTTGTTGGGTGGACCATCTAATAATGGCCAACCAAATCAACGGCCTTGATTACAAAAACATGTAAGGGTGTCAATTTTGGATCGGGCTCGGAAGCTCGCTCGAGCTCGGCTCGAATCCTTAATGAGCCGAGCCGAGCCGGCTGGTCAGGCTCGTTAAGCTTAATGAGCCGAGCCCGGTAAGGCTCGTTAAGAATTTAATATATATATACACTAAAAGGGTTGTCCAGGGAGTGAAAGGAGGCAAAATATGTCACTTCTTTTTTGGAACCCCATTTGTTACTTGGACCACCACCCGTTGTGTAAAAAGAGTAGTCAAATTACAGTAGATAGGGCTGTCCAGGGAAGATGAGGGGTGTGAACTTAATATAACCCGAGCTCGGTAAGGCTCGTTAGCCTGGCCGAGCCGAGCTGAGCTTGAGCCTGGTTCGAGCCCGAGCCAAGCTTTTGAGCTTAACGAGCCGAGCCGAGCCGAGCCTGACCAAGCTCGGCTAGTTTACACCCCTAAAAACATGTTATGGTTACACTTTAGATTTCAATCCTCAGGAGCCTATCTCTTGTGGCAAAAGAAAAGACCCGTATTTCAACATCCATGAACTATAGCCCCTTTGTCCCTTTTCTTTTACTATGGTCCTTGGCCGGCCATAAACTTTATAGAATTGATTTGGAAAATGGTTGAGATCAAAGAATATTGAAAGAAGAATTATTAATTCTTTAATTTTTTTTTTTTGTCTTTTGCTCTTGGCCTGCCATAAACCATACTAGTAAAAAAAACCGTGCTACGCACGGCAAGGAAATACGTGCATCTGGGTGATAAAAAAATATCTAAGTCCCAAGAACGAAGACAATACAAAAATGGAAACGTACAAACTATAAGACTGGAAAGAAAAAAAATATAAACATAACAAAACAAATAAAAAGAAGCCCCATTGGTATCTTGGTATCAAAGAACAAAACATTACAACATTTGCAATGTCTATTGTAATTTTCACTACCTTGTGTGTAGATTTTTTAGAGAATGTAAAGTTAAAAATGTGTATTCAATGTATAGAAGTAAAACCCTTAAAAAGGAATCATAATGAGAAGTAGGGGATGGAATATTCATAGGTCAAGTGTTCTGATGAAGGCACGATGAAATTAAAAGCCTGGATGTAGATTTGTACATATCACAGGAAATCAAAAGAAAACATATAAAAACCACAAACATGCCGATATTTCCACTAACCTTTATTTGTCTTTTCATGAAAATAAAACTATTTCTAGAAAAGAGGTCAATAGTAGGGGGTGGAATGGAAGTCACTTTTAAGAAAATGATGGCATAGAGCCGGCAGTTCATTGCATAAGGCCCTGTTCGATTATGATTATGACAGCCAATTGTGAATTCCAAAATAATAATTGGACTCATGATTATGTATACATTTGACTCCATCAATCTTTCTGGCACTCACAATATTTTACGAACAGGGCATAAGGCATATAGCAATCACCAATGTGATCAAAGGAAAACCTAAAGTACATTTCTTCCAGCCATGTTTTCTCTGAGTTCCATTTACATTATTAACTTCATGAAAAGCAAGCAGAACATCGTGGTTACAACAACCAAAATCATAGCAGCCCAAATTCAAAACCCAGGAACTGTGTTTTCCCACAAAATGAAAGAAAACAATTGTCATGTCCTTAGCTGATGCATCAATACATCCAAGAAATTGGTTGAATTCAATATAAACTTAGTACAGATAGATAAATTGACACAATGCGTGCTTGAAAGAACACAGTTGTCACAGGCTTCCAATAAAGAAAATGTAATACAAAGCTCTGAAATTATATCTTGGAAATTCAAGGATGGCACAACTATCATAAATTTCTTAAACAAGAAGGTACCAAACAAATAGTTACAAAGGTTAAGAG
This sequence comes from Tasmannia lanceolata, assembly GCF_043159265.1. Taxonomy (NCBI): domain Eukaryota; kingdom Viridiplantae; phylum Streptophyta; class Magnoliopsida; order Canellales; family Winteraceae; genus Tasmannia; species Tasmannia lanceolata. Next base: position 55,689,453 of record NW_027518695.1, on the reverse strand, counting down.
ATTCCTCATGTGTAGAAGATCCAGTCAGCCTAAAAGTATCAAGGACCAAGAATTTAACAGTTCGAATGAGTTGAACCTGTGGTCTTCTATAATAAGAGGCCCATTGCTCTCTTATAAGTAGAGTCAAAGTCAGGTTCAAAATACCAGTCACACAGAGGCGCATCCAAATGTGACCATTGCTGGCAGCTTCTCCTACTATGAGCACATGGAATAAATAAATAAGGATATTGAAAAAGATGGAGAAAACAATGAAGAAGAATACATAAAGATTAAAGAAGAAGAAGAAGCTTACGCAGATCGCTATCTTCATATCCAAGAAATTCCAAACCAACTGCAGACCACCAAAAGCAACTCTATGTCATCCTAAAATCATTATAAGCGTCAAAGAACAAAAAAAAGAAACAAAAAAAAACAATAGCAAATATTATGAAGAATAAAACTGATTATTTGACTCGAATTTATGTTTGATTTTGAGTCCAATAATCAATTTCGAAGTTTACGACAACTAAGAATGAATGCAATGTAAGTGTGTACCCTAGGCTAAAAGCTTAAAATAAAATTGTGTAACAAAATTTTAAGTACATACAGTAGAAAGAGTAGATAGGAGTATGGAGAATTTTCAAACCCCATATAAATTACACTTACTTCTCTGCTAATTTCAGAGTCCAAGGAGCCCAGTTGGCAACATGCAATAAAACTCATGAATTTCACCTAGTGTTGAAGCAGAATTGATGAGATTTGCCTGGAAAATAACCATCGAAAGCCGATCAAAATAAAGAAGGAGATCCATTGGGCCATTATCGAAGAAGGGTTAAAATCGGATAATCCGCATCAAAAGAAGGGTTAAAATCAAGATTTGAAGGGTTTTCGACTCAAAATTACAATATTCAAAAGTTCTTTTGAATGACAAATGTTTATATGGGAAGAAAATGATTAGGTGACTCAGGGTGATTGAAACACCAAGTCATTTCGGAGTTATAGGATTGATTTAAATACAGGAATTGTTTCAAATTTAAATAAATGCTATGCATACAGAAACTGTTTCAAAATTAAAAGAATGATGTAAAAAGATGAGTTGTCATAGGCCCGTGACACGTAAAATTTGATTATAGTGTGTTTGATCGTGAAGCAAAGATTATGCTTAAAACAAAATGCCCATAAAATGAAATCAAAAGGCCCATAAAACGAAATGTGATTTTGGATCCTTCACCTGGTGAATAAAGTACAGACACTAACATTGGAAATGACTGATGGAAGCAATCCAAGGACAATTGGTGCGCCATCAGAAAATGATTTTCTGGAAAACATGTAACACAAAATAGTTTATAAAGTATCATAGTAAAATTAAATGCAGGAGAAATACTCTTAAATTAGAACCCCAAATGAAACCTGGAATGAACATCAAATGAAAGGGAAAACCCTAAATCAGAACCCCAAGTAGGTTTTGTATAGACGTTTTAGAATTGAGGAAAGATTAAAGAAAGCCCTCAAAGATATGTTGAGGTACCTACAAATATAACATCAAAATAAAAAACACGGATAATACATGTAAGCCCAATAGTTCCAACCTTGGCATTACCTTCTTGTTTTGATGATTCCATACACAAGTGATTTTATATCACTAATGTGCTTTTGATTGTCTAAGTTGTAAATCTCATTAGTGTGCAATCAAGGAAGCTTGGATAAAGGCATTGAAGCTAAATTGGAATGCATTTGGAGTGCCAAAGCTAGGATGATCCAAGATGCATGGAGGACTTGAAGCCTTAAAGATCAAGAGAAGATTGTAATGCTTTTTAAATTCAATAGAGTTTGTACTCCTCTCCTTGTGTTTTTAGAGATGTCAAAGGAACTAAACATAGGTTAAAATGTATTTGAAAATGTAGGAATAAATCTCAAAGACCATGACCCAAAAGTCCCAAAAGTTTTTAAAGTAAAATAGGAATTTCATACAAGGCCGGTCGATCGGGCTATGCCAGGCGACCGCGAGATGGAACCTACAATTCCAGGCATCTCGAAATTTATTGAGTCGGTCGACTGGGGTAGTCCCGGACGACCGCGGATAGGTTTCTGTTTCAACAGAAACAAATCCAGCATGGTGTGGGCGGACAATCGCCAAGGGTCGGTCGACCGCGTAAAGGTTTTGAGCCGAATTTATTTTTGAGCGAACAGGTAGTCCTCTCCCGACGACCACCATTGGGTCGGTCAACCGCGACGATAGAGATTATGAAAATAAAAAAGGCGCTCGATAAAGGGCGGGCGACCGATGTGGCCCGATCGACCGCCGCCAAAAGAGTCATTGGAGCTTTTTCTTGTTACTTTTTCGACTCCATTTTTTACAGTTTTACCCCCAAACGGTCATATTTTCAAATGAGCTATATATACACTATCTAAACATTTCTAAACTATCTTTGAACATTATTTTGAACATTCTAAAAGATCAAACCAAAGTGTTTTAGTGCCTCTCTCATATCTAAGCAAGGAAGTGGATTATGCTTATATTTGTACATCTTCATCCATCCTTTGTAACCCTTGTAAAGGGATTTTTAGTTTTCTTTTTTTGAAGAACATTGTATTTTGGTGAGTGCGAAGAGACGCGTAGCCATCTCAAGATCAAGTGTTGGAGATGCAGAGCTTTCTCCAGTTCGTGGCGAGTCTTGCGAGGCGGAGCCTAACCTTTGTAATTGGGTTGATTCCCCGCCATTAAGGGAATCCGTAGTGAAATCACAAGGAGGTCTTGGTGGAGTGGAGTAGGTCCTTGAATGACCGAACTACTATAAATCTCGGGTGCACTCTCTCTATTTCTCTCACTCTCTTTATTTTGTGATTGTGCATTTGTGGTTTATTTTCATTTGTGTTTAAAGTTTTAATTTGCCATTTAGTTTTTCATTTCCCCAATATTTTTGGCAAAGTTTTTAAAACCCAATTCACCCCCCTACCCTCTTGCGTTGCCATCTACCCTGGGATTTCAATACCAATGAAAGAAAATATGGAATCCAGTTAAGAGAAAAAAAAACCAATACATACCTTGTAAAGAGAAAAGGCTTGGAAGATCTCACTAAAATTCTTCTGCATGTAGTGCAAAAAAGGATCAAACAGAAGCCCTAAATCCCCAGAACATTATACCTAGTTTAGAGAAAATCCTGAAACACCAAAGAATTAAGCAAAAAGTAATCTGTGAAATCAATTTCTGGAAAGGAAAAAGCAGAGGAAGAAGAAGAAGAGAACTGCATACCTAGTAGAGAGAAAAGGGTTGGAAGATTGAAAAAACTGTGGTTCACGAAATCAAACAAAAACCCTAAAAATAATACTGCACAAAACCCACATCCAATCGAAATAAAATGATTAGAAATCAATCCTTGAAAACAGAATAAAGATTAGATCTTCCTTAAAGAACCGAAACCAAAACCTGAGAAAGGAAATAGCTAAAGCCCTAAGAGCCAAAACCAAATCTCTAGAAAGCTGGAAAACCCTAATGAAATATAATGAAAAACATGACGGAAATATAAAGGAAATAGTTGACACCAAAGAACCCAAAGAAAAATCTCCACGAAACTGTAAAACCCCCATGAAATCTCATGAAAACCCAAAAAAAAAACTGGGGAAGCCCAAAAGAGTATAAGAGATTTCGTTTAGAGTGAGATTTTTTACCAATGCTGCTAAGGTCGGCAAAATCGGTGCTTGAGATGCAATCGCTCCTTTTCTCCTCTGCTTGAGAGAGAGAGAGAGAGAGAGAGAGAGAGAGGAGACATACCGAGAGAGAGGACTACCGGACACGTATTAGATGAATCTTTCTCAACGGTGTAGGTTAGAAAGAGGAGACGTTTTATTTTTTTCTGATGGGTTAAAGAGGAGACGTATTAGAAACAACTTCGTTAGAGAATATAGAAATGGGGATGCCGATCTTACCCTTGCATGAGAGAGAGATGTTTACCGAAAGAAGTGACCCAAAAGTCAGCTAAAAAATCTCTAATAGATAACTACGGAAGGACCATCTTACCCTTGCATATAGCATGGTTAGATAGAGCAGCTAAGGGTTTAAAGGTAAAATTGTAGAACTTTTCTGGTCGGAGACGTGAGAGAGAGAGAGAGAGTTTAAAAGAGTCTTAAAGAAAAGGTATCTAATGTCAAAAATATCTGAAGCCAAAAAAAAATATCTCTGACCCTTGTTAAATGGGGTATAGAAGGAAATATGAATTTTTTTTAGGGTTCGGCCCGAAAGAAGTGACCAAAAAAACCCACAAAATTACACGTACGAAATTAAAAAATTAAAAAAAAAGCCTGACTTTATTCCCAGCTTATTATAGTAGATAGAATTGATTTGGAAAATTGGAAGAGAGCCAAGAATATCCAAAGAAGAAAACACACACATATATAGGGAAATGATATCAGCACTGCAATGCTATAATAACATGCACGAAGTATGCTGTCGTTTAGTATTTAAAGGGCTTGAAAGAGTTTTTTTTTAGAACCGTAATATCCTTCTAATTGCCCTTTAAAAATACTTCTACCCTACTTCTTTGTCTTTTTGTTGGAATTAATGTTTGATGAGTTTTTATTTGATGTTTGCAGCGTGTTTCTATTTGTTTGATCAAAACAATTCATTTGTTTGGCTCAACTTATGTGGGCCTCACCTAAAACTCTTCTCCATTAGATGATTCGAACACTCGAATCGGTATTACTTTAATATGGCCAGCATAAAATAGGATCCTCAAAGGTTAGGATCATATTTTTATGAGTATGATTCTTTGGTAAGGGCCTATTTAATTCATGCCCAACAAATGAATGGTTTGGTTCAACCAATGGGCCCCAAAAACTTTTGGGGACACTGATCACGTTTCTTTGCTCTGTCATTCATTTTCTTTCCATGAAAAAATTATTGGAAAACATTTTCTTTATTCCTCATGTTCTATTTTCATAGGTTGGGGCCAATTTGTCCTGTGGAGAAGTTATGAAATGAGTTGCTTTGGGTAATCATATGATCATTGTGGGAATGTATGTGCTATTGCAGTTTTTGCCTGGCCTTTTGAGTTATTCATGGAAATGATGGCGGAAATAATATTTCAACTGTCACGCCCCAGACCCTACGCTGGATGTAGGACGTGGCAGCGCCGTACACCTACAAGATAAATCCCACAAGCATACAAGGCTACAAAGCAATAACAGAAACAAACATGGCATTTCATAACTAGAATATCAAATTCTCAAATAATGTGGATCCAACATAGCCAAATCAAATCTCAACTCTCCCATAAATCAAAATAAATAAGCATAGGCGTAGTCTTTCACGTTTGTTTACTAATACTCACTGTCTGAAACAAAAGCAAATAAGCTAAATAAAATCTCCAAGCTCCTACGGTTCCAAAACTAAGCTTCTTCTTCCTCGTTCACCTCATGAGGATCAAACTCTAAAACTATTAATATAACCACGGTCAACTAAAAAGCTCAATACATAATAACGCACTACAAAAGTGGGGTCGAAGCATGTTTCAAAGAGGGAATCAAAAGGTAAACGAAGATGGCGAAAGCTACACATGAGGTGCTTGTTACTAATATAATACTTGAGAAACAAAGTCCACAAAGTCGTATTTCAAAGAGTCACATCAAAGAGAGTCCCAATAGAGGGAAACTACTGTTGGGTATATAATATAACCCTATTATGTTCTAATATAAGCCCACTAAGATAATGGACCGGTGTAGTGGGCCTACATGGGCTAGAGTCCATTAACCAGTGTAGCGTATCTCTATATATAGGGGCTGGAGGCAACAAACTAGGTATTCCAAACTAGATACATAGGGTGTAATGCTTCAAGCAACCTTTGCTTGATCTAACAATCTTGAAGCATTAAAAACCCCAATTTTAATAGATTCATCACAAGCGTCTATCTTTCTTCGAATTTCACTCATCAGAAATTTCTCTTTGTAGTTCACTCGTTCCATATTTCATCCGATTGAAGATGTTGCTGGAATCTAGAGAGACCTTTGTGGGTTCGTTTCTCCCCAATAAAAAGAGATCGACGGCTTTGGCAAACCACCGGATTTTTCTCTGCAAACCATCAACAATTTGGTCGAATTGATTTCGGTTATCACGGTAGTGGAGGTTTCTGCAAACCATCAACAACTTGATTTGGGTTTTTTGAAGCCTCCAACCGTGATCTCGAAACCCTTGTTCAAGCCCATTGTTTTGGGCGTGGGTTTCCTCCACCTCGAACCCATCTGGTTCGTTTTGCCCCAAATTCGCCATATTAAAAGTCACGGCCACATCTATTGCCATCATCGGTGACCAATTCTCAATCATCGGTGACCAATTCTCAATTGAGAACTCGAAGGTTTTATGACGGCAGTGGCAGAGATAGAGGAAGACAAAAACACACCAAGACAAAACCCTTTTTGGGCATACTTTGGTAGCTCCTGTTTGTGGTGGAGGCCAGAACTTCATCGAAAGTGGGTTTTACTGACCAATTTTTGGGTTTCTGAAAGTTTAGTTCTCCGCAACTTGAGGTTTTGCCGAATCTTAGGTTCTGAAAGTTGGGTTTCGCACGATTGGGGGTTTCTACCGGTAGTAGCCCTCTTGATTTTGTGGCGATTTCACGGCAGTGGGTTGCCATTCTTGCCGAAGCCCTCTTGGATCCAGCTTGTTTTTTCAAAATCGCTTGGGTTCTTCTTCTGTGGGTTCGGTTCTTGGAGCTCAACTTAGCTTTGGTACTTGGTTTTGATTCTTGCCTTTGGTTCTTGGCTTTGGTTTTGCATCTCCCATCCAGGTGCCCTCCTTCCAGTTTTTTAATTTTATCTAAAACTTTGAATGGAGAAGACTGCAATCGCGTTTGAGATGCTCAAACTTCAATCCTTTGGTGGATCTGAATTTAATTCATGGAAGCGAAAGACTCAATTCGGTCTAAAATATATGAATCATTTTTACACCGTTTTGAGTACCTTTGCTGAGACGGATGAAGAAGTTGATGAATCTCAATGGCTTAAAGATGAGGATTTCTGCAAAGACTACCTGTTGAATTGTCTTTCAGACTGTCTTGCAGAAACCTAAAGTAAATATAACACTGCTAAATAATATGGGACAACTTAGATGCTTGTGGACCCCGATCCGAGAGAGGCGGCGGGGGACGGCCCCACACGAAGTCTCTATGGATCATCCACGTGAATGGAGAGCTCTACTAAGGAACTCTCGAAAGAAGTGCCTCTCACAGCATGAGTGGCGATATAAAAGGTGAGATACCTCTCGATTCAGGGACTAGCCCAGATTCGAGGCGTACCTTAAACAAAGAAGAGTCGCCATCCAAGGAAGTGGGCCAAGGATCCCATACTATGCTCTGTTGCAACAGATAACCAGAGATTATAAAAAGAGGGTTCGTGCCTGGTTACGAATTTGGAAGGTCTCAAGAGCACCTCATCCGCCCAAGTGTAAGCACCTGGTCTCTTATGCCATTTACTTTATAATTTTGAAGAGTTTTGAGAGAAAGTCATATGAAATGGGAACGAATATCTCCGAGAAGACGTCTATCTAATCATGCATGTCTCGGAGATGAATAATAAGCACGCATAAAAGAAATGAAAGAAGTGTCGCCTAAGAATAACTAGGTTATGAGTGTCATACCTAATTGGTGTCTGAGTTCTGGTGTGCGAACACATGCATGCTACAGCTAAAGGTATAGGATCTGTACATGAAAGTAAGAAAACACAGCAAAACACACAACACAATTCAATTCTATACATGACTGGACAAAATGAGTCCTAACTCTAATGCGACTTGACTCGGACCAAGATGGCCGTCCATCCCAGCTGCTCTACGTATCCCGGCCTCGGGAAGAATCGGAGTCAACGTAGTTCGATGCCCTATTCTAAACTACTATGCCTAACCATCTAGAACCGCTATCCTAGACTCGATCCACTAGACTTGACTGATTTTTAAAACTTTTTTATATGATTATTTAAATTCAAGTGAATTGTAATTTTCAGGACTCTCTATATGCCCTAACTAATGCAAGTTGATTAGCCTTAAGCTAATGCAGGTGGACCATACATCCTATGCGTAACTAGGCTGTGCATCCTAAAGAAAACCATGGGCTGACTATATGCTTCCTAGTCTAGCCATCGGTTCGACTAAGTGTCTAACCGATCAACTTGAGGCCTCCTAACTCTAGGGACACTCACGCAACGGGACACACCATATCAACAAATCAGGACAGACATCTAACTCTAAAACAACCTAAATAGCTAGGACAGACTTCTAACTTTAAGGGAAGATCTTTTTGAAAAAGGGTTTGAATATTTTTGAAATTTTGAAAGGTTTGAAATGTTTATTTTTAAAGGTTTAGCTGGACTTGGGATATGGATCCCAAGCTGCACTACGTACCTCGTGGAAGAGGATCAAGCCAACGTAGTTCGGAAACAGAATTCCCTAACTACTCTGAAAGACTCAAAATTGTTGAGATTTTTGGATTTTAAGATATTTTTGATATTTTGGTTGTTTTATAGTTTTTTTTTTTTTTGAGTTTTTGACACAAGAGGATTGGATTCTATCATCATAAGGGGAGGACAGACTCCGGATATCCCGCAAAGGTTGGACAGCATCCTATGCTTTGCGGGGGAAAAGAACAGAAACACAGCTCTGCAAGGGTTGGACAGCATCCTATACCTTGCAAGAGTGGATAGAAAAACACATGATTTGATAAGAGGTAGAATAGAATCCTAACCCCTATGATGATAGGACTGACTCCCTAGACTAAGGACGGATTCCTATGCTAGTGGACTGTCAAACTAAGATAAAGCTCACAAATAGTAAGGAAAAAGAGACCTCGTGCATATTTGACAAAGGTAAAACACCCAGCCGGGCCGGACAGCTACCTAGCCCTAGGGTGCAACAAATGTGCAACCCAATACCCATAAGGGTAGGGGTATGATGCCAAGCCGAGTAGGGTGTTCTTTCAAAACCAAACGACGCACAAAGAGGAGGTTTAGTAAGAGAATGAGACTGAGAAAAATGCTAGCAAGACTGGGCAAGTCTCCTAGGATGGGCTCCAAGTAACCTTATCATTGCCTAAACAATGATAAGAAAATGAGATAACTGACAGACCAAGTTGGTCTTCGACTAGAAGAGGGTTTAAGACCTGTGAGACTAGAGGTAGTCTCCTAGGGATTGACTCAGGTTGATTCATTAATGAGACAATGCCTGTCTCCAAAGATTTGGATCTAAAAGACTGGGCAAGTCTTTTGAGAAAATGGAATGCTATTTGGACTGAGCAAGTCCTCCTAGAGATGGGCTTGGGATGACTCCTTCATAGCCCTTTCATAATGAGAAAGGGGGTTTAACATTTACACATGTCTAAAAGACTTAACAAGTCTTCTAAATGAGAGGAGAATTACTACCATGACTGAGTAAGCCACCTATAGGATGGGCTTGGGCTATCGCCTTCATCGCCCTCTCCTACATATAATCCCCATTCTTATTCTAATAAACACAAATTATACCAAAGCATGGAACTGTACCTTTGTCACAATACAAAATTAATTAGGTAGCTAATTGAACTTGTATCAGTTGGTGGTGTAAAAAAAGAAAACTACACTTTACAATAGTAATGCAAGCATTTTTAAAGGAAAATTGAATTTGTAACAACTATCCTATAGCATCTAATTTCAAATACTAACACCAAGATGTGTATGCAAAATCTATACTGAACATAACATAAAAAATTATTAAAAATAATGATTCCAGCATGATCATTTGACACATAATTCTAATAGAGCAACCTGTAAATGTTCTATCTTCAACAATTACTTCATCTAAAACACCCATTTTCTTGAGCCCAAATAAAAGAAAAGAATATGATGATCGAATATAAATGTATCTAAATACTATAAGAGCATTTAAACAATGTCATATTTCCAAAACAGTCATACAATTAATATAATTGGATATTCTTTTAAATATGAAGCATAATCAACAAAATATATTTTTTTATGAAAACATGATCACAATTTAGCCATATTGACCTTTTCAGCCATGAACAATATGCAATGATCAAATACTATTCTTAGTATAAAAATACAGATGAACAAAACAAAGACAGGAGAACAAAACATTGCTACCCAAATAATCCACACCTTAAATCCAAAGTATTTCAAATTTGTCCCATTGGGATAAGCATCTTAAAGATCAAGGGAAACTAATAAGAAAAATGAACCTCAACTATATAGAGAACTTGAAAGAAAAGCTTTGAACAACTTTGTGCAAATGTTTAATAGTACCAACATCAATATAGGTGTGCAACAGCTATCAATATCAAATGTTCATGATCTAATTTGCGCAAAAACTGGAGCATATGGATGAATTTACACCACAAGAACTGGGGCAGTACTTTTGGCAGAACTGTGAGCTAAATATATGGTCAGGATTGTACTAAACAGGGGCTGATTCAAGGATTAAAATATGTGCAAAATTGGACAGAATCTGTGAATAGAATATGTGTAGAAAAACTGGACAGAATCTGTGAGTAAAATATGTGCAAAATTGGACAGAATCTGTAAATAGAATATGTGCAGAAAAATTAGACAGAATCTGGGGGTAAAATACGTGCTTAAAGCAGGGCTGAACTATTATGGATTTTTAGTGCAAAGTTAGGCTGAACTGTTGAGCAGATAAATGTGCCAAAACTGAACTGAATCAATGATAAAATAAGGGCTGTTTTAACTATGCCAAAACAGGGGCTGTTTTGTGCTAAAACTGGGTTTGCATTGTGCCAAAACAAAGACTGACTCATTCAAAACAGGGATTAAATCATGGGATAAACTACAGTAAAATAGGGGTTGAATCATGACTGAATTGTGGACAGATTTTATGTATAACAGGGAGTTGGCTTCTAGACAGATTTTGTGCAAACATAATGACGAATTTTGTGCCAAAATAGAGACAGATTTATGTGTTGAAACAATGACAGATTGGTGCGTGAAATGGGCTTTAAGACTTTTGAAAGGAGAAGAATTCTCTAACTAAAGAAAAGAGAATAAGAGGGGAAAGAGTATTATCACAATTAAGTAATTCCCTTCAAAATTGGGCTTGGGGTCATCTGACACATTTCGGTTTTTGTATGATGGTAAAAGATGAAAAAAAAATGATATTATCACAATCATATTTCAGCATCAGTACTAACCCAGCTTGACACTTGATGTTTAAAGAGAAGTAAAAAAAAATCAAATCAAATCACTCTTATGAAAAATCTAAAAGGGAAACATGTTGACTGAAATTACGCATGTAAACCAAATATGATTATGAAAATGACAAGGTATTTATCAAATCAAGCATTCATAAAGGAACAATACATCATATAAATGAGAAGCAATAATCATAAACCTATAAGAGCAGTTGGATAATCCAAATGGTCACGCAAATATAGTACAAAAATCCAAATGTAACCATTCCAATACACTAGTCACAATCTACCCACTCCCAACCGATTCTTGAGAACAATAGAGCTGAAGCTACATAATGTGGAAACTCATAATAGTAATTGCCATAGGTTATTAGAAAAAACTACAGGGCTGTTCATATTAAGGAATTCTTTCATAAAAAAATAATTCTGAAAATAAAAGCTCTGAATGGTTCATAATAACAACATCATTTGACAGAATAGGATTGATGAACTCACAACTAGATCATGATATGCACCATTTAGAAGTTCCAAACGGGTGAGCTTAAGTAGGGCATCATCTATCTCAATTACTTCAACTGATTTGGATCTTAAAGCATAGATAGCTAATTGGATTTTTTTTTTTAACTTCCATACACTCTAGAACATATTCTATGTTTTGTTAACCATTGTAACAGAACATACTTTGAATTACGTAAATAAATGTGACAAATCATGTTTTGTATTCTTATCAACTAGTGTAACAAAATATACTGTAAATCCTCTCAATAAATGCAACAGATCATATCCTAAAATTTCATCATAATATGCATAGAATATGCTCTAAAATTCCCTTAACAAGTATATCAAAACATGTTCTAAATTTCCTTTGAAATCATTATCTTTGCCAATTAAAAATCACTCCTTTTAACAACTTAGACATACTCTCACGTAAGCAATGAAGCATTAAAAGTAAATCTGGTGTAATGTAGTAAAGAAAATTTTAGGAAAGGTTTAGAAAATATGCTCCAAAAATGTAAACATCAGCAAAAACAAACCATCACATTCAAGCATCTAGCATTTTAATCAAAACAACAAGAAATTCATGTTCATTTTTGTTGAAATGATTACTTACCTTTTCCCTCTCTGCTGATTTTAACCTTCTTTCTCTGAATCTCTGAATGAAAACGTGAGTTTGAACTTGTAGAGGCTGGCCGGAGAGGAAAATCTGACTCCTCTTTTCTAGCTTTCTAACTTCTCTCTCCTTGATTTCTTTTCTGTTAGGATTTTAGGAACAGAGCAAAAAGGATTTCAAGTAAAAACAATGGTGGATCTAGGATTTTAAAGTCTTAAAATAGGGTGCAGGTTCGGGAAGAGCAAGGATCTAAGAAGACAGACTTTAGGTGATGAAATATGCATTCATTAGCCGTAAATTGGCAGGAGGCTAACCGGATTCCTTGGAGGAGATGAAACTTAGGTTAGGGTTTGGGAGAATTCCTCTCAAGCTCTCTTGTTTTCTCTCTGCAATTTGAAATTAGCCAATCAAAACACGGTCAGAATCCGGCAGATTTGGTAGAACTTTAATGGCCGGAGCTTCAATCGGAGAAAATGATCGGAAGATCAGATCAGGTTAAGGCTCGGAATTTAGGGAAAAAGATCTATGGTTCAATTGAAAGTTAGGGTTTCAAAAGGAATGAGAACATGCTAGATTAAGAAGAAAAAGGAAGCAGACGAGAACAACACTACTACCGGTCAGAGATGTACCTGATCCCGGCCGGAATCTTGGCCGGAGAAGAAGAGATTGGACGGAAAAAATGGAAAAAAAAGAAGTTTTGAGTTGCAGATCTAATTTCTCTCTCCTCAGAGTCTCTCTCTCTAGAAATTAGTAAAAAGCTAAGATCCCCTTAAAAATGAGCTTAAGTGAGTATTTATAGGAAAAATATGAAGTTGATATTGGCACCAAAATTGATGGGCGCACAAATGCGCGACTCCTCTGGGATAATGCACCCCCTATACTTGATAACGGCACTAACTCAACTTGTCTTTTTTCGAATTTTCTTGGCGGATTTTTCTGAAATTTTGCCGAGACAATTCTGAGATCCCAAGGCTTCTAAAAATGTATTCATGGATATTTGGGGTCTTTGGATAACTTGAATTTTCCCTAAAATACAAGGTTTTTAGGGTAAAATGAAAACCTAGTGGGCCTTCCCCTCATTTGCACTACACACACTATTTCAGCCTGATTGCTGGGCAAACGAGTCCCGATCTCGATGAAATTTTGCAGGGGGTTAAAAGAGACCCTAATCCAGCCTAGGGCGAAGTTTGGGACCCTAATGCTGAGATTTGGACAGATTTAGTATGAGCCGGGAAGTTTTAGGGCTTAGTCAAAATGGGGTGTCTACAATGCTCAATTCAAGAAAGAGGAGAAATTGTCCAAGACCCATCTTGTGGACAAATTCATGGATTTCAAGTTTCAAGAGGACAAGGAAATCACTCCTCCAATGACTGATCTTGAGAATTTACGATCTAAGTTGAACAATGAAAAAATTGATGTCTGTGATTCTTTTCTTGTGGGTGCAATAATATACAAGTTACCATCTGCCTGGCACTCTTTCAAAACCAAGATGTATTGAAAAAATGTGCAAGTGGGACTAGATGATCTCAAACGATTCATTCGAATCGAAGATGAGAATCGAGTCAGGAATAACTTGGAGATGGTTAGACAGCAACAGTCTGCTGCTAACGTGGTAACAAATCTCAAGAAATTTTCTCGAAAATCCAAGTCACTTAAAAGTGAACATTCCAAGTTGGAGGCCAAAAAGACTATCTTTAAGAAAAAGAAGGGCAAGTGCCACAACTGTGGGAAATGGGGTCATTTTGCTATCGATTGTAGGCAACCTAAGAAGGTTAAATCTGACACACCACAAAAGGAAGCTCATATGATGGTGGGCAGTGCTGAGCCTAAAGGTTTTGTTACTGTAAGCCCAAGGATTCAATCATTCACCTTACCTTCTGGTTTTGATGCTAGTAAACCCAGGTTGATTAGAATTTATGGACTAATGTGTTGCCTTGAGATGTTGTGCTTTATACAGGAATTTGATATGACATATCGCCATTACACAGCTCATCTCAACACATGGCTTGCAGATCCACATACACCATGATCAAAGAGCTTGCACTAAAAGTAAAGACATCGACCTTTGGAGGATGTTCAAGTCAAGAAGCTCAATATAAAGATCCCACAAGCTACCTAGCAAAGTGTCAAGAAGAAGCTTGGAGATGAACCAACATGGTGACACCTCATGTACCTCTCAACATGTCTTGAAGATTGGAGAGAGTCACAAGAGCCAAGTCAAGTCCAAGATATTCACTCACAAGTGAAGGAGTCCAAGAAAGTGCAAAGGATCGAAGACATTCCAAGAAGACTCATAGTATATACTTTTATAATGTATTTTGGAGTCCTCTTGATTTTATGATTAAATGTACTTTCAATAGGTTTTTCAATAGTTTTCATACTTAACTTTTTATATCTTTGGAAACTAAACACACACACAAAAAATGGATTTGAAAACCTAGGACTAAAGCCCAAAGACCATGGCCCAATGTCCCTGATTTTTTATAAAGTAAAATCACATTTTATACAGGGCCGGTCGACCGGGGTGTCCCGGGCGACCGCGGAAGCAAGGCTGGAAATCCAGCACTTGCGTTCCAAAGGCGGGCCGTCGACCGGGGTGAGCCGGACGACCGCGGAAATGGTTCTGTCGAAACAGAACCATTCTAGCTTGGTCTGGGGGACCAGAAAGGTTTTGCGCTTAAGTTTTTTTAAGAAACAGGTAGCCCTCGCCGGGCGACTGCCATTGGCCGGTTGACCGCGGCGGTAAGAAATTTGAAAATAAAAAATGTGTACCCGATAGGGGTGGGCGACCGCCGTGGCTCGGTCGACCGCGCCGGTCTGGCAAAAGAGTCGTTGGGGCTTTTGCAAGTTGACTTTTTCGGCCAAGTTTATTACAGTTTTACCCCAAATGGTCATATTTTCAAATGGGCTATATATATATATATATTATCAAAACCTATCTAAACTACCTTTGGCAAGATAAAATCCCATCTTCTTGAGCTTAGACTTTTCTATCAAAGGTTAAAACCTCTTTGAACTTGCATGTGCATATTTTATCAAGAGGATCTCGATTAGCTTACATTTGTATATTTTCTTTGGAGAGTATGAAAGCTTTATTGTTAGTAATCAGCCTATCAAGAGGCAAAGAGAGTTCTTTTCTTTTTATTTCTTCATTGCACTTGAGGGTCTCCGATTCGGCCCGTTAACAAAGGTGAATCGTTGTAAGAGGGTGTGTCCCCTCGACAAGGCTTCGTGCAGAAAGGGTTTGTCCCCTTTGGAGATTGGAGGAGTTGGGTGTACGGCTTGGAGATTCATCTATTGAAGAATCTCAACTTTAGTGGAGTTTCCAAGGAGGTGAAACTTGGAAAAGTGGAGTAGGTCTTGTGATAGACCAAACCATTATAAATCGTGTGTTCCTTCTGGTGCTTCTCTTCTCCTTCTCTTGCACATGAAGTGATTGGTAATCTCTAGCCTAACTTATGTTTATGTATTAATCGAACAAGGGTTAGTGAATGCATGCTTAAAGTAAACATCTAATCCCTAGCTTTCATCATCTTGAATATTTGAACAAGGGTTAGATCAATAATTGCTTAATTAGTAAATTAATTTTAATAATCCACCTAATTTAGCTAAAGATTTTTAAATTGCCAATTCACCCCTCTTCTTGGGTAGCCACACTTGGATTTCAGTTACTATGTTGGGCAACGGTAAGAAAAGTACCTCTTCAGACTGGTGGTTAGATACAGGAGCCACCTGCCATATTTGCAACTCGAAGAAACTACTTACGAATGCTGTTGGAGTGAAAGATACCGTTACAGTGGCTAGTGAGGCAGAGACGGAGGTGACTCACACTGGAACTGCGAACTTGGTCCTTTCTTCAGGTAAAATACTAACATTAAAAAATGTTAAAATAATTCCTGCTATTCAAAAGAATTTAATTTTTATTAGTCTTTTAGAAAATATAGTCTTTTAGACAATGCTACCATGTGTTCTTCTTTTTTGGGTGGTAGTGTAAATTTAACTGTCAACTCTTTTTATTTTGGCTGCGCATTCTTGATCGATGGTATGTACAGATTGAGTTTAGCAACTGATACAATTAGTTAGGTTAGTTCCACTTTGATTGATCCTAAGTTGTCACACTAGATTGGGACATGTGAACTATAGGAAGATGGTACAACTTGCTAAAACTTATAATATACCTTTAGATACATTGATTAGATTTGATAGATGTGAAGTGTATGCACAAACCAAGATCACTAGAAAACATTTTCGGTTTCTAGAAGCACACTACTTCTTGAGTTAATACATTATGACCTCTGTGACTTTAAAAGTTTTACTACTAGAGGTGGTTGGAAGTATTTAATCACTTTTATAGACGATTTATCTAGATATTACCATATTTATCTCCTAAAATCGAAAGATGAAGCTTTTGATAAATTTAAAATTTTTAAGAATCGTGTTGAAAATTAATTGACCTTAAAAATTAAGCAATTTAGAAGTGATAGAGGAGGAGAATACACTTTGACACAGTTCAAGAAATTAAGTGTCTCTTAGGGCATAATCCTTGAAACTACTGCTCCTTACTCGCCTCAATCTAATGGCATAGTTGAACGTAAAAACATGACGTTAACTGAAATGTTAAACTCTATGTTATTGGCAGCTGGCATGCCTACTAGCTATTGGGGAGAAGCATCTTTAACTGCAAATCACATCCTGAATAGAGTACCACACTCTAAGTTGACTTCTACTCCTTATGAGTTATGGCATTAACATCCTTGTAGATATGACCCTCTTAAGACTTGGGGGTGTATTGATTATGTGAGGATACAAGACCCTAGGAGACCTAAGGTAGGACCTAGAACCAACACTTGTGTATTTCTAGGTGGTGCAGAAGATAGTGCTGCTGATCAGTTTTTGGATCTATCTACCAATATGGTTATAGCATCTAGAGATGCAGTATTCTTTGAGAATAAATTTCTTAGAGACCATGGTTTGACCATACCAGGCGATACAGAGATGATTACAGAATTGCATGTAGAGTCTGAACAAAATATTTCTGACACCCGCTGACTTCTGAATCAGAACTTTTAAGAGTTTCTATAAGAGATAGAGTACCCAAGAATTTTGGTGAGTACTTTGTGACCTACCATTTAAAGAATGATCCATATCTTATAAGGAAGTGATGAGATCTAGGGACTATTTGTTATGGGCAGAAGCCATTGATGATGAAATGAGCTCTCTGTTACAAAATAAACCTGACAGCTAGTCCATTTACGAAAAGGGGCTAAGACTGTGGGCTGTAAATGAATTTTGAAGAAGAAACTTAATCCTGACGGAACAATAGCTCAGTATAAAGCACGTTTAATAGCTAAGGGCTATACTCAAGTCAGTGGGATAGACTATTTTGATGTCTACTCATCGGTCTGTCATTTGTCCACGATAAGAATTCTTCTTGCTTTGGCATCTATTGAGCAATATGTTGTGCATCAAATGATGTAAAGACGGCTTTCCTGAATGGAGACCTCACAGAGGAAATCTACATTAACCAACCTGAAGGATTTGTCATGGAAGGTTTTGAGCACTAAGTCTGTAAGTTAAACAAATCTTTGTATGGTCTTAAACAAACACCTAAAATGTGGCATCAAAAATTTGACAAGGTAGTAAAGAGCTTTGGTTTTCAGACCAGTTACTCAGATAAATGCCTCTACTTCCGTTCTGTGTCGAATAAGGTCATAATTATTTGCTTGTAAGTAGACGACATGTTGATTCTTGGTTCCGATCTCTCTGTAGTGAGTGACGTGAAATTAATGTTGGCTAAAGAATTCAACATGAAAGATCTTTGTGTGGTAGACATCACTCTTGGAATGAGAGTAAGTTTTGAAAGGCAAGGGATCACTCTTAGCCAAGTCCATTATATTGAGAAACTACTTTCTACATGAGGATACAGTGAGTGTAAACCAATTGAGACACCATTTGATTATACCAAAAAGCTGAGACCTAATGAATGCGCCAGTGTGAATCAGTTGGATTATTCTAAACTGATTGGTAGTCTCATGTATGCGATGACTTGCACTGACCAGACATAGCCTTTACAGTTGACATACTGAGTCGTTTCACTAGTAATCCGGCCATGAGCACTGGGATGCCCTTATGAGGCTGATGAGATACCTTAAGGGTACTCAAGGATATGCTCCATATTATAATGGCCATCCTCCTATCCTGGAAGGATATTCTGATGCATCTTGGGGCTCAGAATTAGGAGATAGTAAATCTACCAGTGGTTATGTATTTACACTGGGTGGAGCAGCTGTTGCATGGAAGTCAAAGAGACAGATTTGTATTGCTCTGTCATCTATGGAATCAGAGCTTTATGCTCTAGCTTCTGGAGGAGATGGAGCAGAGTGGATAAGAGATCTAATCCTGGACATTCCAATGACCCATTTAAAGATTAACTCTTTAAGTTTGTTCTGTGATAATCAAGCTACAATTACGATTGTAAAAAACTCACTCTTTAATGGTAAGAGAAGACATGTCAGGTTGAAACATGCCACGCTGAATTATATTATAGAACAAGATATTATCACTTTGGTTGATGTGAGATCGAATGATAATATGGCCGATGCTCTTACGAAGGGACTGAACAAAGATCGAATATTCAAAACTGTGAGGGAGATGGGGTTAAAGACTGTGTAGACATGTCTTAACCTTTGAATTTTTCGAATCTCCCTCTCCTGGCCAAGATAAGCACTTGATATGTTTCAATGATGTTTACAGTTGTCTTTATGTCATTCCACATTTGATGACATATCTTCTTAGGAAAGGTTGTTTCCTTCCAAACTTGATGATACAGGTTAACTCAATTTGGATATGATGGATGCAACATTCCAAATGGAAACAAGGAATGGTTCTTTGCAAAAGAAACTATTTAGGTCTTGTTCTTGCATTGAAACTTGACAATGGTGAATGGTTCTTTGCAAAAGAAACTATTTTGGCCTTGTTCTTGTATTGAAACTTGACAATGATGTTTATTGATATTTATTTTTCAGCCATTATGAAATTGTACTAAGTTCTTCTGGTAGAACTAGATACTTTTGTATTTTACACAAACTATTAGATTCATTTTCATGAAATTCATATTTGGTAATTTACATGAATTGTCGAAAATAGAGGAGCTTGTCTTAATCTGGATTTTGATGAGAATGACTTACTTGATGAGTGAATCCTTATAGAGCAGTGGGGACTATTCTTTTCTTTTCAATTAAAAAAATAGTTCACTTACATGTGAAACTGCTTTTGTTTGAGTTTAGATTATTTCTAAAACTCTTGGTTATTCTTAGAAGTATTCTTGTTTTCAATTGGATTACAGATCTTCTTGGATATGGTGATATGGACGATTCAATATTTTGTTTGGACATCACATTATCTATTTATTGGATTGTGCTATATGTAGAACATAGGAGGAGATTGTTGGGTATATAATATAACCCTATTATGTTCTAATATAAGCCCAATAAGATAATGGACCGGTGTAGTGGGCCTACATGGGCTAGAGTCCATTAACCAGTCAATAACCCTAGTGTATCTCTATATATAGGGGCTGGAGGCAACAAACTAGGTATTCCAAACTAGATACCTAGGGTGTAATGCTTCAAGCAACCTTTGCTTGATCTAACAACTACAAAGTCTCAAAGCTTACTGAAAGCAATCGAAAAGGTTCAAAACCACCAAAAGGTCATCGGTTTATCCCAAACAGCAAGTTATTTTACCCGACTGCTCGCAATTCGAAACGAGTTTCTAAGTTCATATGCCTGTCGACAGGGTCAGCAAATAGCACCCACTAGCCGGACCCAAAAGCCAACGAACAATCCCCATTGGTGCGGGCCCTTATACTTCACATATAACCTAAACCTCCACAAAAGGTATTCACATATACAAAAAGTCCAAAGGTACGTACAAAGTTCCAAAGGTTATGGTTTATTTTGGTTCTACAAGATTTTCCAAAATAATTGGGTATACAATGATAAAAAAGTTCTTACGTCAGAGAGAGTCACATATTCAATACAAAATCATAGGTTATCAATGAGTACAAAATTCAATGGGTTGTAATTAATGAGAGGTAAGCATGCAAGACCCAAATCAAAGTCTAAGACCATCAAAGGTTTCATATATTCGAAAAGATTAGAGAATCGAAATAAAAGAGGCATATCATTCAATGGCTAATCATATCACTAAAGTGGTACGAAATTACGTACCTTGATGAAGAAAACTTTTCCTTTTCTTAATCACCATAGTTACCTACGATCAAGAGTATGAATATTCTCTATGAGTTTCATCATTGATTTCACTCCTATCAGGCATATATATCATCCTACTAACACAAGACACCCTTTGATGCTCAATCTGAATAGAATCGGTAAACAGTCCTAAACCGTCCTAGGGTTCTTTTCAGTATTTTGAAATTATTATCACTATAGAGTCTCCAAAAAATTTTGAAACTATTTTTAACAGAAAGTACGCGTTTCTGGCATGTCCGTAAATTACAAGAGCATAAAAAACAGACAAGAAACGAAGAACTTATGAATTTTTGAAGTTTAAACTGTTGGGGGGAAAAACTGCCTCGCCAAACGTCCGGGTACTTTTCAATTTGTCCAACTTCACACAGTTGGACGTCTACCATTTTTCGTCTGTCGTCCATCCCTGCTCGGACCCATTTTTTCTCGAAACGCGATTTTTCACCCTTTTTTACACTAAAACAGCAATAATTCATTCGTTTGAACTCCAAATCGCACGTGGTCAGGTCTGTTGGACTCGTATCTATAAGAGGAATCCAGAAAACCCAATTTTGTACTCTGAAATCTCAAATCTATTTACCTTATTTAATCTAAGCTTTTAGGGCATAACCCAAACCTAGACTCTTAGAATTCTAAAACTCAACTCTTAGTTTCTTAGGGATCCATAAATTCATCCCTAAATTCTTAGACAATTCTTTACACCAAACCGAATCATCTAGATCATAATAACAAGTTTCATTAGATCCTAGTTTTAGGGTTCTTCACATGCCAAATCTTATGTAAAACATAGATTTTACCCCGATTCGTGTTTTCTCCTTCCAAATTGAGATTTCCTTCTTCTCCTTCACGAATTTCCTCTCTTGGGGTTGAACAAAACATCTAGGGCTTGTTTAGATCCCTAATTTCCACAGGAGATTGTATTTATAGGCTTTCTTAAAAGAGCCCTAATCTAACTCTAACACTTCATGACAAAAATGCCCCTCTTTAACAAGGGGAAACAAAATTTTTACTAAGGGGTATTTTCGGGTATTTACATCTACCCCTTCTTGCACCTCATGTTTCGGTGGGGTGGGTCCAACATTTTACACCCATGCATAGCATGGGCCTGGAATACTCCTGATATATACTAAGCCTGTAGGATTGCAAAATGTCATTCGCTTTTTTCCGGAAGATTTTTTACGGAAGTTTATGGCGCGGTCCTCTTGTGGCTCTAGGAGGGTTTTTTGTGGTGATACAAAAACTAGGATTTCTCTTCTTATTTTCGGTTAATCAAGGTGGTTATTTGTTACTCAAAGTGAGAGGAGAAAATCTAGCGCATTGTGGTTACCCATGATCTTGGTTCTAACTAGTGGATTGCGTGTTGCCTTGTCCGTGGAGTAGCCCAATATGGTGAACCACATATATTCTTGTCTTCTTGTGGTTGTTTGTTTTGGTTCCCGTTGGTGGTTGTGGTTTGTTGGCATATATTTTCTCCATCTTGTTTGTGCATGGTCTTGGGTATTTCTAGATTGGTGGGTATTATTAGCGATAGGTTTTGGCCACTACAGAATTTACCTCAGTCAACAATGAGACAAGCCTTAGATTATCCTAGAACTTACCTATAGAATAGTAGTAAGTAGTTTTGGTTGTCAACTGCATGGAGCAGTGGTTAGGGGTTTCATTACCATTATTCAAACAGAGAGAGCATCTTTCCTTGAGAAATCCAAGCAAAAACCACTTTTTGTAGTTTTTTAATTGGAATTTGTTGATAGGAGACAAGTGGCATGCCATCAGATAAGGAGGATTCATTAGTTCAATGCCAACCAAACAGAACATCTAACAATATCTAAGTAAAATAGAGTCCTGCACGTTAGGCCCAACATTTTTATATTTTTTCGTTTTTATATAAGTAAAACCCTCTTTCTTCTGAAATGACGTTTGCCCTTTCCTTTAAAATGACTTTTAATAGTCCATTAATTTAGCAGTTAACTACCAAAAAATTCTATCTGAACCGTTTCACTCTCTAAATCTCAATGGGTGCCAACGTTTCAACTTCACCGGATATATATCCTTCCTGTTTCTCTCTTGAAATCTCAGTTGTGCCAACGTTTCAACTTCACCGGATATGTATCCTTCCTGTTTTCTTCCTCTAAATCATAGTTAGCAAAATGTGATAGGGCAAAAAACGGGACAGGAAAAATTCGGGTTTAATACGGTTTTGTTTAAAAAACGTAGTCAATAAAACGGTCAAATAAACGGAAACACCAAAAATACGTTTAATGAAAAAAACGAGTTTAATATGTTTTGCTTTAAAAAAAACGGATTAAAAAAAGCGGGTGTGTCCGTGACTTCAAAAAAGGTAGAATATGGTCTCTCTTCTTCTTTTTCTCTGTTTAGTTCTTTTTGCAAACCCTAAAAAAGAAAAGATCTAGATCTCTCTTTTCTCCCTATCAAGTTTTTCTTTGAAATGAAAGCGAGAGACAAGATTACCCTAATATGAGATGAGGCCACAATGTGAGGAACATAAACACATTATCATAATATATAATAAAATATTCAAATATCGAGCCTCCAGATACCATCTTTCAATCTTGAAGTCCAGAACCTTCACAGATTAACATATACCCAGGAAAACCTAAATATTGGATTAAGTTCTGTTAAAATCATGTTCATCATACAAGAGAAATAATAACAATATCTAAAAGCACCTCTGCGCATAGAAACCCATTTCAGTAAACCATGTATCAAAAGCAATCCAGATAGCTCGACATCCATGTTCGACAAATCATTGCAAACCCTTAACAGGATCTCTCTTAAAAAAAGATCATGTTTCATCTCTCTTTTCTCCTCTCTTTTTCTTTTTTTTTCTAGAGGGTTTGATGGTGGAGGTGGAGGTGGAGGTGGAAGTGGCTGAGATGATTGACAAGAGGCGGTGGAGATGGATGAAGATAAAAGGGGTTTGATGGACATGGCCGGCAGTGATGAAGATTGTTGTCGGGAGTGACGGCCGCCGGAATTGGTTGGAGTGGTGGTTAAAATCCAGTTCATCATACAAGAGAAATAATAACAATATCCAAAAGCACCTCTACGCATAGAAATCCACTTCAGTAAACCATGTATCAAAGGCAATCCAGATAGCTTGACATCCATGTTCGACAAATCATTGCAAACCCTTAACAGAATCTCTCTTAAAAAAAGATCATGTTTCATCTCTCTTTTCTCCTCTATTTTTCTTTTTCTTTTTTTCTAGAGGGTTTGATGGTGGAGGTGGAGGTGGAGGTGGAAGTGGCTGAGATGATTGACAAGAGGCGGTGGAGATGGATGAAGATGAAAGGGGTTTGATGGACATGGCCGGCGGCGATGAAGATTGTTTCCGGAAGTGACGGCCGCCGGAACTGGTTGTAGTGGTGGCAGAGGTGAAAGGGATCTGAGGCAGCGTTGGTGGTGTCGGAAAGGGGAAGCTCTGTTCTCCTCCTTCTCTTCTCTCTTCTCCGTTCCCGTCTTACTTCCCAAACCCTAATTGAAAACTCCTCTGTAAAATCCTAAAAAACGAGAACAAAAATACAAACCTTCCCTTGACTCAAATCCTGTTCTGTTGTGCAAACCCTAAACGAAAATCAAGGAACTCCTCTCCTCCCAATAGATCCCTTCAACCCTAGGAAACCTCTTCTCTTCGTTCTCTGTTTTCCCAAACCCTAAAAATCTAAGAAAGGATTGAATGATGAAGCAAAAACTTGGAAGAAAGGGCAAAGGATAAACTTGGAAAAAAGAAGGAAAAAAGTGAAAAAAAGTCCATACGCATTTTATTCGCATTTTATACGATTTCTTAAAAAAATTACCATTTTAAACGATGGGCTGTTCAAAACACCGTTTTATACCGGAACTGAATAAAACGAGTTTTTTTCAAAAAAAAAAAAAAAAGCGGTTTTAAATGGCATTTTGCTAACTATGCTCTAAATCTCAGTTGGTGCCAACGTTTCAACTTCACCGGATATATATCCTTCAAATAAAAATTACATCAATTCGTATCTGGGATTCATCACGCCATTTACACTTTTCTTTAAAAAGACTTGTAATTGTCCATTAATCTAGCAGTTATCAGAAAAAAAAATCTAATGGATTTTAATATTCCTTAAATTTAGCATTTAAATCCCAAAAAATTATCTATTAAGCGTCTCCCTCTCTCACAATGTTTGGACTTCGGCCACTATATATATCCTTCAACCAGAAAAATCTTCCTTTGGATTGAATAATCATATCCTCTACAGGTAAGGTTTCAGGTTTGTGGATGATTTTGTTGCGTTGATATTGAAGTTTGTAAATGTTATCTCTTGGTTGTTCTATTTGTTATGACACTCAAAATAGTACCTATATTTTATAAGAGAAAAGTAGGACTACTAAGATAGTATGCTTTTCTTAGGGACTAATAAGCAATTATTTTGCCATGTAGGGACTAATCAGCAAAAATCCCTTACAACAAATATACGTGATTCGTGCAAAAATAGTGTTTGATTGTTTCTATATTGAAACAGGACACCTGATCCACCTAATAGCCTGGACAAACTAACCTAAATTAATTGGGCGTAGTTGACGGGTCGTAATGGGCCCACTTTACGTCATGATGTGCCACAATCCATAAACAAAGATGATCTCATACAACCAGAAAATTGACTGCAACTCTCCCAATTGGACCCTCGAAAATAAGTTCTCTAATAATTGACTGACTCATTTTCCATGATTTTGTTTTGTAAAATTTGAAATTTTCTTTGCTTTCGATGAAAATTTAGGACATGTTTGGTAAGCATGGAAAATTGTTCCTTGGATTGGTTTCTTGTTTTTGCTGATATTTATGAGCTTTTCCATATGTCCCTACTGCCCTTCTAGACTTTGGATACATAAACTATCAAGATTAATATTACAACCAAAATCAGGTCACATATGGGGACTTGCTTCTATTATCTGAAGGGCCACAAGGCTATCGTCCCATGGTCATGGTCTCATGGCCAAACAGTAAGATTAAGGTGTAAAAAACCAACGACTTAGCTTTTCTTGCAAAGCCCTAAACATGATTGATTTGAAAAAAACAACGAGTGCAACCATTATCATGTTGTAGAGGAGCTATTTTCTTAGAGTTCTAAACTCGTTCTTGGATTTTCTCCATTTGATTCCAGTTTTGATCCAAGTTTTGCCTAGTTATTTAATATTGCCAAAGGATGAAACTCGTAGTAAGATTTTTTTTTAATCTCT
Source organism: Tasmannia lanceolata (assembly GCF_043159265.1). Taxonomy (NCBI): domain Eukaryota; kingdom Viridiplantae; phylum Streptophyta; class Magnoliopsida; order Canellales; family Winteraceae; genus Tasmannia; species Tasmannia lanceolata. The sequence goes on along the minus strand of NW_027518695.1, from coordinate 55,663,687 downwards.
CTTCAAGTGAGCCCTCCACCTTAGGTTTTTTCTAATGTGTGGTGCTAGTTGGCTTGAGCACATGAATGGGGTGTTGACTTTAATGGAGTGTTGGCACAATCAAACTTTGTGTTTTTAATGTGGGTTGGTAATGTTTGATGCTCCTTGTCGGCCACAGGGAACAATGACTTTAACTAGTGCTTAAATGGGCCCCATTTGATTAGTAAAAATCTGCCCACTGGTGCTATACTAACGATTTGAGATGGACGACTAGTATGATCCCATCAATTACATATTTTGGCAATATGATTGGCAATATGTGTCCTATCATTAACTAATCTGATCCATCCATTTGATGGGCCATGCTATTTCTGATAGTCTATGTGATATCAAGATGGAAAGATTTGTATGATTTTGGGGGCATATATATAGGAGATCCAGAGCAAGGTCAATCAAGCCAACGTCTCAGATCATCTCAAGGATGAATTATTGCATCTTTTTCATTTTGGTCTTCCGTCACAATCAACTTACTTTTCTTTCCGGGAAGTGATAAATTCACCCCCTTCTATGTATGAATTGACCCCAAGTTTTCAAAATGGAAGGTACAGCCCATACCATAGGATGATCCAAACCGTCCATTTGATGGATCACAACGTAAATAGATTGTGCTCCAAAAATCATTTCCACGGGATGATCCCAACTGTCTGATCTATAGAATTTTTCACAATCTGAGTTCCTCTTTAGATCAGAGAGTTAGAATCATCCTATGGTAATGATTTTTTTGGGCACAATCTATTTACGTTTTGGTCCATCAAATGGACGGTTTGGATCATCGCATGGTGTGGGCTGCACCGTCCATTTTGAAAGTTACGGGGTGAATTCAAACATAGAAGGAGGTGAATTTATCACTGCCCTTTATTCCGTGTAAAATTTGTTATACGCCCATTTTTCGTCACAGTGTTTTTAATGTGGGGTTTTATTGTGTGATGCTCTCTGTGTGCCATATTGAACTTGACCAAAATAATGCTCTCTTTGTGGGCCATATTGAACTTGACCAAAATAATGATTCTATTACTTGTTTTCCCCCACCGCAAGAGGCTCTCTGTGCTAAAAAAAAGCCAGAGGCGTTTTGAGTTCTTATCTTACTGTTCTAATCTTGCTTTTTTTTTAAGCACGATTTGTTAGTTTGTCTCTCCAATACTAGAACAAGGTGTGGCGGATTACTTACTATCCCCTCTTCTTGATGAAATCGTTGGCAAATTGGAGGAATCCATAAAAGAGATTAAATTAGTGTGGGGTACTGATGAGGAGATCAAAAACCTTTCTAGCACATTATTGGAGTTAGTCGACTAGTACAAAAACTATGACTACATCCCTCAACTATTGTAAAGTATTTGTGATGTTGAAAAACTCTTCTCTCATATATAATATACATTTGTGATGATGCCATATTTTAATGTGGGTTGGTATTGTTTGATGCTCCTTGTCGGCCGAGATCAAAGAACATCCGAAGAAGCACGATTTTCTACAATCAAACTTGCTTTTCTTGCTGCTAGAGCAAAAATTGAGTCCTACAAAAAACAACTCTTCAATTGTCGTTGGTAACCAAGGTATGGGTATGGATATATTCGTTTCTCCCATTGTTGATAGAGTTGTTAGCAAATTGGAGGGAGCCATAGAAGTGATTAATTCACTGTGGGGTATTGATGAGGAGATCAAAAACCTTTCCAGCACATTATCCACAATTCAAGCTGTGCTTCAAGATGCTGAAGAGCAGCAAGTAACTAGTAATGAAGTTAAAGATTGGCTTCGAAAGCTTAAGGATGTTGCATACGACGCTGATGATGTAGTGGAAGAGTTTGCAATGGACGTGCTCCGATTAAAATTGGAAGGGGGAAATCAATTCAGAAAGAGGAAGCATCAGGTATACAACTTCTTTTCTGCTCTTTTTAATTCCATCCCATTTTTATCTCGAGATAAGACGATCGTACAGAAGATAAAGGAAATTCAGGGGAGACTGGATAAAATTGCAAATGAGAGGCATGACCTTCATCTCAGACAAGGAGATGGAGGGAGGCGGCGTGAAATAAAAAGGCAATCGCTGACTAGCTCCTTAATAAACGAATCAAATATATTCGGCCGGGATAATGATAAAGAGAAGATAGTAAAATTGCTACTGGATGAATCCGTATCATCATCGTCGTCGTCGTCCAAGGATATATCTATTATTCCTATTGTCGGCATTGGGGGCCTCGGAAAGACAACTCTCGCCCAGTTTATTTACAATGATGAAAGGGTGGGAGATCATTTTTCAGTTCGAGGATGGGTCTGCGTCTCTGAAGATTTTGATATGTGTAGACTAACAAAAGCAATTATGGAATCAGTGACAAAGAACTCTTGTGATCTTAACGAAATTGATCCACTTCAAGTTAGCCTCAAGGAAAAATTGAGTGGCAAGAGATTTCTACTCGTCCTAGATGATGTATGGCATGACAATGATAATGATTGGCAGAGGCTACAGTCCCCATTCAGTTCTGGGGCAAACGGAAGTAGAATTATAGTAACTACTCGAAGTTCAGAGGTTTCAAGAATCATGGGCACAATTCCCGCCTATAATTTGGGTTGTTTAGATGAGGGTGACAGCTGGTCTTTGTTTACACGACGGGCATTCATAGTGGGAAGCTCAGATGTATCTCCAAACTTAGTAGCAATTGGAAAGGAGATCATGAAAAAGTGCAATGGGTTGCCTTTGGCAATAGAAGCTCTTGGAGGTCTCTTACGTTCGAATACGGATGAGAAAGAGTGGAAGAATATCCTTGAAAGTGAAATGTGGGAAATATCAAAGATGAGAAATGATATTATTCCCATACTAAAATTTAGCTACGATCACTTACCTGCATGTTTGAAACAATGCTTTGTGTATTGCTCCCTGTTTCCAAAGGATTATGAATTTGACAAGGACACTCTAATCCAACTTTGGATTGCAGAAGGATTTATCCAATCTGATAGAAGGAAGCGATTGGAAGACATAGGTTTCAAGTATTTTGATGACTTGATGTCGAGGTCCTTCTTTCAATATTTTGAAGGGTTCAACAGATCATGCTACAAGATGCATGACTTAAATCATGACCTTGCACAATCCGTTTCTGGTGAGGAATACTTCAGAATAGAAAGTAGCGTCGACTCTTGGAATATCGTTGCAAAGGTTCGTCATGCATCAGTATGGCAACGCAATGAACACTCACGAATTTTCGAGTCCTTTCATGAATCTGAGAGGTTGCGCACATTTCTGCTACCACCAGTGTACAAAACACTCACTAAGCAAGTTGCTCATGATTTCTTCCTAAAATTGAGACGCTTAGGGGTGTTAGATTTGAGTCATAGCTGTGTAAGAGATTTGCCGGATTCTATTGGAGAATTAAAATATTTGAGGTACCTTGATCTCTCTTTTACGACTATTGCAACCTTGCCTGAATCAATAGGTAGCCTCTATAATCTGCAAACACTGAAACTTTGCTATTGCAAGCAACTTGCTGAGCTACCAAAGTCCACCAGCAACCTAATTAACTTACGGCATCTCGCTTTGGAGGGTTGTAAGATTTCTACGCCGCAGGAACTTGGGAAATTAATAAGTCTTCAAACACTGACTATATTTGTTGTGGCCAAAGAAAGTGGATGTGGAATAAGGGAGTTAAAGAACTTGACAGAGTTGAGGGGAACTATTCACATTTCAAATTTAGAGAATGTGATAGATGGGAACGAATGCAAGGAAGCCAATTTGAAGAAGAAAGAGTACCTTGATGAGTTGATGTTGGAATGGGGAAATAATAATCCACGAGGTGTTGCAGTTGATGAGGAGGTACTTGAAGCCCTCGAACCTCACTCCAACCTCAAAACCCTAAAGATTTTATCATATGGTGGTGTTAGTTTCCCCAGGTGGATGATGAGCGGTAATTTGACGAATCTGAACACTGTTAGCCTCGCTGGATGTTTGAATTGCCAACAACTTCCACCCCTTGGGCAGCTACCTTTCCTCAAGAAGCTCGAGATTGATGGAATTGATGGATTGAAACATGTTGAAGGTGAGTTTATCGGTGGGTCTAATAAGGTTATTAAGGGTTTTCCATCATTGGAGAAGTTAGAGCTGGTAAACATGCCGAATTTGGAGGAATGGTGTGGAGCAAGGGAAGGGGACATGCCATGCCTTGGTACACTAAAAATATCAAATTGTCCTAAGCTGCAGAGATTTCCCCACCTCCCATCCATTAATAATTTGGACTTAGGATGCTGCAATGAGATGGTATTGGCCTCGGTTCCTTGCCTCACTACTCTAGAGTCATTACAAATTCGCTCTATTAAAGGCCTGATATCCTTACCCCCCGGATTTCTTCAACCCTTAACCGTACTTGAGAACTTGGAGGTCACTCAATGTAATGAGTTGGTGTCTTGGCCAAAGGAGGTCGGGTTGCACGACCTTCCTTCTCTCCAATATTTACAAATTTCTCGCTGTCCTAAACTCGAGTCATTGGAAGACAACGAGGAGGGCTTCCCATCACGCTTATATCTCTCTTTATATCCGACGGTTGTGGTAGCCTCAAGTGTATGCCTACAAGGGGGCTAGGGAAACTGAGTTCCCTCTATCGTCTGGACTTGGTTACTCAATGCCCATTCTTGCCAGCGGAGGAACTGCCCATCACTCTTCAAAGCCTTAAAATATTCTCATGTTCTAATCTCAAATCCATGACCAAGGGGATTTTCAACAACCTTACATCGCTCAAAGAATTGGTAATTAGAAATTGTCCGCAATTGGAGTCATTGGCAGGCGAGGAGGTGCTACCCACCACGCTTACATATCTCTCGATCTCCCACTGTCCTAATCTCAAGTCCCTATCCAAGGGGATGCGCAATAATCTCACCTCCCTCGAAGAATTATATATTAATAAGTGTCCACAACTAGAGTCATTGCCAAACAACATCGGCCTCCGTACAATGAGAATTATAAAGTGCCCTCTAATGCAGCAGTTTCCAGAGGGAATGCTCGACATGCTTACAGATCTCGATGTTGATAATGTTGAGATCTTTTCTAAAAACCTTACATCCCTCCAAGCCTCGACATGTATATTTCTCGATGTTCACAACTCGAATTCTCTCCAAGCATGCTACTGCCCCCCACGCTTAAAACCCTCGATATCAATTGGTGTGATAATCTGAAATCCCTGCCCAAGGGGATGTTGAAGAACCTCACCTCGCTCAAAACATTCACCATTAGTTGGTGTCCTCAACTCCTTTCCTTGCCGGAGGAAGGGCTGCCCACTACGCTTCAGGAATTACATATTGATGGCTGTCCAGAAGTAGAGAAACAGTGTCAAAAGGACGGAGGCCAATATTGGCCCAATATCTCACACATCCCCATAATACGGATAAATCACTCGAGGGTTTGAAGACTACTCTGGAGAAGGTACACGACTATCTCTCCCCTTGGCTTTTGTTTTATTTATTTTTGGTATGTAAGATGGGATTGAACCTCCGACCTCCAGGTTGTTGAAAAAGCCTTAACCATTGAGCTAGAGGTTCAATCCCAAATTAGGGCTCTTGGATTTTATTAATCATATGAATAGATTTCAATCCATTATTTAGTAAACCTCAATTTCTCTCTATCTCTTTTCATTTCCTCATTTTCTCTCTTTCAAAACAAAACAAGAGATTTTACTTTCAAAACAAGTAAAGAATTCCAGGCTCATAAAGAGATTTTTTTTTCAGGTTCTTTAATTTTTCATTATATCTCTAAATTTCTTGTCTTAGTCTTGCCATACAATAGATTATGACTTGTTTAAGACAAAAGGAACCCTAACTAGGATGAATTTACCTTACATGCTTCATTGAATTTATGCTCTGTTTTGAACTCTATGGTATCATTCATATTAATTGATCTTGTAGCAACTCTTCAAATCTTCTTTCTTTTTATTTAGCATTGGTTTGCATTAAATGTTATTTGATTGATGATTTCATTTGCAATTGATTATATTCCCTAAACTTCTGTTAGACATTCCCTAAACTTCTGTTAGAACTGAGCATCAAAACTCCGTTAATTTTTCATCTTGCATCTACGCCTCACACACACAGACACATTTTATTGGAATTTCAAGTTCATAAAGGAAGTGCACCTATCCATGAAAAATGAAAACAATAAGACAAAGCAAAAATCCAATGACTTTCTTCTCCAACCCAAACATTAACTGTTTTTCTCATTACATCTCAAAATTATTTACTAATATCTCAACCCCTTTTCTTCTGATTTTTTATAACAGTACACAAAAATGGTTTAAAGCCCATTATGTTGCATGTGCTCAATTTTTTCTAATTTTCTTTTTTTATTTCTTATTTTCTAAGAAAAGAGATACACTTCAATCACCACAAGTTTGGGTTATATTTCTTACTTCTAATTAAGTTAGTTTCACTAATGCATAAGTATTTTAAGATTAGGAGGTGCTAAATCAGTTACCAAAGACAACTTCCATCTGCTAATTTGTAGGGATATCAGGCTTGGCTATTTGTTGATCCTGACAGATACAATTATCGTTCATGCATTTTGGTTTTGTGTATATTTGAAGACTTTTTCATTTACACTTCTTTTACTCCAGTTTGATCTAACAACAGCTGTTGACAGTACCAAAGCGTTCAAGCAGTAGAAACTTTTGAAATTCTTGATCAATAAAATGTGGGAACCCCATTAGTGCATGTAAAATCTCAAGAGACAAGACAAGGAACACATACATGCCTAACATTCAAATTAGTAATGCTTAAGAACCTCAAAAGAGATTAAAAAATGAATGCATTGATAAAGATGCATACTTCTATTACTTACGGTCGGTAAACAGAAACCCAAATTCGAAACTCTCTATTCTAGTTTTTGAGCCTAGTATGGAACACCATGATGCTGGCAAACACATCTACTCAAAAAAATTGCAGTTCCAAAACAAAATTATGTTTTACGTAGTTCAAAGGAGGTTTAAATGCGGTATGTCCCGGTTGAGATATTTTAATCTAAAATCAAATTCGAAATTAGTTGATTTGATGCTAGTAGAATGCTCTTTGTTCTAGTTCTATGGATTAGGATGGAACAACATGATGCTGGAAAAAAATCTACTCAAACAAATTTTAGATGCCCATACAAAATTCTGTCTTACATGGTTCGAAGTAGGTTAAATGTTTTCTTTGTTGTATGTTTGGGTTGAATTTTTCTTCTCTAAAATCAAATCTGACATTAGTTGATACAATGCTAAAAGAGTGGTTCGTACATTCTTCGCCATTTATTTTCAAATTTACTTACCTAGTAGTCTACAATAAATTGTTACCTTTTTTGTAACTAAAAGAATCCAACTGGGATGAATTTACTGAGTACCCATAACTGAATTTAAGCACTGTTCTGGCTGCTTTGGTTCTTATGTGATTTCCTTTTCTGTTCCTTTAGTGGCTTTTTCCTTGGTGCAGTATTTGTTTTATTTTTCTCTGTTCTCCTTTTTCAATTAGTTTCAGTTTCTCAAAAAGAAAAGAACTGTCTGTATTAAGAATTTGATCAATGTGTTTAACTAATGTTTGGGTTGAATTTTTCTTCTCTAAAATCAAATCTGACATTAGTTGATACGATGCTAAAAGAGTGTTTCTTACATTCTTCGCCATTTATTTTCAAATTTACTTACCTAGTAGTCTACAATAAATTGTTACCTTTTTTGTAACAAAAAGAATCCAACTGGGATGAATTTACTTAGTACCCATCGCTGAATTTAAGCACTGTTCTGGCTGCTTTGGTTCTTATGTGATTTCCTTTTCTTTTCCTTTACTGGCTTTTTCCCTTGGCGCAGTATTTGTTTTATTTTTCTCTGTTCTCTTTTTTCAATTAGTTTCAATTTCTCAAGAAGAAAAGAACTGTCTGTATTAAGAATTTGATCAGTGTGTGTAACTAAGATCTATGTACAGTTAACTTTAACAATGTCAAACAAACCACCATGGATTTTTATTGAGCTTTCTATTCATCGGTCGTTACTTGTCATCATTTCTTTGTATCTTTTTTATTGGTGATTTAGTTTGCAAATAGTTACATTCCATTTTCTCATAAGAAGATGGAGTGGTGTCTAAAGGTTTCTCTTTTGCATTTGTTACACCAACTTCTATTAGAACTTAGCATCAACATTTAATTAATTTTCCAACTTGCATGTACCTCTGTCCCTATCTCTCCCTTTTCCACACACACACACACACACTGATTTTTTTTGCTAAATAAGGAAAATTAAAAACACAGACACACAAACACACTGGCATATTGACTTCTTTTTTGTTACATAAGAAATAGTTAAAAGCGCACACACACAAACATACATGTTAACTTAAAATGCTTTATTGGACCTTTCTTAGTTGCAACTTTTTACTGCCCTAAAGTTTCTCCAATTTATTTCAAAATCTCACCTACTCTTTTAGTTTAGGCCTACCAAATAAAGAATGATAAAGAAGTTGGAGGTTATATCCTAGCTTACTTACCTTAAAAAAAAAAAGAATGATCCCTGCCTGTTTCCATATGTTTCCCCTTCTCCATGATTTTTGGATTCCTTTATCCATTCACCGAGGTTAGTCAAAAGTATCAGTTGGGACTAAAGAATAGTAAACCTCAATTCCTTTATCCATTCCCTCATTTTCTTTGTTTCACTTTCTTACAAAACAAAAGAAACAATTAATTTTACTGGAATTTTAGGTTCATAAAGAAAGGACACTCATCTATGAAAAATTAAAAGAAAAGGCAAGGTGAAAATTACACCACTTGCTTCTCCCCAATCCAATCATTTCTTTAATTTTTTCATTATATCTCAAAAAATTTTGTCTTAGTCTTTGCCTGATATAAAGTAGATTATGACTTGTTTGAGACAAAAGGAACCCTAACTAGGATGAATTTACTTTATATGCTTCATTGAATTTATGCTCTGTTTTGGGCCCTTTGATTTTTGTTCCTTGGTGGAGTGTTTGTTGTACATTTCTTTGTTTTCATTTTTCAATAAGTTTCAACTAATCCTTGAAAAAAGAAAAAGTTATCTTTGTATACATTACTTCATAATTTCATCAATGTATGAATGTAAGATCTATGCATAATTAACTTTTGACAAAGTCAAACCAGCCACCATGGATTTTTATTGTCCTTACTACTCATTAGTTGTTCCTTGTCATTATTTCTTGGTATCATTCATATTAATTCATCTTGTAGCTGAAATTTTAGGCATTCAACTCTTCAAATCTTCTTCCGTTTTATTTAGTGTTGGTTTGGTTTACATGTTATTTGATTGATGATTTCATTTGCAATTGATTACATTCTTTATACTTAACTTCTGGTAGAGCTGAGCATCAAAAGTCTGTTATTTTTCATCTTACATGTACCTCACACACACACACACACGGACAGATTTTATTGGAATTTCAAGTTCATAAAAAACAAAAGTAGCTTGCATCAGAAGCCATCCAATGAGACTATGTTTTGCCTTGAATGTGGTCTTTCCATTCATTACCCGAGTTGATTAGGATTTGATCTAGCCACTTCTTAGTTTGATTTTGTTGAACATTCTGCACTAGCGAGCATTTCAAACATGCCAGTTATCTATGTCTATCCATGCATGTTGATTTCTGTTTATTATGGTATTTTAGTTTTTTGGTAATTTCTTTTATGCAAAATACATTGTCAAGCTCATTAATAAAACAAAGAAAAAAAGATTATTCTCCCCTATGGAGGATTTCTCTCCTCTATCTCTCTCTCTCTCTTATATGACTAGATGTTATTACACCATTCCATAGCATAGGGATCAAGTTCCCTTAACAAGGGATTGAGTTTAACCTCGCATTAGATACACAGTTTTCCTTCTTACACCCTTTGAAGACATAGATCCTTTTTCCTCTTTTATATAGTTCTCAATTCCATCTTCTTTTTAAAACCCTAATCCATCTCTCTCCAAAAATGGAAATTCCACACAGATCATACTCTCCTCTTTCAAAAATTTTACCAAAATTTTGTTATTGTCTTACTGTAGACTCTTCCATGTTCTATGAGTACAAGGTCATTCAATTCTTTTTTATTCAGTTACGTTTTTCTGAATACCCATTATCATTTGAATTATTTACTTGTTTAGATGTTGCTTTAGTTGAACATGCAGAAGAAAGAATTTTCATCCTGTAGATTTCTACAACTTTAAATTCCATGACTTTATTTATCTCAAAATTGTTATGTTTTTGCATTCCATCTAAGCAATAAATCAAAGACGTGCCAAATTGACGTGAAGTTCATGTAATATATATGTCAACTTACATGCTAATCTTTTCATTCAGGTTAAGAGAATTCAGCGGGCACTATTCTCTTATGGAACAATACAAATGGCATATTATCTAAATATGCAGTCTGGAATGGATCTTGAACATCATGTAAGTATAGAATTTAATAACCAATAGGTACCTCCGTACAAACAAAGTTATGCTTGGTTGCTATGCAATTCATGATTTCCTTCTTACAAACCACAAAGATAAATCTACATACATTTTGATGCTGACAAACTATTTTCTCTGTCTATTTAATAAGTGAAGAACACAGCATCTTCCATCAGCATGTCGTCCTTTCTTTTTGTATTGTTATATTGGTCTGATGCTTCAGGACTTCCCAAAGGAGCCTCATGAACTGTCATTTGAGCGAATATGTGGTTCGTTTTTTAGAATAGAAACAAAAAAAAAAGGAAGAAGAAACAAGTTCAGAGAGTTGAGTTGCAATATTCTTAATAGCTACCACAAATTCAAATAGCCAATAATGAAATCTCCGTTACCAATTCTATGTAAAATGCCTCTAGATGCATAGCCAAAATTGTTTCTTGAAGCTCCGTTTTTGTTAACAATTTTTATTTGCTTTGCTAGTGTGTATTGTGTGTAACTTTCTACTAAAGCGTACGTGGGCAGGGATTGCAATGCAAAGCCACTGGCATAATCCCTAAGTCTTGTACAATCATTGAAAGACTGATGCTTCAGATGCAACAGAGCAACTGTAGTATGCTTTTCAACACCAAAACCATGTTTTGTCCGGCCCTAGAAATCTTACTAGTTGAGCCCTTTTGGGTTCTTCATCTGTTGATCCTACCACCAATTTATCTTCAATTGTGCGTATTGGATGGTATGAATTTATAGTTTGCATCATTTGATTGGAAGCTTTGCCCCCTAGATGAATAGAAGTTGTAGAAATCTTTTTTTTTATTTTTTTTAAAGACATAGGGTATCCCCACCCCAATTTTTAGGGCAGGACTATTCCCTACAGATGCGCGCAATCACTCTAGATGAATAGGAGTTGTAGAAATTTGACAGGCCTAATTCGATCTCACGTACAAAAGGAACCAAAAAACTAATATAATGATAACAGTGTTTTATGCTGTTTGAAAATGGTGCCTACATCCATGGGAGAGACGACAATATTCAAATATATGAAAAATAGATAAACAAAGATTACAATAGATTAATGAAGTAGAGCTCTTGGTGGCTCTTTGTATTTTCAAGGAAGAACTATTCCTAAATCTTATAGTCAAAGGTGATCCACGCCAATTGATGTAGTAGAAGAATGTCCTATGGACCTTGGAGATTAGCAAAATGGCTGTTAGAATTCTATCTATACAAATTTAGTCCAACATTCTTCAACTACATTTCGACATCTGTTAAAGATACTGCAAATAGGAACCAAAGGAGGGAGTGTGGAGCGCTCTTCGCGGATCATTGAGAACACCCTCCCCTTGCAGTAGTTCGTGGTACACGTCAGAGGGGTTGTTGTTCCTGTCCGCATCCTGCTACATCTATTCAAGCAGCAAAAGTTTCATCCATTTTGTGCTGCTGTTTTGTTTCAGGCACTATTTTCCTGATGGCAGGTTCTTTGAGATTTAGTTTTTCTTAGGCATAGTGGTTGGGTTATAGAGTTGTTAGTACTTTTTAGTCACCTGCTTGGTACCTTCTTTGTTGAGACATCTCGTTCCATTTTGCTGTACCACAGGGTTTTATTTTCAAATGATATATTTTTATCTTTAAAATAATAATGTAGTCTAGGCATCTGGTTGTATTAAAAAAGATTAACAGGTTTTAGTCATGACCTTGAGTTGAGTTGACATGGCTAGTCACCCTACTGAATAAAATGGTTGCAAGACATTCTAAAATATTGGATAAAACTTATTTTACTTGTAGTAAAATAGGACAATAAATTCAGATTCTCAATAAATTATTTTTGACTTTTAGTTTTGGAAACTTGGGTGCTGATAACTCCATGTTATCCAAGCCTCAAACAAAGACACGGTCCAGAACAACTGGCGAAGGTGTTGGGACCACTCTTCACAACCCTATCAGTCAATATGAATCCCAATTGTTCCAATACTCGGGCATATGGGTGTGTGGCACTATGAGTGCATGGAGCTGGCATTCACTTTGTAACTTCTATTAATTCTTCGATATTGGCTCTATATTCAAGGAAACATTATTGTACTAGCAGAGAATCTATATGAATTTACTAAAAAAAAGCATAATAGGAGAGACTGCAAATTTTAGCAAATACAAAAATAATTTACTGACATTCATATTATTGTTAACCTACCACTAAATAACAGCGTAAGTAGTGAAACAATTTGATTATGTAGCCTGCAATGTAACACTGAAATATATTGACAATCCCGTATTCTTGTATATGAGAGCAGAGCAATATATTAAATTTTGTCCATGATTACTTATATTATTAGGTTGCATTGGAAGTTCAAAAGGTTATAAATTTGCTAATAAAAACCTCTACATATTGGCCCATACCTCCTACTGACATGTAGAAAATCTAAACTAAAGAATCTAGATGCCAAACATGTAATCAACAATCCGGAGAGTTGCAAAGTAAATGTTTGCATAACTTATCAAATGTATGTCTCCTAATGATAGTACTTTCAGTACCCAATAGCTTAAGCATTGCTGCTTTAGGCACCTCTCAGCTGGTGTGTTCTGTTAGAGCATAAGTTTGGACTTGAAGAGGACCCTATTGGGTTGTTTTACCATAAAAATTGCTTGATTTACTATTTGAAGTGGACTATTAGAGAATAATATAAGAGAAATGACAATATTTTGTTGTACCCTGAAAATTGCTTAATTTATGATTTGAAATGACAATACTTGGTCTCTACCTCCTCCTCTTATAAGTTAGGCATTTCTCTTAACTCTATCCAAATTCTTGAGTTGTGAGATTAGCTAAATTAAGCTACGCTCATCATTTATGATCCACGGCTCACTCAATTAGAGCCCTAACTACTTCAATGAAATTAGTTCCAAGGATGCTATTAATCGTTGCGCTGGAACAATCAGGTCAAGAGTTTGTCCAGTCATCTCAATGAGGAATTTAGCTATGCCACCCGCTGACCTTACACTATGAGTAGTGTTGTAGCAAAGCCAACGGGAAGATCAGTCCCCGGGCTCAATCTAGGCTATTGGCCAGGGTCAAGATGGATGAAGGGGTTGTCAGGGAGCTTTATAAGGAATTGTAGGATCCATAGCTGGAAATACTGAATCTTCAAGGCATATACTTTTAGCTGCTCAATTTCATTTTGAAGGATTTCTGTTCAATTTTTTCTATCTTTCCACTTTGGTTGGATTCCTCAAGATACAATCTGATGGCTTGGTAACACGTATTCCTTCTTTGGATGCAAAGTTATATTATGGAAGGATTTGCTGCTCCTCATCCTTTTGGAGTTATGGAAGAAGAGGTATACGAGAAGGTTCAAAGAATGTTACAAGTTATGCCTCCCCCCAATCTCAAACAAGGAGCTGGGGGGGAGGCAGCGGGGAATAAAAAGGCAATCACATATTAGTTCCTTAATAGACGAATCACATATTAGTTAATAAAATTGATGTTGGTTTTGAAAGGATCATCGTCAAAGGATATGTGTTATTCCGATAGTCGGAATTGGGGGCCTCGGAAAGACAACTCTTTCCCAGCTTATTTACAATGATAAAAGGTTGAAGATGATTTTCAAGTTTGAGGATGGGTTTGTGTCTCTGAAGATTTTGATATTTGTAGAATAACAAAAGCAATTTTTGAATCAATGACAAAGAAATGTTGTTGTCTTAACGAAATCGATCCACTTCAAGTTAGCCTCAAGGAAGTATTGAGTTGCAAGAGATTTCTACTCGTCTTAGACGATGTATGGAATGACTATGACTGGCAGAGGCTACAGGCCCCATTCAGTTTTGGTGCAAAAGGAAGTAGAATCACTACAACAAATCTGGGCTTTCCCTACCGACTTAGTTATGTCAGTAAGGAAAAATTCACCTTTTCCCTACCCATTTTATATCAGTATGAAAATATATCATATCCCTACAGGTGTTAGTTTTATCTGTAGGGATATAGTGTCTACCTAACTATGCAATTCGTAGGGAAATCCTGAGCGATATGCCTACGGTACTCTTTTCCCTACAGGAATCGGTAGTTTTCAGTAGGGAAATACAGAGTTTTGCCTACTAAAACAATTTCCGTAGGTAGGGTTTCTTTTGCCGCAAGAGGCTTTGCTCAGGAACCATTTCATAGATTTCTATTTGTTACTTTCTCCTTTTCGTTGTGATTTTGGCATTAATCACGTCTTTGCGTCCTGAATAGTGTAGATTAATTACGTATTTGTTTACTTTTCGTTGCGATTTTGTTTCCTGAACAGCAAAATGGGTTTCTAGGATTTCTTTTGCCGCTCTACTACTGATGTGTAGGCCCTAAATTTAAGGCCCAGGTGAATGATAATGGCGTTTTTTTTCTTTTTTTTTTCTTTTTTTTTTCTTTTTACAGACCTTTTTGAATATTCTTTTGGTGCCTAGAACCCACATGCTCATTTGCTAATGGTTTGTTGAATCAATTTTATATTTTAATTTGGATGCTAGGACTGTTATTCAATCCTAGTTTCTGCCTTTTCTTTTCTTATGGTTTTTCTAAAGAAAAAAAGGTAGATAGATGAGAGGTTGGAAGGAATTTAGGCAGAAAAACACAAATTTGGGGTTGAAAATCCGAACCCTTGTTATACACCGAGATTGGCTTTGGCTACAAGAGATGTTAGTATGGAAATCAGATCAGATTATCGAAAACTCTCCCTGTAAGAAAGAGACTTGGGGTTGCATAGGAAGGATTTTGGACTTAGAACCCTAGGGTTTTTACTTGGATTTTCTTTTCCTCATCTTTAAAGTTTTATGGTTTCAGGTGTGTCATTGACTTTTTCTGTACTTTCTCTTTTATTTGTATTGATGTAATCAATGCTTATGATTTTCTTTCGTGCTTTGTCTTTCTTTCTGAAATTTCTATTTCCATTGGGGCTATGGTCAGCAGTTGATGGCAAATACAAAGAGGCTTGTAGAACCCATTGAACTCTGTTTTTGCTACTCTTTTTTTCATTTTTTGGTGTTTTCAATGGTAACTAACTTTGAGCTAAGGAGACATCCTTTGGTGACCAAAAAACAGTCATTATCTACATGCATTTCTTGCCATTGATACGGACCATTTATAATATGATAGGTTTTATTCACTCTGTGATCTCATTTCAGACAATTGTATCATAACAATGGAGTTTTGCATCAAAATGTTAGAATTGTATCTTAGTTTTGCTTCCCTTTTCACGGAACACCCATGTCTTACTTAGGGATTAGCCCCACTATTTACTTCTAAAATCTGTTATGGTATTCCTCTCTCTTTTCATGTGTGGCCTATGCATCCGATCAGGAAAGATCATCTTTGATTCTTATGACTTCAGAATTGTTATTCTGGTTCCGAGTTTAGTTGATGTGTATGTAAATGATTGTGCATAACACGCATCTAAAAGATGGAATTAACTGGGTCTTTCTCAGTATGCCGGCTTGCAGCTAATGATGAGCAATAGTAAGTTGGTCACATGGAACTTTAGATAACATAGAGCATGTATGTACTCCATAGCAGGGAGCTAATTGGGGTGTGTAGGGGGAGCTAATTCACATATATGATAAATTCATTTTTGTCTAGGTGACAATACATATCCCTGTATGTGGATCACTTTAGAGTGATAACTAAATGATCAAAATTAATTAGGAGAGTGAGCAACTAATGTAGCGAAAATTCTCTCTTTCTTGTTCTTAATAAGCTATCAAAGCTGGGAAATAAGACCTGTCTAAGGCTTTTGATCTTTTAAGCACCTATCTGGCCATGGTGGGTCCCTCTTGCTTGACTATGTGGACATATGGTAGGTCCGACTAATACTCAAGTTTGGAACTTGATGGGCACATGGGATCAAGTATACAAGGTAAGGCATGACCAACGTAACATAATGAGTGCTACATTCAGTTGATTCAGATTCTACCTAGCAGGACAGACCATACATGGATGATCCTAACCATCCAAGTAGACTGTCATAAAACATAGAGGTGATACCCTTATAATTCTGTTTTCCCTAGTAATGATGAACTTCAACTTGTGGTTAGCCCCTCATTTGTTGGATTGTTAGGGAGATGATTACCATTTTTAATGCATGACTGCCCTGGGAACTTTACGAGTCTAAATACTTTATCCATCTTTTAGATATTTTGCTCATAATAACTTCAAACTTGATTTTGAAATTTGAGTTTTCTGAAATTAGTTTTCCGTTTCAGACGCGGTATTTAATTTTGATCCACTTATCCTTTTGGTCACTGATGAGGTTTCATTTACAACTTAAATCTTTTTATCTTATTATATGTATGTGTCCTTTTGCAGGTTTTCAATGATTTTGTTCTCTGGAAGACCTATTTCCTAGCAAGAGTCTGGCAGATGGTTCCAAGAGGGTTCAGGCCCTCCGTTTTCTTTCTCAACAGGTAAAACATGAAAGCCTTTGGAACTGCATCAGGTTTGATCATGGTTTATTTGACATTCATCATGCTATTAGCCAATAATGAGAACTATACAGCCGTAGCATATAGCTCTTATTACTTTTCAGTTAACTTGTATTTTTTACATTGTTAAGGGCATCAATGCTGCATCTCTGTTTGATATAGTTCACAATGCCTCTTAATGGTGTTTAGAACATTTTCAATGCCATGTTGCCCGCTGGTTTGTGGCATATAAATGATCCATGTGAGCCAAACAATGTTTTCACAATTATTCTTCTCTCTCGTTTTTCTTGACCCTCATAGTGCTTTCTACCAGAATATGTCAAGTTCATGAGCTTTAGGTTTCTGGTTAGTAAAAGTGGCACCGAAATGTCAGCCTTTTGAGGAAAAAAATCAAAGGTTTCCTTGTTTCAGTACATATTTATTTCTTGGGTAATCCTCATACTAGAAGGTGATATGAATTATGTTACGATTATAATTCTCGAATATATTGTTTAAGCTTAGAGCTCATCTGACAGACATCTGTTTCTATAACTGAATCTATTCACTCTGGTACTTCACATTCCTCCATTTATAGTTTCTGATATAGTGTCGTCTAATATTATTTAGTTATATGTAGTTTTTCTACTGCACTCTAGATGATTTTGTGCTTGCAATTACACTTTTTGAAAGCTATGTAGCATGCTTGCTGTCATTTCCTATTTCTAACTGAATTGTTAGTCTTAGACGCTATACAGACTGTATTGTGTCTCCATTGTTGTTGGGAATCCCCCGAGGCCTTATTATATCGACATGGGTCATGGGAGTGATTTAACATGGACATAGTCTGACGCTCCATGCACTAGCTGTGCCAAGGTACTCTCCAATTGGCAGTTCAAGATTCTTATCAAATTCCAATTTCTTCATTTAATTAAAGTTCGAGTGGTCAAACTCGTAAACATTATTTTTTTTGTCCATCTGGACACCGTGGTGTCTAATTTTGTCCATGATGAACTAGCACTTAATAGGTGATATCACACTCTCTAAGATTTAATTACATGATTGCTTTGTTGCGAGCATGATAATCTTTGATAGTGAGAAGAATGATGGCCACATTTGAACCAATTTATCATCCTTATCCTCTTTGATAGGTCCCTGTGTACACTCTGGATATGCATGGTCTCTCTTGCTTGTTTTGTTAGGCTTGTACAAGAATTGTTTACTTCGTCTCTCGCTTGTCTGAGTTGACAGGTAAAATGTAGACATGGTCTTCTTGCGATAATTGGTTTCAGAAAAAAAAAAACATCACTCATACTCTAATGGAGACAATTTATGTGGGGACCACATCCTCTTTAAAGGCCTACCAAAGGGAAAATAGTGACCACAAGGGATTCTTTGTGCCTCAAATTTCAAAGAAATCAGAATCATGGATATTGTCTCTTGTCAAGGTGACTATGCGATAGAATATTCATATAATAGCTCCTCCATGGGTCATTAAATGAAAGTTAATTCATGTATTAGTTTAAAATATTCATTTATAGGTGTGCATATGATCAACAAGGTCAAGTTTTAGTCTCTCCTGCAATTACTGATGCAATAATTGGACTTAGTGGACCAGCAAATATCTTCCCTTCTTAGCTGGCAAGTCAAGGTCTCATCATCAATATGGGATACTTGGACTTAGCTTAGTTTCAATGTCTATTTTGATGTGATATATAAGGGAGATGAATTGAATGAGCCTATTTCTTGACTCTTGCATTACATAAAACAAAATATGTAATCTACTCAATGTGTCTCTTTTGTAAATATGGCCATAGATGTTTTTAATATTACTTGTGTTTCTTGTGGTTGTATAAATGTGCAACATATGCATTTTTTCTACTATATGTTGTAGTTGTTTCCATATCATTCATTCTGAAGATCAGTCATTCTGAAAGGGTAATGTATGCTGTGTATTCTTGTATATATAATTTTTGCGGAGAATCGGCTAAGAACTTCATTCTTTTTAACTTTTTGTTTGGCAGGATATGTCACATACCGTTGCTCCTAAAGAGGTTCAGTGCTTGCACAGCCCTCCATCTCAAAGAGTCCAACATTCAACTGAAAATCACATGGAGTTCTGGAGTAATTGATGATGAGGATCGAGAAGATGATGAGGACATGACGAAGATGGTGTTATATAAATCATTAGATGATGAATGTTTAACAATGCTATATTTTGTCAAGTTCAGTTGAGGGAACAATATCAAAACTTTTGTTATTAATGAATTCTTGTAATTTTAAAAATATTCAATTAAAATAGTTAAGTTTTTATATATTTGTATATTTTGGGGGGAAATGGATGTTATAACTATGGAAATTTTGATGTTACATATAATGTGTGTAAATGTACAGGTCCACTAGGTCGCAAAGAATTGATATTTAATGGATTAAAAAAATAGGAAAGTATCCCTACGGATTTATTTTTGAAATTCAGAAGGGGAAAGCACATTTTTCCTACAGATTATTTTGAATTCCGTAGGGAAAAGAACATTACCCTACTGATTATTTTGAAATTCCGTAGAGACAAGGCTGTCCCTACGGATTTTTTTTTATAGAAATTTTGTGGGGAAAAGCACAATTTTCCCTACGGAAGCTTTTGAAAATCCGTAGGGAAATGTGATCTTTGCCTACGGACAAAACCGTAGGGAAAAGTACACTTTACCTATAGTATTTATTAACTTCCACAGGGAAAGGGCTTTCCCTAGCCTACGGAAGTTGTGCAAGCTAAAATCCATAGGGAAAAACCATTGCCTAAGGATTTTGGTACCTTTCCCTGCGGAGTTGTCCGGAAGTTTCAAGTATCATGGGCACAATGCCTGTCTATAATTTGGATGGCTTAGCAGAGGATGATAACTGGTCCTTGTTTACACAATGAGCATTCACAATGGGAAGCTCAGATGTACCTCCAACCTTAGTAGCAATTGGTAGAGACATTGCAAAAAAGTGCAAAGGCTTGTCTTTGACAATGGAAGCTCTGGGAGGTCTCTTACGCACAAACACTGATGAGAACAGGTGGAAGAATATACTTAAAAGTGACATGTGAGAAATATCAGAGATGGAAAAGAATATTATTCCAATTCTAAAAGTTAGATATGATAACTTACCTGCATGTCTGAAACAATGCTTTGTGTACTGTTCTTTATATCCAAAGGATTATAAGTTTGAGAAGGACACTCTAATCCAGCTATGGATTGCAGAAGGATTTATCCAACCTGAAGGAAGGAAGTGATTGTAAGATTTAGGTTCCGAGTATTTTGATGAATTGACTTGGAGGTCCTTTCAATATTATGCTGAAAAGTACGGATCATGTTACAAGATGCATGACTTGATTCATGACCTTGCACAATCCATTTCTGGCAATGAATATGTTAGAATGGAGGACATTAACTCTTGCAATAACCGTGCAAATGTTGCATTCCTTAGTGATGTGGCCCCACGACTTCTCACAAATTTTTGAGACCTTTCATGAATCGAAGAGATTGCACACATTTTTTATATTGCTTTACAAACCACGACACTTATCTCCCAAGACCATCAGTTGTGGTAATCTCATGTCCCTGTTCAATGATTTGCTCAACCTCACATCCTTCAATCAATTGCATATTGCTGAGTGTCCACAACTGGAGTCATTGGAGAGGCTACCTGCTACGCTTACATCTCTCGATATCTTCAGTTGCGATAATCTCAAATCCCTTGATGAGGCATCGCAAAACTTCACCGATTAGAAATTAAAAAGGGTCCTCAAATAAAGTCATTGCCAAAGGGGATGCTCAACAAGCTTACACACCTTGTAGTTGATAATATCGAGATCTTGCCCAACAACCTCACCTCCATCCAATATTTGAAAATTCATGACTGTCCGCAACTTGTGTCCTTACCAGGAGAACTGCTTCCTACCATGCTTATAAAACTCGCTATCCGCTCATGTCATAATCTCAAATCCCTTCCCAAGGGGATGCTAAGGAACCTTACCTCTTAACATCTTACACAGCACCCAAATATGGAGAAATCACAAGCGGATTTAAAGGCTACTCCGTTGAAGGTACATTTCTATCTCTCCTCTTGGCCTTTAATAATTTTATGAATGGTTTTCACTCCATAATTTATTTTTAAAGAAAAGTAAACTTACACAGTCTCTGTATCTACTTTCACTTCCTCATTTTTTCACTTTCTTGTTCTTACAAAACAAAGGAAATAATTAATTTTAATTGAATTTCAGGTGCATAAAGAAAGGATACTTGTCCATGAAAAATGTAAAATATGAGACCAAGCGAAAAGTGCACCAATTTCTTCTCCAACCAAAAATTACCAGATTTTCTCATTAAATCTCAAAAAAAATTATCATAATCTTGCCTAATCTACCATTGATTATTACTCATTTGAGGAAAAAAGGAACCCTAATTTGGACGAATTTACCTTGTATACTTCGTTGAATTTATGCTCCGTTTTGGATTCTATGGTTACTTCTTATGAGATTTCTTTTTTTGTTTTTTACCATTACGAGCTTTTTCCGTTGGTAGAGTTTGTTTTGTTGTTATCTTTTTTCAATAATTTCTAGCTTATCCTGAAAAAAGAAGAAAAATCTTTGTATAAATTACTTGAGAATTTGATCAATGTATGAAAGTAAGGTCTATGCACAATTAACTTTAACAAAATTAAACCACCCACCATGTTTTTTATTGACCTTATTAATCACTGGTTGTGCCTTGTCATCATTTCTTGGTATATTTCATATATTTGATCATGTAGCTGAAATTTCAGACATTCAACTCCTCAATTCTTCTTCCTTTCTTAGTGTTGGTTTGCTTTAAATGGTATTTGACTGATGATTTCGTTTGCAACTGGTTACATTCTCTATACTCATAAGTCATAATAAGATGAAATGCTATGAGAAGTTTCTCTGCTGCATTTATTACACAAACTTCTCCTAGAACTTAGCATTGGTAATTTTCCATCTTGCATGCACCTCTCTGGCTCTCTCCCTTTCTCACACACACATTGCCCTTTTTTACTAAATAAGCAATAGTAAAAACAGAGGTGCACACATGCATATTGACTTCTTTTCTTTCTAAATAAGTAAGAATTAAAAGCGCACACACATGTTGACTTAAAATGACTTCTCTCATTCTCACACAAACATTGCCTTTTTTGGCTAAATAATCAAGAGTTAAAAACACAGGCACACACAGATATTGACTTCTTTTCTTTCTAAATAAGAACTTAACATGCACACATGTTGACTTAAAATGCTTCTTTGATTCTTTCTTAGTTGCAACTTTTTACTAAACTCAAATTTCTCTATTTTATTACAAAGTCTCATATACTCTTTAGTTGAGCTCTACCAAATAATGAATGATTCCTACGTTTTACGTATGCTTCCACTTCTCCATCCCTTTTGAATACCTTTATCCATTCATTGAGATTATTCAAAATTCTTGCTACTTTGGACTAAATGTGATAAAATTAGGAAAAGCTTTTTCAACATCATGTAAGAAAAAATTTACAGAATCAGAATCAATACGACATGAGAGACAACAAGAAGTTAACCTTTTATCTATTCTCTGAAAGCATTTACAGCTAGAAGCCTATTTAAGAAATTATATTATGTTAGGATCAACATGTTGTGTAGTTTCATATAAACTCTAACTCATTTTAGATAGTTTCAACATATTGAATATGTTTTCAAGCCTCTTGGTTGGAATCGCTGCATTTCATATTGGGATCCATAATATGGTTCTATCTTGGGATTTCAGTCCAATGACTAATATGCTTGTGAAATCATGTACCAAGTTGTTTTGAATTTTGCTTGAGCCTAAACTATCTGCCACCCCATCCCATAATAAAAAAACTGATCATCTTGCAGAAGCTGACGGAATTTTTTTTTATTTTTTATCATGGTTCTTCCATATTCAGCCTAGAAATTTTTTTCTTGAAGCAGAGACCTCACAATTTTAATAAGAGAAGTTTTCCTTCGTTCAAACCTTTAAATTCCCAAAATTTTTGTTCATGGATATGACTTTCTAGCTTACCCAACAGGGATATCATTGTGGCAGTTTGTTATTTTTGTATTGTTGGAATCAGAACCTTGGGTTCTAATTATCTAATTTTCCTTTTGGAAGGAAGATTATAACATGATCACTTCATATTCAAAAACAGAATTTATCTTCCATGACAACAGATAAAAATCAAGCTACATTGGAAGGGACTGATTGTCCCACTTTCCACATTTGTTCACTGATCTCAGCCCTTGTGTAGATACTTGAAAGTTTGCTTTATTTGATTCCCAAAATCATAGAAATTCATGCAGGAATTTAAAATAAAAATTCCCAGAATCATCAACTGCATTTTTTAGCTGCAAGAAAACATGTTCAATAAAATAGGTAATCAAGAACTGTTCCATTCAACCCTACCGGTGAAATATGTAAAATCTTGGCACAAGAAGCTTCTTCTAAAGTGTAAGCTATAATTGTCTAATCCTAGACCAATAGTGCTTTCTAAATAAACCCAAAACACATTTCCTTTGTACTCTAAATTTCTAATGTTTAGTAACTAAGAGTTGTTTTGGCCTAAAATACTCAAAAGAGAAAAGCAATTTCGAAACTCTTGAAACGATTAAACTTAGACTTCCTACTTCCGAAAAACAAACAACGATTGTTTCTCCTATTGCAAGTTATGAATCTCATCATACATACAGTATTTCCCAATTAAGTAAAAATCCCAATTTAGAAAGAACAGAGATTTTGTGCAAGTAGTTCGTACACTATTAGCAACTTTAGGGCTTTAAGAACTGGTTTAGAAACTACTATAAATCCCTCTAACTCAAAAGGAGATCAACATGAAGCCCTACTCAACCCAATTGCATTTATTATCTCCAAAGTTTCTTTTTGGAATCTTTCAAACTGGAAAAGCTCATGATTGTCAGTTCATAAACTTACTAATTTGAGCATTTTTAAAAAATAATCAAAATTGGTTTTAAAATGTTTTGAAAATTTAGCATACATCAAAGTAGATAGGAATGATGAGGAATGGAAAGTTTTAGTTGTTTGATGAGGTTGGGAGTTATTACTGACATCAACATGACAACATAATGTTTCATCAGTAAGGGTCGCTTCTGGATCCATGTTTCCTACCACACCTTTCTTCATAATTTGTATGGAAGTTTAAACAATTCCTTGGGACTGTTGAGCTTTACATTTGTATATCACTATCATACATCTTGTCATATAAATGTTTTGTATTTCTTGAACTTGCTGAATCTTCGATTGTTTAATTTGCATTTGAGTGTTACTTGATTATTTATTTATGTAATGTACTAGGTCTCTACATCCCATTGTTATAGATTAATATACCTCATTGAAGTGCTATCATGTTTGTGATTGGTGACTGTACTGGCTTAGTCTTCACTATATTTTCAGGCTAGGAGCCTCATGTCTTAAGTAACCAACTTTTTTTTTTTTTTTTTTAACCCGGAAAGGAATGCGACCCCGGGGCGGGCCTCTGCATATTATTTATTGAAGGCACAATACGAGAGGAGGGCAAACAACCAGCCCTCTAGACCGCGACAAACAAAGGGGTACCAAAGACCCTACACAACACCACCTGCTTCGATCATTTGCTTGGGCGAATATTTGGAAAACCATTAGTGTCTTAAGTAACCAACTTCTTAAATATATTCATGGGTAATTCTTGCAGCCCGGTATCGAAAACTTTATGGTAAGTCTTCCTCTTGATATTTTATCTCTAGGAACCACTTCATGCCTTAATTCAACATGTATTCAAAAACTTTACTACCATATCCTCCCATAACATAATAGTTTGGAAGAACTAGCACCATTGTCATAAAACCCTTGTATTTGTAAAGACTTCTTAGAGTGAACAACTTCTTTGGCAAAGCTCTAGATTTAGCATAAAAATTTTCTTCAATCTAGCAGAACCATTAAGCCTCTTTGGTTCTCGTTCCTATAAGGAAAAGGTTATAATAGTGGAAATATTTAATGTCGTTTGCTAATTGTGTAAGTTTTTTTTTCTTGATAGGTTGCTAATTGTGTAACTTGAAGATAGGGAAGAAGTGCTTCATTTCTTATACATCCATAACAAATTCATTAAGACATCCTCTTGGCCAAGAATTTTGTTTCACTAAAAAGTTTAGAGACACAGGCATATGAGTTTTATTTTATTTTTAATGATAAAATAAGCATATGGATATTGTGTTCATCTATGAGTTTCACATTGATATTACTTCCATTTTTTCCCTTATGAAGATCTCTGCTTTAATCAAAGCATTTAAATAGGTTTTAATGTGAATTTGCCACTAGAATAACAAATGCAGCTACCACCACCTTTTGTTTTACTCTCTCAATCGACAAATATGAGTTAAATATATGGATTGTTGATTTTTCCTTACCTGATAATAAGACATTAATATTATTTTGGTTCTTCTAGAAATCTTATGGCAGCTGGAATTACCTGTAGTTTATGAAAACATGTTGTTCAACAGTGTATCATATCCTTCAAATCTCAAACTTGTGCTTGGGAGGTGGACCTTAGATTTTAACTTGAATACATTGCAATGTTACCAATGCCTCTCTATGTGTTCCATCATTTACCCACTACCATGACAATTAATAAAAACTAACACCCACAACCTTGACATAAATAACTATCTAATAACTACTTTGTAACTGAATCATATACTCTATAACATTTATCGGTTACGAACTCGAATCAGTTTGCAACATGATTGATCTTCTTAGTGGGAAGATCAATCTCTGGACCCACTTCGAGTGACGATTCGATGCGCAGAAACACACTTTTGAGTTTGGAATTATTCATTAATTCGGAAAATACTCCTTGCATGTTATTTATAAATAGAGAACCTACTTGACCACTTCCTCTAGGACTTCTTTCCAAGAAAATCTAGATAACCCTTATCTCTAAGACTCCTATCCATACAACACAACTAGGCAGAGAATTCCACGAGCTATTAAAAATATAAATTAATTTATTCTACCCTAAGTGGGATCGTCTAGGCACACAACATTTATCTGTTTTTGTTATTTTTTGTCCTGGCAAGGTTTTCTTATTAGTCTTCATTTTGAAATAAAAAATTAAGCAATTGCGTGATGGTAACTTATGAGTGTGTCTAAGGTAATTTTATATTCTTCATGTTTTGTTTCATTGTTTTGGTGCTAATATACTATGCTTGTTTGTTATTTTATCTTTCTGAATTCCACAATCTATTTGAGAAAGTTTTCTTTTGACGTACATTACCTAGATAAATGTAAAGGGAGTTCACAGGCTAGAGAGAAAGATGTACCCATTCAAGAAATAACTTCTACTGAGGAAAGAGAGAAGCCTAGAGAGAAAGATGTACCCATTCAAGACATAAATTCTACTGAGGAAAGAGAGATTGCAATGCCAAAAGAAGTGGGCATTTCTCACGTTGTGAATCTGGGTGTGAATCTGGGTAGCTGTGTAATGGGGAATAAATATGATGGCCTGACTACACCCGATGTGAATAAAGTACGAAAGGACCTTAAATCCAGCTGTATAAATCTGCAAATAGTTGTGGAAGATCCTTTTCCAGATTCTCTGAAAATGGCTGAAAGAATATTAGTAAATATGCCAACTGAACAAATAAATCAGGAAGGTCCTAAAGAAAATCATAATCTGGTAAATGTAGATGTGCACAATTCTTCTGTCGATAAGGGTGTTGAAGCTACTCATGTCGGGGAAACTAATACGGCAAACCAGAATGACAGACAGGATGGAACATCGTGGCCTGGATTTATGGTTCGGAATAGGACTGCCCATACTTATGAGGTAATGATTGCATTGTCCTTTGTTGTGTTATTCTTCATTTCTTTTCTATTTACACTGTTTTAAGCTTATCGAGCGAATATTGCTGTTTTGTAAATGTCATTTAAATATGCAGGGGACTTGAAATTATATTACAGCTGGTCATAATTTTTTTTGTTAGAATATGGCGTTCTTCTCCGCCCTTCATCTATAATAGACAGTATACAATTTTTTTTTATGGTTAAGCTGGGGTTATGGAGACCCCGACCAAATATATTGAAACTAAACCAGATAATACAAAGGGGGGCCACTAGGGCAACAAAGGCAAATAGCCAATAAGAATATCAGAGAAGGGCACTGACTAATGCCGCAAGGAGGACTACAAAAATCTCTGACATGCCTACAAATCAATACAACACAGGATTCCATGCCCATTACATGCGAGGATACATATGACCAGAGGCATTTAGCAATGCAATATCACTAAGTTG
Organism: Tasmannia lanceolata; assembly: GCF_043159265.1. Lineage (NCBI taxonomy): Eukaryota > Viridiplantae > Streptophyta > Magnoliopsida > Canellales > Winteraceae > Tasmannia > Tasmannia lanceolata. The sequence goes on along the minus strand of NW_027518695.1, from coordinate 55,636,511 downwards.
AAGAGGTAAAGGGAAAGGAGGAATATCTCCCCCTTCACAACAGCAGTCAGGGTTAGACAGAAAGTCAGCTGCAGAGTTGGCATCTCTCCAAGTATGAGACACTTTCCACTCCTGAACCTGAGAGAGGGCTTTTCTTATTTCTTCTACTATTGGAATTGCTTTCTAGGGGCACTCCCACTTCTCGAAAATCACATTAACAGCAGTCAGAGAATCAGATTCAATCCAGAGGGAAGAGTACCCTTTCAGCATAGCTAATCTGATCCCATGGAGGATTGCTTTAATTTCTAGAATATGAATCTCCTCACAGTCCATACGAATTGAAAACATAGCAGTTACCTTCCCAATAGTGTCTCGGATTAGGCCGCCAAGTCCGCCCTTCCCATTCTGAGCTGATGATCAGTATTTACCTTAATAAAATTAGGATCAGGACTGACCCAAGAGCAGAATTCTGCTTCTTTCCTCCCTTGGAAGCAAGATAGCCCGAAGTTGGCAGCTGTTTCTTCATTTCTCCGGCTTTTTACATCCCCAAGTCGAAGATGAGTTAGCCTAGAGTGAATTATGCTGATGATATTTTGAAGGATATGGAGTTTATGACGAGGAGGCTTACCATGGTAGCAGCTCTCTCTCTCTCTCTCTCTCTCTCTCTCTCTCTCTCTCTCTCTCTCTCTCTCCAGATCACATACATAGCCGCACAAAAACCGATCCTCATGATCGTAGTTGCCTGGCCATCCCTTTTACACTTCTCTCGAATCTACAATTCTTCTTCTAAGATAGAGTGAAGAGGCTTCCTCCTATATCCACACCTCCAAAGAATCGATCTCCAAATCCAGGCCTAAAAGGAGCATTGGAAAAATAGGTGATTCATAGATTCAGGTTCTACCTTCCAAAGCATACATTTCGTATCTCTATTTGTGCCCAAGAAGATTAGCCTATCCCGTGTACTGAGTCTGTTATGAATTGCCTGCCAAGTGATAAAACTGTGCCTAGGTATATGGCCTTTACTCCAGATGGTTTTGAACCAGGGAGCATCGGGGAATCGGATCCTACTTTGATTCCAAGCAGATCTCAGAGAGAACTGGCCGTTAGGATTATCTTTCCAAATGATTTTATCCTCTGAAGAGTTGGAGAATAACCCAGTTCTAATAATGTCATTGAGTTGGGGCATATATGATTGCTGAGTAATGTGATTCCAACTTCCATCCTTCTTCATGTTTTCTATAGATATCTGCTTTGCTATGTTAAACAGAGCTCCTTCAGATGTCTGTGAGTAGACCGGTCCATCAGGATGCCAAGGATCAGTCCAAAAATCAATGCCTTTGCCCTTTCCCACACAGTAGCAGACGTAGGACTTAGCTAACTCCCTGCACTTGAAGATGCTTCTCACCCCCAAGGAGGGTTCGAAGGCATTGGTCTGTTCGAGAAGCTATTTTTCTTAAGGAACTTCACTTTAAACCATCGAACCCACAGTGATCTCCTGTTGTCTACAATATGCCATATCAGCTTCAGCTGAGATGCTTTGTTGATATCAACCAATCTGCAGATCCCAGCACCACCTTCTCTTTTTGGCCTACGTATGACATCCCAAGCAATCGGGTGATACTTTTTCTGTTGATTATTCCCCCCAATAGACAGTATGCATAAGGGAAAACATGGGTTCCATGCCCATCTCTCCACGCTATTTAGAAAATTTTGAAGCCATTTATCTATCTATACCAATTATGACTAGAACGTAGAGGTTGCCATGAACAATCCCTATCTCTAATACCAAATGCAAATAAAATAAATGAAAATTTAGGCTGTTTTGTAAATCTCTCTATCAAGCCCCTAGGCTATTTAAAACACTAGAAATGCAAATCTCTCTCTATTAATCATCTAGGCTATTTAAAATTCTAGAAATGTAAGTCTATCTCTGTTAGGTCCTTAGCTATTCAAAATATTCAAAGCCATTTAAATGTAAATCTGTCTCTATTAAACGTGTTAAAGTATAAAAGGTTAAATAGTGCCCTTCTCCAACAACTTACGCTTTTGGAGAATTCGGTAAATTTCTAACATGGTATCAGAGCCAAAGGTCTCGATTTCAGACCTCCCAGATGTAAAAAAAAAAAAATCCACATGCAATGGTCGGCCTAAGGTGGGACCACATGTGCCACGTGTTTGCCAAGTGGGCCACACGTGAGGGGGAGTGTTAAGCTTTTGGAGACATTGGTAAGTTTCTAACATGGTATCAGAAGCAAGGTCTTGAGTTCAAACCTCCCCGATGTAAAAAAAAAAAAAAAATCCACATGTAATGGCCGGCCCAAGGTGGGACCACATGTGCCACGTGTTTGCCAAGTGGGCCACACGTGAGGGGGAGTGTTAAAGTATAAAAGAATAAATACTGCCCTTCGCCAACAGCTTAAGCTTTTGAAGAAGTCGGTAAGTTTCTAACAAAGCATTTAGGCTATTTTAATCTTTACGTATTACATATATAATATGTTACTTAAGCCTTATAACTGTAATATTATATATTAATAATAAATACCTTGCACTTATAAACAATAATATGTTGTGATTTAAATGCATGCACATAATAAAGAAAAAAGAAAGAAAGCTCTAGGCCCCATGCATGTCACATGTATGTCATCTGATTTGTTGATATGATGGGTAACTCTGATCCAAGATGATCCTAAAACCTTGATCAATAAGGTGTATTTAGGAACTTTCCATGAAAAGCTAAGGCATTGATATTTTGTAGGGAGTTATCTTCCAGATGGGATATTCCCGAGGCATTGGGCTATGACCATGTACACTAACTCAAGTGGACCACACGTGTTATGTAAGACCCAAGACTGGAGTATTTGCACCCACCACCCCCAATCCAAAAAAACATTAACCATTAGCGCATATATTTTGCATGAATATTTAATGAACTTTGTGTGGGTCCTGAGGTTATTTAAAACAGAGAAGCAGGATTCGTACCCAGAGTTGGGGATTCGCGAATCCCCGAATCGCGAATCCGAACCGTGATTCGATTCGAATCCCCGATTCTGGGGAATCCCGATTCCCAATTTTGGGAACCCCGATTCCCAATTAATGAAAACCCCGATTCCCACTTTATAGGAACCCCGATTCCCTGCGAATCCCCAGCGAATCCCAACTCCCCACGACTCTCAGCGAATCCCCGACGAATCCCCGGCGAATCCCCGTCGACTCTCTGGCAAACCCACAATTCCCGCTTCCCACCATCCCAGGAGCCTTCGATTCCCGCTTTCGAATCCCGAATCGAATCCCGCTTTCGATTCCCGCCTTGGCAACCTTGATTTAAAACCTTATAAATGTAAAATTCCTTTAAATATTAAATATATTATAAAATCAAATTCCTTTATAGCTACTAAATATCTTATACATGCAAATTCCTATAAAGCTATTAAATACCGTATATATGTAAATTCCTTTATATCTATTAAATTACTAATTTTTTGAAGCTTCAACTCTGTTTTACATGATAAAAAACTAGCCATAAAACATGTATTTTTCGGATGAAAAATACTCTTTGTAGTTGTAATTTGTAGGTACTGAATTTTGTACAGAATACATACAATACCCGTCTAACATTATATCTCTGTGGTTGGAGAGTGATTTGCAATGGAGCTAGAGAAGAGCCCAAAGTGGATCCAGTGTGGGAGCCACCCGCCCAAGGATTATTGAACCTTAATTTTGATGGTTCCAGTATGGCAAATCCGGGTCCATCCGGAATAGGGGGAGTATTAAGAGATGACCAAGGAAATGTCATTTGGGCCTATTCCGGGTCCACGAGGTATCTCGGATGCAAATGAGGTGGAAGTGCGGGCCATACACCATGGAATTAAACTTCTAAGCAATGTTGAATTGGAAAAGGTGGAGATAGGAGACTCAAAGAATGTAATTAGGTGGTTCAATGGAACTCACTCAATTCCTTGGAGATTTGCGTCTCTTTTTTATGAAATTCAAGATAATATTGGAGGTTCACAAATAGTCGCCTATCATGTCAAGCGGAGTGCAAATGGGGTAGCGGATAAGCTTGCTAAAGATGGGGTATCCAGAGAAAGATTGGAGCGATTTGATTTTCTCCCCCCTTGATATTTTCTTTTGTTTCCTTCTTTGATCTTGTATTTTCTTATTTTTTTGTATAGACCATCTCGGTCGCTTTCGCTTTTATTAATACTATTTACCATTAAAAAAAACATTATAGCATTGTGAGTTTTCTAATTTCTAGGCAGTTCCCTTTTATCCAAGGACTAAAAACTTGGTTTCATATTTTAGTTGGTGTATTGGGATAGGGGGAAGCATTTGGGGGTTCTCTAAGGTGAAAAATCCTAAAATAGGGAAAAATAAAAATCCTGGATAACTTTGAAAAAAATGAAAGAACTATAACTTACATGTTTAGATGATGTTTCAGTGATCGTTAAACTAAGGTTGATTAGTCACACACTAGACCAATAGTGATGTAGATCTGTAACTAATTGACCTGAGATGTCAAAGAGATGAAAGTAAACTAAAAAAAGTAGAAGGCTGTCTTCTTTCTCAAAAGATGTAAACTACATCGTATGTTCAAAGATCTAACTTTTTTCACCAATTTTTTCTCTATTCTCCATTTATTTGAATGATGAACATTTTATTAAAAAAGGGGGCAATAGCCCCTTTTCTGTTTGACCGAGATGGTAAAAAAAATAACAGTGAAATGAAGTGGAAAAAAGAAGCAATGCAAAGCATAAATATCCCAATTATCGGAACACCCTAAAGGAGGCTGTAAGCAAGTGTCAAAATCACCTCTCTGTTAACATCCTAGTGAGCGAGTTTGCATCCCAACTTGCATATCGCCAGGCTTGTAGAATCTTTTTATCATGGTCCTCTAATCTATCTATGATCTCCTCCATGGCATCTGCAAGCCTTCAGGCGGAGGTGATCCCATCTCTCACACTTTTAACTACGTTTAGGGAGTCTCCCTCATTGATAATCTGATCTAGTTGTGACTAATCAATGAGTCTATTCCCTTGCAGAAGAGCCTGAACCTCCTCGTTGGAGACGTCACTAATAGGGCTCAGAAGAGCCTAGAGCCGACAAGGGCCAATCGTTTGCAAATCGTGCGAGGACTGGAACTGACAAACTCTCCTGATATGATAATCATTATATCTAGCGTGTTCGAATCTTTTCAGGGAGGGGAGTATGATGGGGACCATCCTAGGGCCCATATTCTAATTTTTATGTGTCATTCATGCGTTTTTTAAGTCTCTTATTTTACATGAGGGGTATCACGGTCCTTTCCTACTAGTATCACTTAGTTTCTTTGAGTTATGAGTATTTTAAATAGGCCTCACACATGTATTACGAACTTTTACTCGGAGATTATTTAAGACATTGGAGGGTATTTTAGTCCAAAAGTGTTAGGATTTTGCTTAGGACATTCTATAAATGAGATTCTAAAAAGTCTTGGTGGTGCAGGAGCCATCAGGGAAGAGTCCTCGAAAGGAATGACCGGGCACTTTCAACTCAAGAAAAGAAGAGAAAAAGAGGGACTGCCAGTTGAGTCAATCACTTCTTTTTGTTTTTTCTTTCTCGTCGACGTAATCGAGTGGAGGAGCCTAGACCCATGATCTTATTTTTCTTGTATATATGTAACCTCATGGCATTTTTCTTTTATGATGATACTGATGGATGCTATGGATGGTTGAGTAAATGAAAATGATTCTTCTTTGTTTCTTTGCGAAATTGTTGTTGCGAAACCTTCATCCTCAAGGTGCGATGCCAAAGCTTCTTTGGTGAGATGCCTTGAGATAAGGATCTTATTTTTTCATTACTTTAAATCTACATTTCTCCAATTTTATCTCTTCCTTTCTTATTTTCCTCTACAAAAACAATATGCCTGGCCAAACCAGCCCACTATAGCACCATATAGTAAAGGAAGGGCTCCTAGACAGAGAATTAGATGGATGTCATCCCAAGTCTAGTCTCTGATCACAGGTCAGTAGAATATAACTACATAGAACCATAGTTTTAAAACTCCTCCACGTCATCTTGGACTCCCCGAGTCGACTCCTTTTCCCTTGGGCGTGTCCCTCATTTTTCCGTGCGGAATCAATAAAAACTCCTTTGACTTTCCCGAGTTATGATTTCATAAATCAAGTGTTAGAGCTAGTGCCCTAAAAGTCAGTGCATTTTGTATTTCCTTTCAATTAAATTATCCATAAAGTTTCATTTCATGACATATTATGGGTATTATTCAATAGAGTGTGTGTGATGTACTTACTTTATGACACATATTTGTCCTTAGGTAACAAAGTAGGAATCCCATGCTCAAGGATTCACAGATCCAAGGGAGCAAGGAGATACATCATTCCGGTTCTTTGCAGACCTTAATTGTTCCTGGTTGGGGCTGAGATTGGACATCTCTTCCTGTATACAACCACCATCATCCTCGCCTACATGCACGTGTCGTGAGATGACTTATCTTGGTCATCTAGGTAGTGGACCCTAAGCAAGAAGAGTGGGTGCGACGATTGGATGCGCTCTGAACAAGATCACATTAGAACAACCTGTGGACATGAGATTATAAGATTGTTCTAGGGTTTGGTCTATCTTATAGTGGTTCTTGTTTAGAGCCACACTCGGATAGTATTGGATCCTAGGAAAAACCCTCGTGATCAATAGGGGATTTATCAAAAAGGTTTTGAAATATTAAGAAGTTTTAATAGTTTTGCAAATGCATTTGCGAGGCTTACACTGCTTGACCGGAATGGTATACCATGAGTGGGCCCAGGGCGTAAAGGGAGTCCACCCCCGGTAGGACTCAACTCGGTAAGATGTAGATCAGGGAAGGGACTTGTACATACTAGATGTTGTTAGGGGCAAGGTTTTAAATTTCGGTTTCAGAATGCGTTTCGGTCCTCACCGAAACCGAAATTTCAGGCGAAATTAGACGAAACCCATGAACGGCTATTTTTTCTCCCAAATCGAAATTTTCGAAATTTCAGAAATTTCGGTAATTTCGGCTGAAATTTCATGATAATATCAAATAATTATAAAAAAAAATCCATATTTTTGGATGAAATCCCTTAAATTTCTGACCGAAATTTCGACAATATAGTAACGTTTCGACTTTACCCAATTTCGATTTCGTTAACGACCAAAACCTGAAATTTCGGTCGAAATTTAAAACCTTGGTTAGGCGTAAGATGATTTGACTGTCATCTTCAGGGTTACGTCTTGATGGAGGCCACTGACCCAATGCGATTGTAGTTTTAACTACAGAGCAAGATCGCAGTGGGGCCCACTATTGGATTCTGTAGGATCGACCGTCGGATCCTTGCAATGATCCCACTCATAACTCGAATGACCCGAGTACTTTCTTATGAATGAGGGTCCTGCATTTTATCTCTTAGCACTTACAGATATGATCTGATGGAGAAGAAACATTGGAAATGTTTAAAAAGGATTTTAGAAATCCATTGGAGCCTTTTCTATTCTCATTGGATGGGATTTAATATATTTAGTGAGTGTTATACAGGAGGGGAGTGAATTATGCTGTATACAATTGACATTACAGGAGGGTGAATTATCCTCGAAAATTCAGCCATGGGGTGCTCCCCATGCTTGGCTGACCAGCCACACACTCCCAATTCGATTTGAATTTCCCCTCCTTGGGGAATTCGAATTAGTTTGTTACCCTTAGGGGTAGTCTTGGCATTTGTGGAAAATTATTTTCCTACTTGTAGGGATTGCTAAAAAGTAGGCTAAAAAGTAGGGATTTGATTTCTACAATTTAGGATCTACCTTTTGAGAGATAAAATAAGAGAGAACATTTCCTAAAAGCTAGGAGAAGATAGCCATTCTCATGGCAAGAGCATTTTATTGGTCATTTTGAACCTATCTCATGTGAAACTCAACGTAGGATAGGATTAAGGAGAGAAATTTTAGGTACCTAATCCAAACTAAATCCAATTTTTTTTTTTTTTATATTTAAAACACCAAAGGAATTAGAATTTGAGGAATTCTCCAGGCCTCTGAGAAATTTGCCCAGCCCTCTCTCTCCCAGAAATTCGAATTCAATTTTCTCTCTCTTCTAGTCTCTCTCGAACTTCTCTCTCTACACTCTCTCTAGAAATTTCTAGTTTTATTGATAGAACTACATAAAGGCTCCTAAAGGAAAGTTGTTCCTTTTAATTTAAAGAACTGATTTGGATCATTTTCTTGCTGGAATAAAGGTTATTCCATCTCCTACAAGTGCAAAGAACCGGAATCCATTGATTCAACTTGAGGATTCGCGGCGTTGAGAACGTGCGTGGATATTCGAGGAGTAGATCAAGCAGAAGAATTTGTAATTTCGAATTCTAAAGGTAAAGTACTTATCTTTGTATGTTTTATTTCATCACCATAAGATCATGTAGTTCTCTAGGATCCCGGGTTAACGGGCGAAATAGAAGAAATTTTTTATTCTACACGATTTCTAGTTCCGTTGCGCGTAGCGATTTCACCTGAGGGTGAAAACCCTTCCAACATCAAGTACTCAGCCGTGCCAATTGAGTAGTCGACCGGGTTGTGCCAAGTCGACTAGGATTTTCTTCCTGCATCCGCATTTTGAAACACTGCCTAAAACGACCAAAGTTGGGACCCATGCCATTCATGTTGCGATGAAACATGGTTTGGGAATCTAGGGTGTGCTGAACTAGGAAGCAACAAGTGGAGAAGGAAACTGTGAACTCAAGTTGAACCCAAAGCAAAGCTCAAATCCGGGACTTGGAGTGAAATGGGTTAGTTCATAGTTGAACGAAACCTGAAATAAGAAAAAGGTGAATAAAAAATCGATGCAACTCACTATGCGAGGAGGAAGATGGGTATAATAGAGCAACCATTAGAATCATGAGTAGTAGTTGCCTAGTAGCAGTTGGCTGACGAGTACTTGCAGCAGTTACGATTACAGTTTCTTCTGTCGATTCCTATTCCTAACAAGGATCTGCAAGACCTACCATCTTCATGCTCCTTTGACGCCCGTTCCTAGTCCTATTATGACGATTGCTTGCTATTTAGTTTATGCCTATTCCTATTGTTTTTTAGTTCATAGTTGAACAAAACTTGAAATAAGTAAAAGGTGAATAAAAAATCGATGCAACTCACTATGCGAGGAGGAAGATGTGTATAATAGAGCAACCATTAGAAACATGAGGAGTAGTTGCCTAGTAGCCAGTTGGCTAACGATTACTTGCGGCAGTTACGATTACGGCTTCTTCTGTAGATTCCTATTCCGAACAAGGATCTGCAAGACCTACCGTCTTCATGCTCCTTTGACACCCGCTCCTATTCCTATTATGACGATTGCTTCCTATTCAGTTTGTGCCTATTCCTATTGTTTTCTAAATTATTCTGGTGCCTTTAGCGATTCCTAATACCTCCTGGCTTGCTTGCAAGGCAGTTTTTCCATTGCGTTCTATCTGCTATCACTATTCTGATGACCGACTTTTATGCTCCTAATCCTACTCCCTCTCTAGTTCCTATTCTGAGTTACAAATAAGTTTCATATTTGCCCATTAGGATTTCTAGGCATTTATTTCGATGATATTTAGTTATTTAGGATTTTATTTCCATGTTTTTAGTTTAGGGCTTTTATTTTTCATGTAATTTTATATCAATTGCCTATGTATAGGCCACACGTATTAGGGATTTTAAAGTTTTCTATGAATAAAGTCTGACTGAGAATTTTAGATTTCTCCCTTTTCTTTTTTCTAGTTCTCTTCTTCCCCTATTCTTCTTCTTCTTTTATTCTTCTTCTTCCCCTCTGTTCCTCTTTTCTCCTCTTTCTTCTATTTCTCTTCCCGGTCCTACATCAAATTTGGTATCAGAGTGAAAGATCCAAGATCATCTTCAATCTCCGCCTCAACACGCCACATGAAGCTTTGGATTTTCTGCTGTAAAATCCATTGTTGCTTCTTGTTTTCAAGCAAGAAGTAATCAGGTAACAACCCTTTCACTATTGGCTTTCACAACAAGAAAATAGTTCCCAAACAACACCTTAATCCCTTGTTTTGCCCGATCCAAACCTAGGGCGAGTTCTTTCACGACAAGAAAATAGTTCCCAAACCCTTTTACTATTGCGACTCATGCTGCTTGAGTGGGTCGTCTACATATTTGATCCAGGCAGATTAGAACTCGAGGGCGAGTTCTTTTTCAGGGAGGGAGAATGATGAAGATAGTATGGCAAATAAATGGCATATTTGCCCATTAGGATTTTTAGGTATTTATTTCCATGTTATTTAGTTTTTTAGGATTTTATTTCCATGCTTTTAGTTTAGGGCTTTATTTTCCGTGAAATTCTATTTCCATTACCTACATATACACCCCATGTATTAGGGATTTTAAAGTTTTGGATGAATAAGGATTGATTGTGATTTCTCCCTCTAATTCTTCTCTTTTCCTACTTCTCGTTCTCTTCTTCCCCTATTCTTCTTCTTCTTCTTCTATTCTTCTCCTTCTCCTCTCTTCCTCTTTTCTCCTCTTTCTTCTATTTCTCTTACCGGTCCTACATAAACCCTCTCTTCAATAATGCCCTTGATCTTATTTAGATTTTTTAAAATCTAAGCCTTCTTTTGGTCTGACCCACCTAACTTCCTTAGCCCGAATTTTGAGTTTGGACTTGGGAAATCTAATCTTGTGGCCTAGTTTTGCATCTTCTGGTCGGTAGACTCTTGCTTCCAAGCACTACTCCCTTAATTTGTTGGGAGGTGAATGGCTCCTCATGTCCGGCCAATCCGAATTAGAGTGGGGATGGCGCCACGATTCAAGTTTAGGATCCAAGAGAAGGGGTCTATGATACGAAATTAGTTGGTTCCTGGAATGGATGCACTCTTGAGTGGTCAAATAAGAAAGTGGTCAATACGAATTTTACTAGCATTTCTCTCCCAAGTAAATCATGCTCCGGTCACTGGTAAACTGACTAAAGCGTTGCCTGAGAAGTTCAAAATATCTTTAGACATTCTATATCTCTCTGTTCACTCATCCAAAAATCAGATGACATTAACTGTTAGGCCTAAAATCGGTAACAGGTTATGGTAGGGCTGGGTGGTCCGAGCTAACAAGCCACGACTGAGGGGCTGGTTGAGTCCTGCGCTGCACAAGAGTACAGACAAGAAAGAAAAGGGTCAGAGGACCAACCCGGAGTGATACTCCGGACGGGCGCTTCGACACTCAAGTCAGTATGAGCAGGAGTGCAGAGCAAAAGCTTAGAGTTTTGGTTCTCAGATTTTCAGGACCCTCACCTTAGTACAAGTGAAGGCTATTTATAGTGATTCTGAGCCACCTGTCTAGGACAGGTGGTAGTTCTGAGCCAGGTGGTGGCCTCTGTATGGACCAGGTCTCATACCTAAGGAGGGCAGGTGGAGGTCCCTGATTGGTCCAGGTGCCACACCTAGTGGAGACAGGTGTTGGCCTTCCAACGGTCCTTGTGAGGGCCACGTGCCAGCAGCTAATTGGATGCTGAGTTCGGACCCCTCAGTGCTGAGTCCGGATTCCCTCAGTGCTGAGTCCGGACCCTATCAGTTGCCCCCTGGTTCTTCAAGCCATGAAAGTGGCTAGAAGAAGCAAGGAGAAGGTAAAGACAGCGTCGGGCCGGCCTTAAGACCTCCAGGCAGCTTAGGCCGGGCTCAGACTCAGCTAGGAGAAATAGTGGCCGGACAGGAGACTCCGGGCGCCCTGGCCTGGCCTTGGAGTTTGGCCTGAAGGAGTAAGGCCGGGCAGAAGGCATTCGGCTATCCAGCACGGCTAAATTTTTGACCAGAGGTCTGGGCGGCCAGGCTTCCTGGACGTCCTTGGTTCAGGAGGTTATGTGGTCCTGTTCGGCTAAGGCTGTGAACGGCCAGCCGGGCAGGTCTTTGCTTGTAAAGCTTTTTGTCGCCTAGCGCTTTTGTCGTCTAGCGAACGCGCCATATCCTGTCCGGACAGCCGGACAGGTCTTTTGTCGTCTAGCGGTTTTGTCGTCTAGCGAACGCGCCATATCCTGTCCGGACAGCCGGACAGGTCTTTTGTCGTCTAGCGCTTTTGTCGTCTAGCGAACGCGCCATATCCTGTCCGGACAGCCGGACAGGTCTTTTGTCGTCTAGCGCTTTTGTCGTCTAGCGAACGCGCCATATCCTGTCCGGACAGCCGGACAGGTCTTTTGTCGTCTAGCGCTTTTGTCGTCTAGCGAACGCGCCATATCCTGTCCGGACAGCCGGACAGGTCTTTTGTCGTCTGAATGCGCCATATCCTGTCCGGACAGCCGGACAGGTCTTTTGTCGTCTAGCGCTTTTGTCGTCTAGCGAACAGGCCTGTCCGGACAGGTCTTTTGTCGTCTAGCGCTTTTGTCGTCTAGCGAACGCGCCATATCCTGTCCGGACAGCCGGACAGGTCTTTTGTCGTCTAGCGCTTTTGTCGTCTAGCGAACGCGCCATATCCTGTCCGGACAGCCGGACAGGTCTTTTGTCGTCTAGCGCTTTTGTCGTCTAGCGAACGCGCCATATCCTGTCCGGACAGCCGGACAGGCCTTTTGTCGTCTAGCGCTTTTGTCGTCTAGCGAACGCGCCATATCCTGTCCGGACAGCCGGACAGGTCTTTTGTCGTCTGAATGCGCCATATCCTGTCCGGACAGCCGGACAGGTCTTTTGTCTTCTGAATGCGCCATATCCTGTCCGGACAGCCGGACAGGTCTTTTGTCTTCTGGCGCTTTGGGACCTGTGCCTTATATTTAATGCAGGCGGCGCATTTAATGCGGTCGGCGCATTTAATGCGAACGGCGCATTTAATGCGGAAGGCGACGTGGCGCACTCCGGCTGGCGGAAAGGGGCGGGATTTTTCCCGCTCTTCCCAGCCTCTCTATAAATACTGAAGTTTACTCTTCATTTCTTACTTTTCATCTTTTACTCTCCTCCTCCTCTGTTCGGCCATTCAAGTTTTCTGCCCGCTTCGGATCAGTGAGCCCGGAGGTCCTCGTCCAACACTTCAGTTCGGTAATCTTTTCTAGCTTTTCTTTTCTTCCCTTTTTTATGTCTAGCACTAGTTCGGAGACGGACTCCAGCTCAAAGGAGTCCGGTTCGACCAGTACCACCACGGGGTCCGGGGCGTCGGAGAGGGCGGTGCCGGCCTCACCTATAGTGGAGGCCGGTATTGAGGGCGAAGAGCTAGTAATCGTAATAGACGAGGAGAGCGGTGAGGAAATGAGTGTGGACTTAGACACAATCCCGGCCTGTGGGGACGGACCGGACCGGGTAGAAACCAGCGACGATGATGAGGACGTCGAAGCGGCAGTTCCTCAATCGTCGCGCATGCCAGTCGAGGTGATAGCGGAGGCACAGATGGAAGCCAACCCACAGTATAACATCGGGGCCCTATACGAGGTGAACCATCTGTGGCCGAACAGGCTTCAGATCGTGAGGGACAAATACTGTATTCCTAGCCGGTACATTCTGAGGGCGGCTGTCGAAGGGGATCGGGCCAGCAACGATAGCGCAGACCTCTGCGTATATGAAGAGGCCTTACGGGCCGGGCTTAGGCTCCCCTTCCACCCCTTTTTTGCGGACGTACTGAATTATTACGGGCTGGCAGTTACACAGGTCGTCCCAAACTCTTGGAGAACGCTGATCGGCTTCTTGTACCTTCTTGAAGTCCGGCTCCGTAGGAACCCCACCGTGCCCGTCTTCAGGATGTGTGCGCACCTGAAGAGGCATAAGGACGGCGGCTGGATCTACATTAGCCAGAGGCCTGAAATGAAAATGATCACTGGGATACCTTCTTCCATTCACACATGGAAGAACAGGTTCTTCTATGTAAAGGACACCGTGCCGGGCTCGCACTGGCCGTTCTCATTACAATGGAGAACGCCGGACACTCGCCGCCTTAGTAAGAAACCAGCCCTCGAGGACTATGACCATATGACCTTCGCTCTGATCAAAGAAGAGCTCAAGCGAGGTCCAATACACTGCTCAGAGTTCGAAGAAGAGGCCGAGCTGGTCGCACTCGGGGTCAGTCGTGCGACGCCGGCACGTACGTAGATCTTTTAGGATAACATTTTGTTTTTCTGAAGTGTTCTTCAATTTTCATATTTCTGACTGCGCTCCGTTCTCTTTTGCAGAAATGGTGAAGCAGATGTCCCTTTTGGACAGAATCAAGCAGACCTCGGGCGCGTCCCCAGCGCAGGAGCAGCCCCAAACAAAGGGCAAGAAGAGGAAGGTGCCGGAGTCGACTCCGCCGATGGTCGCACTGGCTAAGCCTCTGAAAAGCAGCCGGGCGACGCATAAGCTTGCCCTATCGAGCCGGGCAGATACCACGGGTCAGAGCTCCAAGTCCGGAGCGGCGACAGGGCCAAAACACGGCGGGGCAGTACTGGGTATTCCGGCCGCCGCATCAGTTGGAGGCGACAACGTCTTCCGCCCGAACTGGGCCGTGCAGAAAACGGACACCGGTCTGGGGGATACCCGGGTGGCCACAGAGTTGATGTACAAGGGCGTCCTCCCACGCGACCGGTTAGAAGTCGAAAAAGAGGTGCCGGAGACCTGCGAAGCGGCAATCAGCTCCGCCCTCTATCAACTCCAGGTCTACTCAAGGGATATGGCTAAGAAGCGATATCTCTTCTCTGAGACGATCACAAGGATCGAGTCTGAAAAGGCCCAGCTCCAGAAGGAGAACGGCGAGCTCAATGAAGCCGTCCAGATCAAAGAGGCCGAACTCAACAGCTTACAGGACGAACTGCAGAGGGTCAAAAACCAGGCCGTGCAGGATCTCCTAAGTTCGGCAGAGAGGGCCGGAAGGAAGGAGAAGGCGGCCGTGGAGAAGGCCGTGAAGGAAACCGAGGAGAGGAAGGAGGCCCAGCACTTCGACTTAGGCCTCCAGGCTTACAGGGCGGGTTTCCTTCTCTGCTCCGAGCAGGTGAAGAGGCTTCACCCTGGCATCTCCTTGGACGGGCTAACCGTCCCGTATGCACCTCCGGAGGAGGAGGAAGATGAGGAGGAAGACGAACCGGACTCCTCCCGGCCTATTGAGGTAGATGCGGAGGTGACTGTGGCCGCCGTCTCCTCTGCGGAGGGCGGTGAGCTTGCAGCCCTCACTCCCACAGAGGTCGTCACCGAGGTGGTGGCAGACGAGGAGGCCTGAGTAGCAGCCTTCTTTCTTTTTGGTGATATGTTTTTTTGCACAGTTTGTAATGCCCATTCTTTGTAAGCCAGCTCGGCGAAGAGAGCAATTTTGTAATATGAATACTGAATACAAATACATTTTTGTTCAACTGTCTGTACATCATTCTTATTTTTTGTACGCATTATTTCTGTGCTGCGTCGAGAACCGAGCTGGAAGCTTGGTACTCAAACACTTAGGAAATATTTGAAGGCAGTTTCCACTGCGGGCGTCCTGGCTGGACCTGATCTCCAAGCCACTAGGATGAGCCGGAGTGCACCACTACTGCTCGTCCTAAGTCTGCGAGAACCGAGCTGGAAGCTTGGTACTCAAACACTTAGAAAATATTTGAAGGTGGTTTCCACTGCGGGCGTCCTGGCTGGAACTGATCTCCAAGCCACTAGGATGAGCCGGAGTGCACCACTACTGCTCGTCCTAAGTCTGCGAGAACCGAGCTGGAAGCTTGGTACTCAAACACTTAGAAAATATTTGAAGGTGGTTTCCACTGCGGGCGTCCTGGCTGGAACTGATCTCCAAGCCACTAGGATGAGCCGGAGTGCACCACTACTGCTCGTCCTAAGTCTGCGAGAACCGAGCTGGAAGCTTGGTACTCAAACACTTAGAAAATATTTGAAGGTGGTTTCCACTGCGGGCGTCCTGGCTGGAACTGATCTCCAAGCCACTAGGATGAGCCGGAGTGCACCACTACTGCTCGTCCTAAGTCTGCGAGAACCGAGCTGGAATCTTGGTACTCAAACACTTAGAAAATATTTGAAGGTGGTTTCCACTGCGGGCGTCCTGGCTGGAACTGATCTCCAAGCCACTAGGATGAGCCGGAGTGCACCACTACTGCTCGTCCTAAGTCTGCGAGAACCGAGCTGGAAGCTTGGTACTCAAACACTTAGAAAATAGTTGAAGGTGGTTTCCACTGCGGGCGTCCTGGCTGGAACTGATCTCCAAGCCACTAGGATGAGCCGGAGTGCACCACTACTGCTCGTCCTAAGTCTGCGAGAACCGAGCTGGAAGCTTGGTACTCAAACACTTAGAAAATATTTGAAGGTGGTTTCCACTGCGGGCGTCCTGGCTGGAACTGATCTCCAAGCCACTAGGATGAGCCGGAGTGCACCACTACTGCTCGTCCTAAGTCTGCGAGAACCGAGCTGGAATCTTGGTACTCAAACACTTAGAAAATATTTGAAGGTGGTTTCCATTGCGGGCGTCCTGGCTGGAACTGATCTCCAAGCCACTAGGATGAGCCGGAGTGCACCACTACTGCTCGTCCTAAGTCTGCGAGAACCGAGCTGGAAGCTTGGTACTCAAACACTTAGAAAATAGTTGAAGGTGGTTTCCACTGCGGGCGTCCTGGCTGGAACTGATCTCCAAGCCACTAGGATGAGCCGGAGTGCACCACTACTGCTATATGCTGATGTCTACATAAGTTACTCAAAGAGGGACACTTGTTCGGGAAACTTATTTCATTCATTCCAGAACTTGGATGATTACAGCAGTTCTTTACAAGCCTATGAAGGCAAACAAAATTACTGATAGTAGATCCGAAGATTTCTAGAATTCCAGGCGTGTGGTAGCATCTGTTCGTCGAGGGACTCTAACCGATAGCTTCCTGGGCGGATGACTTCTTTGATTCGGTATGGTCCTTCCCAAGTCGGAGAGAGCTTGCCCACGCTTCTTGGCTGGGAAACGGAGGCTTTCCTCAGGACTAGGTGGCCGGCACGGAATTCTCTTGGTCGGATCTTGACGTCATGATATCTGGATATTTTCTGCTTATAGGCCGCCGACCTGATCTGAGATTCCTCACGGACTTCTTCAAGCAAGTCAAGGTTGGCACGGAGTCCGTCCCCGTTGAGCTGCTCACTGAAATGGACGATCCTTGGGGAGGGGACGCCGATGTCAACCGGGATCACTGCTTCTGTTCCGAAGGAGAGATTGAAGGGCGACTCGCCTGTGGCCGTACGCGGAGTAGTCCGATACGCCCAGAGCACATGATACAGTTCGTCTGCCCAACGCCCGGCCTTGCCATCCAGTCTCTTCTTTATCCCCTGCAAGAGGGTCCTGTTCGTCACCTCTGTTTGCCCATTCGTCTGAGGATGTGCCACAGATGTGAATCTCTGCTCTATGTGCAGGTCAGAACAAAACTTTCGGAAGTTCCTCGAGTCGAACTGCTTTCCATTGTCCGTTATGAGGACCCGGGGGATTCCGAACCTGCACACCACTGATTTCCAGAAGAAGTTCTGTACATTCTGCTCTGTGATCTTGGCCAGAGGCTCTGCTTCTACCCATTTGGTGAAATAATCAATAGTGACAACGACGAACTCACGGCCTCCCGAGGCCGGCGGAAAGGGGCCCAGAATATCCATTCCCCATACTGCGAAGGGAAGAGGACTGATGATCGGGGCCATCGGAACGGGTGGCTGGTGGACGGTCGGAGAGAACTTCTGGCACTTCTCACACTTTTTCACAAGGCTCAGCGCGTCCTTCCTCAATGTAGGCCAGTACAGACCTCTCAGGAGGATTTTAATGGCCAGGGCCTTGCCCCCGAGGTGCTCTCCGCAGATTCCTTCATGGGTTTCCTGCAGGGCTAACAAGGCATCACTGGGGCGAAGACACTTCAGATACGAGAGGGTATACGACCTCTTGTATAGAGTCTCGCCATCCAGTGAAAACCTCGCTGCCCTCTGCGTGACCTTACGGGCCTCCTTTCTCTCTCCCGGGAGCTCTCCGCTGCGCAGATACCTGATTATCTCATCCATCCAGCACGGCTCGTCGTCAATCTGCATCACCACGACGGACTGGGCATCGATACTGGACCTCTTCAGAAACTCCATGCGAATTTCTCTGAGGGCGGTGTAACCTGATGCCGCAAGCTTTGATAGCACATCTGCCTTTACATTCTCTGCTCGGGGGATTCTGACGACCTCAAAGCGCTTGAAATGAACGGCCAGACTGCGGACCCTTCCCAAGTACTTGATCATTCGCTCTTCACGGGCTTCGTATACTCCCTGGATCTGACAGACGACCAGCTGTGAATCGCAGTACGCCCTTAACCTCTGAGCACGGGTCTGCACAGCGAGATTCATCCCGGCTATGAGCGCTTCATATTCTGCTTCATTGTTGGACGCACGGAAACCAAACCTCAGGGCATAGTTCAGGACGAAGTCCTCTGGTCCAGTGAGAACTAGTCCTGCACCACACCCTGTCTTGTTCGATGACCCGTCCACATAAACTTCCCAGAGCGGCTCTTCGTCAAAAACTGGGTGCGCGATGACGGACTCAGTCCCGGGGGGCGGTGATGCTCTGGAAACGACTCGAGGCTCCGGTAGAGCCAGCTCTGCTTCTGGAGACGGAACTGCTACCAGCCCGGGGTCTGGGTCCGGAACTGTGCACTCGGCTATGAAGTCAGCGAGAATCTGAGCTTTGATCGCCGGCCTGGGTAGATACTTGATATCAAACTCACTGAGCTCCACGGCCCACTTGACAAGTCGGCCCGAAGTGTCTGGTCGGTGGAGGATCTGTCTGAGAGGCTGCCCTGTCAAGACCTTGATTGTGTGCGCCTGGAAGTACGGCCTTAGCTTCCGGGCCGCCATAATGAGGGCGCACACGAGCTTCTCTACTCGCTGATATCTGGTCTCTGCATCGTGGAGGACCTTGCTGACATAATAGATCGGCTTTTGCTGGTTAGACTCTTCTTTGATCAGTACTGCTGCAACTGCCAAGGGTCCCGCTGAGAGGTACAGAATCAGCTCTTCTCCTGGCTCCGGCGTGGACAACAAGGGGGGGGAGGACAAGTACTGCTTCAGCTCCTCGAACGCTGCTTGACATTCCGGAGTCCAGGGCGCGGTTTTTATACCTTTGATCGCATTGAAGAACGGGAGGCATCTCTCGGCGGATTTAGAAATAAACCGCCCCAGAGCTGCCACCAGTCCGGTCAGCCGCTGTACTTCTCTGATAGTGTTGGGAGGAGTCGGCTCCATTACTGCCTTGATCTTCTCCGGATTCGCCTCTATTCCTCTCTGGCTTACCATGAAGCCCAGGAATTTGCCTGCTCCGACGCCAAACGTACATTTGGTCGGATTAAGCTTCATGTTGTGTTCCCTCAAGACTTGGAAGGCCTCTTCGAGGTCGGAGACGTGGTTGGAAGCACTTCTGCTCTTCACTAGCATATCATCAACGTAGACCTCCATGTTCCGACCGATCTGATTTCTGAACAGCTTGTTGACGAGACGCTGGTAAGTGGCTCCTGCATTCTTCAGTCCGAAAGGCATCACCCGATAGCAATAAGTCCCCTGGTCGGTAACGAATGATGTCTTCGGGATGTCTGACTCGTACATTCTGATTTGATTGTATCCTGAGAAAGCATCCATGAAACTGAGCAGCTCGTGACCTGCTGTAGCGTCAATGAGCTGGTCTATTTTTGGGAGTGGGTAGCTGTCCTTTGGGCAGGCCTTGTTCAGGTCTGTGAAGTCTATACAGGTCCTCCACTTCCCGTTGGACTTTTCACCATCACCACGTTCGCGAGCCAGTCCGGATACTGGATCTCACGGATGAAATCGGCCTTCAAAAGCCTCTCCACCTCTTCTCTGATGGCTCTCCGCCTTTCTGGTGCAAAGTGTCTCCGCTTCTGCTTCACGAGCTTGCAGGTCTGATCGACGCCGAGCTCGTGGGTGCTAATCGACGGGTCAATGCCGGGCATGTCTGAAGGAGTCCAGGCAAAGACATCTGCATTGGCTCTGAGGAACTGAGCGAGATCCTGCTGCGCGGCCTCTGGCAGGGCAGAGCCGATCTGGACAACCCTCTGCTCGTCACCGCTGTTCAATTGAATGGAGATGAGGTCCTCTGCGGGCTCGTTGACCGTGACCTGCGCTTCGTCTCTCAGATCGTACAGCTCGATTGGAAGAGACTCGGACGCATTCTTCCCTCTCAGCGCTGCCGCGTAGCATTGTCTTGATTGAGGCTGATCCCCTCTGACTTCACCTACGCCTCCTGGCGTAATGAACTTCATCTTCTGATGATAGGCGGAGGGAATGGCTCGGAGGAGGTTCTGGCCAGGGCGTCCTAGAATGGCATTATAGGCCGACTTGGCCTTAACCACCAGGAAGGTCACCATGGCAAAGGACTGGCGGGGCGGCTCCCCGATAAGAACTGGAAGCTCAATCTGCCCTTCGACCTTGACAACTTCTCCTGAGAACCCGAACAGATCTGAGTTGACCGGCTTCAGACGGTCAGCTCCGATCATCATCTGTTCGAAGGCGTGATAGTAGAGGATGTCGGCGGAGCTCCCGTTGTCGACCAGGATCTTCTTCATTTCCCAGTTCGCCACTAGCATTGTGACGACCAGGGCATCATCGTGCGGGAGGATCAGACCGTCAAGATCTGCCTCCGAAAAGGATATCTCATTTTCTGGCTCGGCCCTCTTGCTGCAGGCATGGACGGCGTTGACCTGCCGGGCATAGGTTCTGCGGGCCGATGAAGAGGTCCCTCCCGCGGTCGGCCCTCCTGAAATGGTACCAATAACACCATGAGGTTGAAGTTGAGGTTGAGGTACCTGAGGAGGGAGAACGGCCGGGGCAGGAGCCTGGATGCGGTCGCCCAGGGGTTGGGCGTCTCGAGGGCTTCTGTCTCTGGGCCTCGGGTTGTCCTGGCGCTCCCTTCTGTTGTCATTATTTTTTAAGTACCTCCCAAGGTACCCTCTGCTTATCAGCTGCTCGATTTCCTCCTTGAGATGAATGCAGGCATTGGTGTCGTGGCCGTGGCTCTTATGGAACCGGCAATACCTGGACATATCTTGGGTTCCCGCCTCTGGCGTCTGCTTCTTCGGCCATCGGATGAAGTCTTCTTTCCGAATGGCTGCCAAAATTTGAGCCCTAGATGCGGTGAGCGGCGTGTAGCGCTCCCTCGTCGGGGGGCTCCTCTCCTTTCGAGGCCGGGGGGAGCTCCTTTCCTTCCGGGACGGGCTGCTCTCCTTCCTCTGGGGTCTGTCATCCCTACGCTGCTTGGCGGGGTTCTTCTCCTCTGGTCTTCTCTTGCTGACGGAATCCAGGGCAGCGAGAGTTTCCTCGATGGAAATGTACTCTTCCGCCCCGGTCATCAGATCTGCCAAGGACTGCGGATTGCGTCGAGCGACTGCTCTTCTGAAGTCGGTGGACCGGGCTCCGGCCAGAAGAGCATTCGTTGCCGCGGAGGGATCCAGGTTGGGTACCTGCAGGGCCTCCCTGTTGAACCGGCCAACGAACGCTTTTAAGGCCTCGCCGTCTTCCTGCCTCAGGGCCATCAGTGAAGTCGTTGTCTTTCGAGGTCTTCTGCTGCTCATGAAATGCCGGGCCAGGTCGTCCCCGAAGTCGTCAAAATTGTCCACAGACTTGGGCTTCAGCCGTGAGTACCAGTCTCTCGCGGCTCCAGTTAATGTGGTGGGGAGTGCCCTGCAAAGGAACCCGTCCGACGCCCCGTGGAGAAGCATCGTGGTCCTGAAGGTCTGCAGATGATCCACGGGATCGGTGGTCCCATCGTACTGCGGGATCTGCGGCATCTTGAAGCCCAAGGGGACTGCCGCACCGAGTACCCTGTCTGTGAAAGGGGGATTGCTACTGAAGATCCTTGAAGCAGGGCGGCCATGATCTCTAGCCAGCTCTTCGATTCTATTATCGATCTTCTGGATTCTCAGTAACATCGGATCATCCCTCTGTTCGGCCAGACGGGCAGGTCTACTCCTTACGGCTGATGGGCTCCTTGCGGATCCGGACTGGCTGAGGGGACTCCTTCGCCGGTGCCGCGATCCCTCTCCGTGCATAGGGTCTCTCTTGCTGCCACGTTTCTGCACGGAGGGAGATCGTGACCGGTGATGCTGACGAGGCTCAGGGCGCACGTTCCTGTCCCGCGAGCGGTGGTCTCTTCTTGTGGAGTGACGAGTTTGGTCCCGGGGTGGAGACGCGCATTCTCTGCGGGAGCTTTCTCCCCTCTGAACGGGTCGAGAAACCTCGACTGGGTGTTGCTGGAGTGCGGGGGCCGCATTCCTGAACTGCGCAACTACAGCAGTCATTTCTTGAAAAAGGGCCCGCATCTCCCTTGGGGTCGGGGTAGGGTCTGAACGGTCCGAGTGGGGCGAAGTCCGCTCCACGGCCGCCCCGACCTCCACCTGTGAGGCCAGCCGCTCACTTCGTCCTTCACGGGGGGCCGTAGCCCGGGTAGCCCGAGAAGTCGGAGGTGCTCGCTTGCCGGTCTGTCCTACCATTTTTATCTGGGTGAGATTTCGAACAGCTTTTTGTTGCGTAGTCCCACGGATGGCGCCAAATCTGTTAGGCCTAAAATCGGTAACAGGTTATGGTAGGGCTGGGTGGTCCGAGCTAACAAGCCACGACTGAGGGGCTGGTTGAGTCCTGCGCTGCACAAGAGTACAGACAAGAAAGAAAAGGGTCAGAGGACCAACCCGGAGTGATACTCCGGACGGGCGCTTCGACACTCAAGTCAGTATGAGCAGGAGTGCAGAGCAATGTCAGAGCAAAAGCTTAGAGTTTTGGTTCTCAGATTTTCAGGACCCTCACCTTAGTACAAGTGAAGGCTATTTATAGTGATTCTGAGCCACCTGTCTAGGACAGGTGGTAGTTCTGAGCCAGGTGGTGGCCTCTGTATGGACCAGGTCTCATACCTAAGGAGGGCAGGTGGAGGTCCCTGATTGGTCCAGGTGCCACACCTAGTGGAGACAGGTGTTGGCCTTCCAACGGTCCTTGTGAGGGCCACGTGCCAGCAGCTAATTGGATGCTGAGTTCGGACCCCTCAGTGCTGAGTCCGGATTCCCTCAGTGCTGAGTCCGGACCCTATCATTAACATTCACCTCGATACACCAAGGTATAGTCCATCTTACTCGGCCCATAAACAACAGAAAAGGCCCAGAACGAGTTATCCTTGCTCAGTTTAGTTGAAACTGAGAAAGAGTAGATGACTACATCCTCTAAAGAAAATGAGGCTATATTCCATGCATTCATGATACCTCCTACTGAACCACTGGAGTTAAGAGATGGGAAACAGATTTTTTTTGCGTATTCAGTGCCTCTAAGATTGGATACTGAGAAATCATCGATCTTGGTCTATTGAAGGGAAAATATGTTAGGTTTATTCTATTTTAGCACTCCCTTTACATGGCTCTTTTTGACCATAGAGCCCAATCCACAAAGGTTCCATACACGGATCTTCATGGAATAACAATATTGGAGCAATCTCCCCTTGTCAGGCTGCCAGAGCTTCTAGATCTCTTTCGCGACGATCTACTTCTTGAACCCTCTCGTAATTCAAATTAAATTCTAATCCTAATATCTCCCCCTCACTCCGAGCTGTAGAGCTGCTCTTAGCTCTTTTGTAGGATGGGAATCTTGGAGATCTCACATCTCAACTGAAAGAAGTCCCGGGCTTCCTCATCCACTCCAGGAAAAGACAAGCCATTACATTGCATATTTCCTACATATGTTCTTTTAGAGTTTTGTATTTGTTCTCTCTAGATCGTCCATTTTAGGTAGAACAGGGGACCCAAGAGGTGGGCAATTCGATAGAATCCATCATTGCCAAGGCTAAAGTCTCCTCCTAAGCACTATTGCTCTCATACTCCAGATCTCTCTTTCTGGATGAGGAGATTGAGGTGATTAGACTTCAAGAAGTCAACTCCCCACTCATTGGGATGATAGACAAAGTGGTGGAAGCATCTATTTCACTACTGTGGACTGGACCAAGTTTAACCAGTTTCTAAGGTTGAGCTCACCTTGCCCTAAAGTTGATGGTAGACTGTGGACAATGTCAAAGTCGAGACATCGGAACAAGTTGGTTTCTCCCTTGGCACAAGAAGTGTTATCATCCATTTCAAAAAAAAAAAAAACAAAAACGGAAGTGTATTCACTAGACCTATTTTGAGATGGTTCTGGGTATGAAGGGGAGACATATTTCTGCTGCCAGCAACTTGTTCAAAGGAGGGAAAAGCAAATATAATAGGAAAGTCAAACAGAGGCGTAACTGGAGATGTAACCGTCGAATTCACAGAAACACATCTGGTTTGTTAAGAATCTGGCAAAGCAAGGATCCGATCATACAAACAGGAAGGGTGGTGGATATTAGGCGTAACGGAGTAGATGGAACGAGAAGGTCCACCGCCGCCTGAAAGGATCTACTTGGACTCATCTGGCAGGTTGAGTTAAACGTTCCTTTGAGCATTCCTTGGAGATGGCTTGTAGTACCAGGACTCTTCAACCTCGACGCATCGTGAAAAGGAGTACGCCTATGAGCATCAATCATTGTTGTTGCTAGAAAAATAAAAGTTCCCCAGGATCTCCACTTGACTATTGCTGGATCAGATTAAGTTCTTCACAAATTCGATGTGTCTCAAGGTTGAACAGAGCCAATTCTAGAGGACTACCCTTTTGGTCTACCAGGACGAGGGCTCGAATCTAAAGAAATTATTTCAAAATCTGGGTGCTCAAAGGGAGTTGATGTGTCCAAAGGATATATAGTTTCAGGCTCCTTGAGAGCATTTAAATATGTTAGAAGAGAGTTTTTTATGCATTTAAATATGTAAGAGTCCAAATTCCAGCCGGATGCCCCAATAGGGACGATAACAAGCCTGATATCTGCTACGACGTCATGGCCAAGGTTTAAGTTTCGACCGAAATCCGAAATGGTCGATAACGAGACCGAAATTGATTATACCCGAAACTGTAGTTTATTTCGGCCGAAATTTTGGTTGAAATTTCATTTATCTCGAAATTTAAGGAATTTCACCAAAAATCTGGATTTTTGATAATTATTTAATATTGAAATTTCGGTCGAAATAAATTATGAGAAAAAATAACCGTTGAATAGATTTCGTCGGATTTTGGTGGAAATTTTGAAATTTTAGCCAAAATTTTGGTTTCGATGAGGACCGAGACGCATTCCGAAACTGAAATTTGAAACCTTAGTCATGGCTAATGGTGAAGGAGAAACTCCACCTGCGGGAATCCAATCTCGCCTCATAGGCTCAGAATCGCACATGGATTGTTGGTTGGTCGCAAAATGATCGTTAGTTCGGGGAGGGTGGTTGTTTGGAATCATCTGAGCATAAGAATGAATAACGGGTGAAGCAACACTTCTTGATGACATTGACACACCGTCGCGGGTGTCAGAGCCGTCGATTGCACCAGCTAGGAAGGGTCTGCCAAAATGGAGATGGGTCAGCCAAATGGCGTTGTTCGAGAGGAGGAAGGCAAACAATGATAAATCAATTTGACTCAGTGAACATCAGGGTTGCCACACCGGTATTCTAGGGTCGATCGGGGCTCATTCTAGAACTGGGCTGAGTCACCGAGTCAATTTCCGGCAAGATATCACATTCTTTCGCTTTTAACGTCCATGCGTCTGTAGAATGGCCAAAGCCTAGATTTTTATCGCCTACAGCAAGATGATTGTGATCATTATTGCTTCTGACCAAAGGAGAGAGGGATCGATCTACAAAGCACCAATAGCCTTTTACTTGATTTGGCACCTCTCTCCAAACCCTAATAACATTACATGTTTTTGCCCTTCCAGCCATATGATTGATCACATATCTACGGTGTAGATCATCTTGAGAGTAGGACGCATAGGAAACCCTATTTTCTTTGTTCGCATTAGACTTTCCAGTTGTTGGATGTATCAGTGTTCTACGGTGGAGACCACTCGGTGAATAAAAAACCAAACAATGTGCTGAACATTTTGCAACCGGCGAATTACCTATCCTGAGCGATGGAAACCCAACAACCGCTATGACAACGTCTTCCTCCTCTAGTGTAATATTTCTCTTTAAGGAACCCCTAGACTTTCCGGCCGTTAGTATCGGTGTTTACAGTGGAGGGTGAACCAAAAAACCCAACAAGGTCCTATCTTGAGCGATGGATTCATTATCCACTGTATTCAAAATTTGAATAAGCATAGGCCGCCACGACGTCATCTTTCTCCTTGAGTGTAATGTTCTTCTTTAAGGAATCCTTAGACCTTCCAGCCGTTGGATGTATCGGTGTTCTACGGTGGAGACTACTTCATGAACCAAAAAACCCAACAAGGTGCTGGACATTTTGCAGCCGACGGATTACCTATCTTGAGCGATGTGTTAATCTTCTCCATAGATTCAAAATTTGAGTAAACATAGGTTGCCACGACATCATCTTCCTCCTCTACTGTAATGTTCCTCTGTAAGGAATCCCCGGCCTTCCCCATCAGTTCGGGCTTTTGGGTGTAGTGGTTACAATCATTACAATTGGTGTAAGAACGAAGCCACGTCGAGGGTTTGAGTCTTGGGGTTACATGTGATTGTGGTAGAGAACCCGAAGCAATGAATCTGTGGCAGCATGCCCATCATAGAGAGCCATGTGGTAGTGACCTGCCTGACAGTGTGTCCACCGAGTACTTTGGACTCTGGGTGTGGGGGTATTGTGTAATGTTCCTCTTTAAGGAATCCCTGGCTTTCCCCATTAGCCCAGGCTTTTGGGCGTAATGGTTGAGATCTGCTATGGATCACTCAAACCGCATCATCGTCGTCACAAGAGACACCCTCGACTAGGGGTGCAACTCAGGTCGGGTTCAACCCGAACCCGACAGGTTCAACGTGAATTTGGGTTGGGTCGGGTTAAGCTTTTTCGCAAATCGGGTTGGGTTGGGTTGGGTTGGGTTGGGAAAAATCAACCCGAATCGGAAATCAGGTTGGGGTGTTGGGCAACCCGACCTGAAACCCGAATTTGGGTTCCATATGAAGAAGTACTGTATGACCAACAGGAAAACCCACATTGGTTGTTTGAAAAAAAATGCAGGCTTTTAAGCTCTTAAAAAATTCCCACTAACTCCACTGCATTTCCCCACGAGTTTCTTAGTCAAAGAAGCACTAAAATCCAAAAAATAAACCTATTTTTTAATTGGGTGTTGTCTCTTCCTCGTGTTTACAAACAACTAAAGAGTAGAAAGAAGGGTGGGGTTGTGTTTCCATCCAACTCTTTTTCATTTGGGGTTTTGAGAGGGTCTAGAGGAGAGAAAATCACTTCCTTAGAAGTGGCGAGTGCAAGAGAAACAGCCACAAGAAGAGGTGTGTGTAGGAATGGAGTGCTGTTGAATTCTCATCTTTTGAGCTTATTCAGAGGCTCTTTGGATTTATTGGGAGTGTTGTACGTGAGCTGATGTTCTCCATTCCTTAGCTCTTCTATGAACAATTGCCATCCTTCTCATCAGTTTCTCTTCCAGATTTGATCTCATCTTCTCTATTTTAACCTATAAACACAAACTACAAATCAAAGATTGGAAATCGGGTTGGGTCGGGTTGAGGAAATTGGAAATCGGGTTGGGTCGGGCTGAATCCAGCCGAGTTGGAAATCGGGTTGGGTTGGGTTGGGTTGGGTCGGGTTGGCCTCAACCCGACCCAACCCGACCCGAGTTGCACCCCTACCTTGACCATTCCTGCCTGAAGCAGTGACCATGCAAACAGATTTTTTATCGGGGAGAATTGACTAAGTTGGCCCTTAGTCTTCATTTCTCACCGTCACTGGAAACCATTACTCACCGACCCTCATTTTCACCTCATAGTGCAAGGATTGCCATTCTCGCGTTTGGATCAACACTCTCGGGTTGTCCAATCTACAACCCTGAATGGAGTCCTTATCGATCTCTTTCACTTGACCGAAATGGATCCAAAGGCAGTAAAGTCTCAACTACCCAAGCGTGTAACGTAATGACTTAGTGCTAGCTAAGCTTGCAGAGTGCCAAGGGTAGAAGCTGTCCAGTACACCTCCCATGGCTCCACCAATTCGAGAGATCTCTCTCACTTGACCGAAATGGATCCAATGGCAGTAAAGTCTCAACTACCCAAGCGTGTAACGTAATGACTTAGTGCTAGCTAAGCTTGCGGGGTGCCAAGGGTAGAAGCTGTCCAGTACACCTCCCATGGCCCCACCAATTCGAGAGGTGTGTGTTTCAGATTTTTCTTTGGGTACCTCAAATAGGTAGGTGCCTGATCCTATGAGTTTAGTTTTAAGACCCAATGCGATTCCTCATTTTCTTCTAGCCCATTCCTCCAAAATTTCTATCTCCATTTATATCCATTTAATTCTTTATTCAAGCAATGCTTCAGAAGTCTTCATTTCATCTCCACCATTTTTATTTCATTATTATCTTCGGTTCCTCATTTTTCATTGACATGGTGACAATGCCGCCTCTATTCTTTTTTATCTGTTACCTGGCTGCTCTAAACTGATAGGTAACATGAGAGAAACGAACAAAAACTTGTGAAGTTGCGGGAGTGGTATTCGAACCATAGTTTCAAAACTCCCTCACGTCATCATGGACTCGCCCAAGTCAACTCCCTTCTCCCCTGGCCGTGTTCCGCTTTTTACATTACGAAGTCAATAAAAACTCCTTTGACTCTTCCCGATTTATGACCGCATCAACCGAGTACTCGACTGTGTTGTTCCGAGTTGACTAGGATTTTCTTCGAACGAGTTTTGACCCACATCTGCGTTTTGAAACACTGTTTTGAACCACAATAATGAGCACGGGTCAGCATTAAAGGAAGAGAGAAACTTTCGAAAGAAATGACTTACAACCCGTCTATGACAGATTTCAAAAAAGTTGGAAGGCCCGCCTCGTTTACTAAGACAAGGGTTCCATATTGATCAATTCCTTATCTGTAGCTACTCACTAATCTTCACGTTCTCTTTGATTTAGCCTTGTGAATCTGGTGCCCTAATTTGTACTATCATTTCTCTGTCCTTTCTATACTCAATTTTTAAGCAGATTTTTACATTTGCTTCTTGAGAAATAGTTTGGGAATATGCATCTTGAACAGAACCAGCCTCGTGCTCCATTCTCCTCAATCCTAGTTTTTAATCGTTCTCTTTTGATATTTTGGCTTTACATTGTTCCTGATTTCTTTCTCTTTTTCAGTATCTTTCTTGCCCCGAACCTCAAGCACTCTGTCAAAACGTCAATATCGGACCAAATCACGTCTCTGCAGCTGATTCAATCCTTCAAAAACCTTAGGTGTACTCCATAAGATCAATGAAGCTTGGAACTTATGCTTGACAACACTCCAAGGTAGTGGCCACTTCCTCAACAGATCGCTACCATGGACTTACCTTTCCTTTTCATCCATCAGCCTTTGATCTAGTCTTGGCGTAGATTTTGCACTGCATCAATCCCTCCCTATTAGAGAGAATTCGACTTTGAGCTCGGAGAGATGTATTGAAGAAATTCTTCCATATAGTCAAATGCTCAAAGGGAATGATGTGCAGATTCCCTTGTTAATTATGTCGGTTTCGTAGCCGAGGCTCATGTGAGTTTCCTTTGGCCTTCTTGGTGTTGCTATTATTGTTTTGCTTTATTAATATATTTTACTTGTTCAAAAAAAAAAACACTTGAAGTAGACACCGTCTTGATTTTCACGACTTTTATATCTAGGATGAGTACTTTTTTGCTTAGGATTTTCCTCAAACAGTTGTACTGCCTTTTCAACTGGATCAAGATTCATGTGAGCATTAGCAATATCACACTAATAACCAGGCCTCTGTTTTGCATTTTATCAAACAATTGATGTACACATTTATTGCCATAGGCTTTGTTTTATGATTACTATTTAGTTACGACGGTGTTCCTCCTTTTTCTTGTAGCTTATAAAGAAACCTAGATCCTCCCCATCATTCTCGTAGACATCAAATCATTGTAGAATTTTGGTCGGTGCATCTCCTCATTTGGATATTCATCATAATTGGACTCATAAAAAATATCTGACAAGACTGTCATTTTCAGAAATGTCAATTTCTTCTTTTTCAGAACCTCCTTTCTCCCCCTTTATCTCTCTTATATTTTGTTTCTAAGGAATGTGTTGTTTTGATGCCAAGCCTTCCTTGCTGCTTCTGTTTGCACTCTCATTCCCATAAAAAGTCAGTTGTAAACTTTTCATTCTTGATGATGCCACTCCGTGTGTCTTGAATGTCTTAAAAATATATAGTAAATTTGTGGATTAGCCGAGCCGTTGTCAATGTTATTCTCCCATTGGGAGAGAACTTTTTTCCCCTGATCCTAGCGTTCCCCATATACAAACACTAAGATGACAAATTGGAAGTGGGAGAGTGAGGGAAAAACAATGGGGTGCCAGTGTATATTTTTTTTCTTCTATGACGTGGCTTAGAGTCACACCTTAGCAAATAGGTTGAGAAGAACCACATGAGAAATATTACATAATACTTGTTGAAATTGATGTGTCAATGAGATATCATTATATTAAAAGCTATTGTATAATGTTCTTGATTTCTCTTCTTTTATTTTTCATAATTCTTATTCATCATCAGGATAAAATAACACTGGTTGATGTTTAACACATTTGTTCTACACTTATACTCCAACTTTTACACATTTGAAATATCAAGTTATGGACTTTTGTTACACATTTTTTGTTAATCGAGTTGGTAGTTTTTTCTCCATGCAGTGGGATGAAGATTCGATTGAGTCCTCGTCAAAAAATTCACCAAATCGTTCGAGGGAAATTTGTTTTGCCTAGCCCAAAGAACAACGCAATATCTCCTTTGAATAAGCGAGGTGGGACGAGATATAGGAGAAAAAATAAGAGATGGAGTTTACAGGAAGAAGAGGCTTTAAGAGATGCTGTGCAAAAGTAGGAAGTTGTTTCGGGTAGGGAAAATAGTATCCGAAAATTCTTGTTTATTTTCGATTATTCTTTAATAATTATTGTTAATTGTAGTTTTTGTATCCATTATAAAGCCATGTTGTAAGTTTACCATCCCTACCTTGACATGATTGTGTCTATTATTAGAATACAGTGTATAAAAAGAGGGGTTGGGCCTCTAGCTCATTGGTTAAGTCTTTGTTCTTTGACTTTGAGGTCGGTGGTTCAATCCCAGCTTACCTACCAAAAGAAGAAGAAAAAAATGATTGTGTCTATATGTTCAATTATCTCAAGTTCTCCATCTATTGCTTTGTCTTCTCTTTTTCCTGAATAGATTGATGAGGGTTAACCTTTGTACACACTCATGTTATCTTTTTTCCTGTGAAGGCATGGCATGGGAAGATGGGCATTCATTTTCAATCGCTATACTGAAAACTTCGAGGGGAGAACACCGGTAATTATGATGTCATATGCTCATTTAAAATCTCTTATGCTGATTTGTATTCTCGATGGAGGTGGGTTTGATAATGAATGCTCGCATTGCACAGATTGATTTGAAGGACAAGTGGCGAAATATGGTGCATTAGTTTATTTGATATGCATTTTGTGGTCCTTCAACTTATCAGGTACATTGTCTATTTGTCGTATTTATTTGTGCATTCTCACTTTTTGTATGCTGGCTGTCTGCTAAAGTTCGATTATTGCTGAAAAAGATATTATAAGTATTTTTGGAATTGGCCAAACTTCTTATTATCTTTTGGAATCTTCTGCTCTGTAAATGCTCAGTTCCTCATATTTGATTGGTCAACATGCAATCCCTTAAATGCGTCTGTAATTAAGGAAGTTACCAAGACATCACTTTGTTAGTTTAAAGTAAATCGTTGAGGTTAATCTATTAGTCTTGCTTTTGGTTCTCTAACCTTTGGTTGCGTCTTTGTGTGTTGATGCAATCGTTAGCCCCTTGAAGAAGAAGCATTGACATCTCTTTCTTTTCCTTTTTGTTCTTAAGGGGGTGGGGGTGGAGGTGTTTCTTTTAGTTCTGTGGGTTTTGGATTTTTCAGCATGTTGGTTTTGGGGTTTTCATCATGTTTCTGACTTTTCGTTTATAATGACTTAAGATTGTAGGGACCATCCAATTAAGTCAACCCCTTATAACTTAAGTGATCTTTTAAGTTATATGTGGTGGCGACCATCATTTTAAGTAGTTTACATGAGATTTTATATGGTGTAAGGCCTTACAACAATACGATAGGGGTACCGCCCTTGATATTTGATCCAACAACAGCTCACTTTTTGAGGAGCTGCTGTTGGATCAAATGTCAAGGGTGGTACTTCCACTGTACAAATGCCTTATTGTTGTAAGGCCTTACACCACTTTTCATTATGTTAGTCACTTAAGAAGGATTGTATGGTTCCCTTTCAGAAAAAAGGGAGGATTGTAGGGTTATATTAGAATAGGTTCCAAGGGTTACTTGAGTATTAGAAGGGGTTTTATGTTGTAAACTGAACAATTTTTAACAGTTAATTCAGTAACGGCGAAGAAAGTAATTGTGAAAGCTCCCCTTCCATAGCCCTTTTCTTACAATACTGCTTCGTTGCGTGTTTATAGGTTGAAGGAGAAACTTCTCAGGGAGAGATATGGGCTTTCAAGCTGGAGACTGGGTTTGCATCGATTGTAAATACCATAATTTCAGATGGCGGAAAAAATGTCGGGTTTGTAAGGCTGGAAAAAAACAGGTAAATTCTGGCGACCTAGAGAAATACGGGAGGAAAACTCGAGGAGCTGTTGGCGGATTCTGGGAATATTTCTTCCAGTTCCATTGATGGGATTCCAACCTTAACTATCTTTGGTAAAGAGGTGGCGGATCGATGTACCCTTCTAAAATCCTGCTTGGTCGGTAGGCCAAAATGGGATAATTGGAGCCTGTCGGACATTTGGAATCGAGCTAGACCTTATTGGAACATCCCATCCCTTCCAAGGCCGGGCAAAATTGGTCACAACATGATTTTATTCATGTTCACCAGTGAAGCTATGGCTGCCATGGTTTTAAGGATGGGAGCAAATGCTCATGGGCCTTTCCTCTCCTCTCTTTCTGTGTGGAGCCCGACTATCAAGCTTCAGAGAAAGACAGTCTGGATTAACTTTTTAGGAATTTTGCTGCATGCTTGGGCGACATCCATGGTGGAGGCTTTGGGCCGTCTCTTTGGAATAGTTTTAAAAGTGAAGTTAGAAGGGATGATGATTTCCTCAGCTCTGGGCCTTCTCTCGGATATGGCAGAAATCAAGCCTTTTTGTCCATATTTGAATTCAGGATATCAACTTTCGAATTGAAATTGAATCTCGGGTTCCTAAGAACACTCATTTGGTATTACCGATAAGAGTTTCCCCACCTCCTTCGGACTTGCCATCCTTGGTTAAACCTCAAGAGCCATTGATCTCGGTTGAGCGGGATACTCCAGGGGCGGATGATTCAAAGACAAAGCCTGGTAGTGTGGGCGGTAGTGGGAAGAATCGGGGACCGGGTCTAACTCAGTTGAGCCAACTCGAAGCCTCTCAGCTGGGTGACTCCAGCGGTCCCCCTTCGAAATTCAAATTTCAAAATGATTTGTCTATCCGTAGTGGATACGCCATATCCAAGGGTCATAACACGAAAGTTACTTCTAATTGCCAGCAAAAAGACTATCAAGTCACAAAAAGAGCTCAAAAGTCAAACCTCAAAGACTATAAATTGTTGGGGGATTATTTGCGTAATCTCCTGGGCCACGTCTCCCTTCAATCTTCCAGGTCTAGCCTGCCTCGCTTGCGTCATGTTTTGGAGCATTTAATGGGTCATAAGGCCGAGAGAAAATTCCAGGTGTAGATTTCTGGTCAAGGAATAAATCCTAGGATTTAAAAGGTTTTTTTAAGATCGACAGATAGGCATTAGTTGGTTTCTCGAAAAGGTTACGAGGCAAGGAATAATTATTACCTCGACTCTCGTTCCAAAAATCTTGTCTCCGCCGTAAATTGATGGCGGTTGCTTTAGCCTTTACGCCTGGAGTTAAGGTTTTTGTCGTGTCTCTTGGGTGGTTCGTCTTCTTCTCTTTATAAGCAGTTTTTGCTATGGCATATTTCAGTCTGTTCGGTACTAGGTTATTTGCGTGGTTAAAATGGACTTTGTCGTCACGGAGACGGTTGATTGTTCGGAGTGGATCCATACTTTAGGGAAGGTTAGAGATCTAAGGTATGACAGATCCAGAGCTTCTGTTGAAATACCTACCCCTAGTGAGCTTGCCGAGCGGGAAGTAAAGAGTGAATGGAAACAGTTGAAAGAGGATACCCAATGGAATGTTGAGGAATTGTTCTCTTTAACAGGTTCTCAAAATATTGAGAATATTTGTGTGCCGGTCTACAAGCTTCAGTTCTTTAAGGATAAGTTGCATGATCAAGACCTCTTGCGCCGTTTGGAATGGGAGGCAGATCGGCCTCTCTGCATCAGTAAGTTGGAAGAATTAATAGCTACCCTTGAGGATCCCATGGAGGAAGTCCCTACTCTATGTTTTGAGATTGTTTTCTTCCCTAAGGAAAGAAGGCTGAAGCTTAGCGTAGAATTTCTTCTAGGAAGGGTAGGGAAGTGTGCTTTGGTTTGACTGGCCGGTTCTGGGATGTAGTTCTTTTTGGTAAACTTTAGTTTTGGTTTTTGGCGAATATGGTTTTTTTGGGATTTTGTGGACAGTGGTGGAATCGTGGTATACGTAAGTAATGTTTTATAGAATCAAAAGTGGAATTGTGGATATTCAGGAGTTGAGAACAATAACTTTAATTTCAGACGTGCTGGTAGAAAAATATAGCTCCTCCTTAGCTTGAGAGACCACGGTCTTTCGCTTTTAGAGGCATGGTTGTCTGAAAATCTCAGGGGGTTGGAGGATTATCTGGGTGCTTTTGGGATGTAGTTATGCTGGTAAAACCAAGGAGTATGTATTGGTAATGGAATGTCTACGTCTTTAAGGCCTATTTGGCTCTCTTTGGTATTTTAGGGTATGCCCCGAAATGCCTTGTCTGATACTATGTAATGACAATTGGGACTCCTGGTCCCTAATGTATTTTTCATGGTATCAATGAATATAAGTCAATTTTTTAAAAATAAAATAAAATTTGTGAATGAGCTTTTTCTACAGTCTGCACTAAGATGCTACACAAACAGTAGCAACACCACTCTTGGTGATTTCAATGTCTCTCTGTTACTATTGCCCTTGCGAAGCTTGAACTTCCTCCTGAAAGGAAAGAGCTCTCGATTCGCTCAGACGAACCTACTCGAAAGAGTGGTTCTGACTTTTGCTCAAGAGACACTTCTCTTCGAGCCACACAATATTCACTTTTTCCTTCTAGTGGGATCATCCTTTATGCCTGCCCGGATCCAAAAGTTTGTGATCTAAAAGGATGGGGTGAATTACAGGATTGGGAGGTGAATTAGAGGATTGGTTAGTGAGAGGACTTGATCTACAGGCCGGAGGAATTACGATGAGGTTACTGATTTTTCGGGAAGATTCATGCCAAAGCCTTACTGTGATTAGGAATCAATCACAGAGAGTTATTTTTAATGGAAATTAATGAAAGAAGAAAGAAATGTGCTCTTTGTGAAACCGAAATTGAAAGAGTTATGCTTCAGTTTTGGAAGAGGGTTGAAGAGCAATGTATCAAACAACTGAGGCCTAAGATTCGCATGTGGGAACATAGTTGTCAAACTCTTACGAGTCGTACGAGTCAACTCTCGAGTCGAGTAGAGTCGTCGAGCTTTCGAGTCGAGTCGCCCATGCGAGTCGCCTTTGTCGAAAACTCTTACGAGTCGCTCCGAGTCGAGTAAAAAAACTATAACTCTTACGAGTCGAATCGAGTCGTTGGACCTGGCCTTTCTTGCTTTGATGGTTGAAAACTTGGAAGTAGGAACTTAAAACTTAATTATTTTTGTTCATGCAAGTTACAAGCATGTAGTTATTTACTAGTAAATGGTTGGCCCCACGCCATCAAAACATGAGATGTAAAATGGCAGGCTCCAGTCAAATGCATAGTTTTGGGTAGGGACGGTGGACACCACCTTGTCAATAACATTAGGGGTAAAATGGTGGGCCCCACGTTTTGCATTGGTTTGGGTAGAGACAGTGGGCCCCACCAATCCTAGGCATGGTCAATAAATATTAGGCCCCACCCCATCATAGCATGAGGTGTAAAATAATTAGTCCAAACCATTCAAAAAATAAGTTGGTCCCACGGTGTATGCATGGGTTTGGATAGAGTTGGTGGGCTCATCAGATCAAGGGTAAAATAGTGGACCCTACCCATTCCATTCTTGGGTATAGAATATGGGCCCCACCCCACCCAATCAAAAGATCAAAACATGATGTAGGGGGAAATTCTTCCCAGGAAAAACTTTTTCTGGAAAAGGTGAATGACATTTGGAAATTTACGTGCTTAGTATATGTTAGACATATAGGGGTAAACTTGTCATTTTATATGTAAATTTTATATTAATGTAATAATCGTGTGGTGAGAGGACTAACTCTCACGATTCTCTCTTTCTCCCTCTTACGCATTTCTTTCCTCTCTCTCTCTCTCTCTCTCTTTCTCCCTCTTACGTATTTCTCTCCTCTCTCTCTCTCTCTCTCTCTCTCTCTCCACTTCTTCTTCCTCTCAATTACTACTAACATGGTATCAGAGCACCAACCCCCAGATTAATCATCTCCTTCATCTTTTTCTTCTTCTTTTTTTTTCTCCTTTTCTTTTCATTCTTTCTAACATACAAAACCCTACCCTTTTCTAACTGTTCCTAATACCAACCCTATACAAAACCCTAGCCTCTCTCTCTCTCTCTCTCTCTCTCTCTCTCTCTCTCTCTCTCTCTCTCTCTGTGTGCTTCTAACACCAACCCAGCCCAACCAAACCCTATACGAACCCCCCAGCCCTTCCCTGTTTTTGGTCGAACACCCCAGCCCTTCCCTGTTTGAAGTGAGACCTACGCATCCCTTCCCTTTGTGTTGCGACCCCTCTATCCCCAGCCTGTTTTTGATCATCCATTCCTCAAGAATCATAAGATCCAGATGCCCCTGAAATCATAAGATCCAAATCTTTGATTGTGTGGATATCCATAAACAGCCCCCGAAAGGTATCTGTGCCGCGAACCTGCAAATCTCCTTTTTTTTATGGTTTTCTCTTAGTTGATTGATACAAGGTAGATCCTTCTTATGCTCGATTTATACTGAATCTTGATTGTGGCGGAATAGAATATGTTGATTGTGTTCTTCGATGTTCTGTCTTGGATTTGTATTCGTGGTGCTATTCATGGTTGGTAATTGTTGTTGTGACTGAAGGTATTGGTGATTCGATGGTATTGGTGTTGATGTGACTGGTGATTTGGTTGATTGTTGGCTTGTGTTGATTGGTAGTATTGATGGTTGTTAGTCGGTAGTGTGCCTAGTGGTGGTATTGGTGACTTGATGCTTCATGTGACTATCGATTCGTGTGGTTGGTTGTTTATTGGTGATTTGTGTTCTTGATTCTCGGTGGTAGCTTTCATGTATGTTGTCGCTCGTGGTTATTTGGGTTGGTGATTCGGCTATATTTGTGGTGGCCTGATCATCGATTGTTGGAGATTTGGTTGGTTCTTCTTCATTGTTCTTCACAGTCTATCCCTTTTAGTAATCGTTTATGGAACCCATTGACACCTCTTCGCTACCGATGGCTTCTTTGAAAATTGATGGGGCTTCTTCTTCGACTACTGGTCCTTCTCCCGGCTATTCTCCTGCGGAGGCCCCTTTTCAGATGACTTCGATTCGACTGGATGTGAAGAATTATCCTCCCTGGGGGAGATCCGTTCGTACTAATCTTCTTGGTCGTGACAAAGTACGCTTTCTGGAACGTCCTCCTCCGCCCACCAAGGATTCCTCCTTTGAGAAATGGGAACATGAGGATGCTGTCGTCCGATCTTTTCTTTGGAGTTGTATGGATTCTCAAGTGGCAGCAAATATGATGTTTCTTGATTCGTCGAAGGAAGTTTGGGAGTATGCTGCAACCTTGTATTCTGGTGCTAATAATGTCACACGCATGTGTGACCTGTTCTTTGACTGGTTAGGATTCCAGCGTGGTGACATGTCTCTTTCCGACCACTTTAGCTCTTATCACGCTCTTTGTCAGCAGTTAGATTTACTCATGCCCTTTACTGTCGATCCTGTTGAGCTTGCGCGCCGTCAGGAGGATATGCGCGTAGTTCGGTATCTGGATTCTTTAGGGCTAGACTTCCTGCAATTCCTGCAGTAGATTGTGGGTTTTGGTAGCTTGCCATCGCTTCAGGAGACTTTCTCTAGGGTTCAGCGTATGAGGTCTCTTCCGACAACAAATAATACTCTTGATAGCTCTGCACTTGTTACCTCTTATAGTACTAACTGTGGTCGAGGATCTAGCCGTGCTGGTCGAGGTGGTTGGGGTCGTGGCCGTGGTCGGGATGTTACTGGACGAGGCCGTGGTCGGGACTCTTGGAGTGGTCGTGGACGTAGGTCTCGATTCTGTACCCACTGTAGATTGGAGGGACACATCATTGACTACTGTTATGAGTTACATCCAGAGCTTCGTCCTTCTCGACCTGCTACTTCTGTTGCTGATGGCTCTGGTTCTGCTCTTGCTACTCCTGTACATTTGCCTACTGCTGATCAGATGATGGTTAGTCGTGCCGAATATGAAGACCTCATCTGCCCGCATGATAGAGGCAAGCAACCCGTTGCCACCTTTGCCCAGCCAGGTAGCTCGTCTTGTTTCATTTCTCGTCCATCCTCTGAATCATGGCTCATTGATTCAGGGGCATCGCATCATATGACTGGTAATTTTCAACTTCTTTCTTCTTTCCAGTCAGCACCGCCTACTGCGCCTCGTACTGTTACATTAGCAGATGGGACTACATCACCAGTCTCTGGGGTTGGTGTGGTATCCATCTCTAATGGTCTTTTACTATCATCTGGTCTTTATGTTCATTCCTTCTTAGTTAATCTATTATCTGTGCGTCACTTGACAGAAACCTTGATGTGCTCTGTTTCATTCTTTCCTTCTTATTGCACTTTTCAGGATTTGAAGACTGGGAAGAGGATTGGTAGTGGTCGTGAGATGGGTGGCTTATATTACCTTGATTCATTACTTACTGGCGCTGCACTTCGTACCTCTGCCGACGCTTATTAGTGGCATTGTCGTCTGGGTCATCCTCCTGTAGACAAATTAAGAAAATCTCATTTTATTAATAAGTCTATTGAGTCGTTTCCATGTGAGTCTTGTGAGTTGGGAAAGCACCGTAGAGTGTCTTTCCTTCCCGTGGTTGTAGACGGTCTTCTAGACCTTTTGAGCTTATTCATTCAGATGTATGGGGTCCTGCACGAACTACTTCTTTATATGGTTATCGGTATTTTGTTATATTTATTGATGATTTTTCCCATAATACATGGTTATATCTTCTCAAGGAATGTTCTGATGTGTTTACTGCTTTTTGTAGTTTTTATTTTGAAATTGAGAATCAGTTTCAATGCTCTATCTCTTATTTGCGTACTGATAACGCCAAGGAGTACTTTTTCAGTAGTAATGGTTTCAATAAGTTTCTTGACTTTTGAGGCATTATTCATCAGTCTTCGTGTGCTTATTCTTCCCAACAGAATGGGGTTGCCGAACGCAAGATCAGATACCTTTTAGATATTACTCGCACTATCATGTTCCAAATGCGAGTACCAAAGGTATATTGGGGTGATGCCGTACTTACGGCATGTTTTTTAGGGAATCGGCTGCCATCTTCTGTACTTTCTGGTGAGACCCCATTCTCAATTCTTTATCCTCTGGGTAATCCTTTTCCTTTATTGCCTCACGTGTTTGGATGTGCTTGCTTTTTTCACAAGTTAGCCACGAGCCTGGATAAATTAGACCCTCGTTCTAAAAAATGTATTTTTTTGGGTTATTCACGGACTCAGAAAGGATACAAATGCTATAGTCGTACTCTGTGAAAGATATTTGTTTCGGCAGATGCCTCCGTTTTTTAGGATACTCCCCTCCGGTATCTACCACTGAGCCCCCAAGTCTACTTTTACCTCTCCCTGCTCCGGATGTTATTACTGATAGTCTCGAGTCACCTTCGGACGCACCTATCAAAGATTGTTCCTCTTCAGCTGAACTTGTGCCAGATTCTCTTGAAGTTACTACCCTGCATGCACCAAAAGTATACAGTCGACGTCCGAGAAAGGTGGTTGTGCCTCCATCTCCTCAACCAGCCAATCCTCCTTCTCTGTCAGATGACCATCCTTCAGGTATTCCCCTTATTATCTCTGATTCTCCTATTGCTACTCGTACTCGTTCACGTACAACTGCTCATCCTATTTCAAAGTTTGTCTCTTATCATCATCTTTCACCCAAATTCCGCTCATTTGTTTCAAGTGTTTCTACTATTTCTATTCCAAAATCAGTTACAGAGGCATTGGCACATCCTGGCTGGAGAGCTGAAATGGATGTAGAGATGGATTCCCTACACTTAAATCGCACATGGCAACTTGTTCCGCTACCTTCTGACGTGCAGACAGTTGGCTATAGATGGGTGTTTGCTATCAAGTATCAACCTGATGGGGCAATTGGGCGCCTCAAAACAAGACTAGTTGCCAAGGGTTATACTCAGACGTTTGGTGTAGATTATCAGGAGACATTTTCCCCAGTCGCCAAAATACCGTCTGTCAAAGTGTTGATCTCCATTGCAGTTAATCGTGGATGGCCTCTTTATCAGTTGGATGTGAAGAATGCCTTTCTTCATGGCGACCTAAATGAGGAAGTTTACATGGAGCAACCTCCTGGGTATGTTGCTCACGGGGAGATGGGTTCATCAGTGTGTCGCCTTAGGAAGGCAATCTATGGGTTGAAGAAATCTCCGAGGGCTTGGTTTGGTCGTTTTAGTGGTGCAGTTATGCTGTT
Source organism: Tasmannia lanceolata (assembly GCF_043159265.1). Taxonomy (NCBI): domain Eukaryota; kingdom Viridiplantae; phylum Streptophyta; class Magnoliopsida; order Canellales; family Winteraceae; genus Tasmannia; species Tasmannia lanceolata. The sequence goes on along the minus strand of NW_027518695.1, from coordinate 55,595,736 downwards.
TGGTATGAAACAGTGCTCAGTTGATCATTCTGTGTTTAGCCATCACTCCAGTACAGGATATATGTTCATAATTGTTTATGTAGATGACATTGTTATTACTAGAAATGATCAAGACAGAATACATAGACTGAAGATTTTTCTTCAGGATGAATTTGCGACAAAAGACTTGGGTCTTCTCAGGTATTTTCTTGGAATTGAGGTGGCTCATTGTAAACGTGGTCTTTCCCTATCACAGAGAAAGTATACTTTAGACATTCTAGAAGAGACAGGCTCCATGGGAATAAAACCAGCATCTATTCCTATGGACCCGAATGTCAAACTTTTTCCTGAACAAGGAGATTTATTGGAAGATCCAATTCGATACCGGAGACTAGTGGGAAAGTTGATTTATTTAACTGTTACCAGACCTGATATCTCATATGCTGTAGGAGTGGTCAGTCAGTTTATGAGTTCTCCTCACACATTTCACTGGGCTGCAGTACTCCGGATTGTTCGATACTTGAAAGGTACACCAGGAAAGGGGTTATGCTTCGGGAAGAATGGACATGAGATTATAGAAGGATTCACTGATGGTGCCCTTCTTTAACAAGATCATAGAAAAGGAAAAGCGAATGTGAATGCGTCTTTGGGAAGAGGAAAAACACCTGGCGATTGCAAATTTGGAATCTAAGCATGCAACATTGGATGAAGATGTGCAGGGTTTAGGGCCAGGCAGCCCTAAGGTGGAACAGGGTCAGTTAGGGTAGCCTAGTGAATTAGATAGGCGAGATAAAGACACGGGAGTCTTGTTATTGAATTCTGAGGAAGAATCTGGGCTCCCAGAATTGGAAGGCTTTAATGATTTTCTAGTAATGAGTGATGTATTTGGGATCTCCTATCAGGAGAATCTAGGAAGGACAACAGAAATGTTTCGGGCAATGCAAGCAAGGGCTGCAGATGATACAATAAAGAGAGTTAAAGAGGTTGAACCAAAAGTTGGATTACAGGATTAAAGGACACACTTTGAGAGGTTAAGAGATGTAGGTTTTCGGGAGTTTGGGTTGTCTTCCAATGATTTCAGTTAAGGAGACATTGCAAGTTGTGGGGTAGTACATATGTTTTCTGCTTTCAGTCTATTTAGACATAATGCTTTAGAGTTATTTAATTGTACAGAGACAGGTTGGGAAGAAAATGATTGTAGGAAACTAGGAAGTCGATACCAAGAATGTGGAAATTGTGATGATGGTTTTAGTCCCATAGGTCGAGGTTATGACAATTGTTAGGAAAAATTCTTGAAAAGGTCATTCTCTGTGATGGTAATTCACGATCCTAGTTGCGCTAAAAGAAAGTTGTACTCTCATGTTAGCTCGAGAGATTATGGTCTTTTGCTAAATGGAGGCATTCTGATATAGGAATCTTCATCATTACCCAATCAAGGAAGTGAGGTTCGGAAAAAGATTGTAGGATGAATACCTTTAAATGTGTAATAGATAATATCATAATGATAGGATAGAGAAGGGAGGAAAGGGATAATCTTAAATTTTTATTCGATGTGTATACTTCATTGGCTACAGGTATACCTGTGCCAATATTCATGTTATTCTCTTGTAATCCAGGCTAGGACCCCTGGTCCCGAATGCTTCTCTGAGAATGAATGAAATATGTCAACTTAAAAAAAAAGCTATCGACAACTTGAGGGCTTTACAGAATTGGTTTAGAAACTGTTAGTACTCTCTTTAATTCAGAAGGAGACCTAACATGACACCCTACTCAAATGATCTCCCATTTCCCTTTTTGGAACCTTTTAAAGTGGAAAAGCTCATGATTGTCATTTTATAAACTTACTGATTTGAGCTTTAAAAAGTATAATCAAAATTAGTGGTAAATTGTCTTAAAAATTCAGCATATATCAAAGTAGATAGGAATGGTCTGGAATGGAAGTTTTAGTTGTTTGATGTAGTTGACAGTCATTGTTGACATCAACAAGAGACCCTTTGGACCCACATTTCCTACCGCACCTTTCTTCATCCTTTGTATGCATGTTTAAACAATTCTTTAGGACTTTTGGGTTTATGATTTGCATCACTAATTTTACATCCAAGCATACAAATGTTTTCTTTTTTCTGCAACTTTTCTAATCTCGGGATGTTAAATTTGTGTTAAAAGCTACTCAATTGGTGCTCATGCCTTCTTTTAAAGGAACGGTACCATCACCTTAATTAAGATACCTAATTCATTTGGCCACAAGCCAACATCTAAACCATATTCATGTATATGCGCCTTCGCTTGTTACATATACATATATGCACTCTGATCTAGTCGGGAGGAGCTAAATTTTTATAAGACTGATCATGATATGCTTCGAATTGAAATATTTGTATTATCTCATGATAAAATTAAGAAAAACCCTTACTCATGATGTGATTCTCATGCTATGGTTGTTTGCCATGGTCATATTCATCCACGATCAGGATTTAGGGAAAGCTTACCTGCTTATCTCTCTTATCACACTCTTATTGTGATTTGCTTAGAAATGTAATATGCATTTGTCTTATCATAACATCATATGTGTGAACATGTGAAAGAGTTAAAAACTTAACCAAAATCCATGTTCATAACCTACATGCAACTATTGTACTTATATGCTTCAGTTGGCTATGTATGTTCGTTAAGAAATGACCATAGGGGAAGTATAATGTATAATGTATTTATCATATAATCCCTATCCATATAGTGTTAAAATGATTAAATCTTAAATAGGAATCGAACTTGTTTTAACTTGAAAAGCCTTTAAAATTGTAGTCCAAGGTTCAACAATCTAATGAACCATTGACTATTCCATTTTGAAAATCTCTCCTATTGCATTGATAGGTCTGATATATTCATTCAATAGCAAAGGGGGAGAAAAAGTTTAAGAGTTATGTCTTTAATGGCTTTTTAATATCTTTAACTCTTTAAAACGCATACTTAGGGGAGTATAAATTGCTTATATCATTATAAATTCATTTAATGATATAATCGTACCTTTTACTTTGCTTAATTTTTGTATCCTTATACATTTATTCAATTATTTAGGGGGAGCTTGCTATGCTTAAAATGTTTATCTCATTTGAAAATTAATTCCTTCCTACCTTACTCTCTATTGACAAAAGGGGGAGATACATTACCAAACTAATTCACCCCACCTTTTTTATATGACAAAAGGGGGAGAAGTTTTGGTAAATTGATTATGAATCCGTGCACACTTATGCACACTTATAGCTTCTATTCATTTACTAAGGGGGAGTAGTAATCATATTACTAAGGGGGAGAAAATTTGCAAAAAGGAAAAGAGAACTTGAATTTGAATGTTTATATTTCTCTTATCTCATATACTTGGGCTTACATTGTTTATATTTCTCAGATTCATGATTACATGCTTTATCATGCTATATCTTTTTTATATCTTTTCAATAAGCATTAATTATATTGATTAAGGGGGAGCATTAATTGTTTTTATCAACCCTTAAGGGGGAGGTCCTACCTCATAATCAATTTAGGTTTGTCATCATAAAAAAGGGGGAGATTGTTAGCTCAAGGGTTCAACCTTATGTATGTTTTGATGATCAACAAACCAAAATCGATTAATTAGGGACTAATGGCTTTGCATGATATTGTGTATTGGACAGGTACATTTGGAAACCACAACTTGCACAAGAGGCAAAGTCAAAAGCTTGGAGATGAACCAAAGAAGGTGCCTCCTCATGCAACCCAAAGTGAAAGAATTCATCAAGTGGAGGAAATCACATGACCCATTCAAAGCTAAGTGTTCATTGAAGCCAAACCAGGCTAAGAAGACCTTGAAGCCAATGCAATCCAATGATCAATAGTTTTTTACATTTACTAGATTGTATGGAAGATCAATTCAAATGGTTTTGCGATTTCAAAGTGTCTTTGAACTGTTAGTGTATGTATATGCCTAAGGGCATATTGGTCATATATATATATATATATATATATATATATATATATATATATATATATATATATATTTCTCTCTTTGTATAAATATATAAGTGAGGGGGAGTTTTCCTTAAGTCACAGACTCTTCTTCTCATTCTTTCCTCAACATGGTATCAGAGCCCTAGGGTTTTGATCCCCTAGGGACCCCCATAGCAACCCCCCTCCTCTTCCCCTTCTCCTCCCTCTCCTAACCCTAACTCTAACCCCACCCACCTCTCTCTCTCTCTCTCTCTCTCTCTCTCTCTCTCTCTCTCTCTCTCTCTCTCTCTCTCTCTCTCTCTCTCTCTCTCTCTCTCCCCCCTTATCCCCTCCCCACCCGCGACCCCGCCTCCTTCTCCCTCTCCACCCGCGACCCCCCTCCTCCTACCCGCGACACCAACTCCCCCCCGCCCCTCTCTCCCCACCCGCGACCCCCTGCTTCTCCCTCACCACCCATGATACCCCTCTTGCTCCTCCTTCCCCACGCGCAACCCCCCTCCCCTTTCTCTCTCCCTGAAGCAAGCCCCCCTCCACACCTCATTTTTCCCCACCTCTTTGCCCCTTCTCCCCTCATCCTGAACCATTTAAAAACCTACAAAAATTCAAAACCCTAATTTCCCTCTTCTTACCTTTTCTCATGACTTAAGTCTCTTCTACCTCCTTCTCTCTTCTATATCTACCTTTTTTTGTCTTCTCCATGTCCTCGAGGCTCTATCACATGCCCTCTTCCTCATTTGTCTCTTTTCGGAGCCGCTATCTCCATTATTGATCTCTCTGATCTCCAGTCTCGGAGTCGTTTCTTCTCGCTAGTGGGCTATCTCTTTTTTCGAATCTCTATTTATGGATTCTCCCATTATTGAGGATCCCTCTCTCAGCCAGCCTTCTGTAGCTCCTGTCCCTATGACTCACCCATCCTTTTCCTCATACACTCCCTCGTCTTATTCGGTGGATGGTTCCTTCCCTCCCATGACCACAGTCAAGCTTGATGGTTGCAATTACCTGAATTGGAAAGTGGTTGTGGAGACCTATCTGATTGCTAGGGGGAAGGTATTTATTATTCGTCGTGATGCCCCTCCTTCCACTGATCCCACTTATGAGAAGTAGGAGCAAGATGATGCCCTTATTCGTACTCTCCTCCACTGTGTGTTAAGGCCTTTGCATGGCCAGTAGTACACAGAAGCATTAATACTTGTGAGCGACTTAAAAGAAGGAAGGTTCATTTAACAAGTTATTGTGTATTATGCAAGAAAACATAGGAAAACATGGTTCATTTGTTACCACATTGCCCTTTTTCCTATTACCTTTGGACGAATTTAATCAGAACCTTTGAGGTTGCGTGGATCTTTCAGAAGTGCATGAGAAGGGTGCTGCTTGGATGGAGTGGGGGTCCGTTTGGTGATACGGGGCAGGCGTTATGGAAGTTATTACCATACGTAATAATATGGAATGTCTGGAAGGAACAAAATATGCGGATTTTTGAAGATAAGGAAAGAAAGCGAAGTTGGGTCTTGCTTCAAATTAAGGTGAAGTTAATCTCATTGGTCAAAGGCAGGTTAAACACTCAATACAACACGGGGGAGATCCTCAAGAATTGGGATGCAATCATATAGGAAAGGTAGATGAAGATGAAAATTACACCAAAATGGAATCCGCCACCGGAAGGATGGCATACATTGATTTTTGACGGGAGTTCAATTGGTAGTATGGCTAGAATTGGTGGTGTTATTCGGGACTCAAACGAGAGGATACAGATTTCCTACTTTGAACCGGTGGGGGTATGTGATGCAAACGAGGCTGAAGTAAGAGGCTAAGAGCATTACTTTCCAGACTCAGGTGGTATTCAGATCACAATTTGGGGCCACTAATTGTTGAGGGTGATTCAGCAAACACAATTGCATGAAAACAATGTTATTAAACGACCGTGGCATATCCAAAATCTCATTTCGGAGATCAGGGACCTTATTGGAGTAATCAAGCCAAAAATTGAGCATAGACGAAGGTCGGCCAATGAGATGGCTGATCAATTGGCAAAAGAAGGCGTCACGTTGGAAACCATGGTGATCTACATTACAGCAGATTAGGCTGCTTCTCTTGGGTGTTTTTTAATTACTGTTGTAATCTTTGAACTGAAATAACAATGTGATGTAAACCCAGGGCTTGGGCACATCTTGTCCCCGCCCCTGCTTTTGTTATTGGGAATAAACAATCATCTTTCAAAAAAAAAAAGATTGCCGGACCATGATACATCTTCCGACTTCTCGCCAAGTCTGGGATCAAACTGCTATTACCTACTCTGTGGTGGGCAACCTCGCACACATCTGTGCCACCTACTCTAAGTGGATGCACCTTCGACGTGGTGACATCCCTCTCTCCACCTATTATAGCCAATTTGTTTTCCACTTCCAGCAGTTAGATGCTCTTATACACCTCACCACTGATTTGACTACGACAGCTCAACAACGTGATCAGCTGTGTGTTGTTCACTTTCTCGAGACTTTGGGCCCTGAGTTCATGAACCTTTGTCAGCAAATTTTTGGGTTCGACACTATGCCCTCTCTTCATGAGGTGTACTTGCGTGCCCAGCAGTGTCTTCTTGGTGACTTTGCGCCGACTCCTTCTGTTGATAGTACTGTGACTGCCGCCTATGACGTAGGTGATCGTGCTACTCGTGGTGGGGGCACCTTTGGTCGTGGCCATGGCGGTGGACATGATCATCCTGCGGGTGTGGTGGACGGCCACGTCCGTACTGCTCCCACTATCGCCGCGAGGGACATTATTTGGAGACTTGTTATGTTCTGCACCTTCAGCTTTGTCCCTCCTCTGAGCCACATTTTGGCCGTTCAGCACATCTTTCAACACTGGATTCTTCAGAGCCCTTCACTCCTTCACCTCAGTCCAGCCTTGCCCCTCATGTTGATGGGGTCTGTATGTCTCGTGCCAACTATGATGAGTTACAGCATCTCTAGTCTACCAGCCACCTCCCGACTGCCAGTTTCGCTCAGCCAGGTAGCTCCCATGTATCTCTTCTTACTAGCTCCAGCTCCTAGATCATTGATTCTGGAGCGTTCAATCATATGACAGGTACTTCTTCCTCACTTAGTTCCTTTCGCCCCCTTTATTCTCAGTCCATCACACTTGCTGATGGGAGCTCCACTCCTATCTCTGGTGTTGGAAACATTTTCCCTAGTGCAGGTCTAACTTTGTCCTATGTCTTATGTGTGCCCAAGTCACCTTTTAGTTTACTTTTAGTCAGTCAGCTTACTAAAACTCTCAATTGTTTTATCTCATTTTATCCCTCTTATTGTTTTTTTCAGGATCTCTTGACTGGGAGGAGTTTGGCTCGGGCCGTGAGATTGATGGGCTTTATTGTCTCGACTGTGACCCTCCCTGTGTCGGACATGGAGTTTTGTTAGATATTTTAAGTGCCAAGGACGAAATTCTCTTATTTCTTGTTCGTGTGAAGGAGTGGCTGGAAATATGAAGATTTTGTGAGTTTTTGCTTTTAATTTTCATCCAAAATTCAGAATCAGTAAGTAACCCTAAGCTTTCTCTATTGATTTTGGAGTAGAAAAAAACTCTTTATTGTGTCTCGGTTGTGCATTTGGATCAATGCTAGTTTCCATTTCTATGAGTATTGGGGACGTTGTGTCATGAGTGTGGTAGGAAGTTCCATTTGTTTTGGGAGCCCTGATCCCAACATTTAATCATGTTGCTATCTTGACCATGGCACACTCTGTTAATGAAAGTGTTAAATATTGAAAGCTTATCCCATTCTTGGTGTTTGCTTTTTAAGGAAGGTTTGGAATTGAATTTTAGGACTCTCGGACTCTAGGAATGAGCTAAACACATAGAGGACAGGTGGTGTTTGCTTCAAGTCCATAAAGAAGCAGAAATTTCCTATCTTTTAGAAACACATGTTTAGTGGTTGACGAAATGCTTGTGTTGGGATCGTGTTCGGTTATCATCACTCCATTGTGTTATAAGCTAGATGGAACTGATTTCATTGGCTTTTAGCTTTGCCAAAGATGAAATACTTAATGTCTGATAGAGAACAGGGTTCCATATAGGGTTTTTGTCTCTTGAGAAGTATGCCTTTATAGGTAGGCTGATATGATCGGTTCAGCCCATCACTAGAATCCCTACATTTACGTTACTCACATGAATCAATTTGATCTTTGGAGCATCACATAATTGTTTGTGGGTTATTGATTAGAATCTAATAATTGGAAGTTCTAGTTATGTTTGCAAAGTTACAAATGCTCCTTTGAATTTCATTAGCTTAGTTTTTAAAGAAGGCAGCCTGAATTTGTGCTTCCCTAGTTTGCCACTTGCATTGATGTGTTGAAGCCCAAGTGACATCTGTTATTATTTCTATTTCATCCTTTGCCTCTTGAATTGATTTGTGGAAGCTCAAGTTGTGTACTTCATAAACTTGATATTTTTGAAATGTTGTTGAGTTCGATTTGGAATTAGACCACCACTCTACAACAGCTAAAGCCAAGCTTCCGCGACCTCCCTACTTCAAATGGTATCAAAGCATCATTTATTGGCTATTTGAAAGCTCACTCTCTCCTGTCTTATCTATTGGAACCGAACATCATCTCCGACCTTCATGTTTCCACCGACTTGCCCGGCGTCGATTTGATGTTAGAGTTTCCTTGCATGGTTTGGTCTACATCAGTTGCCTACTAGGGTTTCAGTGTGTTATGGTCCTGAGTGGGTGCCTGCCTAGGTATGGGACTGGGTGGGACCCAGCCTGTTATGGGACAGGCTTAAAGGGCCTTGCCTAACGCGTTCCATCAGCTCTAGAGCTTTCGCCGTATTGGTAAGGTACCTAACAAATGGTATTAGAGCAGCCACCACATCTCGTCTTCGAGGCACAAAAGGGTTGACATGTGGAAAGGACCACCTAGAAAAAAGGCCAGAGTGAAAGCTGTCACATAGTGGGCCGCCGAGGACGGTGGATGCTGAAGTATGGTGGTATGTTACGGTCCTGAGTGGGGGGGGCCACCTAGCCATGGGACTGGATGGGACCCAGGCTGGTATGAGACGGGTTTAAAGGGCCTTACCTAATGTGTTCCATCTGCTCTCGAGCTTTTGGAGTATTGGTAAGGTACCTAACATAGAGCTATTCGGTTATGAGACAGCATACACACGAACAAAGAACCCGAATTTACTCTAGATGTAATTCATATGGATTTAAGCCTTGGCTCAGGACAGATCCAAGTCAGAGAAAACATAAAGCCGGACTGATGGACATTAGCGACGAACTAGTGTTGCTGTAATTCTTTGTTTCAGCAATCGCCTCCAACCGTATCATTTCTTGTTCATCTAGATATGTTTAGTAGCAAGTGAATAGGCTGGTACTTCTCCCAAACTGAATCCAATTTCTCAAATTTAGATGAATATTGGAAAACGACTTCGTTGCAGCACCAATCTCTGCAGCAAAACTGAGATCTGATAACTTCTTTATTTTTTTAGGTGCTGCTCAGGGGTCGATTAAGATGCAGAAAACTCTGATCTTTATAAAGCAAAACAAGCACGAACCAAGAAATTTCCAACTACAATTACCCAAAGAAACATTACAGGATCACGAAGAACAAATGACATCCTCAATCATGTTGTATAGAAATCTCAGGACCTGCAAGTAGAGTAGAATCACTTGCGAGTTTGGCTCTGGAACTAAATTTGATGTGGATAGGAATGAGAGCTATGGGAGGTTGATTTCCAAAGTATTAGCAATTCGGTAGAAGTTTGCGAGGACATGGATGGAATTTTGCTAGTATTTTCTAAGAATTAAAAAAAATCTACATACTAATCTTACATATACAAAAGAAATTCAAATGGAAAATTGAAATAACAAGATAGGGAAGGGAAAGAGTTTCTACTATTGAACTCAATGTAGAAGAACAAGTAGGAGAGTAGAGCCCTTGCACTTTTCGAGAGCTCTCCCATCTTCTCACGACTATTTCCCCTCTATTTTCCTAAGCAAATGCAAGGGGAAACCTAGATTTCCCAGCCACTCTAAAAAAATCCATCACTAAAAGTGCCTTGCATGTTGCCCCCTCACCCATATTTATATGAATAGGAAGGGGCCGAGAAGCTTTCTGCAAGTGGTCCACTCGATGGACACTTGTCACTCCATGAAGCATGGAGTCATGATGTGGTGACAAGTGTCCTGTTGGTCCGGTTCCCAACAGGCCAGCCACAGGTGTTCACAACAGGAAACAGATGAAACTTCTGGTGGTTCTGCAACTCAGTTGTAGTTCACAACCACTTTTTTTACCCCAGAATTATGCACTAAGGCCCTGGGGCAGAGCCGAAAATTTTATTAATACTCAAAATATCGATACACTGGTTTTGAGGAACCCATCAAGATGGGACCCAAAACTAATCTAAAACAGATCTGTACAAGACGTAATATGAAATATGATTAAGGAAAAACAATTGTCTTCAGATTAGGTATGGTCAATCTGTCACATCTGCATGCTCCTCTTGCTACTCTGAGAAGGTCCCTCCATCCGTAGTACTGCCTGTTATCTTTGAGTAAAACACAGCTCATTGTCCAAGGAGTCACCCGTTCCGTTCGCCTCCTCAGATTAGTTTAGAACTACAATGAACGGTATCTCTGATTGAAATTTAGTTGTGCTGAACTGAAACACAACTAATCAGCATTATTCTGTTCAGTACATGAAAAGATCTAATTCAAAACAATGTTGAACAATGCTGGAGTTTCAGAACCAGTAAATTCAAGAACCAGTGTTCGTGTTTCAGATCTGATTTGTGATTCAGGAGACAATGTTATAAAATTGTGATTCAGGAGACAATGTTATAAACTACAGAAATTTGCAGTTATTGTAATAGGAGCTAAAGGTCTGTAGCTATTTAAGAAATGGACTGTCTTCTGGCAGAAATTTCATATCAGCATTTGGATTCCAATTCAACAAGCTAACAAACAATAGAATCTGAACTCAAGTGTCTTTGGCTTGCAACTGAACATTGAAATTACAGATTTGGAACTGACACTTAAATGTACAGTCATCTATAGAGCTGGACTTTTTAGACGCAACTGCTGACGCAAATCATATTTTCTGGTTCAGCTAGAATCGGAACTATAGAAGTTAAGCTAGCATAATAGGACTAACTAAACTGCTTTCAAGAAGTAATTTCCGATTCCAACACACCATGAATAGAACTGATTTGTTTCAGTTCAAAATCGTTCTGATTTTGGTGACGGTGAAACTCAAATTGAGAACTAGAAACTTAAAAGCAGGCCGGTCCCCACTTACCACTTGTCACTTAGCAAGAGCTTGACTCTTGTACTAGTGACAAGTGTCATTGTCACTACTAGCTTCCGCATTGTTGATTGTCATATGTTCTTGGTCCACACATGTATAATTACAATGAGCTCTTTCATCCCCTTGTTTACAAATAAGCCCGCACTACATACCCTTTTCACACAGTCAATTTACAGAATTAAGAACCCACCTATCTAGTTGTCAAGATTTATCTATAATTAATGCAAACCAAAAGCAAGCACAACACAAACTGCATGATTGAACTAGAGGAAAATTCAACTGCTTGAAAGGATTTCAAAATATTAGTAATAGATGCAAGAATTGAAAATAGAAAATTCTAAAGTCATGAACTGCTTTTTTAGCAATAAGAAAACAGTTTTATTATGTAATGCCCGACCCCACCAAAGGTCGGTGAAATTGATAAAAATATAATTTAATCTTGGCCGTAGATTCCTCGATCGAAGATCAATGGTTTAGATCTTTGATTTGAGCCTTTCGATCCGTTGGATAAATAATTGGACCCTTAGGATTGTCAATCGAACTCGAGTAGACATCAGATCATGTCACTCGAGCATCAATCTCGCTTGATTTAAAAGATCAGAAGAGTTAGTAAATCTATTAACCATATTCAATTATCTTAATAACAATCACTCAATTTAATCTTGAGTTTTTCCATGGAATTGATTTTCCATGGAAAATATCTTCCCAAATCCAGATAGATTGGACAAATTTGCCATAATGAGAAAGTGTGCCCAATCATGGGATTTGTCTAAATCGCAAATCTCCCATGATTGACTTTCTTTCCCTCTTTTTGGTAATCATAGATGGCACATGAAACATTTGGAAAGATATTCAACTTTCAAAATCTAAATTAAAGGAGGGAGATATTCTTTCTTTTTTTTCGTCATTTTTATTGTAGCTTAAATTCGAGACATCAAATCTTGTCCGTTTGACTTGATTTTGGTCTCATTAGATAGGTTTTTCGATTCCATATCCAACGGGCCCAAGATCAAGCAATTTGGACATGATTTGACGAAGTTATGACCCATTTACCATTATGGTATGGGTCAAATACGGGATTTGTGTTTTACGACTCTTTTTAAGCAAGTTTAAAGATGTTTCATGTTATTTAAATTAGAAAATAAATTAGTAGGATTGTGTATATCTTCCAAATATTAAAGAGTTGACTTTGCTTTTCTCATTTTAGTAAGCCATGTTAGCACATCATATTTTAGGCACTTTTAATTAAAACTTAAAACTTAACATCCTTGGAGGGAAAACCAAAAGGGAAAGCCTGCACAATAAATGAGAAATCAATTAAATCATGTATGGGAATTAGGAATCAAAATGAAAGAAAGAAATCTTGGATTTGAAACAGAAAAAGGGAGGGAAAAGAAAAATAGAAAGACATTATAAATAACTTAACTTAAGCTCTCCCCTTAGGTTGGAAAAATTCGTCCAAGGAGAGAGAGAGAGAGAGAGAGAGAGAGAGAGAGAGAGAGAGAGGAGTTCGTACGCATGGCGGTCTTGCTTGGATTTGTAGAGGGAAGGCCCAACGGATTTCTTCATCCACAAGTAAGTACCTTTCTCCCCTCTTTTGTTCATGTCCATATGATTTAAACCATGGTTTTCATTAGTTCCAGGGTGTATTCGCACCTTCGCGTTCATACATGTGCACTCTTGGTTTTCAGCACACACACACACACACACACATATATATATATATATATATATATATATATATATATATATATATATATGAGGAAAAGGATTATGAGCTTGAGCGTTGGAACATATTCGTGAGCTTGAGCTCAAAAACCATTGAGGCCCACATTGTTAGGATGATCCAAAGCATTCAATAGAAAGGGCCTTACATAGATAGGGTGTGTACAAAAAATCAGCTCCATAGGATCATCTTAACCCTTCCATTTGTGGAGGTCAAAATGGACAGACCACAAATCTGCCCATTTTTGCCCTCCACTTTTGGAGGGGTTAGGATGATTCAGTGGAGCTGATTTTTGGGACACACCCTATCTATGATAGGCCCTTGCAAATGAATGGTTTGGATCCTCACAGAAATTGTGGGACCCATGTGAATGGTGCACTCAAGCACACCATTCCTTATTAGAGCTTGAGCGCACGAACATATTCCTCTATATATATATATATATATATATATATATATATATATATATATATATATAGAGAGAGAGAGAGAGAGAGAGAGAGAGAGAGAGAGAGGAAACTGTTGGTGAGCTTAAGCTCACCAAACTTATGGTGAGCTAGCTTGCCCAATCACATGGGTCCCACATTTTGGGGAGTGATCCAAACCATTCATTTGCAAGGCCTTATCATAGATAGGGGGTGTACCAAAAATCAGCTCCATAGGATCATCCTAACCGCTCCATTTGTGGAGGACAAAAATGGGGCAGATTTGTGTCTGTCCATTTTTGTCCTCCACAAATGGAGGGGTTAGGATGATCCTATGGAGCTGATTTTTGGTACACCCCCCATCTATGTAAGGGACTTTCAAATGAATGGTTTGGATCATCCTAACAAAGTGGGCCCCCATGTGATTGGGCAAGCAAGCTCACCAACAGTTTCCTCATATATATATATATATATATATATATATATATATATATATATATATATATATTGATTTAAGATTTCGACAATTAGGGTATTTTCATAAAACCAATGATTTTCATATAGATGTACTGTTGATTTTGGTGTACCTATACATATTCATATCAATCAAATGATTTTGACAGTAGTGTGTACCCATAAAAAATAATGATTTCTATGTATGTGTACGGATGATTTCAATGTGTATATCTGTATTAGTACTAATCCAAAAATTTTGCAGTTAAAGTATATTTAGGAAATCAATGATTTTTATGCATGTGTACGTTTAATTTCGATGTGTATATATGTATTAGTATTAATCCAAGATTTGGACAGTTAAAATATATTAATAAAATCGATGATTTTTGTGTATGTCTACTGTTGGTTTTCGGCGTGTGTGTGTGTGTGCGCGCACATTCGTATCAATCCAAGATTTGTCAGTTAAAGCATACTCATTAAATCGGTTATTTTCGTATACATATACAAATACTACTGTAAATAAATTCATAAATTCTGCCAGTACTTGTATGGTTATAATAGTGTAGATGAATCTTTTAATTTTCGTCAGTAATAGTATGCCTCTTGTGATGTGTATAAATTCACTTAATTTCATCAGCGCTTGGACATCCATATGAACACATCTATTTTGCAAGTACTTGTATACTCGTACAAAAATATTTATAGAGCATTTGATTCCATTAGTAATGTATACTCATACTAGTGTATATGAATCCTTTGATTTCCACCCATACTCGTATGTCTCCACCAGTTTACATATGTATGTAGTTTGGATCCCAAAACAGACCCGTTTTGCACGCCATAAATGCGTGTGTTTTGCGTTCCAAAAACAGGACAACAATGTAATATGTTTATATCGGTGATTGTGTCCCAAAAAGGGGACAGCTGTTTAGTATGTTTGTGTATGTGATCGCGTCCCAAAAATGGGACAGCAGTGATCTCTGTCTGTCTGCGTGCTTTACGCCCAAAAACAGGGCAGCTCCTAGCATTTGTCTGTGTGTGTTGATGCCCAAAACAGGTAGTGCATGTGTGTGGACTTTTGTGTGCCCAAAAATAGGGCAGTTGGGGAACTAGTTATACTTGTTTTTGAAAACCCCAAAACGGAGTGCACTATGTTGTAAAATGATGGGTCTTTTGGGTCTCATCTCGGGACAAAAATCTAGCCTTGTGTGTGTGTTTGGAGAACTTAAACATAAACAAAGTTTCTTTTGATTATCACTCCTCATCTCATTATCATGAATATATAGCTTCCGTATAGAGTTAATGGTTCAGTCATATCAAGGAGAATTTTTATGCTAAATCTAGAGCTTCACCATTGAGGTTGTTCTCTAAGAAATATTTACAAATACAGGCGTCTTGTGATAGAAGTGCTAGTCCTTGCATCTAGTTATGTTGTTAGTCAAGGGGGAATATAGTGATGCCCTACTCGGCCCGATAGGGAGCTCTATTGTTTGGAATCAAATGGTATTCAACACATTCCTCTAACCCCGTTATTGTTGAATGGGATTCATCTAATGTGATCGTGTGGGCATCAGATAATTCAAAAGGGCCCTGACGGTTGCAAAATTACATTGCGGAGGTTAAGGATCTAGTACGACAGATTCGTCCAACAATCAAACACAGAAGGCATTCTGCGAATGAAATGGCAGATGAGTTGGCCAAACAGGGTTTATTGCTGGATTCGATGCAGATTAGTATTCCGGGTAATGTAATGGGGAATGGGGACGGGAAGGCTATTACTGTTATTGAAACTCACTTTATTGTAAATTCTTTGGGCTCGAATTATTGTAGCCCATGCAGGGACATCTTGTTCCCTCTTTGGTTCTTTCTGGGTTAACAAAAGTCAATTTTCAAAAAAAGAAAAAGAAAAAAGATCCATATGTCCCTCTGTATCAATGTGCTCCTCTAATGGTGCCTCAAATGAATCCATCGCTGAAGTAGACGCCTCAATCTCTCCAGAGTCCTCAATAGTAATCAGATCCTCTATCTGCTCTCTCAACACCTCCTGATGCAACTCGTCCTCACCATTAGTCTCAACATATGTATCATTAGCCTCATATGCCGGAATAGGAGATGTCTGTGCGAGACTCAGTTGCCTATGTAATTAAGACAAGTTCTTGGTCCACTTTGCCTCACTCGGGGCCCATTGCTCTTGCCTGGCCTTAGCTTCTCGTTTCCACTTCAACCACAACTCCTCAAATTCTCTTTGTTCGGCTTTTTCTTCTTGTCTCCACTTAGCCTCTTACTCCCTACGTCGAACTTCTGCCTTGTGCCATTGCCAATAGATGGAGGGTGCATAAAGTCTCAAGAAATGGTCTCGAACCTCTTCCCATCAAGGAAGAGAAGAGCGGCCCTGTTAACGGTGTTCCTTCAGTAAATTGGCCCATGAAAGCATAGTATCATGCTTCACGGTTTCTCGGACACGCCATATTCTCTCATGATGGTTTCGGCTATAGTATTATTGATAATCCTCAAGAGCATTTATCCATCATACACAAGTGGCCTGGCAATCACCATTAGTGTAACTGGCATCGTAATATGGCACATAAGGTGGAGCCATTGCCCGTGGGTATCAAATTAATATACCAACTCCCAATGCCAGAATCAATGGGGTCACGAACCACCTCAAACCCTACCCACACAGCTGCTAGGTCTTAATGAACCAGTTAGGACTGCCCAAACCACTCTAGTTAAAGACTTCGTGAAGATTGCACTTTCAAGATTGAATTGTCCTTCTCGCTAGCAGCTATGATGTTTGCACCATAGGCCTTATTGTCATTCTCCAATCTTTCTTGCTTCCAACCTTACAAAAGTTCAGAAAATGATGAAGGTGGATAAGAATCAGTGCTGCTGGCAGGTCAATTTTGAAGGCTAATCCCAATCTTTGTCCATTGCTTGGGGAAGATGGCAAGTAGTGGTTAAAATTACAGCAGCGTGAGAGATGTCTTTTGGCTGAAAATCTGCAGGATTCTGCCCTCTGCCTGTACAAATCGATGGAAAAAGACAACAAAGCTTCAAATCTAAAATTTTCTGTAAAGCTGAAACAAAAAATGCACAAAACCCTTTACCTGCTGCACGTGGTTTGAAGGTAATTGCGTGCATCCATAGGGATTAGTCCCACCCTAAAAATGGGATGGGGATACCGTATCATTACAAAAAATGAACAAAACCCGACAATCACATGGAATCACAACTGCCAATGCAGACTAGGAAATTATAATGCAATTCTAGAATAAAGAAATGCAGTCCCGGGCTGATCTTCTCCAACCAACACTTCCAAATTCTCACATGAATGAACTAATGAAAAAAATCTGCTACTATTTCAACAAGGATAGGCACTGTGGCTTCCTGTTCTATTGTAGTTTTGCACTAACCTGTATCTAGATTTTATCAACTAAATCTTAGTTCTTGCATGCAATTCCACTACTTTTTTTTTTTTTTGAATATAAACCTGGAATACTTCTGGAGGTGTATACACACCTAATCTTTATGATTTTAATTCTATAAGAAGTGGAATGGAGCCAGCTAAGTGCAACAGAGAATGAATTCTAACTCCAGACAAGGAAAAAATTCTAAAATTCCAGATCCGACTATTCTGTGCTTTCTTGGGATCTGCAAGTAGACAAAACTGTCTTTCCTTGAATGGAGAAAAATCTGGAATGACATGGACGAACAATGAAGGCAGCTCCTGCTTCCTCTTTCCAAATTTAAGTCCTTCGAACAATACTCATGAACAGGGAGGAAAAGCCTCTCTAATCCTTTGCTGAATCCATTTCAGTGACATTCAGAATCATTCACTAGTGATAATTCAAAAAAGGAAAAAAATAATAAAGAAGAATCATTCACTAGTGGAAGAAAAGGAAGGCACGAACAGTAATACTTCGAATTTCAGCTTCTCTGTTGTTTTCTTCGACCTTCAAGCATAGGAACAGAAATAGGGCAATCTTTTCACGTTGGAAGGAAAATTCCATCAGCTTTGTGCTCTTACAACAGATCTTTACATGATTTCTTTCAAATCGAATCAGAAGCTGGCATTCCTTATATTCCATGATTCAGCGAGGCTAGAAAACTCAGTGGAAATTGCTGAAAAAGGGCTGAAATTAGTGAAGAAGGCTTTTAAGATGGGGAAAAACAAATAGATTTCATTGTAGATTTATTGGATAGCAAAATTTCGTGAATTAAATGAACAGAACAACGTGCTTATCATTGACAAGGAGAAAAATGAAGACATGAAGGGAAGAAAACCTAAATGGCGGTATTTTTTGACTTTATTGTTTCAAAAAACACAATTTCAAATGCAATTTGTGAAAAAACTTGAAGAAATTGATGAATCAAGTGCAAACAACAAATTGAAACTTGAATTTTCCAACAATTGGAGAAAATTTGAAAAATTTAAAAAATGGAGAGAAATTGATGAGAAAATTGGCAAAAAATTGGGGAATTCAAAATTGCTTGGGAATTTGAGAATTTTTGAGCAATTTCAATTGAAAAATGACATAAATGATCCAATGCACTCAAGAAATCAAATATGAAGATTTCGCACAATCACAGACTCATCAAAACTCCCTCCTATTTATAAAGGTTTCCCTCTCTTTACATTTAAATCCTTTACAAGGCCCCTCAAACTCTCAAATATTCCAAGTGCACCCTACATACAAATACACCCTACTAAAAGAGAAATTACAAGTAATGCTACTTAAGGCGTATTACATTTGTGTCCCTAGTCCCTACACTACTAATAGAGTAGGCCCTTCAACACCTTGGTCAGGACCCGGTCCTCAAGCCCAACCTAATCTCCTATCAACTAACTTTGAGTGTCAAATGTATCAGTGCTTTCTGCAATGGCTCTTCGACAAAAAGTCATTAACAGTCCAAATTTGTTTGGTGACAAGCTCATTACGAGTTTGAATTCGAATGCTTCCAACATTACAAGCAACAAGTTGTTGTTCAGTTAGGCGAGTCATAGCCAAAACCCTGTTTGTCATTAGGGTAATTATATTGTAACGAGCACATTTTTCAAGGAGCACTGCGCAAGGATTGTGGAACCTTTATAACCTCCTAAGTAAAGAAAACCTTTGCCTCTCCATATTCGTAGGCCATCTCGGCTAATGCCATTTCGAGGGCTAAACGAGACGAGCCCCAGGCAAGAATCGTAGATAATCCGTAATGCTCATTAGAGCCTATGGATAAAACTCTTTGATGTGGATCCTGTTCAACAGATCCAATGTCGTTCACTGACTCTTCTGATTATTATTCACGAGTAGTGGTCTTAATACTAGACCCGGCTTGGGGAACTGCGAACTACAGTTAGCCGACAAACACTCCTAATAGGTAGTGTAGGATATGCTGTACCCCTCTGGCGTACCTCTAGTGGTGGGCACTGCCTCCCGAACCATTGGTGCTCGTAAGCACCAGCATTCGATTCGGGAATATGTGATTGAGTCCTCACGAGAATATACCAAAAAGGGTAATAGAGTTTATGTTCGTGTCCGAAAAGGGAGGATGACGAATCTAGGTTCGAACACGAAGGGATGCTACGGATTTGCTGCTCCTACGGAATCAAAACAAAGAATAAGCTACTTCTTGACACCTCACATACTCTTATTTGTTTGGCTAAAACCTTGTCCAAGGGCAGGCAGTGAGAAGATCTGATGAGCACCCATATGGATCAAGAGCGGCCCATGAATCCTTAAGAGCCATTACTCGACGAGGCTTGCTATGATGCCAGTGCTTCAATATCGGGGATGATATCCCTCTCGAAAAAGAATCTCAACTTCCACCTTAGACCCACCAGAGGGCCTCTAAGCAGAAGCAATGGGCTAAACTAGGCCAACTCTTGTTAGCTTGAAAAATTCATCTGTATTCTTGCACTCGTCACCTGTTGTCGTGAATTATGGTACCGGTTCAACAAAGCTTTTGCATAATCACCCGATAGAAACATTTACCTAGTCATTTCTTTAATATTGTTGAATTCAGGGTGGTCTATGTCAACCCCTTGACTGTTGTTGACACCTAATTGATAAAGCTCCCTTACGTTTGGCCTCAACAAACTTGACCTTCTGATCTTCATTCATATCACACCAATCAATGAAATTCTCCTCTCATGAGCCTATCTTGGAAAGTTTCTGAGTGAAGCTTTCCATGGAAATCAGCCACATGAAGCATGACTCATCTCTTCATCTCGAAAGAATCAATTTTCAAAGCATCTCTTGCATCCAAAAAATTCAACTCCAGTAGCATGTTGGTTGAATTTGGGTTCTTTCATATCAAAGGTGTCATCCTATACTTTGGTATGATGAGTTTGGTTTCCAAAATTGCTCCATGCTGATTTTCACCAACCTTTTTCTACCTCTCCTTTTGTTGGGGCTTGAACTCCACCTTGGACACCTCTCATTGATTGTCGGCTTTCATATTTTGGCCTTGTTCAATCTTTGATACAAAAGGTGATTCTCATTTATAACCCGATCATTTTTCTTGTTGACAACTCTGCCTATTTTGTTAGGGCATTAATAGTTTCACTAATCGATATTGCCTCTGCCACCACTAAAACTTCTACGACTATTATTTTTCGTAGGCATGTTACCAAATAAAGTTCTATGATCAAAATTGTTCTGTTACCAATTATGGTACACCAAATATATCAATTACAAATTTTAAAGTTGATTCAAACTCATAAGGATGATCCCCACTTCTTGTGATAAAACAATAACGACATTCAGTGGCACCCAATGAACACATAGGAGTAGGAAAGCCATCTCTCTCTCTCTCTCTCTCTCTCTCTCTCTCTCTCTCTCTCTCTCTCTCTCTCTCTCCTTCTTTATTGGTTCTTGCCATAGAGAAGTTGAACAACAAAAAAATGTGCATGACATGTTGAACAACTTATCCTATAATTCACTCCAAGAGAGAGCAGGAGAGAGGGAGGAAGCAATGTATAGGGCAGACTGTTTCCCTATTCAATTATGTCTGCTGAATCAATTGGTGGGAAAAATATTTGCAAAGGTGTTGTTGGGTGCTATTTACAGAGAGACTAGGAAGACACCCCGTGCGATGCACGGGGAGAGCAAAAAAAGAACTAAATGTTTAAAAAATAAATTTGGGCAATTTTTTTGATGTAAAGCAGAAAAAAATGAATATAGAAACTTTCTACATACATACACAGATTATGTGAAAAAGAGTTGTTAGTACACTAGAAATATTAGTATTGTCTATGTCGAAAGGACTGCGTAGTCATAGATCCAAGAAGGAAAAGATGAGAGAAATAATATAAGTATCAATTGTTTAAATTTGTGAAAGTTTGTAATGTTCTGTGAATGCATTTACATACATCCATACACTAGTATTTCGGACCCATGCTATGTATGGGTGTAAAATGGTAGGACCACCCCATTGAAGAAAATAGTGCGTCCCATCCTAATGCATAGGTTTGGATAGAGATGGTGGGCCTACCCTCTCCGAGCACACAGTGAAAACTTGAATCCGAAAAAATAGAAATTAAAAAAAAAAAAAAAAAACCTTACCTTTCGGAGACTGTCATCTGGATAGCTTTCATGGTGAGAACTTTTGTACAGCCTCCTGTTTCTGAATGAAGAAAAGAAAAAGGTACCTAGAAAATGCATGAATTTTCATTTCTTGTAGGAACTAAAAAAAGCCCGGGCTCAGATCACAGATGTCCTTGGCTCTGTTTATCCTCCGTCGATTATAATCCTATGTGCTAGATTACAATGAATTTAGAGAAAAATTGAGATACATTGATAAATTGGGGAGTGTACATTGATAAATTGAGATATAGAGAAAAATTATGTAGGTTTATAAATTGATGGAGTTTCACCTCAACCAATTTTTTATGGGGGCCTATGTGTTAGATTACAATGAATTTAGAGAAAAATGTAGGTTCATCGGATTTCATCTCAACAATTGATTTTTTTACAAGGGCCTACGTGACAAATGACAGCCGATATTTATCTGCCGATTTTTGTTTTTTATGAATCCACAGAAAATGGCCATAACAAATAAATATTGTGTTATAAGGAGAGATAAAAGCAAACTTTAGCAGAGGGACTCGGTTGCCTAGACTCAACTCTATTGATTCATGTGCAAACCTGGTTTGAGGGAGGCTGCAACTGATCAGAATTCCTGCCCGTAATGGCCCTGCCTTAGGCATAGGGTTGTAGCAGGTTGGGTTATGGCTGGGCGGAGGGGACATATGATACCGGGCCGTCTCCTAGTGGAGAGCACATAGAATAATAAAAAACAAAAACCATTTCATGAAAAGTGGGAAAAGAAGGAGAAGGCTAGAAGGAAGAATTGAAAGAAAGAGAAAACCTTTGGAAATGGAAACAAATCTGCGATTTATTTGGCTAAAATCAATTATTAATCCAACTGTGCACATTTAGAGATTTACGGGGAATGTTTCCTATTCTCCAATTGGTAACATTTCCTAATCTTGTAGGATGTTTAGAGAGATTAACGCCAAACATTTCCAATTATTAATGTTTCCTATTAATTATTCTTTCTCTCTCTCTGTCTCGGTTTTTTTGACGTGCACAAGTAGGGTTGCAAAATCCCATATTTTGGGTTTTTAATAGCTAATGAGTTTTGTGCTTAAAGTGGGTTTCCCAATTAGATTTAATGTTAAAGGTTAGTTTCTTAATCTAAGTCTTCTACAATTTAGCAAGAGTCCATCTTTATTAAACTCTCTATGGGTGTACTTATCAAATTTAACAAGTAAACTAAAGTTTTTAAATAAAAATAAAAACCCAAAAGTTGCCTAATAAGACAAAACTCGTAACTATGCCTAACCCTGGCAGAAAAAGGGTTATAACTTGCTCAAACCACGTCTGAATCACTGAATCCTGGAGCTTCAAGAGAATGATTCTGAGTTCTTGCAGAGTGGAACCATGCAGTACCAGACACGAGATAGATCTTCCAAAGAACAAAGTTTTTTTCGGATAAGCCAATTCATTTGGGTCCGTTAGATAGGTATTCGAAAATACCCATCTACTGGGACCAAAATCATGTCGAACGGACAAGATTTGATGCCCCAAAAATTGGTTATACTAAAAAAAATGAAAATACACTGATTTTTGGTCTGGGGATCTACGGTCCAGATTTAATTAAGGTTATTAACCTTTTAGGCCCGTGTGGGGCTGGGTCTTTACAATTCCATAGGACCTAACATGGATAGGGTGTTCCTTAAAAATAGATAGGATCATCCTAACCATTCGCTTTGTAGAGGCACAAAATGGACCATTTTATATCCGTCCCGTTTAAACCTCCACAAATCAAGGGTTAGCGTCATCCTATGGACATTATTTTCTAGGACGACCCTATCTATGTTAGGTCCTATGGAATCAATACCTAGCATCACCCAAACGACATAGGCACCTACCCTATTTCCGAGCGTAGCTCAAATAAGCTATCTGAGGGATACATCAGATAATTTTATCTAATATTATATATATATATATATTTAAATTTTTTATTTTATTTAATAAAAATTACCGAATCCACGGATCTTACTTTTTGGGGTTTGCCGAATCTGATACCTCGAATCCGTGTCGGATCCCAACATGCGAATCTGAATCCATGCAACATATATTGTAAGCATCATCAATAAACTTTTCTAGCACTTCTCAAGGAAAATGGTACTTTATGGTGATCTTGTTGATGACTCAGCTTTCAAAGCACACCCTTCATGTGCTATGACTACCGTCCTTCTTGGGTACCAACAAAGCAGGCACGACACACACACACAAATTGATGCTTTCACCAATATACTCCTTGTCAATCAAATCTTCTACTTGCCTCCACCATTCTTCATCTTCTTTAGGCGACATCTGGAATTATTGCTTGTCTGGAAACCAGACATCGAGATTGAGATCCATTTTGTGCTATATATCTCACCGTAGGTAAACCCAATTGCAATCCATTTGGAAATACGCCTGAAAACTCTTCCACGATGGGCTTAGCATACTCCGAAACACTAGAAACGCCATCACCACTTTTTTATTGCGTTTAGACACTAGAGCGAATACAACATCATTGCCTTTCAGGGATTGTTCGAACTCAAGGCGAGACAAAGCACCATACTTAAGGCACTTTCTAGTCACCTTTAAATGGCACTTATATGAACTTCTTTTGATATATTAGAATAAAGGATTCAATGATGATTTCTTAATTTGGAATAGCATTGTAATTTGTTTGAACGTCTTTCATTGCCAAGATATTCCATCAATTTTCTTAGTATTCGAAATACCTTTTTAGATTGTTGCAGGTGGTTCTTCCGTGCAATTCCACTAGTTGATAAGCCCCTCTTGTTTGGGTTGCTCCTGTTACTTCGAGATGTCAATATAATTGATTGAACCTGACTGACTCACTGGGTCTACTACTTTCAGAACTGGAGCTGTTTGTGCTAGAGATTGTCAGCCATTTTTTTGTGATTTCATTGTACTCTCTTTTTCAAAATATGGCGTATAGTTGAGAGATCAATCACTGTTCACTCATTGGTAGTTCGGATGAGGATGTGAGTTTAGTGTGTGGCACATCCTTGGAGGTTTTCTGCTAAATGATAAGGGGAAAATAAAGACATGAATATTGCACTGAAGGGGCATTTCTGAAACTTAAACAGTTATGAAAAACAAGTTTTTAAATGGAAAAAATCAAGTGATATGGAATTTATGGTCTATTTTTATTTAATTTTGATGTGCAAAGTTGGTGGATGTTAAAAGTTCTGAAATGGATGATGGTGGATGTTAAAGGACACTACTATTTTTATCTATTTTGAGAAGCTTAATATCTTGCTTTGGAAGAACAAAGAAACTTATAAAGATTATACCCATTTCTGAACTAGTTTTACACTTTTGCTAGATATATAGCCTATACTCTGTAGCAAATTTCATCAGCATCCATTTCAGAAGTTTTTTGAGAAACAAAGGAATTCATAAAATTAATAGCATTTTCGTTTTAGTTCAATTAATTGAAGAAGAAAATGTTTTTTCTTGGAAATGCAAGAAGTGTTTGAAGGTTTCATATGCTACTTGAATTGAAAAAAAAAATGATAATACACAAACATGCTGTATCTTAAACTGTGATTCTGATTTTGAAATCTAAATATCTTGGTAAGAAACGGATGAATTTATGCCAGTCTTCTACTATTTTATCTGTCAGAGAATTCCAAATCTGAGCCTTCTCAATAGGCCACCCTTCCATTGTCTTATACTTAAACTTCTACCAAGATTTAGCCAATGCACGTTGCTCAGATTGAAGCAGCTACTACATTATGACATGTGCATTTAATAGAAACGGGTTCAGGCTGATAAACAGAGATGTTCTATCATGGATGTAAAATATAAATGCTGTTCTCCCATTGCTGGAAGAGAGAATCCACAAAATTCAAATACTAAAACTCTCCTTTTAAAGAGGGTGAAAGTGTGTACCATTTGGATCATAGTTTTAAATCTCTACGGTCATCTTCGACTGCCAAGTCGACTCTCTTTTTCTATGGCCGTGTTCTTGTTCGAGTCGATCTTTTGCCCTACAAATTCAATTAAAACTTCTTTCACTCTCTTGAGTTATGACCAGGTCAATCGGTGCGTCAACCGGGTACTCGACTGCTTAACTAAGATCTACTTGGGCAATGTTTAGACCCTCATGTGCATTTTAAAACACTGGTTTGAATTGTTCTTAGCAAAGATATAGTTTCCCTTTATCGATTTCCTTGTATAACTGATGTGGACTATGTCCCCGATCAAAGTGATTGGATATTGGTAGCATAGGTAGTGATAGTACCTTTTGTTATAACGGGGGCATTCTTGTAATTTTGTTAATAATAATGTAGCAATTAGGGGCTACTAAGGCAATTAGAGAGAATAATGGAGGAGAAATTGTAGTGACATTTTATTGTAATATGGAATAGGAAAGAAGTGAATTGTACAAAGAAGAGGACCACAAAGGAAGGCCCATGATTAGACCTGGCAAACGGGCGGGCAGGGCCGGTTGTGACCCGGCCCATACGGGTCCGGGTCAAACGGGCCGGGTCATTTTGACCTGGAAAATTGTACAGGTCACTATGCTTGGACCCGGACCCGGAACGTATGGGCCGGGCCGACCCGCGGGCTGCCGGATTTCTGACATATTATTATTTACGAATTTTTTTTATAATAGGGATTCGCTAGCCACCTTCTCCTAGTCTACTTCTCGACTTGTACACATCCCTTGCTGCAAAGATCTAACAGAAGTACGAATTGCGCAAAGGTGGCTACAATTAAATAATAGGAATTTATAATAATCAAACAGTTACTAAGTTTTAAATGAAAAATTACCGGAAAAAGGAACCAAAGTAGAAAAATTACCAAAAAAATACCAAAAGAAAGTATTAAAATATGACAATTACCAAAAAAACTACAAAGAAAATAAAAAGGATATGACAATTAAGGGAATAAAAGGTCAAAATATAACTTTTCTAATTCTCTATGGGCACCCGCAGGTCCACCCGGCCCGGCCCAGTTTTGACGGGCCGGGTGGACCTGCGGGACCCGGTCACTTTTTGCCAGGTCTACCCATGATCTTCAAGCATGACACATGCCCACTTGGGGACCACTTGTGTAACTAACCACCCGTGTGATTGGGTGATAAGTGTCCTTGGGACCACTTACAAGTGGCAACCAAGGAGGATATAATCTCTCTCATTATGCCAAGTGTCCTAGGGAACACAAGAAAGAAGAGGACAAGTTTGAACACTTATTTGGCTACTAGTCCAACCCTCTCCCCATAAGGGTCTACTTTCCCACTCTTGCTCTACTTTGAATCCAATAGCAGAAGCAGCTTCTTCTCCTTACCTTATCTATCTTTGTTCTAGCTTCACTTCTATATTACTAGTAGGTCGAAGTAGTTACTTGATCTTTCTTTGAATTCTCCTAGTGAAGCTTAGGAAATCAACTAACAAATATCGAATAGGTTATTCTCAGAAATGCTAAGCTGGAAATTCCGGTGTGGATACCTCGTAGATTATAATTCATAGATCCAGAGACTGAAGATAGATGATCTGTTTTCTTTAACCAGTTACTGTAATTTCCATCAACTTCATCATTGAGTGTTGTTCAAAATCTAATGAAACTCGTCTACAGCTTATCTCCTTTCTGTTAGTTTGATTTTCGTGTACCTCTCAATTATTAGCCTACCAGGATCAGTGTCAAGAAGAATTGAATCTTTTGAAACCCGCAATCAACCTTGCTATTTGAACTTCAAATAGTTTGTGAATCCTTAATCTGATCTGGTTAAGATCTGTTGGAAACTTGCGTTGATCCAGGCGTCATCGGTTGATCTTGAATTTTCACCGATAACTTCTCAACTATCCTTCCCTGAGTTGCTTTCTTGTTCCTTTCCTATCTGAACCACATCAGCCAAGATCTTGTGTCAGTTACAGAAGCAACAAGTCTGGCTCAAGCATCTTCTATTCCTACATTTGAGGTTGATATCACATATGTAGAGACTGATGGTGAGGAGAGGCCACGTAAGGATGCATTGACAGGCATATAGAGGATCCAGTTTATGTTATGGTTCAGTGAGAGGTTGAGGCATCTACTACAAACGGGGATTCATTTGAGGCACCGGTAGAGGAGCCTATTGATACAATGGTTCTTTGGATATTCATGAAGAGCAGGAAGGGTCCATTAATTAGGATGAGCTTGAGACAGATCGCAGTGGATGATTATGGTGAGGCAGTGGACAAATTTTCACCGACAGAAGGTACCTTGGACTTCACCTTGGTAGAGTTGGACTGATTTATTGAGCTGAGCTTATGGCAGATGGGCAAAATACACATTGATGGAGACAGATAGGAACTATCGCCAAGATGGGCAAAATACACATCTACGGAGACAGATAGGAGCCATGGCCATTTAGATTGAGATGGTGGTGGATCCTTGCACAGAGATATCTCCACATAGAGAGAAATGGGCCCTGGGTGAAGGGTTACATCTTTGACCCCGGCATCGTAGTTATGTTGCCTTTGGCCAGTTAGTGAGAGACAATATCCTTGCCTACCCCTGACTTGAGCATACACCTCCAATAGCAGAGTTAAGCTTCAGGACAAGCTATTTTTTAAAGAGGGAGGGGAAGTTTGATATAAACCAAGTCACTGGTCAGAGCTAATGGGGCATCTTTGATAGAGTATGGGTAATTAGTTCGCAGTTTGCTTGTTTTGATTGGGGGTATTATGTAATAATTGTGAGATGAGGGGAGTATTTGTAGTGAGGACAAGATTGTAATTAGCGACAGAAGTGTGGGAGATTCTGTAGTGATGCCATATTTGTAAATTAGAAGAATATAAGAGGTAAAGGATGTGGGGGATGAGGTGTGTACTAGAAGCACAAAACGGGTGCGGGAACGGGAGCTGGGAAGCGTAAGGGTCAAGAAGAGTCTAAGGTTGGGAGCACCGTGGGAGCGTTTATGTAATATTTTCTTTATATGTTTTTCAAAATTCAAGTGCATAAAAAAATTGTAATTTCTAACTTTCTTAACATATATCTTTCAAAGTTTAAGTACATCTAAAATTAATAATCTCTAACCATCTTCATGTTGTGCCCTCTTTCCTTGTGCCTTATGAAGATGCCTTTGGGCTTGCTCCAATGAAGTACTTTGAAGAGTTCGAGGAGTTTGATATAAGGAAGTTGGTGATAGTGAGACTGTGAGACTACTGGTGTAATCGGAGTAGGTTGGGAGCACCATGGAAGCGGTTCCCGTCTCTTTGGGAGTGCCATGGGAGTGGTTCCCATCCAAAGGACCTCCAAATCACGGTTTTATCATGGGACAGGCGGCACCCATGAGGAAGGTTCCTGCTTCTAAGGGAGGGGACCACACCTTCGTCACTTGGAGAGCCCCCATGCTTGCACAAGAGGGAGGCCACTCAAGGTAATTTCCTAGGCTGCCACTTGTCAGGTAATCCACAAATTTAGGACGGGACCTGCAATAAACAAGTCATTTGAAGACTCATGGCAGCTAATGCGACATGTGACCTCTATGATTGCCAATTGTCCTCTGGACCACAGGACCATGGGACACATACCACATCTATACTCATCTTGTTTCCTTGCTTGACAAGTGTCCATGAGGAAACAAGACACTTGTCAAGTTCTCAGCCCATCAAGGACCTCAACCCTCTACTATAATTTGGGGTGAAGTCCTTGCCATTCAAAAAAAAAGTCCTCTCATTTCAGTAGTTTTGAAGTTGAAAATTTGAAATATTTTTCAAAATTTGGAGGCAGGCTTGGACGAGTTCCACCCGTTTTTTCTTGTAGTTTGTTTGTTTTCATTTGGACTTACTCTTGAATTTGGCAACAAGGAGTCCTCTCGGCTTGTAAGAGTCCTTTCCCATCCCTCTACTTGTGCTTCAAAGGATTATAACGGTGAGTGCTGGGGGTAAAATCTGACCTTCAGCAGTAGCCAGCTGACCTGAGCTAGCCAGAGTGCCCTCTTTTAGTGATTTTAGAGATGAAAAAGTTTTGGCTTTAATAGTGTTATCAATGACTTTCATTGTGAATGGTATTGATGTCCTCTTTTATTTAATTGGGATTTTAGCTTGGTAATTTGTACTTAATTGGCCCTGAGATGATAGCTAAGATTTCAATATAGGATAGCAATGGGAATCTTCTATAGTAGAGATGATAGTAAGATGGAGTAAGATCATTCTGTAGGAGCATATTTTTTTTCAATGATATTGAAAGATTTGATTTAATAAGCGCAAACACATCTTCTCATATCTGAGAAAGATGATACATCAAGTTTATATTGTATTGAAGGGAAAGTATACCCTGATGGAAAGTGACCAAAATAACCTTAATTCTGATACATATGAGCATAAATAAACCCAAGAGCTCATAGATGCATAGTTTGCTTTCTATTCTATGTGCGATCGATGGGTTGAACTCTGTTTTAAGTTACCCATTCATATATGCTGGCTATGTTTCCTCCTAGAAGAACTGTGCCATCATAAACACTTACATGAATTATCCATTCAATTTAGAGGTATTGTTCCCCAAGATGGCTTCACAGGTTTCTTTTGTGGGACTGGTGCAACACTTTGCCGTGAAGTTTCTTTCTCTGTTGCTGGAATGAGACTATGCAGAAGCCAAAAGTATGAAGATTATCTTGCATGTAAGTATTGTACATTAGCTTGTTTTGTGTGCAAGATGGCTTGTCTTCTTTAATCATTGAATCTAATTTACCAGATTTTCCATTCCATTTGTTGAAGTGTGGCTAGTTTTGTGTTGGAATTATGAACAATCTTGGGTTCAAAGTCAATCAACCAACTAACACTTAGATTTCACTGCCCCAAATATTTTGTTGGCTAAAAAGATTACAAGAATTTATTTGTCTAAACTTTTCACATGTGGTTGCCGTGTTTCTCAGGTTTCTTGCAACTTTCTGTTGCATTTAGAAGAAAATGAGAAGCATGCCTTCTTAGACAGATCCCAAGTCACAATAGTACCTTCAATTGTTATATTTGCTGGTTAGGTAAGACATTACAAGGCATACAAAGTACCTCCCAGATGGCCTAAAACAGGAACAAAATGCTTCTAAAGCCTCAGAATCATGGATGAGTGTTTCATCATTGTGTAGAAATAACAAAAACCCTCTTCACTCTCCTAAAACATAGAAATCTTCTTACTGGATTAGATCTATGGAGCCCTCCTAAAACAAAAAACCTCATCAATCTCCCCTAACATTGTTGGATTTCTTTTGTGAGAATACTCAGCAAATGAGAAAGATCTCATCTTTCTTCAATTATAATTTCTCGAGTAGCTGCATCTGGGTAGCTCAAATTTCATGTTTTGCTCATCTTATTTGCCATGCCGAGTGTTTGAATGCTTATTTGTTCTTGTATGCTGATGCCTCGAGACATGTGATTCTGGTAAACTACACACTTTATCACCAATACACTAAACTATTCTCTCAGGGTATGCAAATAGATGCTTCAATTATAAGGTCAAATCTTACCTTTAACATGCCATTGAGTTATGCTTAATAGTAGCGATTGTGTTCATGTTCTATGATTTTTGTATGTTCTATTGAATTTGATATACGTGCTACACCAACCTCACGATCGGAGCAGGTTAATTCTCGCATCAACTTATAGCTCAATTGGATGGAGGTGAATACCTCTCCTTTGAGGTCAAAAAAGGAAAAAAATTCCTCCATTTGCCGAATGAGTTGCAAGTTTTGTAGGACTTATGCCACTTCATTTCTAGGACTTCAAATAACCATGTGAACAAATGACTAGATGTCATTAGTGAATATCTGTTTTGGGAACAATGTTTCCTAAAGGCCACAAAATAGGAAGGTCAAGCCTCAATTCTGGAGACCATTATACTGAAATTAATTTGGGGAGTAGGCAAGTATCTATGGTTGGGCTAGAATCTCTACCTCATCTTCTTGCTATTTCGCCACATAAGTTTTTTGCACTATGCCTGTGTAGCATCATTGTTTTACAATCTCAATTTTGCATGCTCTCTGTCCTATGCTTTTTCATTTACCTATATATAGCATCATGATTTTTCATCTCCAATTTTGAGTGCTTTCTTTGTGTGCTATTTCAGTTATATATCACAAATTCAGTTAGATGATACGGCAGTTCATTTCTTGAAGCTAACATAGTCCATGCTGTTCTGCTTCTCATTTCTTCAAGTGTGAGAATCACAAGATTTTATGTTATTGATAGTGAATTCACCATCACTTCTGTAAAATATACTTAATGGTCCACAACCAATGGATTTGCTGTTTGTGGATAACTCCACTCTTTTCTGTAAGGAATACTTCATCGCTTGACCCAGCTAGTAATTGTCGTTATTATTGGTCGCACAACCTAAGGATTTGCTATTTTCTGGATTGCTTATAGGTAATTCATTGTATCCAATTTTGGATTTACATATCTTTTAATTGATTTTTTTTTCCAAAATCTGAATTACCAAACCGCCCCTAATTTTTTTATAAATTTCATTTACGGACCCTTGGCAGTGTAAAATATAGCCGGCATGATTGTCGTCTGCGTTCAGGAACGTCGAACGCCGCCTAATTGTTTTTTTTTCGTTCTTTTCTTTTTTTGTTGTGCGCTGGTAATCTCAGGGAAAACATTAGTCGACAGTTCTAATGATTTTGGCCGGTGTTGATGACTACCGGACAAAAGCTGAGTTGGTGTAGTGTTGTTCGATCAACCTCCCAAACGGTAAGTACCAAAAAATGAGGGTAATACAACTATAAATAAATACATAATTCACAAATTACAACATGTCAAGAAGGGAAAACAATAAGAGGATTATCAAGAATTTAAAAGTTTCTACCGCTGATATATTAGAAAGATATTTGGAAATAGATAAGCTAAAGGAGGGGGGGGGGGAAACCAAATCATGGAGCAAATGTTCTTTGAAAGTATCACGACCAAGTAACACATGTTTATAGTCACAAAGTTGAATTGCCCATTGTAACTTACAGATATGGGTGCCTGTGACGTACAAGAACCACAAATTAGCGTCAGTTTCTCCTTGGTAGAATGGATGATAGGGGTGCAGCTTGGGTAGGGTCGGTTGAGCTTTTGCTAAAAAATGAATTGGAATCAACCTGAACCCAACCCGATTTTAAGGTAAATGCTTAACTCGAATTCCGAAAATCGACCCGAGTTGCACCCTTAATGGATGAGCTCGGCCCACAACCCAAAAGTGAGGCATATGCTAACCAGCAGAACAAAAACATATGATGTGATCCAAGTAGTACACAGGTTCTTTAAATTGAAGGATGACAAAGGAATATGAAGCAAAAGGGGGAGAACTCTCAATAATCAAACTCAGTGTAAGAACATGTTATCATTCCTGTATGTGTACCGATGAACTTGAAACAGTTGTAAGAACATAAGAATGAAAATCATAAAAAGAGAAGTCTCTCACAGTTAAGAGCCATACATTTCAGAATGATAGAATTAAAGAGAAAGGAAACTGTGACAAATAAAAGATGCAACAGCCAGAATACATTGGGAAATATACAAAGGCTTTATAAGGTTTAGGACTAGGAAATCTTATTCAAGCTCATTATAAACTAATTCAGTCTCAGTTCAATCTGCATAATCAGCAATTTGTTATATTTCTGATGGATTCAATAGAAAAAAAGCCTAAATTAGCCACCCAACTTCATCGGTTTGAAACAATTTTTGTAAACTCCAACTTAGACCAAGTATGGTAAAAGATACGGTCGAACCAATGATTGATGCAGCGAGTTTCTTATAAACATGTAAGAGAAGTTTTCTATTGACTTAATATGGCCAAAACCAAGTCGACTCGGTGAGTCAATAACTGACTTAAAATTTTCTAAACAGTGGTGCAGAATTCGGTGTGGGTTGAATGGGTGAAGATTTGTAGTGCATTTAATAGTGGAAGTGAGATGAGACCCCCATAATTTGGTAGGTGGTCTCATCACTTCCACCAATAAGGAAGTGCTTGTTATTGAAGGGAATATTAGGCCTAGCCTTTAGAACTGCAACTTTGACAAAGATCGGTAGCAAAGGCCATACCTTAAGGATGTGAGTAGACACGGGAAAATATGCTTGAAAATTTTCAAAAATACAATACAAGTTTCATCAAATAATGCATAGTAGAATTTCAGCCAAAAAATGCAGCAAGATACAAAAAGGAAACAAATAGAGAAACATTTATATGTTGTAGTGCTCATTGCCGTTCACCCGCACACAGCCCCACCCCGTACACAGCCCCACCGTTGTGTGCATTTACCTGCATAGCACAAAATATCCACAATAATCTATTAGAAATATAAATTAAACCATAATTATTCCAAATGAATAAGTCTCCACGATTCACGAAAACAACTGTCTGCCATAAACAATAACTGTATCAGTAAAACAAAAAGGGCGAGAGGATTTCAACATACACTTGGGATTGAATCTCAAGATTGGTTCTTAGTATCTTCATCCTTTAATCCGTGCAACTCAAGGAGCCACTACTACAACTTCTAAAGAGTTTGTGTTTCAGAAACACCAAACACCAGGCAATGAGTGGATCAAGTAGTGCTTATCTTTTCGATAATCTTGGGGTAAAGTTCTCTTAAACTTCTGAATTTCAATTCGTCACCATCAGAATCTAGTAACTAAGATCTTGGCTTAAGGTCGTTGGGAAGAAAAAAAATTGTTTTATGTGATTGAAAGATTCTGCCGCGTAATTCTTCCCATGACACCTTCTACCCTCTGCATTGTAGTGAAGAGAAAGCATACATTTATTAGAATGTAATACAATTCCAAATGATAAATGAAGTTCAATGAGAATTGTTGTACTGATAGATTTCTTAGCATAGATAGCTTTGAAAGTTTTAATGGCAACTATCCTATCAATGCATTCGAGGAAAGATGATTGCGAAGAAGTATATCAAACTATAAGATAGATATAGAGAATAGAAGAAAAGAAATAAAAGTAAAAAAGGAAGGTCAGTTGCATCTTACTGTCTTAGAGGAGGGCTTTTATAAATGCAAAATTTTACATCTAGATTCATTTCTCTTGTTGGCACCAAGTTTCTCTAAAAAGGAAGCTCAGCTACATCTTACTGGTTTTGAGGAGGGTTTTTACAAATACAAAATTTCACCTCTGGGTTCATTCTTCTTGTTGGCACCAAGTTTTTCTTCATTGCACTTGTTGGCGCAAATTCCTTAAGCATAAGTACTTCCAAAATAGCTATATGATTGTAAACCAAAACTGAAAACTAAAATCCACACTAATAAAGAATCAATATTCCTTAAAACACATGAAGAATTCACAATTCAAATATATTAAAACACCAAAAAATCATCTTATACATATTTTAACAAAAAAAAAAGTTAAACACAAACACCAAAACAATAGACAGTCAAACCAAATCAAACACCACACTCAAAACCAAAATCAAAGTTCAAAAAATAAAAAAGTACGACTCAACTACTTGGATTACATTGAACCTACGAACAAAATAAACAAATATATATATATATATATATATATATATATATATATTGATAAAGAATTATTCATGTCAATAAAGGCTCATCATGCATCAATAAGTAAATGAACATTACTTACAAATGCAGAAACCCAAGCGACATTTGCTCCAACGACATCTCTTATGGTTTTGAACCTTCCATACGGTCTTACAAAAGGTTCATCATGAACCAAGGGTACTTTAATACAGACTACACAGAATCCGTGTCCGAATGGTGTGCCCCCAACTTCTGCCATTGGATCTTCTGTCTAAAGAAAATATTGTGTGCCACTTCCACATCATGTCGTGTGAGGCCCATCACAACAACCTGAGCAATTGAGGGTATATGATGATAGTTATTTAAGATAACTAATCATACCTGTCAAGTGCTGACATTATTCTTGGTGAATATATCAACATATATACCTCGATGGGGGAGGGAACTGCATGACTTGTAGAGGAGAGTGGTGCATCTAACCATCGAGTAGCAGCGTTCGGAACTTAACATATAATAAGAAGGGATTTCCTAAAGACAATCGCATATGGCATTTCATGGACAGGGTGTTGCATGAGAGAGCGACTACGTAGGATGAATTAAATGAATAAGAAGAAAAGAGAGCCTATGTGGTGCCTCTCTCATGCAACAGCCAGTCCGCGAAATGCCTTTTGTAATGGCCCCTAGAAAATCCCTAATAAGATAGATGCATTAATTAATATGTAAAATAACAAATTTTAAACTTAATCACACTAAATATAATTAAAATATTAACTGATTGTCACCCCAAAAATTCAACAGAATATTGCCCATTGTTCTTGCATCTGTGCGCTGCTATTCTAGTTCATTTGTCTTTTGAGCTTCTGCAGTCTTTCTCTAGCACTCTATACGGCTCCATACTCGGCCATGTCTCTCCTCTCCCATAACCTGAAAGAATACATCATCTCTTGTAGCTACTCGTCGAATAGGTGGATGATGAGTCTGGTGGTCCATGAACGAAGACTGAAAATGATGAAACCTGATGTCAAATTTGTCTATATAAACAAATTAGTGTATGAAACTTAAAATTTATGTAGTTTTACTTGCGGGCTCACATGATATTATAATAGGGCTTTACTTGTGAGCCGATATGATTGTATTAGTGGAGCCTACTTGTGATGGTCAAATGAGATAGTGAATTAGGGTTACTTGTAAAGGCTACATGGCAGTAAACTGGGGCCAATATGTGAAACCTATTGTAAGTAGAAGTGCATCTCAAATATCTAATACACTTTTTTATCGTTTTGTAAATCTCAAATACATAAATTGAAACGTCTCATATAAATGCAATATATTAGATTGACAATGATATGTGTAACGACATAATTTTTAACACCTTCATCAATATATCCATATCAAAGGTATGTCGTTGCATATATATATGTCAATGTATCAATTGATACACCCCGATTTATAAACTGTGAGGGGCCTACTCTGGATGGGATCTGGCCCTTGTTATGGCTAGGCCATGCAACAAAATCAACTCTTATTGCGCGATTCTAACCTTCCCATGTGAGAACATAATTTGTTGCTTCTTTGGTTTTTCACTGCCCACTAACAACCCCATTGGAGTATGAGAATTTTTCGGCGTAAGTAGAATTTGATGCATGCTCCATCGCAACTAGGCCTAACAAATAAATTATTTGGATCATTGAACGGGTTCCACTTCACTGCCTCATAATTTTTCTTTAAATGGTTTGTCTATGCATCATATAGAAACTCTCAAATGTGCGGTTTGCAAGTTGTCTCAGGGGAAAAAAATGCAAATAAACCTTAAAATGTGATATTTTACGAGTAGATTTTTTTCAAGGCAAAACACCAGTGGAAAAGGTATATTAAAAGTGGGTTGTCCAACCATTCGGTGATCAAAACAATCTATCTATTGGTCCTGGTTGATGCTGAAATCTGGACTTCAGCCTAGGTTGGGCATTGTAGATGAGCTTGGCTGTTTAGGATGACTTGCGAACACTGAGAATTCGTTAAAGGGCCCGGTGTTTGGACATGGGGGCACACTCCAATGCTCAAGTCAGAATGGAGTACCAAACAGTATAAATTAAACGCTAAAGGCAGGGAGAGCTTGAAGAGAAACAAATGGTGCGGTAGTGTGATGCATACTTTGGAGTTTGGTCCCCCTTTGGTAGACTAGTCCTTGTTAGTTTGGAAAACTTAGCTTTAATGGAGTCCTTGTGATTGGCCTACTTGACTAAGAAGTCGGTTTCCTTACTTATCCTCGCCGCCAGCTAGGCTTCCTATTAGGGCACGGGTTCTATGATTTTCTTCTGGAAGAGGTACGAAATGACTCTTGTGCCCTCGGTTGCCACTATGTGAACCTGAACGATATGTCTAGTTGGCATACGCGGTCCTAGCCTCGTGCTGAACAAACATCCCAATCAACAACTTTTTAGTAGGTCAGATCAATGGATCCTATCATATGAACGTTGCACATTAAAAAAGAGCCTAAGAGAGACCGTCTAGCAATTTCTTTCTCTTAACTCTAGGTTTGCAAACTACACATCTTGTCCATAAGATTAAGGCCTATGAAATCAATAGTTTAGGCACCTTTTGTTTTGGATTTTGAGAATTGACCGAGTCCAAAATTGCTTATCGAACTAAAATCTTAACTCCATTCTGAGTCCAATAATAAGTTTTTGGAGTCAATCAATTCTCAAAATCCCCTGTTTGTATTGGATTATGCCCTGTTTGTATTGGATTAGCACCCAAAATTGATTATGCCCTGTTTGTATTGGATTTTGAGTACTGATTGTGGGTCCAAAACTGATTAATGGACTAAAAATTAAACATGAATTTGAGTCCAATAATCAGTTTTGGACTCACAATCGGTTCTCAAAATACAAAATTGAGCCTTAGAGTTCTAATCTTGTTTTGGAGCTTCTCAATCGATCAATACTTTTTTCTAATGTGTGGTGCCTCAGTGGCTAGAACACGTAAATCATGAAGAATAATTATCGCTTCTGTCTTTTATATAATGTGGGCACAATCAAGCTTGCTTTTCATTAAGTTGGTTACTATAGTGTGATGCTCCTTGTCGGCCATGACCGTAAGTACACACCACTTTTCAACTCTACAAGAAGGACTCTGTTTGGTTGCTGGCAATTACCTAGTAGATTAGTGGTGTAAGTAGTCAATAAGGAGGAGGAGAGCCTTGGATTTACCTGGAACTTACCTCATAGAATCTTGGTAGGTAGTTATCGCTTGTCAACCAAGTGGAGTACTGGTAGGATGTGTCATTACCAATATATAGATAGAGAAAAAAGTAAGAGAGAGAGAGAGAGAGAGAGAGAGAGAGAGAGAGAGAGAGAGAGAGAGAGAGAGAGAGAGAGAGAGAGAGCATCATTCCCAATCAAACTTTAAAAAAAAATAAAAATTTTCGAAATTTCAAAAATTTCGGTTAAAACTATGCCCATGCCAAACATTAAGATTAAGGCCTAAAAAATCGACGACTTAGCTTTTCTTGGAAATCCCTAAATATGATTGATTTTATTTAAAAAAGAAAAGAAAAAGAGGGTAAACATTATCATGATGTAGAGTAGCAATTATCCGAATTCTAATCTTGTTTTTGGAGCTTATCCATTTGATTCAAGTATTATCTAAGTTTTGCCCAGTTAATTTTTTTGACCAGCGATGAAACTCATACGAAGATTTTTTCTCTCTTCAAGCCACCCTGGCTTTTTTCTAACGTGTGGTGCTCGTTGGCTTGAGCACGTGAGTGGGGTAGACGAATTATTTCATCTTTGATTCTTAAAGTGGCCCAATCAAACTTTACTTTTCTTAAAGTGGGTTGCTATTGTTTGATTCTCCTTGTCGGCCACACGGAACAATAACATTAACTAGTGCTTAAATGGGTCATTTGATAGTAAAAATCTCCCCAACAAATGAATGACAGTATGGGTCCCATCATTAACTAATCAGAGCCATTCATTTGATGCATCCCGCTATTTTTGACGGTCTATGTGATGTCAATCATACAAGAGATTCCATTATCATGTTGTAGAGGAGCTATTTTCTTAGAGTTCTAAACTCGTTCTTGGATTTTCTCCATTTGATTCCAGTATTGATCCAAGTTTTGCCTAGTTATTTAATATTGGCAAAGGATGAAACTCGTACTAAGATTTTTTTTTTATTCTCTCTTCAAGTGAGCCCTCCACCTTAGGTTTTTTCTAATGTGTGGTGCTAGCTGGCTTGAGCACGTGAATGGGGTGTTGCTTTTAATGGAGTGTTGGCACAATCAAACTTTGTGTTTTTAATGTGGGTTGGTATTGTTTGATGCTCCTTGTCGGCCACATGGAACAATGACATTAACTAGTGCTTAAATAGGCCCCATTTGATTAGTAAAAATCTCTCCACTGGTGCTATACTATCGATTTGAGATGGACGACTAGTATGATCCCATCAGAGCATGGAGATCCAAAGCAAGGCCTCATAAATCTCAAAGACGAATTATTGCATCTTTTTCTTTTTGGTTTGGCACTCACAATCAAACTTACTTTTCTTCCAGTGTAAAATTTGTTTTACACCCATTTTACGTCAAAAGAATGATCCATTACATGTTTTTCCCCACTGCAAGAGGCTCTCTGTGCTAAAAAACAGAGGTGTTTGGAGTTCATAGTGATCTAATCTTGCTTTTTTTGAAGCACAATTCGTTAGTTCATTGCTGCTTTCTTTGGTTTTTCTCTCCAATACAGGAAGAAGGTATGGCAGATCTATTACTGTCTTCTCTTGTTGATACAATCGTTGCCAAATTGATGGATTCAATCATACAAGAGATTACATTAAAAGCTTTTCTGTATGTCCCAACTGCCCTTGTAGACTTTGGATACTCATTTTCCATGATTTTGTTTTGTAAAATTTGAAATCTTCTTTGCTTCTGTTGAAAATTTAGGACATGTTGGGATGAATGGAAATTTAGGACGTGTTTGGTAAGCATTGAATTTTTTTTGTTTTTTTTATATTTAAAAGCTTTTCCGTATGTCCCAACTGCCCTTGTAGACTTTGGATACATATTATAATCAAAATCAGGTCACGTATGAGGACTTTGATTTTTTAATCTTTCGTCGAGTGAGCCCTCCACCTTAGCTTTTTTTCTAATGCGTGGTGCTCGTTGCCTTGATCATGTCAATG
This sequence comes from Tasmannia lanceolata, assembly GCF_043159265.1. NCBI lineage: Eukaryota > Viridiplantae > Streptophyta > Magnoliopsida > Canellales > Winteraceae > Tasmannia > Tasmannia lanceolata. The sequence continues at coordinate 55,555,656 of NW_027518695.1, read as the reverse complement.
GGGAGACGAATTATTGCATCTTTGAATTTAGTGGAGTGTTCACAATCAAACTTTGCTTTTCTTAAAGTTTGTTTGATGCTCCTTGTCAGCCACATGGAACAATGACATTAGCTAATGCTTAAATGGGCCCAATTCGATTTGAGATGGACGATTAGCATGAATTTGATGGGTCTGGCTATTTTTGACAGTCTATGTGAGGTCAAGATGGAAAGATTTGTATGAATTTTGGGGCATGTAGAACAGATCCAAAGCAAGGTCGATCAAGTGAACGGTTCAGATCAATTGACTATGAGATCCCTAGAGCATTATGGGTCCCATCTTTAACTTATGGGAGCCATCCATTTCATACCAGTCCACGTGATGTTAAGAATCGACGATTTGCAATAATTTTGGGGCATGGAGATCCAAAGCAAGGCCCAACGGTTTAGATCAAAGATGAATTATTGCATCTTTTTCTTTTTGGTGTGGCAGTCACAATCAAACTTACCTTTCTTCCTGTGTAAAATTTGTTTTACACCCATTTTACGTCAAAAGAATGATCCATTACTTGTTTTTCCCCACCGCAAGAGGCTCTCTGTGCTAAAAAAAAACAGAGGCGTTTTGAGTTCATAGTGATCTAATCTTGCTTTTTCTGAAGCACAATTTGTTAGCTCGTTGCTGCTTTCTTTGGTTTTTATCTCCAATACAGGAAGAAGGTATGGAAGATCTATTACTGTCTCCTCTTGTTAAAACAATCGTTGGCAAATTGATGGATTCAGTCATACAAGAGATTACATTACTATGGGGTGTTGATGAAGAGGTCGAAAACCTATCCAGCACATTATCTGCAATTCAAGCTGTGCTTCAAGATGCTGAAGAACAGCAAGTAAGCAGTAATGCAGTGAAAGATTGGCTTCGGAAGCTTAAGGGTGTTGCTTACGATGCAGATGATGTAGTGGACGAGTTTACAACTGAAGTGCTCCGATCAAAATTGGAAGGAAATATGCAGACCAGTAACATGAAGCAGGTGCGCAGCTTATGCTTCTCTTGTTTTACTTCCAACCCAGTTAAGTTTCGACATGAGATAGGACATAAGATAAAAGAAATTCGGGAGAGATTGGATAAGATTGGACAGGATAGGCATCACTTTCATCTGAAACAAGGAGATGCAGGGAGGCGGCGTGAAATAAAAAGGCAATCGGTGACTAGCTCCTTAATAAACGAATCAAATGTATTCGGTCGGGATAACGATAAAGAGAAGATAGTAAAATTGCTACTGGATGAATCTGCATCATCGTCATCATCCAAGGATATATCTGTTATTCCGATTGTCGGCATTGGGGGCCTTGGAAAGACAACTCTTGCCCAGTTTCTTTACAATGATAAACGGGTGGGGGATCATTTTCCAGTTCGAGGATGGGTCTGCGTCTCTGAAGAGTTTGATATGTGTAGAATAACAAAAGCAATTATGGAATCAGTGACAAAGAAACGTTGTGATCTTAACGAATTCGACCCACTTCAAGTTAGCCTCAAGGAAGAATTGAGTGGCGAGAGATTTTTACTCGTCCTAGATGATTTATGGCATGACAATCCTAATGACTGGCAGAGGCTACAGTCCCCATTCAGTTTTGGGGCAAACGGAAGTAGAATTATAATAACTACTAGAAGTTCAGAGGTTTCAAGAATCATGGGCACTATTCCCACTTATAATTTGGGTTGTTTAGATGAGGATGACAGCTGGTCCTTGTTTACACGACGGGCATTCATAGTGGGAAGCTCAGATGTACCTCCAAACTTAGTAGCAATTGGAAAGCAGATCGTGAAAAGGTGCAATGGGTTGCCTTTGGCAATAGAAGCTTTTGGAGGTCTCTTACGTTCAAATACGGATGAGAAAGAGTGGAAGAATATCCTTGAAAGTGAAATGTGGGAAATATCAAAGATGAGAAATGATATTATTCCATTACTAAAATTTAGCTACGATCACTTGCCTGCATGTCTGAAACAATGCTCTGTGTATTGCTCCCTGTTTCCAAAGGATTATGAATTTGACAAGGACACTCTAATCTAATGTTGGATTGCAGAAGGATTTATCCAACCTGAAGGAAGGAAGCGATTGGAAGACATAGGTTTCGAGTATTTTGATGAGTTGATGTCAAGGTCCTTCTTTCAATATTTTGAACGGTTCTACAGATCACGCTACAAGATGCATGACTTAAATCATGACCTTGCACATTCCGTTTCTGGTGACGAATACTTCAGAATAAAGAATAGCGCCGACTCTTGGAATATCGCTGCAAAGGTTCGTCATGCATCAGTATGGCAACGCAATGAACACTCAGGAATTTTTGAGTCCTTTCATGAATCTGAGAGGTTGCGCACATTTCTGCTACCGCCAAGGTACGAAACACTCACTAAGCAAGTTGCTCATGATTTCTTCCTAAAATTGAGATGCTTACGGGTGTTAGATTTGGGTGATGCTTGTGTAAGAGATTTGCCAGATTCTATTATCGAATTAAAATATTTGAAGTACCTTGATCTCTCTCATACAAATATTGCAACCTTGCCAGAATCAATAGCTAGCCTCTATAATTTGCAAACACTGAGACTTTGCTATTGCGGGCAACTTGGTGAGCTACCAAAGTCCACCAGCAACCTAATTAACTTACGGCATCTTGCTTTTAGGGGTTGTAAGATTCATACGCCGCCAGAACTTGGGAAATTAATAAGTCTTCAAACACTGACTACATTTGTTGTGGGCAAAGAAAGTGGATGTGTAATAAGGGAGTTAAAGAACTTGACAGAGTTGAGGGAAACTATTCACATTTCAAATTTAGAGAATGTGATTGATGGGAAGGAAGGCAAGGAAGCCAATTTGAAGAAGAAAGAGTACCTTGATAAGTTGACGTTGGAATGGGGAAATAATAATCCACGAGGTGTTGCAGTTGATGAGGAGGTACTTGAAGCCCTCGAACCTCACTCCAACCTCAAAACCCTAAAGATTTTATCATATGGTGGTGTTAGTTTCCCCAGGTGGATGATGAGCGGTAATTTGACGAATCTGAACACTGTTAGTCTCGTTCAATGTTTGAATTGCCAACAGCTTCCACGCCTTGGGCAGCTACCTTTCCTCAAGAAGCTCCAGATTAATGGAATGGATGGATTGAAACATATTGAAGGTGAGTTTATTGGTGGGTCCAATAAGGTTATTAAGGGTTTTCCATCATTGGAGGAGTTAGAGCTTGTAGACATGCCGAATTTGGAGGAATGGTGTGGAGCAAGGGAAGGGGACATGCCATGCCTTGGTACACTAAAAATATCAAATTGTCCTAAGCTGCAGAGATTTCCCCACCTCCCATCCATTAATAATTTGGAATTAAGAAACTGTAATGAGATGGTAACGGCCTCGGTTCCTTGCCTCACTACTCTAAAGTCATTACAAATTAGCTCTATTAAAGGCTTGATATCCTTACCCCCTGGATTTCTTCAACCCTTAACCGTACTTGAGAAATTGCATGTCACTGGATGTAATGAGTTGGTGTCTTGGCCAAAGGAGGTCGGGTTGCATGACCTTCCTTCTCTCCAATATTTACAAATCCACCGGTGTCCTAAACTCGAGTCATTGGGAGACGACGAGGAGGGCCTTCCCATCACGCTTAGATCTCTCAATATATCCAACGGTTGTGATAGCCTCAAGTGTACGCCTACAAGGGGGCTAGGAAAACTGAGTTCCCTCCAATGTCTGCACTTGGTTACTCAATGCCCATTCTTGCCAGAGGAGGAACTGCCCGTCACTCTTCAATCCCTTACGATATTCTCATGTTCTAATCTTAAATCCATGTCCAAGGGGATTTTCAACAACCTTACATCCCTCAAAGTCTTGGCAATTAGAAATTGTCCGCAATTGGAGTCATTGGCAGGCGAGGAGGAGTTACCCACCGCGCTTACATTTCTCAGGATCTCCGACTGTCCTAATCTCAAATCCCTATCCAAGGGGATGCGTAATAACCTCACCTCCCTCGAAGAATTATATATTTATAACTGTCCACAACTAGAGTCATTGCCAAACATCATCGGCCTCCGTACAATGACAATGAAAAAGTGCCCTCTAATGCCGCAGTTTCCAGAGGGAATGCTCGACATGGTTACATATCTCGAAGTTGATAATGTTGAGATCTTTTCTAAAAACCTTACATCCCTCCAAACCTTGGATATTTCTCATTGTTCACAAATCGAATTCTCTCCAAGCATGCTACTGCCCCCCACACTTAAAACCCTCGAGATCTATTCGTGTAATAATCTGAAATCCCTGCCCAGGGGGATGTTGAAGAACCTCACCTCCCTCAAAAAATTGACCATTCATTCTTGTCCTGAACTCCTTTCCTTGCCGGAGGAAGGGCTGCCCACCACGCTTCAGGAATTATATATTTATGGCTGTCCGGAAGTAGAGAAACAGTGTCAAAAGAACGGAGGCCAATATTGGCCCAATATCTCACACATCCCCATCATATGTATAAATAACTCGAGGGTTTGAGGACTACTCTGGAGAAGGTACACGACTGTCTCTCCTCTTGGCTTTTGTTTTATTTATTTTTGGTATGTAAGATGGGATTGAACCTCCGACCTCCAGGTTGTTGAAAAAGCCTTAACCATTGAGTTAGAGGTTCAATCCCAAATTAGGGCTCTTGGATTTTATTAATCATATGAATAGATTTCAATCCATTATTTATTTTAAAGAATAGTAAACCTCAATTTCTCTCTCTCTCTTTTCATTTCCTCATTTTCTCTCTTTCAAAACAAAACGAAGGAAACAGTTAATTTTACTGGAATTCCAGGCTCATAAAGAGATTTTTTTTTCAGGTTCTTTAATTTTTCATTATATCTCAAAATTTCTTGTCTTAGTCTTGCCATAGAGTAGATTATGACTTGTTTAAGACAAAAGGAACCCTAACCAGGATGAATTTACCTTACATGCTTCATTGAATTTATGCTCTGTTTTGAACTCTATGGTATCATTCATATTAATTGATCTTGTAGCAACTCTTCAAATCTTCTTTCTTTTTATTTAGCATTGGTTTGCTTTAAATGTTATTTGATTGATGATTTCATTTGCAATTGATTACATTCCCTAAACTTCTGTTAGAACTGAGCATCAAAACTATGTTAATTTTTCATCTTGAATCTACCCCTCACACACACACACACACACACATTTTATTGGAATTTCAAGTTCATAAAGAAAGTGCACCTATCCATGAAAAATGAAAACAATAAGACAAAGCAAAAATCCAATGACTTTCTTCTCCAACCCAAACATTAACTGATTTTCTCATTAAATCTCAAATTATTTACTAATATCTCAGCCCCTTTTCTTCTTATTTTTTGTAACTGTACACAAAAATGGTTTAAAGCCCATTATGTTGCATGTGCTCAATTTTTTCTAATTTTCTTTTTTTTTATTTCTTATTTTCTAAGAAAATAGATACACTTCAATCACCACACGTTTGGGTTATATTTCTTCCTTCTAAATAAGGTAGTTTCACTAATGCATAAGTATTTTAAGATTAGGAGGTGCTAAATCAGTCACCAAAGACAACCTCCATCTGCTAATTTGTAGGGATATCATCAGACTTCGCTATTTGTTGATCCTGACAGATACAATTATCATTTATGCATTTTGGTTTTGTGTATATTCGAAGACTTTTTCATTTACACTTTTTTTACTCCAGTTTGATCTGACAACAGCTGTTGAATGTACCTAAGCGTTCATGCAGTAGAAACTTTTGAAATTCTTGATCAATAAAATGTGGGAGCCCCATTAGTGCACGTAAAATCTCAAGAGACAAGACAAGGACCACATACATGCCTAACATTCAAATTAGTAATGCTTAAGAACCTCAAAAGAGAATAAAAAATGAATGCATTGATAAAGATGCATACTTCTATTACTTACAGTCAGTAAACAGAAAATTCGAAACTCTCTATTCTTGTTTTTTAGCCTAGTATGGAACACCATGATGCTGGCAAACACATAAACTCAAAAAAATTGCAGTTCCAAAACAAAATTATGTTTTACATAGTTCAAAGGAGGTTTAAATGCGGTATGTCTAGGTTGAGATATTTTAATCTAAAATCAAATTCGAAATTAGTTGATTTGATGCTAGTAGAATGCTCTTTGTTCTAGTTCTATGGATTAGGATGGAACAACATGATGCTGGAAAAAAATCTACTCCAAGAAATTTTAGATGCCCTTACAAAATTCTATCTTACAAGGTTCGAAGTAGGTTAAATGTTTTTCTTTTTTGTATGTTTGTGTTGAATTTTTCTTATCTAAAATCAAATCTGACATTAGATGATGATGCTAAAAGAGTGGTTCGTACATTCTTCGCCATTTATTTTCAAATTTACTTACCTAGTAGTCTACAATAAATTGTTACCTTTTTTGTAACAAAAAGAATCCAACTGGGATGAATTTACTGAGTACCCATCGCTGAATTTAAGCACTGTTCTGGCTGCTTTGGTTCTTATGGGATTTCCTTTTCTTTTCCTTTAGTGGCTTTTTCCCTTGGTGCAGTATTTGTTTTATTTTTCTCTGTTCTTCTTTTTCAATTAGTTTCAGTCTCTCAAGAAGAAAAGAACTGTCTGTATTAAGAATTTGATCAATGTGTGTAACTAAGATCTATGCACAGTTAACTTTAACAATGTCAAACAAGCCAGCATGGATTTTTATTGAACTTTCTATTCATTGGTCGTTACTTGTCATCATTTCTTTGTATCTTTTTTATTGGTGATTTAGTTTGCAAATAGTTACATTCCATATGCTTATAAGAAGATGGAGTGGTGTCTAAAGGTTTCTCTTTTGCATTTGTTACACCAACTTCTATTAGAACTTAGCATCAACATTTAATTAATTTTCCAACTTGCATGTACCTCTTTCTCTATCTCTCCCTTTTCCTCACACACGCACACACACACATTGATTTTTTTTGCTAAATAAGGAAAAATAAAAATACAGACACACAAACACACTGGCATATTGACTTTTTTTTGTTAAATAAGAAATAGTTAAAAGCGCACACACACAAACATACATGTTAACTTAAAATGCTTTATTGGACCTTTCTTAGTTGCTACTTTTTACTGCCCTAAAGTTTCTCCAATTTATTTCAAAATCTCACCTACTCTTTTAGTTTAGGCCTACCAAATAAAGAATGATAAAGAAGTTGGAGGTTATATCCTAGCTTACCTTTAAAAAAAAAAGAATGATCCCTACCTGTTTCCATATGTTTCCCCTTCTCCATGATTTTTGGATGGCTTTATCCATTCACCGAGGTTAGTCAAAAGTATCAGTTGGGACTAAAGAATAGTAAACCTCAATTTCTCTCTATCTCTTTAAATTTGAGTTTTCTAAAATTAATTTTCCGTTTCAGACGAGGTATTTAATTTTGATGCACTTATCCTTTTGGTTACTGATGATGTTTTATTTACAACGTAAATCGTTTTATCTTATTATATGTATGTGTCCTTTTGCAGATTTTCAATGATTTTGTTCTTTGGAAGACCTATTTCCTAGCAAGAATCTGGCAGAGGGTTTCAAGAGGGTTCAGGCCCTCCGAATTCTTTCTCAACAGGTAAAACGTGAAAGCCTTTGGAACTGCATCACGTTTGATCATGGTTTATTTGACATTCTTCATGCTATTAGCCAATAATGAGAACTAAACAGCCGTAGCATATAGCTCTTATTAATTTTCAGTTAACTGGTATTTTTTACATTGTTAAGGACATCAATTCTGCTTCTCTGTTTGATATAGTTCACAATGCCTCTTAATGTTGTTTAGAACATTCGCAATGCCATGTCGCCTGCTGGTTTCTGGTATATGAATGATCCGTGTGAGCCGAATAATGTTTTCACAATTATTCTTCTCTTTCATTTTTCTTGACCCTCATAGTTCTTTCTACCAGAATATGTCAAGTTCATGAGGTTTAGGTTTGTGGTTAGTAAAAGTGGGCACCGAAATGTCAGCCTTTTGAGAAAAAAAATAAAAAGTTTCCTTGTTTCATTACATATTTATTTCTTGAGTAATCCTCATACTAGAAGGTGATATGAATTATGTTACTATTATAATGCTCGGATATATTCTTTAAGCTAAGAGCTCATCTGACAGACATCTGTTTCTATAACTGAATCTATTCACTCTGGTACTTCACATTCCTCCATTTATAGTTTATGATATAGTGTCTTCTAATATTATTTAGTTATATGTAGTTATTCTACTGCACTCTAGATGATTTTGTGCTTGCAATTACACTTTTTGAAAGCTATGTAACATGCTTGCTGTCATTTCCTATTTCTAACTGAAGTGTTATTGTCTTAGATGCTATACACACTGTATTGTGTCTCCATTGTTGTTGGGAATCCCCCAAGGCCTTATCATATCGACATGGGTCATGGGAGTGATTTAACGTGGATGTAGCGTGACGCTCCATGCACTAGCTGTGCCAAGGTACTCTTTAATTGGCAGTTCAAGATTCTTATCAAATTCCAATTTCTTCATTTAATTAAAGTTCAGGTGGTCAAACTCGTAAACATTATTTTTTTTGTCCATCGGGACACCATGGTGTCTAATGGTGTCAATGATGAACCAGCACTCAATATGTGATATCACACTCTCTAAGATTTAATTCCACGATTGCTTTGTTGCAAGCATGATAATCTTTGATAGTGAGAAGAATGATGGCCACATTTGAACCAATTTATCAGCCTTATCCTTTTTTATAGGTCCCTGTGTACACTCTGGATATGCATGGTCTGTCTTGCTTGTTTTGTTAGGCTTGTACAAGTATTGTTTACTTCGTCTCTCGCTTGTCTGAGTTGACAGGTAAAATGTAGACATGGTCTTCTTGCGATAATTGGTTTCAGAAAAAAAAAAAAAAAAACATCACTCATACTCTAATGGAGACAATTTATGTAGGGACCACATCCTCTTTAAAGGCATACCAAAGGGAAAATAGTGACCGCGAGGGATTCTTTGAGTTCAAATTTCAAAGAAATCAGAATCATGGATATTGTCTCTTGTCAAGGCGACTATGCGATGGAATATTCAGATAATAGCTCCTCCATGGATCATTAAATGAAAGTTAATTCATGTATTAGTTTGCAATATTCATTTATAGGTGTGCATATGGTCAGCAAGGTCAAGTTTTAGTCTCTTCTGCAATGACTGATGCGATTATTGGACTTAGCGGACCAGCACATAGCTTCACTTCTTAGCTGGCAAGTCAATGTATCATCATCAATATGGGATACTTGGAATTAGCTTAGTTTCAATGTATATTTTGATGTGATATATAAGGGAGATGAATTGAATGAGCCTATTTCTTGACTCTTGCATTACATAAAACAAAACATATAATCTACCCAATGTGTCTCTTTTGTAAATATGGCCATTGATGTTTTTAATATTACTTGTGTTTCTTGTGGTCATATAAATGTGCAATGCATGCATTTTTTCTACTATATGTTGTAGTTGTTTCCGTATCATTCATTTTGAAGATCACTCATTCTGAAAGCGTAATGTATGCCGTGTATTCTTGTATATATAATTTTTGCGGAGAATCAGCTAAGAACTTCATTCTTTTTAACTTTTTGTTTAGCAGGATATGTCACATACCGTTGCTCCTAAAGAGGTTCAGTGCCTGCACAGCCATCCATCTCAAAGAGTCCAACATTCAACTGAAAATCACATGGAGTTCTGGAGTAATTGATGATGAGGATCGAGGAGATGATGAGGACATGATGAAGATGGTGTTATATAAATCATTAGATGATGAATATTTAACAATGCTGTATTTTGTCAAGTTCAGTTGAGGGAACAATATCGAGACTTTTGTTATTAATGAATTTTTGTAATTTTAAAAATATTCAATTAAAATAGTTAAGTTTTTATATATTTGTATATTTGGGGGAAAGTGGATGTTATAACTGTGGAAATTTTGATGTTATATATAATGTCTGTGAATGTACAGATCCACTAGGTCACAAAGAATGATATTTAATGGATTAAAAAGATAGGAAAGGATATCCCTACGGATTTATTGTTGAAATTCAGTAGGGAAAAGCACATTTTCCCTACGGCTTTTTTTTTTTTTTTTTGAAATTCTGTAGGGAAAAGAACATTTCCCTACTGATTATTTTGAAATTCCGTAGAGACAAGGCTGTCCCTACGGATTTTTTTTGGAAATTTTGTGGGGAAAAGCACAATTTTCCCTACGGATGTTTTTGAAATTCTGTAGGGAAATGTGATCTATGCCTACGGAAAAAGCCGTAGGGAAAAGTACAATTTACCTACAGTATTTATTAACTTCCGCAGGGAAAAGGCTTTCCCTACCCTCACCTAGCCTACGGAAGTTGTGCAAGCTAAAATTCGTAGGGAAAAACCATTGCCTACGGATTTTGGTACTTTTCCCTACGGATTTGTCCGGAAGTTTCAGGTATCATGGGCACAATGCATGCCTATAATTGGGATGGCTTAGCGGAGGATGATAGCTGGTCCTTATTTACACAATGAGCATTCACAGTGGGAAGCTCAGATGTACCTCCAACCTTAATAGCAATTGGTAAAGACATTGGAAAAAAGTGCAAAGGCTTGCCTTTGGCAATGGAAGCTCTGGGAGGTCTCTTACGCCCAAACACTAATGAGAACAGGTGGAAGAATATACTTAAAAGTGACATGTGGGAAATATCAGAGATGGAAAAGAATATTATTCCAATTCTAAAAGTTAGATATGATAACTTACCTGCATGTCTGAAACAATGCTTTGTGTACTGTTCTTTATATCCAAAGGATTATAAGTTTGAGAAGGACACTCTAATCCAGCTATGGATTGCAAAAGGATTTATCCAACCTGAAGGAAGGAAGTGATTGTAAGATATAGGTTCCAAGTATTTTGATGAATTGACGTGGAGGTCCTTTCAATATTATGCTGAAAAGTACGGATCATGTTACAAGATGCATGACTTGATTCATGACCTTGCACAATCCATTTCTGGCAATGAATATGTTAGAATGGAGGACATTAACTCCTGCAATACCCGTGCAAATGTTGCATTCCTCAGTGATGTGGCCCCACGATGACTTCTCACAAATTTTTGAGACCTTTCATGAATCGAAGAGATTGCACACATTTTTTATATTGCTTTACAAACCACCACACTTATCTCTCAAGACCATCAGTTGTGGTAATCTCATGTCCCTGTCCAATGATTTGCTCAACCTCACATCCTTCAATCAATTGCATATTGCTGAGCGTCCACAACTGGAGTCATTGGAGAGGCTACCTGCTACGCTTACATCTCTCGATATCTTCAGTTGCGATAATCTCAAATCCCTTGATGAGGCATCACAAAACTTCACCGATTGGAAATTAAAAAGTGTCCTCAAATAAAGTCATTGCCAGAGGGGATGCTCAACAAGCTTACACACCTTGTAGTTGATAATATCGAGATCTTGCCCAACAACCTCACCTCCATCCAATATTTGAAAATTCATGACTGTCTGCAACTTGTGTCCTTACCAGGAGAACTGCTTCCTACCATGCTTATAAAACTCGCTATTCGCTCATGTCATAATCTCAAATCCCTTCCCAAGGGGATGCTGAAGAACCTCACCTCCCAACATCTCACACAGCACCCAAATATGGATAAATCACAAGCTGATTTAAAGGCAACTCTGCTGAAGGTACATTTATGTCTCTCCTCTTGGCCTTTAATAATTTTATGAATGGTTTTCACTCCATTATTTATTTTTAAAGAAAAGTAAACTTACACAGTCTCTGTATCTACTTTCACTTCCTCATTTTTTCACTTTCTTGTTCTTACAAAACAAAGGAAATAATTAATTTTACTTGAATTTGAGGTGCATAAAGAAAGGATACTTGTCCATGAAAAATGTAAAATATAAAACCAGCGAAAATTGCACCAATTTCTTCTCTGACCCAAAAATTACCAGATTTTCTCATTAAATCTAAAAAAAAAAAATCATCTTAATCTTGCCTAATCTACCATTGATTATTACTCATTTGAGGAAAAGAGGAACCCTAATTTGGACCAATTTACATTGTATACTTCGTTGAATTTATGCTCTGTTTTGGATTCTATGGTTACTTCTTATGAGATTTCTTTTTTTGTTTTTTACCATTACGAGCTTTTTCCGTTGGTAGAGTGTTTGTTTTATTTTTTGTTGTTATCCTTTTTCAATAATTTCCAGCTTATCCTGAAAAAAGAAGAAAAATCTTTGTATAAATTACTTGAGAATTTGATCAATGTATGAAAGTAAGGTCTATGCACAGTTAACTTACAAAATTAAACCAGCCACCATGATTTTTATTGACCTTATTAATCACTGGCTGTTCCTTGTCATCATTTCTTGGTATATTTCATATATTTGATCATGTAGCTGAAATTTCAGACATTCAACTTCTCAATTCTTCTTCCTTTCTTAGTGTTGGTTTGCTTTAAATGGTATTTGACTTATGATTTCGTTTGCAACTGGTTACATTCTCTATACTCATAAGTCATAATAAGATGAAATGCTATGAGAGGTTTCTCTGTTGCATTTATTACACAAACTTCTGTTAGAACTCAGCATTGGTAATTTTCCATCTTGCATGCACCTCTCTCCCTTTCTCACACACACATTGCCCTTTTTTGCTAAATAAGCAATAGTAAAAACAGAGGCGCACACATGCATATTGACTTCTTTTCTTTCTGAATAAGTAAGAATTAAAAGCGTACACACATGTTGACTTAAAATGACCTCTCTCATTCTCACACAAACATTGCCTTTTTTGGCTAAATAATCAAGAGTTAAAAACACAGGCACACCCAGATATTGACTTCTTTTCTCTCTAAATAAGAGCTTAACATGCACACATGTTGACTTAAAATGCTTCTTTGATTCTTTCTTAGTTGCAATTTTTTACTAAACTCAAATTTCTCTATTTTATTACAAAGTCTCATATACTCTTTAGTTTAGCTCTACCAAATAATGAATGATTCCTACGTTTTACGTATGTTTCCACTTCTCCATCCCTTTTGAATACCTTTATCCATTCATTGAGATTATTCAAAATTCTTGCTACTTTGGACTAAATGTGATAAAATTAGGAAAAGCTTCTTCAACATCATGTTAGAAAAAATATACAGAATCAGAATCAATACGACAAGAGAGACAACAAGAAGTTAACCTTTTATCTATTCTCTGAAAGCATTTACAGCTGGAAGCCTATTTAAGAAATTATATTATGTTAGAATCAACGTGTTGTGTAGTTTCATATAAACTCTAACTCATTTTAGATAGTTTCAACATATTGAATATGTTTTCAAGCCTCTTGGTTGGAATCATTGCATTTCATATTGGGATCCATAATATGGTTCTATCTTGGGATTTCAGTCCAATGACTAATATGCTTGTGAAATCATGTGCCAAGGTGTTTTGAATTTTGCTTGAGCCTAAACTATCTGCCACCCCATCCGATAATAACCAAACTGATCATCTTGCAGAAGCTGAGGGAATTTTTTTTTATTTTTTTTTATCATGGTTCTTCCATATTCAGCCTAGAAAAAAATTTCTTGAAGCAGAGACTACACAATTTTAATAAGAGAAGTTTTCCATCGTTCAAACCTTTAAATTCCCAAAATTTTTGTTCACGGATATGACTTTCTAGCTTACCCAACAAGGATATCATTGTGGCAATTTATTATTTTTGTATTGTTGGAATCAGAACCTTGGGTTCTAATTATCTAATTTTCCTTTTGGAAGGAAGACTATAACATGATCACTTCATATTCAAAAACAGAATTTATCTTCCATGACAACAGATAAAAATCAAGCTACATTGGAAGGGACTGATCGTCCCACTTTCCACATTTGTTCACTGATCTCAGCCCTTGTGTAGATACTTGAAAGTTTGCTTTATTTGATTCCCAAAATCATAGAAATTCATGCAGGAATTTAAAATAAAAATTCCCAAAATCATTAACTGCATTTTTTAGCTGCAAGAAAACATGTTCAATAAAATAGGTAATCAAGAACTGTTCCATTCAACCCTACGGGTGAAATATGTAAAATCTTGGCACAAGAAGCTTCTTCTAAAGTGTAAGCTATAATTGTCTAATCCTAGACCAATAGTGCTTTCTAAATAAACCCAAAACACTTTTCCTCTGTACTCTAAATTTCTAAAGTTTAGTAAGTAAGAGTTGTTTTGGCCTAAAAAATTCAAAAGAGAAAAGCAATTTCTAAACTCTTGAAACGATTAAATTTAGACTTCCTACTTCCGAAAAACAAACAACGATTGTTTCTCCTATTGCAAGTTACGAATCTCATCATACATACAGTACTTCCCAATTAAGTAAAAATCCCAATTTAGAAAGAACAGAGATTTTGTGCAAGTAGTTCGTAGACTATTAGCAACTTTAGGGCTTTGAGAACTAGTTTAGAAACTATTATGAGTCCCTCTAACTCAAAAGGAGATCAACATGAAGCCCTACTCAACCCAATTGCATTTATTATCTCCAAATTTTCTTTTTGGAATCTTTCAAACTGGAAAAGCTCATGATTGCCAGTTCATAAACTTATTAATTTGAGCATTTTTAAAAAATAATCAAAATTGGTTTTGGAAATTTAGCATACATCAAAGTAGATAGGAATGATGAGGAATGGAAAGTTTTAGTTGTTTGATGAGGATGGGAGTTATTACTGACATCAACAAGACAACATAATGTTTCATCAGTAAGGGTCGCTTCTGGATCCATGTTTCCAACCACACCTTTCTTCATAATTTGTATGGGAGTTTAAACAATTTCTTGGGACTGTTGAACTTTACGTTTGTATATCACTATCATACATCTTGTCATATAAAAGTTTTGTATTTCTTGAACTTGCTAAATCTTCGAATTGTGTAATTTGCATTTGAGTGTTACTTGATTATTTATTTATGTAATGTACTAAGTTTCTACATCCCATTGTTATAGATTAATATACCTCATTGAAGTGCTATCTTCAATTTCTATGTATGTTTGTGATTGGTGACTGTACTGGCTTAGTCTTCTCTATATTTTCAGGCTAGGAGCCTCATGTCTTAAGTAACCAACTTCTTGAATATGTTCGTAATTCTTGCAGCAAGGTATCGAAAACTTTATGGTAAGTCTTGTTCTAACTCGCTCCAAAAAATTCCATTATTTTGTCGGTAGAAAAAAAAAAAGAGAAAAGAAGGAAATCGACTCTGTGGACGGAATGAGATTCACAAGATTTTTTTTTACCTTGCTGAACACGTCCTCAGGGAGCGTTTGGATGACTGGAATGAGGAATCAAAATTAGCATCATATTTTGATTCCTATCCAAATTCGCCCGAAAATGAAATGAAAAATTAGAATAAAAAATTTAATTAGAAAAAATTAAATACAAATTTCATTCCAATTGGGCCGGGTTGAGAGTATAACCTCTTGGACAGGAAACAGATTCCAAGCATTCCCCTATTTAATTCCCCCTTAATGTCATTTTTGCCCCTTGGTTTTTTGTTCAGGTTTTTAAATCAAATGCCCGGCAGAATACGAATGGGGTGCCAATTCCAACCTTGATTCCTGCAATCCAAACAAGGTCCTCATTGGATTCAAATAAGTTTTTTGGAAGAAGTTTGGAAAGGAAAAATATTTCTAAAATTTCCTACTTTTGTACATGTGTAAAAAAGATAAAATAAACCAACCCTATTCAATTTTCAGTTAGAGGGACCTTAATATCCCTCTAAATTAACCATAATCATATAATTTCCTTCTAAATCATTGAAAGAAAAAATTTCCCATGAAAAAATTTCAGTTAAAAATGTTTTTCTTGGTACGGGACCATATCTAGGGATGATCTCCCCATACGCCATAAGATGAACGGTTTGGATCACTTGCCCTTGTGCCTTTTCTCACACGTGCAATTTGAGGCTCCATCGAAACAAACAGGCAGGAGATTTTCACCCCTCTTCGCGCTTCTTAAACCCCCCCTCTCTGTTCCAACGTCAAAACCCTAAAAATCCTCAATACTCCATGTTAGGGTTTCATCTCTACAAACCCTAATGGACATCCACAAAGGCTCATGGATTCTCGAATTCCTCCTTCGCCAACCAATCGAAGACTGGGTACTCAACAGACTCATCTCAATTCTCCCCACTTGCAGACAAGATCTCCGTCTAAAGAAAACAATACTCTTGAGAAGAATCTGTACATCGCTTTTGAAATGTTCAATCACAGAGAAAGTTCTCGATTCCTTGGAATCAATCGAATGGATCGACCGTGGAATCGGAATTAGGGTTTCGGAATCGATGAAGGCTGCATACTGCGCAGTGGCAGTGGAATGCGTAGCGAAGTTTTTCCGGGAGAATTGTGTTAATTCTGTTGAGAGAATTTGGAAAATTAGGGTTTTTGAGATGGAGGGTTTTGGTTTGGGTTCGGAATGGTTGAGGGAATCGAGGGATGAGATAATAGAGGCGATTGGGAGAATTGGGTCCTTCTTTTTTGGAATTTGCGGCGGAAATGGTTTGTACTAAGGAGGAAAATGCTTGGATTTTGGATGGAAATGTTAGTGTAATTGAGTTAGGGGATGGTGTCTGTGGCATGGAATTGGATCCCCCTGTTGAACCAGCACAGATAGGTTGGTTGTCTGATGTTTAATTTTAGTTTTCTGAACTGGAATTGCTTTTTCTCAAGGATACTGATACTGGCACTACCATGTTTTACTAATTGCACAAACTCAGCTTGTCTTCTCTTCTTTAATTGGCTTCCAAGAGCTTTTTGGGAACTATAATAACCTTTTACATCTGTTTAAACAATAAAATTCAATATGAATTAGTGCAATTATAAAAACAATTAATGTTTTCTAACTTGAAATTGCTTTTTCTAAATCATCCTGTTTAATTATCATTTTGTGCTAGTTGGATATTCTGACTGTTACGTGCTTAATTGGCCATAAGGCCATAACACAAATAAACAAAGGAAAAGACAAAAAAGAAGAAGAGAGGGGGTAGATAGATTGATTCGAGACAACCGGACCTCCTAACGGTTCAATTCGAGAGGAACCATAACTCTCCTGGCAACCGGATCTCCTAACGGGTTCAATTCGAGAGGAACCATAACTCTCCTGAAACATAAGTTGCTGCTTTGGTTGCAAATTCTCTACATTTTCATTGAAATACAAGAACTTAAAATACTAGCACAAAAAGAGTGCCAAATCATCAACTCATTTACCCACTACCATGACACATAATCAAAACTAACACCCACGACCTTGACATAAATAACTATCTGATAACTACTTTGTAACTGAAGCATATACTCTATAACATTTATCGGTTACAAACTTGAATCAGTTCGCAACATGATTGATCTTCTTAGTGGGAAGATCAACCTCTGGACCCACTTCGAGTCAAGGTTCTATGCGTAGAAACACGGTTTTGAGTTTGGAATTATTCATTAATTCAGAAAATACTGCTTGCATGTTATTGATAAATAGAGAACCTACTTGACCACTTCCTCTATGACTTCTTTCCAAAAAAATCTAGATAACCCTTATCTCTAAGACTCCTATCCATACCAAACAACTAGGCAGAGATTTCCACAAGCTATTAAAAATATAAATTAATTTATTCTACTCTAAGTGGGACCGTCTAGGCACACAACAGTTATCTGTTTTTGTTATTTTTTTGTCCTGGCAAGTTTTCTTATCAATCTTCATTTTGAAATAAAAAATTAAGCAATTGCATGATTGTAACTTATGAGTGTGACTAAGGTAATTTTATATTCTTCATGTTTTGTTTCATTGTTTTGGTGCTAATACACTATGCTTGTTTGTTATTTTATCTTTCTGAATTCCACAATCAATCTGAGAAAGTTTTCTTTTGACGTACATTTTCTAGATAAATGTAAAGGGAGTTCACAGCCTAGAGAGAAAGATGTACCCATTGAAGAAATAACTTCTACTGAGGAAAGAGAGAAGCCTAGAGAGAAAGATTTACCCATTCAAGACATAAATTCTACTGAGGAAAGAGAGATTGCAATGTCAAAAGAAGTGGGCATTTCTCACGTTGTGAATCTGGGTAGCTGTGTAATGGGGAATAAATATGATGGCCTGTCTACACCCGATGTCAATAAGGTACGAAAGGACCTTAAATCCAGTTGTATAAATCTGCAAACAGTTGTGGAAGATCCTCTTCCGGATTCTTTGGAAATGGCTGAAAGAATATTAGTAAATATGCCAACTGAACAAATAAATCAGGAGGGTCCTGAAGAAAATCATAATCTGGTAGATGTAGATGTGTGCAATTCTTCTGTTGATAAGGGTGTTGAAGCTACTCATGTCGGGGAAACTAATACAGCAAACCAGATTGACAGACAGGATGGAACATCGTGGCCTGGATTTATGGTTCGGAATAGGACTGCCCATACTTATGAGGTAATGATTGCATTGTCCTTTGTTTTGTTATTCGTCATTTCTTTTCTGTTTGCACTGTTTTTAAGCTTATCGATTAGATATTGCTGCTTTGTAAATGTCATTTAAATATGCAGGGGACTTGAAATTCATATTCCTGCTGATCATAATTTTTTTTGTTGGAATATGGCCTTCTCAGGCCTTCATCTATATTAGACAGTATACATAAGGGGAAAACATGGGTTTCCATGCCCATCTCCCCATGCCATTTAGAAACTTTTGAAGCCATTTATATATCTATATCCATCCCTATACCAATTATGACTAGAACGTTTGGGTTGCCATGAACAATCCCTATCTCTAAAACCAAATGCAAATAAAATAAATGAAAATTTAGGCTGTTTTGTATCTCTCTATCAAGCCCCTAGGTTATTTAAAACCCTAGATATGCAAATCTCTCTCTATTAATCATCTAGGCTATTTAAAATTCTATAAATGTGAGTCTATCTCTGTTAGGTTCTTAGCTATTCAAAAGATTCAAAACCATATAAATGTAAATCTCTCTGTATTAAGCCTGTTAAAGTATAAAAGATTAAATAGTGCCCTTCTCCAACAGCTTAAGCTTTTGGAGAATTCGGTAAGTTTCTAACATGGTATTAGAGCCAAAGGTCTCGATTTCAAACCTCCCCGATGTCAAAAAAAAAAAATCTACATGCAATGGTCGGCCTAAGGTGGGACCACTTGTGCCACGTGTTTGCCAAGTGGGGCACACGTGAGGGGGAGTGTTAAGCTTTTGGAGACATGGTATCAGAGCCAAGGTCTCGAGTTCAAACCTCCCCGATGTAAAAAAAAAAATCCACATGCAATGGTCGGCCCAAGGTGGGACCACATGTGCCACGTGTTTGCCAATTGGGCCACATGTGAGGGGGAGTGTTGCAGTATAAAAGATTAAATACTGCCCTTCTCCAACAGCTTAAGCTTTTGAAGAAGTCGGTAAGTTTCTAACAAAGCCCTTAGGCTATTTTGATCTTTACGTATTAGATATATAATATGTTATTTAAGCCTTATAACTGTAAATTTATATATTAATAATAAATACCTTGCACTCATAAACAATACTATGATGTGATTTAAATGCATGCACATAATAAAGAAAAAAAAGGAAAGGTGGCTCTAGGCCCCATGCATGTCACATGTATGTCAATAAAAACTCCTTTGACTCTCCCTGATTTTTGACCGCATCAACCGAGTACTCGACTGTGTTGTTCCGAGTTGACTAGAATTTTCTTCGGACCGGTTTTGACCGACATCTGCGTTTTGAAACACTGTTTTGAACCACAGTAATGAGTATGGGTCAGCATTAAAGGAAGAGAGAAGCTTTTGAAGAAATGGCTTACAACCCGTCTATGACAGATTTCAAAAAAGTTGGAAGGCCCGCCTCTTTTACTAAGACAAGGGTTCCATATTGATCAATTCCTTATCTATACCTACTCACTAATCTTCACGTTCTCTTTGATTTTGCCTTGTGAATTTGATGCCCTAATTTGTACTATCATTTCTCTGCCCTTTCTGTACTCAATTTTTAAGCAGATTTTTACATTTGTTTCTTGAGAAATAGTTTGTGAACGTGCATCTTGAACAGAACCAGCCGCCTGCTCCATTCTCCTCAATCCTAGTTTTTAATCGTTCTCTTTTGATATTTTGTCTTTACCTTGTTCTTTATTTCTTTCTTTTTTTCAGTCATCTTTCTTGCCCCGAACTTCAAGCACTCTCTCAAAACCTCAATATTGGACCAAATCACGTCTTGTAGCTGATTCAATCCATAAAAAAACCTTAGGTGTACTCCATAAGATCAATTAAGCTTGGAACTTATGCTTAACAACACTCCAAGGTAGTGGCCACTTCCTCAACAGATCGCTACCATGGACTTACCTTTCCTTTTCATCCATCGTCCTTTGATCCAGTCTTGGCGTAGAATTTGCTCTGCATCAATCCCTCCCTAGTAGAGAGAATTCGACTTTGAGCTCGGAGAGATGTACTGAATAAATTCTTCCATAAAGTCAAATACTCAAAGGGAATGATGTGCAGATTCCCTTGTTAATTATGTCTGTTTCGTAGCCGAGGCCCATATGAGTTTCCGTTGGCCTTCTTGGTGTTGCTATTGTTGTTTTGCTTTATTAATATATTTCATTTGTTCAAAAAAAATAAAAAAACTTGAAGTAGACGCCGTCTTGATTTTTATGACTTCTATATCTAAGATGAATACTTTTTTGCTTAGGAGTTTCCTCAAACAGTTGTACTGCCTTTTCAACTGGATCAAGATTCATGTGAGCATTAGCAATATCACACTAATAACCAAGCCTCTGTTTTGCATTTTATCAAACAATTGATGTACACATGTCCAGCCATAGGCTTTGTTTTATGATTACTATTTAGTTACGACGGTGTTCTTCCTTTTTCTTGTAGCTTATAAAGAAACCTAGATACTCCCCATAATTCTCGTAGACATCAAATCCTTGTAGAATTTTGGTTGGTGCATCTCTTCATTTGAATATTCATCATAATCGGACTTCGATTTCTTCTTTTTCACAACCTACTTTCTCCCCCTTAATCTCTCTTATATTTTGTTTCAGAATATGTTGTTTTGATGCCAAGCCTTCCTTGTTGCTTCTGTTTGCACTCTCCTTCCCATAAAAAGTCAGTTGTAAACTTTTCGTTCTTGATGATACCACTCCGTGTATCTTTAATGACTTCAAAATATATAGTAAATTTGTGAATTAGCCGAGCTTTGCTCAATGTTATTCTCCCATTGGAAGATAACTTTTTTCCCATGATGCTAGCGTTCCCCATACACAAACACTAAGGGGCCGTTTGGATATGCGGATTTTAGAATCCAGGATTTCTTCAAAATTGTAGCTAAGAGACGAGAAGAAGTGGACCGGCCGTCGTTTTTGACCTCTCTCCCTTCTTTCCGTTAGCAAGAGAGTAGTAGATCCTCCCATATTTCCAGGTTTTAGAAATCTCAGGATGCAGGAGAGATTTTAAAAACCCGAATTTCTCATTTAAAATCCAAGAAACGCTGTCGGGAGAGCATACATCAGCTTGATCATGAACCCTCTTTTACACTGTTTTCAAACTAAAAACTTGGATTCTAAAACCCGCGTATCCAAACGACCCCTAAGATGACAAATTGGAAGTGGGAGAGTGAGGGAAAAACAATAGGGTGCCAGTGTATTTTGTATTTTTATTTTTCTATGACGTGGCTTAGAGCCACACCTTAGTAAATAGGTTGAGAAGAACCACGTGAGAAAGATTACATAATACTTGTTGAAATTGATGTGTCAATGAGATATCATTATATTAAAAGCCATTGTATAATGTTCTTGATTTCTTTTCTTTTATTTTTCGTAATTCCTATTCATCATCATGATAAAATAACATTGGTTGATGTTTAACACATTTGTTCTACTCCAACTTTTGCACATTTGAAATCTCAAGTTATGGACTTATGTTACACATTTTTTGTTAATTGAGTTGGTAGTTTTTTCTCCATGCAGTGGGATGAAGATTCGATTGAGTCCTCGTCAAAAAATTCACTAAATCGTTCGAGGGAAATTTGTTTGCCTAGCCCAAAGAACAACGCAATATCTCCTTTGAATAAGCGAGGTGGGACGAGATATAGGAGAAAAAATAAGAGGTGGAGTTTACAGGAAGAAGAGGCTTTAAGAGATGCTGTCCAAAAGTAGGTAGTTGTTTGGGCTAGAAAAAATAGCATCCGAAAATTCCTGTTTATTTTCGATTATTCTTTAATAATTATTGTTAATTGTAGTTTTTGTGTCCATTATAAAGTCATGTTGTAAGTTTACCATCCGTACCTTGACATGATTGTGTCTATTATTAGAATACAATATACCAAAAGACGGGTTGGGCCTCTAGCTCATTGGATAAGGCTTTGTTCTTTGACTTTGAGGCCGGTGGTTCAATCCCAGCTTACCTGCCAAAAAAAGAAAAAAATTTGATTGTGTCTATATGTTCAATTATCTTGAGTTCTCTATCTATTGCTTTGTCTTCTCATTTTCTTGAATAGATTGATGAGGGTTAACCTTTGTACGCATTCATGTTTTCTTTTTTCCTGTGAAGGCATGGCACGGGGAGATGGGCATTCATTTTGAATCGCTATACTGAAAACTTCGAGGGGAGAACACCGGTAATTATGATGTCATATGCTCATTTAAAATCTCTTATGATGTTCTATTTAAAAAAAAAAAAAAAATTCTCTTATGCTGTTTTTGTATTCTTGATGGAGGTGAGTTTGATAATGAACGCTCGCATTGCACAGATTGATTTGAAGGACAAGTGGCGAAATATGGTGCATTAGCTTATTTGATATGCATTTTGTGGTCCTTCCACTTATCAGGTACATTGTCTATTTGTCGTATTTATTTGTGCATTCTCGGTTTTCGTATGCTGGCTGTCTGCTAAAGTCCTATTATTGCTGAAAAAGTTATTATAAGTATTTTTGGAATTGGCCAAACTTCTTATTATCTTTTCGAATCTTTTGCTCTGTAAATGCTCAGTTCCTAATATTTGATTGGTTAACATGTAATCCCTTCAATGCGTCTGTAATTACGGAAGTTACCAAGACATCACTTTGTTAGTTTTAAGCAAATCGTTGAGGTTAATCTATTAGTCTTGCTTTTGGTTCTCTAACCTTTGGTTGCATCTTTGTGTGTTGATGCAATCGTTAGCCCCTTGAAGAAGAAGCATTGACATCTCTCTCTTTTCCTTTTTGTTCTTAAGGGGGTGGGGGTGGAGGTGTTTCTTTTAGTTCTATGGGTTTTGGATTTTTCATCATGTTGGTTTTGGGATTTTCATCATCTTGCTGACTTTCGTTTGTAATGACTTAAGATTGTAGGGACCATCCACTTAAGTTAACCCCTTATAACTTAAGTGATCTTTTAAGTTATATGTGGTGGCGACCATCATTTTAAGTAGTTTACATTATGTTAGTCACTTATGAAGGATTGTAGGGTTCTCATTCAAAAAAAAAAGGAAGGAAGGATTGTACAGTTATATTAGAATAGGTTCAAGGGTTACTTGAGTATTAGTATTAGAATAGGTTCAAGGGTTACTTGAGTATTAGAATGGGTTTTGTGTTGTAAACTGAACATTTTTTTACAGTATTGAAATTTGTGAATGAGCTTTTTCTGCAGTCTGCACTAAGATGCTGCACAAACAGTAGCAACACCACTCGTGGTGATTTCAATCTCTCTCTCTTACTATTGCCCTTGAAAAGCTTGAACTTCCCCCTGAAGGGAAAGAGCTCTTGATTCGCTCAGACAAACCTACTCAAAAGAGTGGTTCTGACTTAGCTTTGCTCAAGAGACACTTCTCTTCGAGCCACAAATATTCACTTTTTCCTTCTAGTGGTATCGTGCTTTATGCCTGCCCGGATCCAAAAGTTTGTGATCTAAAAGGATGGGGTGAATTAGAGGATTGGGAGGTGAATTAGATGATGGTTAGTGAAGAGGACTTGATCTAAAGGTCGGAGGAATTACGATGAGGTTACTGATTTTTCGGGAAGATTCATGCCAAAGCCTTACTGTGATTAGGAATCAATCACAGAGTTATTTTTAATGGAAATCAATGATAGAAGAAAGAAATGTGCTCTTTGTGAAACTGAAATTGAAAGAGTTGTGCTTGAGTTTTGGAAGAGGGTTGAAGAGCAATGTATCAGACAAGTGAGGCCTAAGATTCGCACCTGGGAACATATGAGGGCCAAGATGAGGAAGCAATTTCTCCTTGCTGATTTCTGATTACATATTATGAATCTATGATGTATCAACATTTTCATAGTTTAATTCAACGTGAAATGAGCGTAGAAGTATAGACATCGGAGTTCAACAACCTGTCCATAAGGGTAGGTCATCAAGAAAGTGACGAACAACTCGAACAACTCGAACAACTCGATGCAAGTTATTTATCCTGGCTCAAGCTGCTGACTCAGGATCAGATGATAGTTATGTGGCTGACTAACCTTGAAGATGCAAATCAGTATGGTCTTTGGGTAGGAGAAAGAGTGATCCATTATGGCCCTAAGTTTAATATGATTGAACATAAGCCTACATCTGCAAACACAATGAGTTATAGTGTCGTTGGGGTGTCAAGGATTGACTAAACAGCTACTAGAAGCAATCATGCATCTCTTTTATCAAATTCAACAAGTCCCAGGACTGTTGAAGGGGTTGACCGGACTGTTAAATGAAAGGAACCAGCGCTCATCGGGTCGATGATTCAATGTTTCTCTTGTGGGGAATTAGGACATGCATCCTATTCTTACCCATAAGAGTGTTGACTTTGCTAAAGGTGATGACGACGAAGAGGATCAAATATGGCATATTTATGACCGGTATCAAGACAAAGATGAGGAAATTAACATGATGCCTGTTCGGAACTAGAATTTGGTGGTTCATGAGGAAGTCCTTGCAGTTGTACCACACTATCACAAACACTCAATCCAAGAACATCCTCGCTAATGAACTAGGTATCACTAGCAAAATCTTCTACAGGTCTCCTTACTTTGAACGTCTATGGAAAGTTACGAAGCGATGTGTGAATTGTTAAAGTAAAAAAGATTAAATAATGCCATATACAACAGCTTAAGCTTTTGGAGTAATTGGTTGTTTCACATGGTATAATTGCTCTGGGTTCAAAACTCCTTAACATTAAAAAACTCCACATGTAATGGCCAACCCAAAAAGAGGGGCTACATGGGCCACGTGTAGGCCAACCCTAGAAAAGAGGGGGCCACATGGAGGGGAGTGTTAATGTATAAAAGTTTAAATAACACTATCTACAACAGCTTAAGCTTTTGGAGTAATTGGTTGTTTCACATGATCATGATGATATGCTCCAATCACAAACCGATACACTTCAAAGGAACACCATCTCTAGATCCTCCATGCTATAGAAATGATCTCTATGACAGTGATCAAGGGAAGCCTCGTTCCTCTCAATACTTGGTTGCAAATTCTCTAACATCTCTCGATTTACCTTTTTGATGTAGTGGACGAAGGCGTCGGCCTTAGTGATGCACTTCCCAGTGCTCCGTCGGCCTTAGTGATGCACTTCCCAGTATAGAGCACATGTGTATGATCTAGAAGGTGTGGAAGGAGATGGCCACGAGTGGTCTCAAAAGAACGAACCAAATTATGTAAACTCGTTCTATTGGTGATGGTCCCCTCTAGCTAAGCATTTCAGCAAATGCCCTAAGCTATAATTGATCACTTATATCTGTCCATATGCTCGAGAGTGGTATGTGAGGCTGAATTAAAACATAATCCTATTTTACTCCATAAAATATGTGCTATGTGGACAATCAGATGATCTATGACCCCATTCATTACTGTTGGATCATTACTGTTGGAACATATGAAGGTAGTGGTACTATGTAATATGGGTCGTAGAAGTCCATGATCCATGTTCTTCTCACCCACATGTGGTCTGTTAGCAATGTTATTAGGAGGAAAAGTGGAGTTCAAATGACTAGCCACGTAATCTCTAATAACTGAACTAGTTGAGTCTCAGTCAATGCCCTTTTGCCTCACCTCGCCTTGCCTTGCTTAGCTAGGCGGGGCGTGCATTCCAAGGGACCACGACATTTCCGATAATCCCAAGCCTAATGCGTTTGCTAATGCGATTCAAGGCAACTCTGATCTTGGCTAAGATTTCCGAGTGATGGTCCAACTCTCCAACGTAGCTTGAGTACAATGTCTCTAGGCCTCTCGGGACTGGGCTCGTTCTTGCCCTTGATGTGGTGCATTGGCCATATTAGTCATAGTTTGTACATGTGTGATCGATGTGCAAGACAACCCTACATAATAGTGGGGTGTACTAAGACACATTAAAAGAAAATAGACGGGCTAAGACTAGGAAGTTGACACCTAACTGATCTGAAGTAGACGCTAAGATATAGGGCAGCCCTAAGAAACTCAAACATTATCCAAGGATCCATAAAAGACAATTTTAATGAACCTAGACTCTAAAGGAGAATTTTAGAGTCTAATGCATATAACTAAGAGAGACTCCATCAGGACTTTACCCAACAATTTGAGGGCGAGATCCAAGGCTAGAAGTGAGGAAGAGTCTATCGGTCATTATCGAACACCTAGGTGTCTTTAATTGAAGGGACCCTACAAGTGTTTGAGCTCTGAGTTCTGATACCAAATTGGTGCAAACCTTGGGGTCCGCAGGTTGATTTCTGAGAATTTAGGTGCACGAATGAGGTGTTCTAATTTAATATGGCAGCAAAGTATATATTCAAAAATAGATTAAACATCATATAAAATCTAATTCCAACTAGGTATTGTAGGAAAGTAGAGCCTTTGAAATTCTTTCATCAAATAGTAAATAATTCAGCCCCATGCAGGTTCTTTACATCAAATCCATAAACAAAACAACTAGCGACCGGAAATATGGAAATAATGTATGATAAGATTCAGATATATGAAATAATCTATTTTTTTTAAATGAATATGAAATAATCCAATATATGGCTCAAATAATACCTAAGGGTGGCTAGGGTGTGGTAATACTGTAATAGGCAATGACTCAGGGCAAGGTGATGGGAAAAGTAATAGGATCTGGGAGGGGAATGCAAGAAAAAGATGAGAAAGGTTCAAGGGGTAGAGAATATGGGCTTAGTTTATTAAAAATAAAGTGAATGTGATCTGTACCTTAGAGTGACATGTCGGTCTTCATGCCTTGATCGTTCGCTGCAAGTAATGTCCAAGAGGAAGAGGAGGAAGAGAGAAAGAGAGAGAGAGAAGGTAAGAAGAGAAAGAGAAGAGGCAGTTGCACAAGGCCGATAGGGACAGAAAGAGGAGAGGAGGAAACAAAGAAAAAAAGGGCAATAAAGAGGGAGGCACTCTATGCAAGGGTGTGTTTTCTTTCTCGTCGATTCAAAATTAGGATTTATAGAAGGGTGTTGGTTTTTAAAGAGAGCAGTATGGATAACTGTTGGGCCATAAGGAGGCTGGCCTATAGAAAATAAGAAGAGGGGCTTAAGGGGTTAAGTAGTGGGCCATAGGGGGGTTAGCCAATAGGATATAAGAAAGGGGTTGGAGGTTTAAGTCGTTATAAGACCTTTTATGTGAGTTTGAGAATGGGTTTATAGTGGTGGGTCATGGTTAATAGGCAAGTAAAGTGAGCCATAGGTTGATGTGGACATCCTACCAAGTCTAGGACTAATAAAATATGAATTAAAATATTAAATAAAATTTAAATAAAGAAAAGATAAAGGTGTATTACTACTCTAAATCACATCACTTAGACTTGAAATAATTAAAATAGAACAATAAATGGCCACGATACCTTGGGCCCTCTACCTAAAAAATAACTAAATACCACCCAGGGGAATGTGGGGCCAAATTCCTCTCCTTTGAATGCTGACTTAGCTCCCTCTTTTCTTCCACCTGTTTTTTCAACTCTTTTGGTAGGATGAACCGCATCACACAATGACCCTCTTTCTCCATTTTGCTTAAAATCGGGCTAAATCTTTAAGTTGAATTGTGGATAAATCTGTCTGTTCGCAACAAATTTCACATGCATGAAAAAGAGCATCACACACAAAATGTATTGGTATCAAATTTCCCTCTTGCGAGAAGAGGTTTTATTAATTTTGGTAGGGATCGTACACATTCGGCTTTATTAGCCGTTAATTACATTTCTTGAAGAAAAAGAGAATACCTCTGATTATCCATCAATAGGTTCCCTATCTAAGTACAAATTTTTAATTAATTTATCCCCCAGAAAGATTTAATTTTCGTTAACAGATCTTCTCGGAGGAAATTTCATCTTCTCAAACTTTCTTCATTTTTTTCCTTCGGAGAAACGTCATCTTTATCGTCTTTCTCCGTTTAGAAAGTCCCTGGAAGAGACTTTAAAGGGAGTCTTCTGATTTGATTT
Source organism: Tasmannia lanceolata (assembly GCF_043159265.1). Classification (NCBI taxonomy): domain Eukaryota; kingdom Viridiplantae; phylum Streptophyta; class Magnoliopsida; order Canellales; family Winteraceae; genus Tasmannia; species Tasmannia lanceolata. The sequence continues at coordinate 55,527,247 of NW_027518695.1, read as the reverse complement.
GGTAGGGCCAGCCACTATACTCTTATTTTGATAGAATAGGTCCCACCTACTATGCACTGAGTAGGCCTTACCATCACCAAAGGCTATGCTTAAGGTGGGGCCACTATTCCAGAACAAATGCTGACATTCTTTTTTTTCACCGGATGCTTTGATGAGGGCATTATTTTACACTTGTTCCTATGAAGTGGGCCATCTGAATACATGCAGAATCCTAGTTTCACTAGGGTAGTGGAGATATGATAAGCATGGAAGGATTATATCATGAAATATAATTGGATGAAAATCAGGGATCGTAAGAGGCGTGTGATACTCTTTAAGAATTCATTCGGGACAGGAGATAAGTATGCACAGATCATATGATAATCCTTGTTTCATAGGGAAGGGAAGATAAATACGAAAGACTCATGTAATTGGATGAGACTCCCATAAGGATTGATAATTTTCTCCCTGTTCTTGTATATAAAGACTGGGGCTCTTTTTTTTTTGTTTTTTTATGTAAACAGCTTAAGGGCAAGGAGACACAGAGTGAGAGAGAGGAAATAAAAGCTTTGGCTTCCCCTCATCAGCATGGGCTTCATGGACTCCCGTAAGTCACTCATTTTTCCATGTTTAGTTTTTCTGTTCTCTCCTCTGGAAAAGATGACATATGTATGGATTTGTGGGATGTTTTCCCTCATCTTCATGATTGTACTGCAAGAACTCTACCACTTGAAGGAGTAAATTCTGGAGCCTTTTCTGCTGCGTTCATGTCTTTACAGATCTTTTTTATTTTTATTTTTATTTTTTTTAACTCTTTTCCAAGTACAAACCAGCACATGGAAGTTTCAAAGATTTCGTTGGGAACTATCTTTGCTCGCCATATGTTTGACACAACTCCCCACTGGTTTGACCACTGCGGGTGTAATTTATTGTTTGAGGGAATGCTTGATCTTAAGCTTTCTCTGCATCTTGGTCTTTTTATGTTGCTGTTACAACATTAAGGGCTCCATTGTATCTGAGAGCTGATCCCATCTTTACTCCTTTTCTATTGTTGTTGTTTCAACATCACCTTGTGAATGGTTCGTTTGTGACGATCCGGGCACATTTACTCGTTGCTTCGTCATCCAGGTAATTTTAATTCTTAGGCTTTTTCACCATATTACTAGAACATAACAGCCTTCTTCTCTGTTAGAAACATTTCTTGTGATTAGAGTTCTCCAATCTTCCCAAGCAGTTAGTTGTCTGTGTTGGAGTTAAAATTATGGTTTCACCACTGCAATCTCCCCTCAATCCAAGAGAACCCAAACCTCCAGGACCCAGGAGGAAAATTTTCAAAAGAAGAGGAGGGAAGGTTCTGGCCTTTCCAATCTCAACCCCAGCCCAGTTTTTTCAACCTATTAAAGTCCTTTTAACTGCCCCATTGATCCCAACCCCTGGGACTAGCTCCCTCTCGTCTGTCTCTCCGACATTTTTTGAAAAAAGCCCTCCTCATTCTGAAATCTGGAGCACGATGAAAGAATATTGGCCAAATGAAAAATTACCCATTGAAAGTTACCCTGCTCAGAAAGTTCGATCCCCCTGCTATATTCCCCCAAGCTGATCTAGAACTGGATGCTTGCACCCACTACAAGAAAGGAACTCATACCCACAAAATCTTTGAAAAACCAGTGAAACCTGTTTCTCCCTCACATTAAACTACCCAAAATCGAAGGCAAAGTCACCCATACCATAGACCCCAACCGGTTCTAGACCTTGATTCATTACCCTATCTGAAACCTCCCCCTCCGGCAAACCTTTCATATTTCATCCCCATGGGGGAAAAGCTTCTGAACCTCCTGGAGGAAGTTACTGGGGGAAACTCAGTAAAACATGGTGACTCAGTGAATGACTCAGTTGTCCTAACAAATGACTCATCTTTGACAATCCGAGCCAACTCCCCCAACCATCCCATCCTAGACTCACCAATCTCATCAGGCCCACCCCCAAACCCAAAGCTAGTTAGAGCAGGAAAATTTGAAATCCTCTCTAGTCTTCAAAATGGGCGCCAAAACTTGTTTGAAAGTACAAATGGAACATTTTCAAAAATTGAAGCCCCCATTCTCCCACCCATCCCAAACTCACCAAATCAGGGAACCACAAGCACTCAAACCTGAAGACTTCCAAACCTTCCCCCATCCCATGCGCGCCCCCGCCCTCCCCCCCCCAGATTCTAGTTTGCCCACCCTTGCAATCCGAAAGATCCTGCTAAGCCAAGCCCTTTGTGGAACTCCTTGGTCACCCAACCAAAACCAAATGTGGTGGACACAAAGATAGAATTTCATACCCCGATTGAGGACGATCCTGGGCCAAAAAGAGCAAACTTTGAAGAAGAAGACTTCAAAAAAGCAAAAACCATGTGGAACCACTGTCTTCTAGGGTACTTCCTGGAGAGAAGACCATATTATCTAACCCTAAAGGAGCAACTGCTGAGGAAATGGAAGCCTAAAGGTGACTTTTCCCTCATGGCTCTCCCTAACAACTATTTTCTCTTCAGATTTAGCAATGAGGAGGATAGCACAAAGGTATTAGAAACTCCAACAATCTATGGTGGTCGCACTCTCATTATTCAGAAATGGACTCCAGATTGTGCTCTTGAGAAGAAAAAATTAACATCAATCCCTCTCTGGATAAAATTCCCATGCCTACATTTAAAATTCTGGAACCCCACGGGTTAGGCAAACTTGCAAGTTTAATTGGCCGGCCTCTCTACATGGACTATCAAACTGCTGAAGGAACCAGACTCACCTTTGCTAGGGTGTGTATTGAGATTTCAGTTGAAGATTCTCTACTAGACATTATCCACGTTCAAACTCCAACCGGAAATGAAAACACAAGAGGTAGAGTATGATTGGAGGCCAAGGGCCTGTAGCTTCTGCAAAGAATTCGGTCACACTACTGAACGCTACAACCTAAACCAACCCAAAGTCAGCCAAAAACAGAAATCAAGAAGAGAATGGGTCCCAAAAGCAGTTCCTGATGAGAATGCTGGATCAAAGGAGGCAGACATACCACAGGTTACTGCAGAAAACCCAGCTGAGAGAGTCACAACCTATAATGCTTTTGAAATTCTGATAGAGGTTGAAGAAGATCCAGCCCTCACCTCCAAATTGCCCAGCCACCCCACACATTCCCCTTCCTACAGATGTGGAGGACAAAATGAACAGCCCAAAAGATTCAGAATCTGTACCCAAAAAAGCCTCCTCCTCCCCCCTTGTCAACCAAAAGCAACCTGTTGCCTCCCCAAACTCCCCCAAAGCTACCAGAAATAAAAAGAAGAACAGTCAAAAAGCTCCATTATAGCAAGTTACAACCATCCCTCCATCACCCCCTGAGCTTCAAACGACCACCCCCTTCCAATCCCCTTCAACCACCTCCCCATCCCAAAGCACCCAAAATCCTGAACTTGTCTCTTCTGATGATCCTGAACCAGTAATGATCAAGCCTAATTACAACCTTGTAGTTAGCCCTTCCTCTCCTCAAAATGTCTCCTTGAGAGCCCACTCCCCTCAAACCTATGTGCAAAATGAAAGTAATTAACGTCTGGAATGTCAGGGGTCTTTGCTCTAACTCAAAGAGGAAAGAAGTGAGTTAATCAGAAAATCCAGAGCTCCCATCTGCTGCCTCACTGAAACAAAAGAAAAAATTCAAAATTTACAAGAGTATACCTCTTTCATTTGTGAAGGTTGGCAAGCCCACGGTAATTACTCTGCTGTGATAAAAGGCCGTATCTGGATTCTATGGAATCCAAAGATTGTGGATATCACCATTCTTGAAGAATCAAGTCAGCACATTCATACTGAGGTACGAATGCTCCAAACAAATTATTGTTTTAACCTCACTACAATCTATGCTCACAATTACTACATTTCTCGTAGAGCTCTTTGGTCCAACCTCGAAACTTTAGAACCCCAGATAAACCTCCCCTGGCTTATGACTGGAAATTTTAATGTTGTTAGATTTGCAAATGAGAGAATTGGAAATACAAATCATCATTTAAATGAAATGGGGGAATTCAATGAATGCATTTCAAACTGTGATCTTTCAGATCTGAGATCAAATAACCAAAGCTGGACTTTGCACAACAGATCCTCGGAAAACAGGAAACTGGCAAAGCTAGATAGGTCGTTGGTTAATGATCTCCTGCTTCACCACTTCCCGCTATCCTTTGCTGAATTCCTCCCCCCTGGTATCTCGGATCATTGCCCAATATCCATCTCCATTGAACCCCATCAAAGCCTTGGTCCAAAACCCTTCAATTCATGAACATGTGGCTGGAAGATCAGTCCATTTATCCAATTGTGGAAAGAGCCTGGAGCATAAAAGTTAAAGGAAACCCCATGTACCAACTCTGCCAGAAACTAAAGGAGGTAAAAGCTCATCTGAAAGAATGCAACAAAGACACTTTCGGCTGGATCGACGTCAGTAGTCCTCTGACCCGATCCCAGCTTGAAAAAACTCAGAGGCTTCTACAATCTAGCCCCCTTGATCCATCTCTCATAGCTCAAGAAGACAAACTCAGAACACATTACATAAAAGCATCAAATCTTGAAGAGTCTCTATATAAGCAGAAATCCAAGGTCCAATGGTTGCAGTTAGCAACATAAGATTCTTCCATTCGGCCCTCAAAGCTCGTCAGCATCAAAACAGTATCATGGCCATTCATAGAGCTGATAATTCCCAGTCTACAGATCAGAGTGAGATAGCAGACTCATTTGTTCAGTATTTCAGTCGAATTCTAAACAATGGTAAGTCCAATTTGCATAACACCCCATGTCCAATCAGGAAACTAACGCCTGAAGAAGCCTCCCATCTATCAAGACCCATTTCCATTGAAGAAATTAGCAAGGCGGTAAAATTGGCCAGCAGAGATAAGGCCCCTGGGCTGGATGGATTCAATGCTGCTTTCTTTCAGGCTTTCTGGTATGTCATTGCAGATGATTTTAATAAAGCTATCCTTAACTTCTTCAAAAAAGGCACCCTTCTATCTGAAATCAACTCCACCTTTGTTGCCCTCATTCCCAAGTGCATAGATGCTACCTCCCCGGATAGATTCCGCCCCATTTCATTGTGCAATTTTGTATATAAAACCATCTTCAAAATCCTTTCTGAAAGACTGAAGACTGTTATGGGCAACCTTATCCATCCGGCTTAATCAGCCTTCATTAGAGGGAGACAAATCCAAGACAATATTCTTGTTACTCATGATTTGTTGCATAATTTCCATTCCCCTTCATCCCCAAAATCCATGTGTTTAAAGCTGGACCTTGCCAAAGCTTTTGACAATGTTGATAGGACTTCCTTACTGAATTTCAGGTGGAAACAAGGATTTGATGACAGATGGATCAACTGGATAACTGAATGTATAAACAAACCCACTTTCTCCATCCTCATAAATGGTACACCTCATGGATATTTCACCACCACAAACGGTCTAAGACAAGGAGATCCTTTATCCCCCCTCTTATTCTGTATTGCAATGGAAATGTTGTCCATTCTTTTTGATGAATCCCTCTCTCAAAAAAAATTGAAACTCCTAACAGTAAAGGTGATGTCTCTATCACTCACCTCCTGTATGCAGACGACCTGATGGTGTTCACAAAGGGAAACATGAAGTGTGCATCTGAAATTCTGAACTGTTTGAGTCATTTCTCTTAAATTACAGGTCTTGACATCAACAAAGAAAAGAGTGAAGTTTTCTTTGCAGGTACTGGCCGTGGAGCTAGAAGGCAAATCTCAAATGCTCTTTTATCAGAGAGGGAAAATTACCCATCCGTTATTTGGGGTTACCTCTAATCTCTTCTCGTCTTTCTGCAAATGATTGTACCCCTCTCATCTCCAAAGTCAGGAAGAAAATGCAGCAATGGAATTGCAAAAACCTCGCTCAAGCTTGCAGAATTGAGTTAGTGAAATCTGTCTCGAGTACCTTTCACATATACTGGGCCTCTGCATTTGCTCTCCCGAAGGGAATCCTCCATAAGCTCGAGCAAATGTTTCGGGATTTTATTTGGGGTGGTTTGGACTCTGAAAAAAAATTCCATTCTGTCAACTGGAATGAGTTATGTAAGCCAAAAAATGAAGGGGGAGTTGGGATCAGAAAGTTGGATGAGATAAGTAAAGCTCTCCATATAAAGCTATTATGGAACCTGCTAAACCGTTCTTCATCCCTTTGGTCGAGATGGGTGTATAAGAAATACTGTAAAGGCAGGAACATCTGGACATTTCCAATGCCTTCGAAGCCATCTTGGGGCATTAGAAACATCCAAAAAGTTCGAGAGGCGGCTAAACCATTCATTTGTTATCAGGTTGGGCTCAATGAGGAGAATGAGATTGATTTGTGGGATCAGCCATGGCTTCCTTCGGGTCCCTTAAGTAGCCTGTTCTTGAGATCTCGCTCAGACTCTTCTCTCAGAACTTTAAACCTTCTCTCCGATATTTACAAAGATGGAAGATGGAATCCCATTTTGGACAAGCCCTCCCTCAGAGAGGAAAAGGCTCAATGAAGCCATTATTATCTCAGGAGAACATACTTGTCCTATTTGGAAGCCTATCACTAATGGGGTCTACAGACTCTACACTACCAAAAGTGGATGGAACACCTGTTGAGAAAAATCAGCAAAGCCTCCCTGGATTTCGTCTATTTGGTTTGCAGGCCATACTCCCCGTCATGTTTTAACTTCTTGGAAGGCTATAAAAAACAAACTCAGTACTAAAGACAGGCTCCAAGCCATTGGAATGAATGTGGATCCAATTTGCATCCTCTGCAGATCTGAGCCTGTATCAAGAAATCATCTTTTCTTCCGATGTAGTTACTCCTCTTGGATATGGAAATCCATTCTCTGGAGAGGGGGCCACCACAGAAGATCTCTTAAAACATTAGAAGAAGAGGAAGATTGGCTTCGACATAATACTAAAGGCAAAGGACAGGCAGCGACAACACTCAAACTCTGTTTCTCCTCTTTGATCCACAATTTGTGGTTTGAACGTAACTAGAGAATTTTTGAAGCAAAGTCTAGGCACAAGAGGCTTCTGCTAAACTCTATCCTTTCAGAAATTAGTCTCAAGATGAATGGCTTGAAGAGAAAAGACAAGATATCAAGCAGGAATGTTAAGTCAGTACAGAATTTCAGATATAAGCTCATCCCAGAAATAACCCCAAAAAGAACCTGCACCTGGATTGCCCCTAGTGAAACAGAAATGAAACTAAACTCGGATGCCTCGCTTCAAGTTGATGGAGGAGGAATTGGAGGTCTTATTAGAAACTCTTCTAGAATGGTTGTAGCAACTTTCTCTGATAACGTAAATCAAGAGGAAATTTTCGAGCTCGAGCTGAATGCCCTTGATCAAGGGATTCACATAGCATTATCCTTGGGAATCCAGAGCCTATGGATAGAATCCGACTCAAAATTTGGGGCGGATATCATTCAAGGCAACTCTCCTATCCCATGGAAAAAAGGGCTTTGCTGAATAGGATGAGGCATGCTCTAAATCATTTCCATCATTGGCACATCTCCCATGTCCGGAGAGAAGCGAATTCAGCTGCAGATTTTCTCTCAAAAAGAGAGTACCCTTTTAAAGGAAATCCTTTGAATGTACTTCTATCTCCTTCTGCTCTTCTTTCGATCTTCAATTCCTATAGAAAAGGAGTCTGCTACCAAGGACAGTAGTTTCATGCTATCTTCCATCATGATATTCTTCCTTGTATTATGGGAGCATGTTCCCTTTTGCTTGGCTTTTCTAGCCCCCTTAGCTGTTCTCTCTTTATTTTCTTCAATGAAATCTGGTAGGGGTCTTGCCTAACCCCAGCTTACCTACCAAAAAAATAAATAAATAAATAAAAATCAACTGTTCCATGGTTCCATTGTATTTGATCATATCTCTGCATGCAACTTGGATGCTCTTAAAGCTCTTGACATGCCGGAGGACCAATGTAGTCCTAGTCTTCGAAATCATAATCAAAATCTCCATGTATGTCCAGCTTTGAATGAGAATCTATGAGTGAGAATCTATGTCATAGATTCTCGAGGCCTTCTCTGAAGAGGCATCCTTCTTATTGAGACCGCCATCATCGGTTCTCCCTCGATATACATTCCAATATTATTATTTGTTTTGCTGATTCTTTCCTGACTTCCAACAGTCTAACCTCAGATCATTACGTACATGTAAAGGCTTACATAGCAAGTTCAAATCACCTTGTTCAACAAAAGAGTTTTCCTTTCCAAGTGTTCCTTTTGATGGCGCTAACCCCCTTGGAAGTGACAACCAATTTATTCAGGAAGGAGCGCAAATCTTTGACATTCTTAGATTGCAACATCAAGCCACCTTGTTTAACAGAAGGATTCTCCTTTCCAAGCTTTCTTTTTGAAGGTAATAACCTCTTGCAAGAAACAACTACTTTATTCGGCGAGTGAGAGTTTTCCTTTCCATGCTTTCTTTTTTAAAGTGCTAATTTCTCTTGAAGAACGCGGGTTCATCATCACCACCACCACCATTATCAACGAGGCTCTGATTGATACAGTTATGAACTGAAATAATTTATCAACAAGAGAGACTGATTTTTTAATTTTTAGGGCTAGACTCGTCTGATTTTTCGACTTTTCTTCTTTGCTGCGGTATTATCCATGTTTGCTTTTTTATTTGAATGTTTTACTCCGGTTAACTCTTTGATGATTTTCTTCATCTCAGGCTTTTGAACTTTAGTTGCTTGGAGAACAGGAAGCTCACCGCGTTTTCTTTTCTCATCTTATTTTCAGCACCCACTTCTGCCTCACTATCAGCAATACAAGCCTCTGAATGTGACTTCTTTGGGTTCAATTGCCTGGAATCCGTTGAGTTTTCATTGGCACTACAGATGACTTTCAACCTCAATGGCTTCCTGAGCTACAACTCTAATAGGATGTGCAGCGAGTAGAAGCATATGAACCGTTTTGGTGGAGTTTACCTGCCCATTGATTGCCACTTCCAAAGGTGTTTTTAGTATTTTTTTCAAGTATTTTGAATGCAGTACCGTCTTCGAAGACTTGAACATCATTTATTTCGCATGGTTGTGCTGTAGCACAATTTTTTTCTTTGGAGATTGACCTTCCTGTTTTCAATAATCGAAACAGTGATAGGGGCATTGTCCTTCAGTCTGTAAATGCTGTGCTAGAGAATGCTGTAATGTGGTTCTTTCACTAAAGGCCCCACTCCTTTCCGTTGCAACAAACACATCACCTTTTCCACACACCAAATACACTACCTTCATATCAGTAACTTCTACACTGGCCATTTGAGCATCTTGGTAAACACTGTCAATCCTTTTAGTCCCATTCGATGTGCTTGCCCGCACTATACTTAATATTTTTGTGAAAACATCATCATACTTGGTGGGAAAGTCTTGAAGGTTGTATTGAACTATTGATTCCTCCCAACTATGGTAGCAGAGGAGGTACTATTACTGTTTCCCTCAGCTCCCATAATGTTTCAATACCACAGTACTTTTGGTACAGTTGGTTCTAAGGCCAATGTTCTGTTCATCAAAATTGCTAATCCCATCAGCCTTCCTGCTTGTTTTAAGCTTTTCAGTGCCCATCCAACCTTGTTTATTCAGTTTGATATTGATGGGATTGTTTGGATATAACGAGTCACCCTTTCCTTGATTAGGGTATGAAGGAAACTTCACTAACCCTTGGCTAAAACGGTGTCTGTTGGGAAACCAGACCCATATTGAGAAACCTTGCTTGCTGGCTTTAGAGATTGGTTATGAATCCCTAAAATGAATGTAATAAATATTGTATCATTTTATCACTCTCCCTTTTTTTGTGCAGGGCGAATAGAGCATTCCTCCCACGTCCTCATCTTTTGGAGGAGCTGAGACCTCATTTTTCCAATTAAGCAACTTTACAGGAGATTTTTAAATTGCAAAGCAGGCAAATTTGTTGGTGGTCTTTAATAATAGATGACAGACAGACTTTGTGAGGCCTTTCCAAGGGTGCCATATCGCATCGGCAGGGAAGTCCTCTGGGGCGAGCTACGCTTTCTTTCCACGGGTGTCATATCGCATCGGCAGGAGAGTCCTCTGGGGCGAGCTGCGCTTTCTTTCCACGGGTGTCATATCTCATCAGCAGGAGAGTCCTCTGGGACGAACACTGATTTTTTCTTTTCCATGGGTGCCATACCTTACCGGCTGGGGAGTCCTCTTTTCCTTTTCCGTGAGTGCCATACCACATCGGCAGGGGAGTCCTATGGGGCGAACTGTGCTGATTTTTTCTTTTTCCATGAGTGCCATACCACATCGGCAGGGGAGTTCACTGGGCGAACTGCGCTGATTTTTTCTTTTTCCATGGGTGCCATACCACACCGGCAGGGAGTCGTCTGGGCGAATTGCGCTGATTTTTCCTTTTTTCCGCGGGTGCCATACCACATCGGCAGGGAGTCCTCTGGGGCGAATTGTGCTGATTTTTCCTTTACCAGGGGTGCCATATCACATCGGCGAACTACGCTGATTTTTTCTTTTTCCATGGGTGCCATACCACATATACAAGGGAGTCCTCTGGGCGAACTGCGCTAATTTTTCCTTTTTCTATGCGTGACATACCACATCGGCAGGGGAGTCCTCTGGGCGAACTGCGCTGATTTTTCCTTTTTCCTTGGGTGCCAGACCACATCAGCAGGGGAGTCCTCTGGGCGAACTGCGCTAATTTTTTCTTTTTTCATGGGTGCCATACCATGTCGGCAGGGGAGTCATCTGGGTGAACTGTGCTGATTTTTCCTTTTTAATTGGTGCCATATCACATCGGCAGGGGAGTCCTCTGGGCGAACTGTGCTGATTTTTCCTATTTCCATGGGTGCCATACCACATTGGCAGGGGAGTCCTCTAGGCGAATTGTGCTGATTTTTCCTTTTTCCATGGGTTTCATACCACATCAGCAGGGGAGTCCTCAGGGGGGAACTACGCTGCTTTTTTGGCATGGGAGTCCTCAGGGGCGAATTGAGCTACATTTTTAGCAGGAGAGTCCTTTGGGGGAACTAAGCCATTTTTCGGGAAGGGGAGCTCTTTCTTGAGGCGCCCCTTTTTTGGGCGACTGTGCTATTTGGATTTATAAATTTGGATTAATTTAATATGGTGGGTTATTATATTTTTTGAAAGATGACAAGTTTCATTAATATTAAATTAGCATTCGGGACCAGCAGTCTCAGCCTACAATACATGGATAAGAGTAAAACAAAACGGGTGTACCCAAAACCATTTCTAATTTGGCGTACCCCTACAAAAGATAAAACATCAATTCCAGCCTGTAGTGCATGGATAATAAGTCAGGTGTACCCAAACCAGTAATAAATTGCCATACCCCGATAGAAGATACGTCATCAATTACTTTCATCCCCTTCTCTTTTCCTTCACACATCTTTAACCCCTTCGGAATGTTAGAGAAAAAACTATATTCTCCTACACGTTTGCCCTTAATGTTCTCCTACACCTCAGTATAATATGGTGGGTTATTATACTGATTTCATATTTTCTCTTGTTCGTCTTCTTTCAAGATGATTAAAGAAAATCTAAAGATCAAGAGACAATCCTGGAGGTATATATACCGGATTGGTGTTACCACGGAAACCAGCTTGATTCGGGAAATTTGCTATTCAATGGATATGCGGATGCATTCTTGATTTTGATCCCACCTTTGATGGCACCAAGCCTTTCCCATCTTTCAAGATCAGGAAGTCTCTTGAAGATATTTTACTGTAAGTAATGATGTTTTAGGATGCTTTATTAGTTACATTGAGCTCGTCGTCGATTTCTCCTATGGTGGATCCAGCACAGCTATCGAAATCTTTATGTAGCGTACCAGATAGACCACCATCAGGATTATTACTTAAGATCTTTAGATTTACTTAAGCTTGACCAGCCATCCTTGGCAAATTTTATTTTATTTTTTGATAGACTCCATGACACCATCGAGGGCAGAAGCATAAGAACTGCATGTCCATCTCCCTTTCCACTTTGGACTGTACCAGTTTTCTGACTTCAAAAGCATTGGCAAAATATGTGCCCGGGAGTGCAGGATTCATTTGGAATGTAGCAAGCTTCTGAAGCATACTTTTTTTAGTGCATTATGATCTTCTTTAGAGCCCTATGATTTCATATATAACTTCCTTTGGTGAACACTTGCCCCAGCAAGGCCCCAAGCTCCGCAGAAGCAGAATCATCACGGATAGAGCCGACCCAAAATCTCTCTTCAGAAGCAGCTTCATTAGCATCAGGAAGTGCTTAATGGACAATTTCAGCATCTAGTTTTACGATCTAGTTCTGCTTGAGAATCAGATCATGCGTCATAACTCATATTCATATCATCAGTTTCCACAATACTGTTCCTTTATGGTGGTGTCATATCCCTAGGCTTCGCATTTGAGTTCACGGGAAGAACATAAGATGCAATGGATTCTTTCTTGGTAGATTTATAAAAAATGATTATTGAAACCGCAAGGTTTTCATTTGTCCTTTAGAAGTTCTGAGGTAAAGTTTGGGCTGGTTGTAGGGGACAATTGAACATTTCTAACCTCATGGTTGAATGTTTATATTGCCTCCATTTACGAGCATGCCATCTGATTGATAGCCAATATAACTTCCTCACAATGTGTTGCAAATGATGGAATCATTAGCTTACATGCTTGAAGTGCTATCAATGCAGCCTTTTCTTCCTAATGCAAGATCTGTAAAATCTGTGCATGGAGGCAAAGCTGTGTTTGTACATGCTTTGTGTGACAAATTCGTGTTTTCATTGTACCTGGGTTAGGCATAAATGTGCAACTTGCATTTAGGGTTTCCTCAGAATGCCTTACTGATTTCATTTCATTTCGGGTCATGGAATTTGATGGCTCACAATTTAATTCTAATCTCTATGAAATCTCCATGAAATCTTCAAGCTCGAGCTAGCTATATCAGAGGAGAAATTTTGTGCTTCTCAGCTGAAGTAATGATGGAGTTTATTGCAAGCGAGATGCACAAAACTAGAAGTTTAGGATTGTTACTCTTTGGAGAGCCTCGTGGTGTCATTTAGGATTGTCATTTGCAGACCTTGAAATACCAACCCCCTTTTTTTAGGTCGCAGCTTGTGCTGAGATTCCCCCAAATTCCTGGTTCTTTTCATCAACAGAGACTAAATGCACTATTCCCATCCTTTTCAATGTGAGCATACAGTTTCTTTGAATCTGATGCAAAATTCACTTGAGATTCTATATCATATGGTTTTTTGAGAAACTGTGTATAAGAATGGCCCTTTTTTTGTATATTATCATGAGCTTATCAACCATGGGTTGCCTTTGAAACCAAGTGATGGTTAAAGAACCTTTGAAACTATGGTATGATTTTCTTCCAGTATCCTTAGTAATATGCATTTTTCTTATGATTTTTGTCATATCAGCAGCTGCAACATATGTATTACCCTATGATTTGGCCGACACTTCGAATTTATTGCCGACTCATGTGTCCGACACGACACCCGTGTCCACACGTGTCGACACTCCTTTGGACACTTTTACTTGTATTGCTAGAAGCGTTAGACTTAATTTGGGTGTGTGGACATGTTTTTGTACCGTGTCAAGTGTGACGTTATGTTTTTTTATTGAATATTGTGTTTACCTCATTTAGACAACTTGTATCCATGTCGAAAATGGACACACGAATCCATATCCACAAATCATGATCACATATACTTTCTATTTTAGTCGTGTCCCCGTTTCTTAAGTTTGGGGGTTTACCGTGTCCGACAATCCGTGTCCATGTCGACACGCGACACTCGTGTCCGTGTCCACAATTGCGTTGTATTACCTTGGGCTGATTCATTCCTAGGTGAACCTATCCGGTTTTCCATCATGTCGTGATGGGATTGCTCTGTTTCCACATCTTTTCTTGGGCTTCTAAGCTTCTCTGCGTGATCTAGAGAAATCCAAGTCAGACAAGGTTCATTCCAGTTTCATCATTAGTGACATTTTTGTTCAAGCAACAGTTGGGGTAACTCCTTCCTGTGATAGTTTGTTTGTAGAGGAACAATCACTAGACTCGCTTGATGTATTTGAAAGGCGATTACATTACCACCCGCGCAAGAGCTTCTACCTTGGATTTTAAGGGTATTTCTTCATCTTCAAGTGGTTTTTAGGATGACTTTGCACGCTTAGATTCATATGCCAAAGAAGCCATCCAGATCACGTTGAAGAGCATTGTAAGCTTGACAGTCCCCATTGGTTCTTATGATATCCAAAATTGCATCTTCCCATGATAGTTTGGTAGAGCCCCAAGCTAACACCAACGTAGGAAAATGCACATGATGTGCTTTGCCAAAGTTTTTGGAAACCTTGGGCTTCTGTTCTTTGAAAGTCGAAGAGGCCTTGCGTGTTTATTGCTAAGTGTACAAAGGATGCATCATCAACCAAAATGGATGCCTTTTTTTACAATGCTACGAAGGAAGCTGAACTGGAGCTGATGTAGTGTATATACGAGCGTTCATTGTTGATGTCGAGTTAAGAGAAATGGCCAATCTTGTTCTCTTTTTCCATTTGTATATTTTTCATAAGGAACATCCGTTTTTTAGTCTCTTCGCTTTTGAAATATCTCTAAGGCGTAGTAGAAGACTATGTTCCCTTGAAAACTCCATTTGAGCGTGCTAACTCATAAAGCTCCTCGAGGAATCGCACAATTTCATAAAATGCCCCCAGAATTTAAATGATGAGCACCATTTGTTCTCATTTTTTTACTACATATGATCATTTCTATTTCTTGTTGAACTTTCCATGAGGTTGCCTTTAACCAAAGTATTGTTCTTGAATGAATGTCACATGTTGAATGGCATGGTCATTTGATATGCCTCCGATCATTGATGTGCTTTCAGACAATGTTCACTTGATGCTTATAACTCTTCTTAGGAAAATTGTATTGTTTAGCGGACAATGGCCCTGGTTTTTGCCTAGGTTAGCTTTTCAGGTTTTCAACCTAGCGGGCTCCTTTTTTTTTTTTTCTTTGTTTTTATCAACTTACCAACTTCTCCAAAAGCTTAAGCTGTTGGAGAAAGGCGTTATTTATCTTTTTATACTTTAACACTCCCCCGCTCGTGTGGCCCACTTGGCAAACATGTGGCACATGTGGTCCCACTTTGGGCCGACCATCGCATGTGGATTTTTGCTATCCGGGATGTTTGAACTCGAGACCTTTGGCTCTGATACAATGTTAACTTATCAACTTCTCCAAAAGCTTAAGCTGTTGGAGAAAGGCGTTATTTATCTTTTTATACTTTAAAAATTTTGTCCTATTTTTTTTTAATTGGGAGAAGTTTGCCAAGTACCTTGCTCTTGTTTCTCTCCATAGAGGACATCTTTCTGGAGCGAGGTGTCACAATGTATAATATTTCTTCCTTTGCATTTTGTCTTGCCGATTGAACAACCTTGTTCTTTTTATCCAGCATGAATCAAATTTGTCATTACAATTCCATGTTGTTTTGTAACTTCACCAAGGATTTAAAACTTGTGCTTGGTGCTTATTTGATATCAAGAGCAACGAGAAACTTACTTTTTGTTTCCTTTTCTCCCGTGCAAAAAATAGGCTCTTATGGAGATGTGTTTTTTTTTTGTCACTTGCCATTTCCTAGATGTGTTTTTTTTTGTCACTTACCATTTCCAACCCAATAATCATGTCCGCACAGATCAATGATGGTGAAGGAGTATGGCAACAACACCATTTTGTAGCATGCCCCCCGCTCTCAAAACTACATTTTAACTTCTTTTTGCAATTCTGCAATTTCTGCGAACACAATAAATTCGTGGGAACACCTTTGATCTCACCAGAGTTGGAATTTAAGGAATTATGGCTCCTATTAGCTTTGGAAAATTGTCCTCTATGACGAAATATTTCCTGGTCAAGCATTCCGAACTTTGTCAACACAATCATCTTTCAATGAGTCATTTAGAAGAGCCTTCTAAGCCATGCTACAAGTAAGTGAGCCCATCTATTGGCTATTCCGTGAAATCTCCATCTCCATTTCTTCCTTGGTTTTTTTTATTCTTTTTTAGCACTTTGTTTTTTTTTTTTTGACATCTTTGGTATCTTGAAGGAAGTCATGTTGAAATACGATTTATTTTCATTGTGACCTATTTGAGATAGGTGGGTCCAATCCGACAATTTCAAATGTTTTCTGCAAGATGGGAATTCCATTGCAAAAATGGTTGATGGAGTCTCTGTGTATTTTGGGCGCGTCAAAATTTTCAAGAGTTGACGGTCCCATCATATTCGGCATTGTGCAAGTTTGCGCCACCATACGCGACAAGATGAAGTTTTCCTCGCCATATGAGGCTTGTGAAGTTTTTCCACTACTTGTGGCGTTGTGAAGTTTTTCCACCGTTTGTGACGTGGCATTGTGAAGTGTTCCACCATTTGTGATGTGAAGTTTTCTCCAACACTTGTGATGTCGTGAAGTTTGCTCTGCCATTTACGAAGTTGCGAAGTTTTCTCCGACATTTGTAACATTGTGAAGTTTGCTCCGCCGTTTGCAAAGTTGTGAAGTTTGCTCCGCCATTTGCAAAGTTGTGAAGTTTGCTCCGTCATTTGCAACGTTGCGAAGTTTTCTCCAGCATTTGTTCTGTCATTTGCGAAGTTTGTTCCGTAATGTGCCGCTTGTAAAGTTTGCTCCACCATTCGTGGGTTTGGAAGTTTGCTTTGTTTGCGAAGTTTGCTCCATTATTTGTGGTGTTTTGAAACGTGCCTCCATCATCTGCAACGCTGGAAGGTTTTTTTTTTGCGGCGTTCTGGATTTACAGTTTGCCTTGTGATTTAAGGAATGTGATATAGCCATTATTTATGGCGGCACCAAGAACTTTTAATTCAGGAGCCTCTTTGACTTCAAGATGAGAGGAGAAGTGTGTCCCACCGGGCGTGCCAAAAATTTGTTCGCAACAAATTTCACATGCATGAAAAAGAGCATCACACACATAAAATGTATTGAGATCAAATTTTCCTCTCACGAGAAGAGGTTTTATTAATTTTCGTAGGGATTGTACACTTCCGGCTTTATTGGCCATTAATTACGTTTCTTGAAGAAAGAAATTTTTTTCTTAATTTATCCTCCAGAAAGATTTGATTTTTGTTAATAGATCTTCTCGAAGGAAATTTCATCTTCTCAAACTTTCTTCATTTTTTCTTTGGAGAAACACCATCTTTATCGTCTTTATCTGTTTAGAGTCACCGGAAGAGACTTTAAAGGGAGTCTTTTCCTTTCTCTTGAAATAGAAAAGCTTCTTTCTTTTGGGGAAACCGCCGTCTTTATCTTTTGGGAAAAAACCACCGTCTTTGTTGCCTTTCTCCCTTTAGGAAGTTCCTGGAAGAGACTCTAAAGGGAGTCGTTATCATCTTTCTCCCTTTAGAAGAGACTTTATAGGGGATCTTTATCATCTTTTTCCCTTTGAAAAGTCCCTGGAAGAGACTTTAAAGGAAGTCTTCATCATCTTTCTCTCTTTAGAAAGTTCCTGAAAGAGACTTTAAAGGGAGGCTTCATCATCTTTATCCCTTTAGAAAATCTCTGGAAGAGACTTTAAAGGGAGTCTTCATCATCTTTCTCCCTTTAGAAAGTCCCTGGAAGAGACTTTAAAAAGAGTCTTCATCATCTTCTCCCTTTAGAAAGCCCCTAGAAGAGACTTTAAAGGGAGTCTTTATCTTTCTCCGTTTAGAAAGCCCCTAGAAGAGACTTTAAAGAGAGAAAGGTCTTCTTTCCCGAAGGAAATCTGCAAAAGAAAGAAAGAAATTGTTAGCCCAAATCTTTTCTCACCTTTCTCTCTTTTCTTCTTCTTCTGTTTCTCCTTTCGCATAGCTTTTTCTTCCCTGAAGATCTGATCCCCTTTGCGTAGCTTTTTTTCACCAGAATTGGATTAGGATTCTTTTCAAAGGATCTTTCCGCCTATTTATAGAGGTTCTTTGGAGTGGTTGGCAACTGTCAGTCTGCCATCTCATCCTTTATCTTTCATTTCATGATCTCCACTTTCTCTTTTTCGGAGTCGCTGTGAGTGCCACCTCACCCATATCTTTGGATTCCACGATTTCAACTTCCCTCTTTTATGGGAAGTTACCTAACCTTTATTTAAAGTGGGTGATTCTCGCAAAAGTTTAAACTTTAGTGGATTTATGCATTTTCTCCTTTTCACTAAAGTGTTTTATTTTTGTTGTATATCCCTTTATTTTAGGAATAACATAACGTAACGTGTAACCACTCTTTTCTTTTTTATCTTCTTTTTTAATAAAGGATTTTACTATTATGCCCTTTTTGTATAAATTCGGGTCTAACATTGTCATCAATATGTCAGGATGAAGGATTCAAATGAGGCGGAAGTGCTTGCACTCAAGAAAAGCATCCTTCTCATTGATCCTAATGCCCTGGACTCTCTAGTGGTTGAGGTGACCCCCTTATGTTATTCGTTGCATCAAGCATGGAAATGGCTTTCTTGGAGATTAGCTACGTTATCTTGAGGATTCTGTTCACTATGTGTGTGTGTTGGGGGGGGGGGGGGGGAGGGGAGATGCAAGTTCCTTTCCGTACACGCATTGGACTGCCAATTCGAGGGTGAATTCTCTTGATAGAAGTGGTGTCTCTTTGGACACTTTTGTTGTTAGTTCCTACTATTCTCTTGAGTGAGTTGTTGTTTCTTCTTTTTGGCTGACCATCTGAGTTAGAGGCTTACTTTGTTACGGCCCTTTATGTTCATTTGATATTACTTTTTTGTCCTTTATTTTTGTGTAAACCATATGGGGCAGATTAGATTATCTAATCTGGCTAACGTTAATGATATAAAGGATATGAGACAAGTCATGAGACCTAACTTCAATTCCTCCTTCCTCAAATTTTTTTGTTTGGCTTGCCTTAGGGTGGGGAAGCTTGCCTCAGGAGTTTTGTGCGACCGTAAAATCCCTACCAAGTTGAAGGGAAAGTTTTATAAGACAGCTGTGAGGCCATCCATGCTGTACGGCTCAGAATGTTGGGCCATCAAGAACCAGCATGTGCATAAGATGAGTGTAGCGGAGATGTGAATGCTTAGATGGATGTGCAGTCACATAAGGTTAGATAGAATTAAAAATGAAGACATCCGTAAAAAGGTGAGGGTGGCACCAATTGAGGAGAAGATGAGAGAGTAACGCTTAAGATGGTTTGGACATATCCAATGTAGGCCTTTGGATGCTCCGGTGAGAAGAGGCGACTCGTGCCAAATTGATGGAGTAGAAAGAGGTAGGGGCAGACCGAAAACAACTTGGGTAGAAACAGTGAGGAAAGACTTGATATCTAGGAACATAACAGAGAACATGACCTTGGATAGGATAGAATGGAAGAAAATGATCCACGTAGAAGAACCCGACTAGAGCCAGGATTAGAGCCGAGTAGATTCCTTTCGCCTTCTTCATGAAGTTTTTCTAAAGGATTCATTTAGCCGACGCCAACTAGTTTGGGACAAAGGCTTTATTGAGTTGAGTTGAGTTGAGTAGCTTGCCTTAGGGTGTTCTAGTGTTTTTTTTTTTAAATAGAGGGTGTTCTAGTGTTCTTCATTATTATCTTTTCTGTTATTTATTGAATCAAATCATCAAAGGAAAATTTGACAAGATCTTGAAGACATTATGATGAAGGATGATCGGAGGAAGGACTAACATTTGCTTTGATAAGAAATCTGATGTAGGATTTAAATTGGAAAAATCTTTCTACTAGATTTATGGTAGGTCTCGAGTAGCGCAGCGCAGGCGTATACTGGGAAGCTGTAGACGTATGCCAGGAGGGTGTAAAATTAGTTTTGGGACAAACAACGAGGGCGTAGGTTACGAATGGATTTGAATGATGTTTCGAAGGTAGGGAAATTTTTTATATTGGGCATTTTAGGGTTTTTGTATAGAAGATAGGTGGAAAATAATGCAAAAAAGGTTTTGTGTGAGATTAATGGAGGGTTCCCGGGAAGCTAGTTTATGGGAAAACAGAAACATGAAAGAGATAGATAGCAGGTTGGAATCTTTGTAACCAAAACCCAACGCATATCGCACCTAGGGGCTCCTAGGCATCACTCCTTAGAGAAGATCAAGGCATCACACCTTGGCAATGAGTAGATATCATATCCACACAAGAGAAGAAGCTTTCAAAATCTTTGTTCAATCATCATTCATTATCAAAGAAAAGTGTTATGAGGCTTATAGTATATAAGAATAGGAAAAAAAACTTGAGATATCTAAAACTCGAAAATCAAAACCCAACACTTTTGGATTAAAAGACGCTCTAATGACTTAGAATATCTCTCCCCACTTACAATTCCCGTAATACATATATGGGGCATGTTTAAAATACTTGTGACTCAAAGAAACCAAGTGATATTAGTAGGAAAAGACTGTGGTACCCTCCTATGACTTAATGAACTTAAAACACCCAAAAATCACTTAAAAATTAAAATATGGGCCCTAAGGTGGTTGCCGTCATACTCCCCTGCTCGAAATGATTCAACCCCGTCGAATATAATGATTGGCATGATGTGAGAATTTTTCCGGCTTTGATCCTCGCATAATCTGCAAACGATCGGCCCTTCCAAGGGAATAAGTATTTCCAACGCACAAGATGCTTTGGGCAGTCAATGTCGTTGGTTTGAAGGACTGTGATCACCAGGTGTGCTTTCGAAGTATTCCGTATAATGTGTCAGCCTAGGCAGAAAGAAACTCAGGTTTTCTGCTTCATTAGGCCTGTAGACTTTTGCTCATGCGTTTTCAAATAAATAGTAAACCTTTGCAAGAGGTTCAAATGGTAAGATTGGTGACTCCGACAAATGCATATCAACATCGATAGAGGTATCATCTTGGATTTATCTTTCTTGTTGTAGTTGCTGTGTAAACTCTTCTTACTGAGTATGCCGAACGGTTCTCCCATTCAAGACGATAACAATACGGTAACAATTGCTGCCCTTTTGATTCTCAAGTAGTGTTCACGGACTAACATATGTCAGAACCAGCTTTGTATAACAATAGTGGCTCTGGTTCATTGCTCAAAATTTGTGCTCTTCAAAGAAGGTATCGACAATGATTGTTCTAGCACGAACTCGTGACTGTGTCTAACTTGTGGAGTCTCCAACGCCAGAGCATGTGCACAGAAATCTTGGTAAATACGATTCATGCGATCCAGGTGGGATTGCAGACGTATGCCGGGAAGTGTAAAATTAGTTTTGGGACAATACAAACGGTGCAGGGTATGAATGGTTTTGAATGATATTTCTAAGGGAGGGAAGTTTTTAATAGTGAGTATTTTAGGGTTATTGTATAGAAGGTAGGTGAAAAAATAAAGCAAGGGAGGTTTTGTGTGAGATTAATGGAGGTTTTGGGTTCCCGGGAAAGTGGTTTATGGAAAAAAAGAAACATGATAGAGATAGATAGCAAGGTTGGAATCTTAGTAATAAAAACCCAAGGCATCGCACCTAGGCGCTCCTAGGCGTCACTCCTTAGGGAAGATCAAAGCATCAAACCTTGGCAAAGAGTAGATATCATATCCAGACAAGAGAAGAAGCTTTCAAAATCTTTGTTCAGTCATCATTCATTATTAAAGAATAGTGTCATGAGGCTTATAGTATATAAGAAGAGAAGAAAAACTAGAAATTTCTAAAACCCTAAAATAAAAACCCAACACTTTTGGACTAAATGACCCTCTAATGACTTAAAAACTATCCTCCTACTTAAAATTCCCATAATACATGTGTGGGGCCTATTTAAAACACTCATAACTCAAAGAAACTAAGTGATATTAGTGGGAAAAGACTGTGGTTCCTCACAGTTCCTCTCCTATAACTTAATGTACTTAAAAGATACCTAAAATCACTTCAAAATTAATATATGGCACTGAGTATGCTGAACGGTTCTCCCATTCAAGGTGTGCTGGATAACAATTGTTGCCCTTTTGATTCTCAGGTAGTGTTCACAGACTAACATCAATCGGAACCGGCTTTGTATAACAATAGCGGCTCTAGCCCATTGCTAAAATTTTATGCTTTCCAAAAAAGGTATCAGCAATGATTGTTCTAGCACGAACTCCCGACTTTTGTCTAATCGGTGGAGTCTCCATGGCTAAAGGACGTGCATAGAAATCTTGGTAAATATGAGTCACAAAATCCAAGTGGGACTGCAATCTGTGAAATTTGAAATTTAAGCCTTCTAACAATTCGACATTCGATCTTCGTTGCCATTAAAAATAAAAAAAACTATTCGATCTTCACTGCAATATGATTCCAACCCGAGCACGCCAATTGATGTAGTAGAAGAATGTCCTATGGACCTTGGAGATTAGCAAAATGGCTGTCAGAATTCCATCTATGTCCAACATTCTTCAACTACATTTCGACATCTGTTAAAGATACTGCAAATAGGAACCAAAGGAGAGAGCGTGGAGCGCTCTTCGCGGAGCATTGAGAACACCCTCCCCTTGCAGTAGTTCGTGGTGGTACACATCAGAGGGGTTGTTGTTCCTGTCCGCATCCTGCTACATCTATCCAAGCAGCGAAAGTTTCATCCATTTTGTGCTGCTGTTTTGTTTCAGGCACTATTTTCCTGATGGCAGGTTCTTTGAGATTTAGTTTTTCTTAGCCATAGTGGTTGGGTTATAGAGTTGTTAGTACTTTTTAGTCACCTGCTTGGTATCTTCTTTGTTGAGACATCTCGTTCCATTTTGCTGTACCACAGGGTTTTATTTTCAAATGATATATTTTTATCTTTAAAATAATAATGTAGCCTAGGCATCTGGTTGTATTAAAAAAGATTACCAGGTTTTAGTCATGACCTTGAGTTGAGTTGACATGGCTAGTCACCCTACTGAATAAAATGGTTGCAAGACATTCTAAAATATTGGATAAAACTTATTTTACTTGTAGTAAAATAGGACAATAAATTCAGATTCTCAATAAATTATTTTTCATTTTCAGTTTTGGAAACTTGGGGGCTGATAACTCCATGTTATCCAAGCCTCAAACAAAGACACGGTCCGGAGCAACTGGCGAAGGTGTTGGGACCACTCTTCACAACCCTATCAGTCAATATGAATCCCAATTGTTCCAATACTCGGGCATATGGGTGTGTGACACTATGAGTGCTTGGAGCTGGCATTCACTTTGTAACTTCTAATAATTCTTCGATATTGGCTTTATATTCAAGGAAACATTATTGTACTAACACAGAATCTGTATGAATATATTAAAAAAACGCATAATAGTGAGACACTGCAAATTTTAGCAAATACAAAAATAATTTACTGACATTCATATTATTGTTAACCTACCACTAAATAACAGCGTAAGTAGTGACACAATCTGATTATGTAGCCTGCAATGTAACACTGAAATATATTGACAATCCCGTATTCTTGTATATGAGAGCAGAGCAACATATTAAATTCTGTCCATGATTACTTATATTATTAGGTTGCATTGGAAGTTCAAAAGGTTATAAATTTGCTAATAAAAACCTCTACATATTGGCCCATACCTCCTACTGACAAGTAGAAAATCTAAACTAAAGAAATCTAGATGCCAAACATGTAATCAACAATCCGGAGAGTTGCAAAGTAAATGTTTGCATAACTTATTAAATGTCTGTCTCCTAATGATAGTACTTTCAGTACCCAATAGCTTAAGCATTGCTGCTTTAGCCACCTCTCAGCTGGTGTGTTCTGTTAGAGCATAAGTTTGGACTTGAAGAGGACCCTATTGGGTTGTTTTACCATGAAAATTGCTTGATTTACTATTTGAAGTGGACTATTAGAGAATAATATAAGAGAAATGACAATATTTTGTTGTACCCTGAAAATTGCTTGATTTATGATTTGAAATGACAATACTTGGTCTCTACCTCCTCTTATAAGTTAGGCATTTCTCTTAACTCTATCCAAATTCTTGATTTGTGAGATTAGGTAAATTAAGCTACGCTCATCATTTATGATCCACGGCTCACTCAATTAGAGTCCTAACTACTTCAATGAAATTAGTTCCAACGATGCTATTAATCGTTGCGCTGGACCAATTTGGTCGAGAGTTTGTCCAGTCATCTCAATGAGGAATTTAGCTATGCCACCCGCTGACCTTACACTATGAGTACTGTTGTAGCAAAGCCAACGGGAAGATCAGTCCCCGGGCCCAATCTAGGCTATTAGCCAGGGTAAAGATGGATGAAGGGGTTGTCAGGGAGCTTTATAAGGAATTGTAGGATCCATAGCTGGAAATACTGAATCTTCAAGGCATATACTTTTAGCTGCTCAATTTCATTTTGAAGGATTTCTGTTCAATTTTTTCTATCTTTCCACTTTGGTTGGATTCCTCGAGATACAATCTGATGGCTTGGTAACATGTATTCCTTCTTTGGATGCAAAGTTATATTATGGAAGGATTTGCTGCTTCTCATCCTTTTGGAGTCATGGAAGAAGAGGTATACGAGAAGGTTCAAAGAATGTTGCAAGTTATGCCTCCCCCCATCTCAAACAAGGAGATGAGGGGAGGTAGCGTGGAATAAAAAGGCAATCACAGATTAGTTCCTTAATAGACGAATCAAATGTTTTTGGTCGGGGTAGCGATAAAGAGGAGTTAATGAAATTGATGTTGGTTTCGAACGAATCTGCATCATCATCGTCAAAGGATATATGTGTTATTCCGATAGTCGGAATTGGGGCCCTTGGAAAGACGACTCTTTCCCAGCTTATTTACAATGATAAAAGGGTGGAAGATCATTTTCAAGTTCGAGGATGGGTTTGTGTCTGAAGATTTTGATATTTGTAGAATAACAAAAGCAATTTTTGAATCAATGACAAAGAAACGTTGTTGTCTTAACGAAATCGATCCACTTCAAGTTAGCCTCAAGGAAGTATTGAGTTGCAAGAGATTTCTACTCGTCTTAGACGATGTATGGAATGACTGTGACTGGCAGAGGCTACAGGCCCCATTCAGTTTTGGTGCAAAAGGAAGTAGAATCACTACAACAAATCTGGGCTTTCCCTACCGACTTTAGTTATGTCAGTAGGGAAAAATTCACCTTTTCCCTACCCATTTTATATCAGTACGAAAATACTTCATATCCCTACAGGTGTTAGTTTTATCTGTAGGGATATAGTGTCTACCTAAGGATTACTATGCAATTCGTAGGGAAATCCTGAGCGATATGCCTACGGTACTCCTTTCCCTACAGGAATCAGTAGTTTTTCGTAGGGAAATACCGAGTTTTGCCTTCTTAAAAAATTTCCGTAGGTAGGGTTTCTTTTGCCGCAAGAGGCTTTGCTCGGGAACCATTTCATAGATTTATGTTTGTTACTTTCTCCTTTTCGTTGTGATTTTGGAATTAATCATGTCTTTGCGTCCTGAATAGTGTAGATTAATTACGTATTTGTTTCCTTTTCGTTGCGATTTTGTTTCCTGAACAGCAAAATGGGTTTCTAGGGTTTCTTTTGCCGCTCTACTACTGATGTGTAGGCCCTAAATTTAAGGCCCAGGTGAATGATAATGGCATTTTTGTTCTTTTTATTGACCTTTTTTAATATTCTTTTGGTGCCCAGAACCCACATGCTCATTTGCTAATGGTTTGTTGAATCGATTTTATATTTTAATTTGGATGCTAGGACTGTTATTCAGTCCTAGTTTCTGCCTTTTCTTTTCTTATGGTTTTTCTAAAGAAGAAAAGGTAGATAGATGAGAGGTTGGAAGGAATTTAGGCAGAAAAACACAAATTTGGGGTTGAAAATCCGAACCCTTGTTATACACCGAGATTGACTTTGGCTGCAAGAGATGTTAGTATGGAAATCAGATCAGATTATCAAAAACTCTCCCCGTAAGAAAGCGACTTGGGGTTACATAAGAAGGATTTTGGACTTAGAACCCTAGGGTTTTTACTTGGATTTTATTTTCCTCATCTTTAAAGTTTTATGGTTTCAGGTGTGTCATTGATTATTTCTGTACTTTCTCTTTTGTTTGTATTGCTGTAATCAATGCTTATGATTTTCTTTCATGCTTTGTCTTTCTTTCTGAAATTTCTATTTTCATTGCTATGGTCAGCACTTGATGGCAAATACAAAGTGGCTTTTTGTAAAACCCATTGAACTCTGTTCTTGCTACTCTTTTTGTCATTTTTTGTTGTTTTCAATGGTAACTAACTTTGAGCTGAGGAGATATCCTTTGGTGACCAAAAAACATAGTCATTATCCACATGCATTTCTTGCCATTGATACGGACCATTTTGAATATGACAGGTTTTATTCACTCTGTGATCTCATTTCGACAATTGTATCATAACAATGGAGTTTTGCATTAAAATGTTAGAATTGTATCTTAGTTTTGCTTCCCTTTTCATGGAACACCCATGTCTTACTTAGGGATTAGCCCCACTATATACTGCTAAAATCTGTTATGGTATTCCTCTCTCTTTTCATGTGTGGCCTATGCATCCGATCAGGAAAGATAATCTTTGATTCTTATGACTTCAGAATTGTTATTCTGGTTCCGAGTTTGGTTGATGTGTATGTAAATGATTGTGCATAACACTCATCTAAAAGATGGAATTAACTGTCTTTCTCAGTATGCCGGCTTGCAGCTAATGATGAGCAATAGTAAGTTGGTCACATGGAACTTTAGATAACATAGAGCATGTATGTACTCCATAGCAGGGAGCTAATTGGGGTGTGTAGGGGGAGCTAATTCACATATATGATAAATTCCTTTTTGTCTAGGTGACAATACATATCCCTGTATGTGGATCACTTTAGAGTGATAACTAAATGATCAAAATTATTAGGAGCGGTAGCTACTAATGTAGCTAAAATTCTTTCTTTCTTGATCTTAATAAGCTATCAAAGCTGGGAAATAAGACCTGTCTAAGGCTTTTGATCTTTTAAGCACCTATCTGACCATGGTGGGTCCCTCTTGCTGGACTATGTGGACATATGGTAGGTCCGACTAATACTCCAATTTGGAACTTGATGGGCACATGAGATCAAGTATACAAGGTAAGGCACGACCAACGTAACATGATGAGTGCTACATTCGGTTGATTCAGATTCTAGCTAGCAGGACAGACCATACATGGATGATCCTAACCATCCAAGTAGACTGTCATAAAACATACAGGTGATACCCTTATAATTCTGTTTTCCCTAGTAATGATGAACTTCAACTTGAGGTTAGTCCCTCATTTGTTAGATTGTTAGGCAGATGATTAGCATTTTTAATGCATGACTTCCCTGGGAACTTTATGAGTCTAAAAACTTTATCCATCTTTTAGATATTTTGCTCATAATAACTTCAAACTTGATTTTGAAATTTGAGTTTTCTGAAATTAACTTTCCGTTTCAGACGAGGTATTTAATTTTGATCCACTTATCCTTTTGGTCACTGATGAGGTTTTATTTACAACTTAAATCTTTTTATCTTATTATATGTATGTGTCCTTTTGCAGGTTTTCAATGATTTTGTTCTTTGGAAGACCTATTTCCTAGCAAGAGTCTGGCAGATGGTTTCAAGAGGGTTCAGGCCCTCCGTATTCTTTCTCAACAGGTAAAACGTGAAAGCCTTTGGAACTGCATCAAGTTTTATCATGGTTTATTTGACATTCTTCATGCTATTAGCCAATAATGAGAACTATACAGCCGTAGCATATAGCTCTTATTAATTTTCAGTTAACTGGTATTTTTTACATTGTTAAGGACATCAATTCTGCATCTCTGTTTGATATAGTTCACAATGCCTCTTAATGTTGTTTAGAACATTTGCAATGCCATGTCGCCCGCTGGTTTGTGGCATATGAATGATCCGTGTGAGCCGAATAATGTTTTCACAATTATTCTTCTCTTTCATTTTTTCTTGACCCTCATAGTTCTTTCTACCAGAATATGTCAAGTTCATGAGGTTTAGGTTTGTGGTTAGTAAAAGTGGCACCGAAATGTCAGCCTTTTGAGAAAAAAATAAAAGGTTTCCTTGTTTCATTACATATTTATTTCTTGAGTAATCCTCATACTAGAAGGTGATATGAATTATGTTACTATTATAATGCTCGGATATATTGTTTAAGCTAAGAGCTCATCTGACAGACATCTGTTCCTATAACTGAATCTATTCACTCTGGTACTTCACATTCCTCCATTTATAGTTTATGATATAGTGTCTTCTAATATTATTTAGTTATATGTAGTTATTCTACTGCACTCTAGATGATTTTGTGCTTGCAATTACACTTTTTGAAAGCCTTTGTAACATGCTTGCTGTCATTTCCCATTTCTAACTGAATTGTTATTGTCTTAGACGCTATACAGACTGTATTGTGTCTCCATTGTTGTTGGGAATCCCCCGAGGCCTTATCATATCGACATGGGTCATGGGAGTGATTTAACGTGGATATAGCATGACGCTCCATGCACTAGCTGTGCCAAGGTACTCTCCAATTGGCAGTTCAAGATTCTTATCAAATTCCAGCACCCTCCAATTGGCAGTTCAAGATTCTTATCAAATTCCAATTTCTTCATTTAATTAAAGTTCAAGTGCTCAAACTCGTAAACATTATTTTTTTTGTCCATCTGGACACCATGGTGTCTAATTGTGTCAATGATGAACTAGCACTTAATAGGTGATATCACACTCTCTAAGATTTAATTCCACGATTGCTTTGTTTCAAGCATGATAATATTTGATAGTGAGAAGAATGATGGCCACATTTGAACCAATTTATCAGCCTTATCCTCTTTTATAGGTCCTTGTGTACACTCTGGATATGCATGGTCTGTCTTGCTTGTTTTGTTAGGCTTGTACAAGTATTGTTTACTTCGTCTCTCGCTTGTCTGAGTTGACAGGTAAAATGTAGACATGGTCTTCTTGCGATAATTGGTTTCAGAAAAAAAAAAAAAACGTCACTCATACTCTAATGGAGACAACTTATGTAGGGACCACATCCTCTTTAAAGGCATACCAAAGGGAAAATAGTGACCGCGAGGGATTCTTTGAGCCTCAAATTTCAAAGAGATCAGAATCATGGATGTTGTCTCTTGTCAAGGCGACTATGCGATGGAATATTCAGATAATAGCTCCTCCATGGATCATTAAATGAAAGTTAATTCATGTATTAGTTTGCAATATTCATTTATAGGTGTGCATATGGTCAGCAAGGTCAAGTTTTAGTCTCTTCTGCAATGACTGATGCGATTATTGGACTTAGCTGACCAGCACATAGCTTCCCTTTTTAGCTGGCAAGTCAATGTATCATCATCAATATGGGATACTTGGACATAGCTTAGTTTCAATGTATACTTTGATGTGATATACAAGGGAGATGAATTGAATGAGCCTATTTCTTGACTCTTGCATTACATAAAACAAAATATATAATCTACCCAATGCGTCTCTTTTGTAAATATGGCCATTGATGTTTTTAATATTACTTGTGTTTCTTGTGGTCGTATAAATGTGCAACGCATGCATTTTTTCTACTATATGTTGTAGTTGTTTCCGTATCATTCATTTTGAAGATCATTCATTCTGAAAGCGTAATGTATGCTGTGTATTCTTGTATATATAATTTTTGCGGAGAATCAAAGACATGCTAGAAGCTAATTTTGTACGATGATCTGACAGGTCAATAAGTCAAAAATAGAACCTTACTGGTAATTTCAAAAAATTAGCTTAGATGGTATTTTTTTCATAAATTCTATAATTGAAGAAATGAAAATTGGTCTCTGCAACTGTTGCCGATTCTTCATTTTTATACAGAAAGAACTTATGAGTAAGATGGAACTATTACTATCTCCCATTGTTGATAAACTTGTCGGAAAATTGAAGGAAGCAATAAAAGAGATTAAATTACTGTGGGGTGTTGATGAGGAGATAAAAAACCTCTCAAGCACATTATCCACCATTCAAGCTGTGCTTCAATATGTTGAAGAACAGCAAGCAACTAGTAATGCAATGGAAGATTGGAAAAGAGAGATTAAAGAACATTCAATGAAGAATTATTGATTCTTTGTCTCCTTTACTTTCTTTCTTTTTTTTAATTTTATTTTGTCTTGTGCTCCTTGGCTGGCCATAATAGAATTGATTTGAAAAATTGGAAGAGAGATTAAAGAGCGTTCAAAGAAGAATTATTGATTCTTTATATATTTTTTGTGTCTTGTTCTTGGCCGGCCATAAACTGTATAGAATTGATTTGGAAAATTGAAAGAGAGATCAATGAATATCCAAAGAAGAATTGTTGATTCTTTATATATATTTTTTGTCTTGATACTCCTTGGCTGGCCATATACAATATAAAATTGATTTCGAAAATTGGATGCTAGAGATCAAAGAACATCCGAAGAAGAATTATTGATTTTTTGTCTCTTTTTTTTTTCGTCTTATGCTCTTTGGCCCGCCATAAACTGTAGAGAATTGATTTGGAAAATTGTAACAGAGATCAAGCAGCATCTGAGAAGCACTATTTTCTACAATCAAACTTTCTTTTCTTGTTGTAGAGCCAAAATCGATTTGGGTTTCCTTGCATCAAAACAATTCGGGTTTGCTAGCATCAAAACAAGAAGGAAAAGGTGAATGATTGAACCTATAGGAACAATTGGGCTTACAGTTTGAACCGTTTGATAGTTTTCCATGTGATTATCGCTTGACCACAAGATTTTATTCTGTACCTTCTGATCATGCCATGTTTGGAGCTACCCCCCCCCCCCCCCCCCCCGCACTCTCTAATTTCGATCCAACAAGCCCCCCTTTTTTGACTTTTTGTTGGATACGTAATCAAGGGCATCATATAATTTCTCGACAGACACTACCACCTTTATTATATTGTTTAAAAGAGAGATTTTAGGAACATTATTATCTCGTTTGTTTTAGGGCAGTGATAAATCGACTTCCATGTGTCTATCTCTCTCCTCTTTCTCTCTCTAACCCAGAGGAGAGAGAAAGACACATGGGGAGTCAATTTATCATATTTGGGAGTCGATTTATCACTCCTAATAGACACAATTAGATCCCACTTCCTAACCAGGAACCATAAGTATAGCCAAATTCCGTTGAGAACAGCTTGATCAGAGGATCTTAGGCCCTTGACCCATTAAGGCTAGCTTAGGCAAGATCAAGTGGGTCAACCTCTGATTTGTCTTTTACCATTGATCATAAAAGCCACTTTCTGCATAACAGTTTTCTATATTTATATGTGCAAAACAAATGCATTGGTAGGGCGCGAAGTCATTAGATTACAATGTGGTGCACCCTTCTCCGTGAGCCGTCCATTTGACAGGCATCAAGGGGCCTAACTAGAATTGATCTGAGCCGTCAATTTGATAGGCCTCACTTTGGATCTCTTTGTGATCCCACTGCTACTTGCATGTCTGGAATATTGGAGTTGGTCGACTGGTACAAAAACTATGACTACATTCCTACAACTATGAATCAACGGTTTAATTCCTCTTCCACAACCCTACTTTAACCCAATTATGTTAGAGGGCTAAGAGAATCTGATCAAGGTGGGCTCAAAATGTGGTTGTCAAAAAATAGCCTCACAGTCATCGTCATAATTATTCTTCCAAGAGAAGTTAAACCGTTGATTTTTTTTAAGGCCCTAATTGTGTGGATTGGATGTTTGTTGGGTGGACCATCTAATAATGGCCAACCAAATCAACGGCCTTGTTTACAAAAACATGTAAGGGTGTCAATTTTGGCTCGGGCTCGGAAGCTCGCTCGAGCTCAGCTCGGAAAAGCTCGGCTCGAATCCTTAACGAGCCGAGCCGAGCCGACTGGTCAGGCTCATTAAGCTTAATGAGCCGAGCCCGAGCTAGGCCAGGCTCGGCTCGTTAAGAATTTAATATATGTAAATATATATATATATATATATATATATATATATTAATATATACACTAAAGGGTTGTCCAGGGAGTGAAAGGGGGAGGCAAAATATGTCACTTCTTTTTTGGAACCCCATTTGTTACTTGG
Source organism: Tasmannia lanceolata (assembly GCF_043159265.1). Lineage (NCBI taxonomy): Eukaryota > Viridiplantae > Streptophyta > Magnoliopsida > Canellales > Winteraceae > Tasmannia > Tasmannia lanceolata. The sequence continues at coordinate 55,495,281 of NW_027518695.1, read as the reverse complement.
ACCACCACCCGTAGTGTAAAAAGAGTAGTCAAATTACAGTAGATAGGGCTGTCCAGTGAAGATGAGGGGTGTGAACTTAATATAACCCGAGCTCAGTAAGGCTCGCGAGCCTGGCCGAGCCGAGCTGAGCTTGAGCCTGGTTCCAGCCCGAGCCAGCTTCCGAGCTTAACGAGCCGAGCTGAGCCTGGCCAAGCCAGGCTCATTTACACCCCTAAAAACATGTTATGGTTACACTTTAGATTTCAATCCTCAGGAGCCTATCTCTTATGGCAAAAGAAAAGACCCGTATTTCAACATCCATGAATTATATTGAAAGAAGAATTATTAATTCTTTAATTTTTTTTTGTCTTTTGCTCTTGGCCTGCCATAAACCATACTAGTAAAAAAAACCACGTGCATCAGGGTGATAAAAAAATATCTAAGTCCCAAGAACGAAGACAATACAAAATGGAAACGTACAAACTACAAGACTGGAAAGAAAAAAAATATAAACATAACAAAGCAAATAAAAAGAAGCCCCATTGGTATCTTGGTATCAAAGAACAAAACATTACAACATTTGCAATGTCTATTGTAATTTTCACTACCTTGTGTGTAGATTTTTTAGAGAATGTAAAGTTAAAAATGTGTATTCAATGTATAGAAGTAAAACCCTTAAAAAGGAATCATAATGAGAAGTAGGGGATGGAATATTCATAGGTCAAGTGTTCTGATGAAGGCACGATGCAAGTACCCAAAAAGCATGGGTGTAGATTTGTACATATCACAGGAAATCAAAAGAAAACATATAAAAACCACAAACATGGATGTGTAGGGAGATGAAATTTTCATCACATCACCAATATTTCCACTATCCTTTATTTGTCTTTTCATGAAAATAAAACTATTTCTAGGAAAAAGGTCAATAGTAGGGGGTGGAATGGAAATCACTTTTAAGAAAATGATGGCATAGAGCCGGCAGTTCATTGCATAAGGCCCTGTTCGATTATGATTATGACAGCCAATTGTGAATTCCAAAATAATAATTGGACTCATGATTATGCTTACATTTGACTCCATCAATCTTTCTGGCACTCACAATCGGTTTGTCATAATATTTTACGAACAGGGCATAAGGCATATAGCAATCACTAATGTGATCAAAGGAAAAACCTAAAGAAGTACATTTCTTCCAGCCATGTGTTCTCTGAGTTCCATTTACATTATTAACTTCATGAAAAGCAAGCATAACATCGTGGTTACAACAACCAAAATCATAGCAGCCCAAATTCAAAACCCAGGAACTGTGTTTTCCCACAAAATGAAAGAAAACAATTGTCATGTCCTTAGCTGATGCATCAATAAATCCAAGAAATTGGTTGAATTCAATATAAACTTAGTACAGATAGATAAATTGACACAATGCGCGCTTGAAAGAACACAGTTGTCACAGGCTTCCAATAAAGAAAATGTAATACAAAGCTCTGAAATTATATCTTGGAAATTCAAGGATGGCACAACTATCATAAATTTCTTAAGCAAGAAGGTACCAAACAAATAGTTACAAAGGTTAAGAGATTCCTCATGTGTAGAAGATCAAATCAGCCTAAAAGTATCAAGGACCAAGAATTTAACAGTTCGAATGAGTTGAACCTGTGGTATTCTATAATAAGAGGCCCACTGCTCTCTTATAAGTAGAGTCAAAGTCAAGTTCAAAATACCAGTCACAAAGGCGCATCTAAATGTGACCATTGCTGGCAACTTCTCCTACTATGAGCACATGGAATAAATACATAAGGATATTGAAAAAGATGGAGAAAACAATGAAGAAGAATACACAAAGATTAAAGAAGAAGAAGAAGCTTACGCAGTTCGCTATCTTCATATCCAAGAAATTCCAAACCAACTGCAGACCGCCAAAAGCAACTCTATGTCATCATAAAATCATTATAAGCGTCAAAGAACAAAAAAAAAGAAACAAAAAAAAAAAAACAATAGTAAATATTACGAAGAATAAAACTGATTATTAGACTCAAATTTATGTTTGATTTTGAGTCCAATAATCAATTTCGAAGTTTGCGACAACTAAGAATGAATGCAATGTAAGTGCGTACCCTAGGCTAAAAGCTTAAAATAAAATTGTGTAACAAAATTTTAAGTAGATACAGTAGAAAGAGTAGATAGGAGTATGGAGAATTTTCAAACCCCATATAAATTACACTTACTTCTCTGCTAATTTCAGAGTCCAAGGAGCCCAGTTGGCAACATGCAATAAAACTCATGAATTTCACCTAGTGTTGAAGCAGAATTGATGAGATTTGCCTGGAAAATAACCATCGAAAGCCGATCAAAATAAAGAAGGAGATCCATTGGGCCATTATCGAAGAAGGGTTAAAATCGAATAATCCGCATCAAAAGAAGGGTTAAAATCAAGATTTGAAGGGTTTTCGACTCAAAATTACAATATTCAAAAGTTCTTTCGAATGATGAATGTTTATATGGGAAGAAAATGATTAGGTGACTCAGGGTGATTGAAACACCAAGTCATTTCGCAGTAATAGCATTGACTTAAATACTGGAATTGTTTCAAATTTAAATAAATGCTATGCAAACAGAAACTGTTTCAAAATTAAAAGAATGATGTAAAAAGATGAGTTGTCATAGGCCCGTGACACTTAAAATTTGATTATAGTGTGTTTGATCGTGAAGCAAAGATTATGCTTAAAACAAAATGCCCATAAAATGAAATCAAAAGGCCCATAAGACGAATTGTGATTTTGGATCCTTCACTTGGTGAATAAAGTACAGACACTAACATTGGAAATGACTGATGGAAGCAATCCAAGGACAATTGGTGTGCCATCATAAATTGATTTTCTGGAAAACATGCAACACAAAATAGTTTATAAAGTATCATAGTAAAATTAAATGCAGGAGAAATACTCCTAAATTAGAACCCCAAATGAAACCTGGAAAGAACATCAAATGAAAGGGAAAACCCTAAATCATAACCACAAGTAGATTTTGTATTGGCGTTTTAGAATTGAGGAAAGATTAAAAAAAACCCTCAAAGATCTGTTGAGGTACCTACAAATATAACATCAAAAAAAAAAAAACACGGATAATACCTGTAAGCCCAATAGTTCCAACCTTGGCATTACCTTCTTGTTTTGATGATTCCATACACAAGTGATTTTATATCACTAATGTGCTTTTGATTGTCTAAGTTGTAGATCTCATTAGTGTGCAATCAAGGAAGCTTGGATCAAGGCATTGAAGCTAAATTGGAATGCAATTGGAGTGCCAAAGCTAGGATGATCCAAGATGCATGGAGGACTTGAAGCCTTGAAGATCAAGAGAAGATTGTAGTCCTTTTTCAAGTCAATAGAGTTTGTACGCCTCTCCTTGTGTTTTTAGAGATGTCAAAGGCACTAAACATAGGTTAAAATGTATTTGAAAATATATTTGAAAATGTAGGAATAAATCCCAAAGACCATGGCCCAAAAGTCCCTAAAGTTTTTAAAGTAAAAAAGGAATTTCATATAGGGCTGGTCAACCGGGCTATGCCGGGAGACCGCGAGATGGAACCTGAAATTCCAGGCATCTCGAAATTTATCGAGCCGGTCGATCGGGGTAGTCCCGGACAACCGCTGAGAGGTTTATGTTTCGACAGAAACAAATCGAGCATGGTGTGGACGGACGACCGCCAAGGGTCGGTCGACCGCGTAAAGGTTTTGAGCCGAATTGTTTTTGAGCGAACAGGTAGTCCTCACCGAACGACTGCCATTGGGTCGGTCGACCGCGACGACAGAGATTTTGAAAAAAAAAAGGCGCCCAATAAAGGGCGGGCGACCGCTGTGGCCCGATCGACCGCCGCGGCCTGGCAAAAGAGCCGTTGGGGCTTTTTCTTGTTGGCATTTTTAACTCTGTTTTTTTACAGTTTTACCCCCAAATGGTCATATTTTCAAATGATCTATATATACACTATCTAAACCTTTCTAAACTATCTTTGAATATTATTTTGAACATTCTAAAAGATCAAACCAAAGTGTTTTAGTGCCTCTCTCATATCTAAGCAAGGAAGTGGATTAGGCTTATATATGTACATCTTCATCCATCCTTTGTAACCCTTGTAAAAGGATTTTTAGTTTTCTTTCTTTGAAGAACATTGTATTTTGGCGAGTGCGAAGAGAAGCGTAGCCATCTCAAGAGCGAGTGTTGGAGATGCGGAGCTTTCTCCGATTCGTGGCGAGTCTTGAGAGGCGGAGTCGGACCTTTGTAATTGGGTTGATTCCCCGCCATTAAGGAAATCGGTAGTGAAATCACCGAGAGGTCTTGGTAGAGTGCAGTAGGTCCTTGAGTGACCGAACTACTATAAATCTCGGGTGCACTCTCTCTATTTCTCTCACTCTCTTTATTTTGTGATTGTACATTTGTGGTTTATTTTCATATGTGTTTAAAGTTTTAATTTGCCATTTAGTTTTTTAAGTCCACAATATTTTTGGCAAAGTTTTTAAAACCCAATTCACCCCCCCCCCTCTTGGGTTGCCATCTACCCTAGGATTTCAATACCAATGAAAGAAAATATGGAATCCAGTTAAGAGAAAAAAAACCAATACATACCTTCTAAAGAGAAAAGGCTTGGAAGATCTCTCTAAAATTCTTCTGCATGTAGTGCAAAAAAGGATCGAACAGAAGCCCTAAATCCCTAGAACATTATTCCTGATTTAGAGAAAATCCTGAAACACCAAAGAATTAAGAAAAAAGTAATCTGTGAAATCAATTTCTGGAAAGGAAAAGGCAGAGGAAGAAGAAGAAGAGAACTGCATACCTAGCAGAGACAAAAAGGTTGGAAGATTGAAAAAACTGTGGTTCACGAAATCAAACAAAAACCCTAAAAATAATACTGCACAAAACCCACATCCAATCGAAATAAAATGATTAGAAATCAATCCTTGAAAACAGAATAAAGATTATATCATCCTTTAAGAACCGAAACCAAAACCTAAGAAAGGAAATAGCTAAAGCCCTAAGAACCAAAACCAAATCTCTAGAAAATTGGAAAACCCTAAGGCTCTGTTCACTTCTTTTCCCCGGAAAGGAAAGGAAAGGATTTCGTTTTCCTTTCCTTTCCGGGTGACATGGCAGAAGGAAAAGAAATCCAAGAAATTGTCAAGGAAAAGGTTTCGTTTTCCTTGGAAAGCCTCTTTCCGATTTATTTAATCGGAAACCAAATCTCGAGTAACAAGGAAAAAGTCAATTTCCACGTCATTTTCAGCTTTTAAATAAGAAATTTCACATCTGATAATATTTTTCCCTGGAAAAGAAGTGAATACAGAAATTTTGTCTTGTTAAGGTCGTGTCAGGGAGAAAAAAGGTTGTTTTCCAAGGAAAACAGCACCAGGGAAAAGAAGTGAACAGAGCCTAATGAAATATAATGAAAAACATGAGGGAAATATAAAGGAAATAGCTGACACCAAAAAACCCAAAGAAAAATCTCCACGAAACTGTAAAACCCTCATGAAACCTCATGAAAACCCAAAAAATAAAAACCTGGGGAAGCCCAAAAGAGTATAGGAGATTCTGATTAGAGTGAGATTTTTTACCAATGCTGCTAAGGTCGGCAAAATCGGTGCTTGAGATGCAATCGCTCGTTTTCTCCTCTGCTTGAGAGAGAGAGAGAGAGAGAGAGGAGACAGAGACCGAGAGAGAGGACTACCGGACACTTATTAGATAAATCCTTCTCAACGGTGTAGATTAGAAAGAGGAGACGTATTATTTTTCTCTGATGGGTTAAAGAGGAGATGTATTAGAAACAACTTCGTTAGAGAATATAGAAATGGGGATGCCAATCTTACCCTTGCATGAGAGAGAGATGTTTACCGAAAGAAGTGACCCAAAAGTCACCTAAAAAATCTCTGATAGATAACTACGGAAGGACCATCTTACCCTTACATATAGCATGGTTAGATAGAGCAGCTAAGGGTTTAAGGGTAAAGTTGTAGAACTTTTCTGGTCGGAGACGTGAGAGAGAGAGAGAGAGAGAGAGAGAGAGAGAGTTTAAAAGAGTCTTAAAGAAAAGGTATCTAATGTCAAAAATATCTGACGCCAAAAAAAATATCTCTGACCCGTGTTAAATGGGGTATAGAAGGAAATATGAATTTTTTTATAGGGTTCGATCGGAAAGAAGTGACCACGTACGAAATTAAAAAATTAAAAAAAAGCCTGACTTTATTCCCGGCTTATTATAGTAGATAGAATTGATTTGGAAAATTGGAAGAGAGCAAAGAATATCCAAAGAAGAAAACACACACTTATAAAGGGAAATGATATCAGCACTGCAATGTTATAATAACATGCACGAAGTATGCTGTCGTTTAGTATTTAAAGGGCTTGAAAGAGTTTTTTTTTGGAACCGTAATATCCTTCTTATTGCCCTTTAAAAATACTTCTACCCTACTTCTTTGTCTTTTGTTGGAAATAATGTTTGATGAGTTTTTATTTGATGTTTGCATCGTGTTTTTATTTGTTTGATCAAAACAATTCATTTGTTTGGCTCAACTTATGTGGGCCTCGCCTAAAACTCTTCTCCATTAGATGATCCGAACACTCGAATCGGTATTAATTTAATATGGCCAGCATAAAATAGGATCCTCGAAGGTTAGGATCATCTTTTTATGAGTATGATTCTTTGGGAAGGGCCTATTTAATTCATGCCCAACAAATGAATGGTTTGGTTCAACCAATGGGCCCATAAAATTTTGGGGACACTGATCACGTTTCTTTGCTCTGTCATTCATTTTCTTTCGGTGAAAAAATTATTGGAAAACATTTTCGTTATTCCTCATGTTCTATTTTCATAGGTTGGGGCCAATTTGTCCTATGGAGAAGTTATGAAATGAGTTGTTTTGGGTAATCATATGATCATTGTGGGAATGTATGTGCTATTGCAGTTTTTGCCCGGCCTTTTGAGTTATTCATGGAAATGATGGCGGAAATGATATTTCCACTATCACGCCCCAGACCTTACGCTGGACGTAGGACGTGGCAGCGCCGTACACCTACAAGATAAATCCCACAAGCATACAAGGCTACAAAGCAATAACAGAAACAAACATGGCATTTCATAACTAAAATATCAAATTCTCAAATAATGTGGACCCAACATAGCCAAATCAAATCTCAACTCTCCCATAAATCAAAATAAATAAGCATAGGCATAGTCTTGCACATTTGTTTACTAATACTCACTGTATGAAACAAAAGCAAATAAGATAAATAAAATCTCCAAAGCTCCTACGGTTCCAAAACTAAGCTTCTTCTTCCTCGTTCACCTCACGAGGATCAAACTCTAAAACTGTTAATATAACCACGGTCAACTAAAAAGCTCAATACATAATAACGCACTACAAAAGTGGAGTCGAAGCATGTTTCAAAGAGGAAATCAAGAGGTAAACGAAGATGGCGAAAGCTACACATGAGGTGCTTGGTACAAATACAATACTTTAGAAACAAAGTCCACAAAGTCGTATTTCAAAGAGTCACATCAAAGAGAGTCCCAATAAAGGGAAACTACTGTTGGGTATATAATATAGCCCTATTATGTTCTAATATAAGCCCAATAAGATAATGGACCCGTGTAGTGGGCCTACATGGGCTAGAATCCATTAACCAGTCAATAACCCTAGCGTATCTCTATATATAGGGGCTGGAGGCAACAAACTAGGTATTCCAAACTAGATACCTAGGGTGTAATGCTTCAAGCAACCTTTGCTTGATCTAACAATCTTGAAGCATTAAAAACCCTAATTTTATTAGATTCATCACAAGCGTCTGTCTTTCTTCGAATTTCACTCGTCAGGAATTTCTCTTTGTAGTTCACTCGTTCCATATTTCATCCGATTGAAGATGTTGCTGGAATCTAGAGAGACCTTTGTGGGTTCGTTTCTCCCCAATAAAAAGAGATCGACGGCTTTGGAAAACCACTGAATTTTTCTCTACAAACCATCAACAATTTGGTCGAATTGATTTGGGTTATCACGGCAGTGGAGGTTTCTACAAACCATCAACAACTTGATTTGGGTTTTTCGAAGCCTCCAACAGTGAACTCGAAACCCTTGTTCAAGCCCATCGTTTTGGGCATGGGTTTCCTCCACCTCTGACCCATCTGGTTCTTTTTGCCCCAAATTCGCCATATTAAAATTCATGGCCACATCTATTGCCATCATCGGTGACCAATTCTCAATTGAGAACTCGAAGGTTTTAAGACGGCAGTGGCAGAGATAGAGGAAGACAAAAACAGACCAAGACGAAACCCTTTTTGGGCATACTTTGGCAGCTCCTGTTTGTGGTGGAGGCCAGAACTTAGTTGAAAGTGGGTTTTATTGACCAATTTTTAGGTTTCTGAAAGTTTAGTTCTCCACAACTTGAGGTTTTGCCGAATCTTGGGTTCTGAAAGTTGGGTTTCGCACGATTGGGGGTTTCTACCGGTAGTAGACCTCTTGATTTTGTGGCGATTTCACGGCATTGGGTTGCCATTCTTGCCGAAGCCCTCTTGGATCCAGCTTGTTTTTCCAAAATCGCTTGGGTTCTTCTTCCGTGGGTTTGGTTCTTGGAGCTCAACTTGGCTTTGGTACTTGGTTTTGATTCTTGGCTTTGGTTCTTGGCTTTGGTTTTGCGTCTCTCATCCAGGTGCCCTCTTTCCAGTTTTTTAATTTTATCTAAAATTTAGAATGGAGAATACTACAATCCCGTTTGAGATGGTCAAACTTCAATCCTTTGGTGGATCTGAATTTAATTCATGGAAGCGAAAGACTCAATTCGGTCTAAAATATATGAATTATTTTTACACCGTTTTGAGTACCTTTGCTGAGACGGATGAAGAAATTGATGAATCTTAATGGCTTAAAGATGAGGATTTTTGCAAAGACTACCTGTTGAATTGTCTTTCAGACCGTCTTGCAGAAACCTATAGTAAATATAACACTGCTAAAGAAATATGGGACAACTTAGATGCTCAATTCAAGAAAGAGGAGGAATTGTCCAAGACCCATCTTGTGGACAAATTCATGGATTTCAAGTTTCAAGAGGACAAGGAAATCACTCCTCCAGTGATTGATCTTGAGAATTTGCGATCTAAGTTGAACAATGAAAAAATTGATGTCTGTGATTCGTTTCTTGTGGGTGCAATCATATACAAGTTACCATCTGCCTGGCACTCTTTCAAAGCCGAGATGTATCAAAAAAAGGTGCAAGTGGGACTGGATGATCTCAAATGTTCATTCGAATCGAAGATGAGAATCGAGTTAGGAATAACTTGGAGATGGTTAGACAGCAACAGTCTGCTGCTAACGTGGTAACAAATGTCAAGAAATTTTCTCGGAAATCCAAGTCACCTAAATCTGAACATTCCAAGTTGGTGGCCAAAAAGACTCTCTTTCAGAAGAAGAAGGGCAAGTGCCACAACTGTGGGAAATGGGGTCATTTTGCTGCCAATTGTAGGCAACCTAAGAAGGTTAAATCGAACACACCACAGAAGGAAGCTCATATGATGGTGGGCAGTGCTGAGCCTAAAGGTTTTGTTACTGTAAGCCCAAGGGTTCAATCATTCACCTTACCTTCTTGTTTTGATGCTAGCAAACCCAAATTGATTAGAATTTATGGACTAATGTGTTGCCTTGAGATGTTGTGCTTTATATAGGAATTTGATATGACATATCGCCGTTACACAACTCATCTCAACACATGGCTTGCAAATCCACATACACCATGATCAAAGAGCTTGCACTAAAAGTGAAGACATCGACCTTTGGAGGATGTTCAAGTCAAGAAGCTCAATATAAAAATCCCACAAGCTACCTAGCAAAGTGTTAAGAAGAAGCTTGGAGATGAACCAACATGGTGACACCTCATGTACCTCTCAACATGTCTTGAAGATTGGAGAGAGTCACAAGAGCCAAGTCAAGTTCAAGATGTTCACTCACAAGTGAAGGAGTCCAAGAAAGTGCAAAGGAGCGAAGACATTCCAAGAAGACTCATGATATACACTTTTAGAATGTATTTTGGAGTCCTCTTGATTTTATGATTAAATGCACTTTCAATAGGTTTTCCAATGGTTTTCATACTTAACTTTTTATATCTTTGGAAACCATACACACACCCAAAAAATGTGTTTGAAAACCTAGGACTAAAGCCCAAAGACCATGGCCCAATGTCCTTGATTTTTTATAAGGTAAAATCAAATTTTATACAAGGCCGGTCGACCGGGGTGTCCTGGGCGACCGCGGAAGCAAGGCTGGAAATCCAGTACTTGCGTTCCAAAGGCGGGCCGGTCGACCGGGGTAAGCCGGATGACCGCGGAAATGGTTCTGTCGAAACAGAACCATTCCAGCTTGGTCTGGGCGGGCGACCGCCAAGGGCCGGTCGACCGCAGAAAGATTTTGCGCTTAAGTTTTTTTAAGAAACAGGTAGCCCTCGCCGGGCGACTGCCATGGGCCGGTCGACCGCGGCGGTAAGAAATTTGAAAATAAAAAATGTGTACCCGATAGGGGCGGGCGTCCGCCGTGGCTCGGTCGATTGCGCCGGTCTGGGAAAAGAGCCGTTGGGACTTTTGCAGGTTGACTTTTTTAGCCCAGTTTATTACAGTTTTACCCCAAACGGTCATATTTTCAAATGGGCTATATATACATTATCAAAACCTATCTAAACTACCTTTGGCAAGATAAAATCCCATCTTCTTGAGCTTAGACTTTTCTATCAAAGGTTAAAACCTCTTTGAACTTGCATGTGCATATTTTATCAAGAGGATCTCCATTAGGCTTACATTTGTATCTTTTCTTTGGAGAGTTTGAGAGCTTTATTGTTAGTAATCAGCCTATCAAGAAGCAAAGAGAGTTCTTTTCTTTTTATTTCTTCATTGTACTTGAGGGTCTCCGATTCGGCCCGTTAACAAAGGTGAATCGTTGTAAGAGGGTGTGTCCCCTCGACAAAGCTTCGTGCAGAAAGGGTTTGTCCCCTTCGGAGATTGGAGAAGTTGGGTGTACGACTTAGAGATTTGCCTATTGAAGAATCTCAACTTTAGTGGAGTTCCCAACGAGGTGAAACTTGGAAGAGTTGAGTAGGTCTTGTGATAGACCGAACCACTATAAATCATGTGTTTCTTCTGGTTGCTTCTCTTCTCCTTCTTCTCTTGCACATGTAGTGATTGGTAATCTCTAACCTAACTTGTGTTTATGTATTAATCGAACAAGGGTTAGTGAATGCATGCTTACAGTAAACATCTAATCCCTAGCTTTCATCATCTTGAATATTTGAACAAGGGTTAGATCAATAATTGCTTAATTAGTAAATTAATTGTAATAATCCACCTAATTAAGCCAAAGATTTTTAAATAGCCAATTCACCCCTCCTTTTGGGTTGCCACACTTGAATTTCATTTACTATGTTGGGCAACGGTAAGGCCAGTACCTCTTCAGACTGGTGGTTAGATATATGAGCCACTTGCCATATTTACAACTCGAAGAAACTACTTACGGATGCTGTTGGAGTGAAAGATACCATTACAGTGGCTAGTGAGGCAGAGGCGGAGGTGACTCACACTGGAACTGCAAACTTGGTCCTTTCTTCAGGTAAAATACTAACATTAAAAAATGTTAAAGTAGTTCCCGCTATTCAAAAGAATTTAATTTCTATTAGTCTTTTAGACAATGCTGGCATGTGTTCTTCTTTTTTGGGTGGTAGTGTAACTTTAACTGTTAACTCTTTTTATTTTGGTTGCGCATTCGGTATGTATAGATTGAGTTTAGCAACTGATACAATTAATCTGGTTAGTTCCACTTTGATTGATCCTAAATTGTTACACACTAGATTGGGACATGTGAACTATAGGAAGATGGTACAACTTGCTAAAACTTATAATATACATTTAGATACATCGATTAGATTTGATAGATGTGAAGTGTATGCACAAACCAAGATCACTAGAAAACATTTTCGTTCGATTTCTAAAAGCACACAACTTCTTGAGTTAATACAGTATGACCTCTGTGACTTTAAAAGTTTCACTACTAGAGGTGGTCGGAAGTATTTAATCACTTTTATAGAGGATTTTTCTAGATATTGTTATATTTATCTCCTAAAATCGAAAGATGAAGCTTTTGATAAATTTAAAATTTTTAAGAATCGTGTTGAAAATCAATTTAACTTAAAATTAAGCGATTTAGAAGTGATGGAGGAGGATAATACACTCTGACACAGTTCAAGGAATTAAGTGCCTCTCAGGGCATAATCCTTAAAACTACTGCTCCTTACTCGCCTCAATCTAATGGCATAGCTGAACGTAAGAACATGACGTTAACTGAAATGTTAAACTCTATGTTATTGACAGCTGACATGCCTACTAGTTATTGGGGAGAAGCAGCTTTAACTGCAAATCACATCCTGAATAGAGTACCACACTCTAAGTTGACCTCTACTCCTTATAAGTTATGGCATAAACATCCTTGTAGATATGACACTCTTAAGACTTGGGACTGTATTGATTATGTGAGGATACAAGACCCTAGGAGACCTAAGGTAGGACCTAGAACCAACACTTGTGTGTTTCTAGGTGGTGCAGAAGATAGTGTTGTTGATCGGTTTTTGGATCTATCTACCAATATGGTTATAGCATCTAGAGATGCAGTATTCTTTGAAAATAAATTTCTTAGAGACCATGGTTTGACCATACCAGGCGATACAGAGATGGTTATAGAATCGCATTTAGAGTCTGAACAGAATATTTCTGGCACCCATCTTACACTGATTTCTGAATCAGAACTTTTAAGAGTTTCTACAAGAGATAGAGTACCCAAGAATTTTGGTGAGGACTTTGTGACCCACCATTTAAAGAATGATCCATATCTTATAAGGAAGCGACGAGATCTAGGGACTCTTTGTTATGGGCAGAAGCCATTGATGATGAAATGAGCTCTCTGTTACAAAATAAACCTGACAGCTAGTTGATTTGCGAAAAGGGGCTAAGATGTGGGCTGTAAATGGATTTGAAGAAGAAACTTAATCCTGACGGAACAATAGCTCAGTATAAAGCACGTTTAGTAGCTAAGGGTTATACTCAAGTCAGTAGGATAAACTATTTTGATGTCTACTCACCGGTCTGTCATTTGTCCACGATTGAATTCTTCTTGCTTTTGCATCTATTGAGCAATATATTGTGAATCAAATGGATGTAAAGACAGCTTTCCTGAATGGAGACCTCATAGAGAAAATCTACATGAACCAACCTGAAGGGTTTATCATGGAAGGTTTTGAGCACAAAGTCTGTAAGTTAAACAAATCTTTGTATGGTCTTAAACAAACACCTAAAATGTGGCATCAAAAATTTGACAAGGTAGTAAAGAGCTTTGGTTTTCAGACCAGTTACTCAGATAAATGCCTCTACTTCCGTTCTGTGTCGAATAAGGTCGCAATTATTTGCTTGTATGTAGACGACATGTTGATTCTTAGTTTCGATCTCTCTGTAGTGAGTGACGTGAAATCAATATTGGCTGAAGAATTCGACATGAAAGATCTTTGTGTGGTAAACACCATTCTTGGAATGAGAGTAAGTTTTGAAAGGCAATGGATCACTCTTAGCCAAGTCCATTATATTGAGAAACTACTTTCTACATGAGGATACAGTGAGTGTAAACCGATTGAGACACCATTTGATTATACCAAAAAGCTGAGACCTAATGAAGGAGCCAGTGTGAATTGGTTGGATTATTCTAAACTGATTGGTAGTCTCATGTATGCGATGAGTTGCACTGACCAGACATAGCCTTTACAGTTGGCATGCTGAGTCGTTTCACTAGTAATCCTGGCCATGAGCACTGGGATGCCCTTATGAGGCTGATGAGATTCCTTAAGGGTACTCAAGGATATGCTCTATGTTATAATGGCCATCCTCCTATCCTGGAAGGATATTCTGATGCATCTTGGGGCTCAGAATTAGGAGATAGTAAATCTACCAGTGGTTATGTATTTACACTGCGTGGAGCAGTTGTTGCATGGAAGTCAAAGAGACAGACTTGTATTGCTCTGTCATCTATGGAATCAGAACTTTATGCTCTAGCTTCTGGAGGAGATGAAGCAGAGTTGATAAGAGATCTAATCCTGGACATTCCATTGACCCATTTAAAGATTAACTCTTTAAGTTTGTTCTGTGATAATCAAGCTACAATTACGATTGTAAAGAACTCACTCTTGAATGGTAAGAGGAGACATGTCAGGCTGAAACATGCCACGCTGAATTATCTTATAGAACAAGGTATTATCACTTTGGTTGATGTGAGATCGAATGATAATATGGCTGATGCTCTTACAAAGGGATTGAACAAAGATCGAATATTCAAAACTGTGGGGGAGATGGGGTTAAAGACTGTGTAGACATGTCTTAACCTACATCAATGTTATTTTGAATTTTTTGAATCTCCCTCCCCCGTCCAAGATAAGCACTTGATATGTTTCAATGATGTTTACAGTTGTCTTTATGTCATTCCACATTTGATGACATGTCTTCTTGGGAAAGGTTGTTTCCTTCCAAACTTGATGATACAGCTTAACTCAATTTGGATATGATGGATGTAACATTCCAAATGGAAACATGGAATGGTTCTTTGCAAAAGAAACTATTTAGGTCTTGTTCTTGTATTGAAACTTGACAATGGTATATGGTTCTTTGCAAAAGAAACTATTTTGGTCTTGTTCTTGTATTGAAACTTGACAATGATGTTTATTGATATTTGTTTTTCAGCCATTATGAAATTGTACTAAGTTCTTCTGGTAGAACTAGATACTTTTGTATTTTACACAAATGATTGGATTCAATTTCATGAAATTCATATTTGGTAATTTACAGGAATTGTCGAAAATGGAGGAGCTTGCCTCAATCTAGATTTTGAGGAAGATGACTTACTAGATGAGTGAATCCTTATAGAGCACTGGGGATTATTATTTTCTTTCCAGTTAAAAAAATAGTTCACTTACATGTGAAACTGCTTTTGTTTGAGTTTAGATTATTTCTAAAACTCTTGGTTATTCTTAAAAGTACTCTTGTTTTCAGTTGGATTATAGATCTTCTTTGATATGGTGAGATGGATGATTCAATATTTTGTTTGGACATCACATTATCTATTTATTGGATTGTGCTATATGTAGAACATAGGAGGAGATTGTTGGGTATATAATATAACCCTATTATGTTGTAATATAAGCCCAATAAGATAATGGACCGGTGTAGTGGGCCTACATGGGCTAGAGTCCATTAACCAGTCAATAACCCTAGTGTATCTCTATATATAGGGACTAGAGGCAACAAACTAGGTATTCCAAACTAGATACCTAGGGTGTAATGCTTCAAGCAACCTTTGCTTGATCTAACAACTACAAAGTCTCAAAAGCTTACTGAAAGTAATCGAAAAGGTTCAAAACCACCCAAAGGTCATTGACTTATCCCAAAAAGCAAGTTATTTTACCCGACTGCCCGCGGTTCGAAACTAGTTTCTAAGTTCATATTCCTGTCGACAGGGTCAGCGAATAGCACCCACTAGCCGGACCCAATAGCCAATGAACAATCCCCATTGGTGCGGGCCCTTATAGTTCACATATAACCTAAACCTCCACAAAAGGAATTCACATATACAAAAAGTCCAAAGGTACGTACAAAGTTCCAAAGATTATGGTTTACTTTGGTTACACAAGATTTTCAAAAATAATTGGGTATACAATGATCAAAAGGTTCTTACGTCAGGGAGAGTCACATATTCAATACAAAATCATAGGTTATCAATGAGTACAAAATTCAATGGGTTGTAATGAATGAGGGGCAAGCATGTAAAACCCAAATCAAAGTCTAAGACTATCAAAGGTTTCATATATTCGAAAAGATTAGAGAATCGAAATAAAAGAGGCATGTCATTCAATGGCTAATCATATCACTAAAGTGGTACGAAATTACATACCTTGATGAAGAAAACTTTTACTTTTCTTAATCACCTTAGTTACCTACGATCAAGAGTAAGAATATTCTCTATGAGCTTCATCATTGATTGCACTCCTATCAGGCATATATATCCTCCTACTGACACAAGACACCCTTTGGTGCTCAATCAGAAAAGAATCGGTAAACAGTCCTAAACTGACCTAGGGTTCTTCTCAGTATTTTGGAATTATTATCACTATAGAGTCTCCAAAAAAATTTGAAACTATTTTTAACAGAAAGTACGCTTTTCCGGCATGTCCGTAAAATACAAGAGCGTAAAAAACGGACAAGAAACGAAGAAGTTATGAATTTTCGAAGTTTAAACTGTAGGGGGGAAAAACTGCCTCGCCAAACGTCCGGGTACTTTTCAATTTGTCCAACTTCACACAGTCGGACGTCTGCCATTTTTCGTCTGTCGTCCGTCCTTGCTCGGACCCAGTTTTCTTCGAAACGCGATTTTTCACCCTTTTTTACACTAAAACAGCCATAATTCATTCGTTTGAACTCCAAATCGCGCGTGGTCAGATCTGTTGGACTCGTATCTATAAGAGGAATTCATAAAACCTAATTTCACACTATGAAATCCTCAAATCTATTTACCTTATTTAATCTGAGCTTTTAGGGCATAACCCAAACCTAGATTCTTAGAATTCCAAAACTCAACTCTTAGTTTCTTAGGGATCCATAAATGCATCCCTAAATTCTTATACAATTCTTTACACCAAACCTAATCATCTAGATCATAATAACAAGTTTCATTAGATCCTAGTTTTAGGGTTCTTCACATGCCAAATCTTATGTAAAACATAGATTTTACCCCAATTCGTGTTTTCTCCTTCCAAATTGAGATTTCCTTCTTCTCCTTCACGAATTTCCTCTCTTGGGGCTAAACAAAACATCTAGGGCTTGTTTAGATCCGTAGTTTCCACAAGAGGTTGGTATTTATAAGCTTTCTTAAAAGAGCCATAATCTAATTCTAACACTTAATGACAAAAACGCCCCTCTTTAACAAGGGGAAACAAAATTTTTACTAAGGGGTATTTTCGGGTATTTACATCTACGCCTTCTTGCACCTCATGTTTCGGTGGGGTGGGGTCCAACATTTTACACCCATGCATAGCATGGGCCTGGAATACTACTAATATATACTAAGCCTATAGGATTTTAAAATGTCATTCGCTTTTTTTCGGAAGATTTTTTACAGAAGTTTATGGCGCGGTCCTCTTGTGGCTCTAGGAGGGTTTTTGTGGTGATACAAAAACCAGGGTTTCTCTTCTTCATTTCAGTTAATCAAGGTGGTTATTTGTTACTCAAAGTGAGAGGAGAAAATCTAGCGCATTGTGGTTATCCATGATCTTGGTTCTAACTAGTGGATTGCGTGTTGCCTTGTACGTGGAGTAGCCCAATGTGGTGAACCACATATATTCTTGTCTTCTTGTGGTTGTTTGTTTTGGTTCCCGTTGGTGGTTGTGGTTTGTTGGCATATATTTTCTCCATCTTGTGTGTGCATGATCTGGGGTATTTCTATGTGTTTGCTGGTGGTAGATTGGTGGATATTATTAGCGATAGGTTTTGGCCACTACAGAATTTACCTCAGTCAACAATGAGACAAGCCTTAGATTATCCTAGAACTTACCTATAGAATAGTAGTAAGTAGTTTTGGTTGTCAACTGCATGGAGCAGTGGTTAGGGGTTTCATTACCAATATTCAAACAGAGAGAGCATCTTTCCTTGAGAAATCCAAGCAAAAACCACTTTTTGTAGTTTTTTAATTGGAATTTGTTGATAGGAGGCAAGTGGCATGCCATCAGATAAGGAGGATTCATTAGTCCAATGCCAACCAAACAGAACATCTAATAATATCTAGGTAAAATAGAGTCCTGCATGTTGGGCCCAACATTTTTATATTTTTTCGTTTTTATATAAGTAAAACCCTCTTTCTTCTTAAACGACGTTTGCCCTTTCCGTTAAAATGACTTTTAATAGTCCATTAATTTAGCAGTTAACTACCAAAAAATTCTATCTGAACCGTTTCACTCTCTAAATCTCAATGGGTGCCAACGTTTCAACTTCACCGGATATATATCCTTCTTGTTTCTCTCTTTAAATCTCAGTTGGCGCCAACGTTTCAACTTCACCGGATATGTATCCTTCCTGTTTTCTCTCTCTAAATCATAGTTAGCAAAACGTGATACGGCAAAAAACGGGACAGGAAAAATTCGGGTTTAATACGGTTTTGGATAAAAAACGTATTCAATAAAACGGTCAAATAAACGGAAACGCCAAAAATACGTTTAATGAAAAAAAATGAGTTTAATATGTTTTGCTTTTAAAAAAACGGATTCAAAAAAGCGGGTGTGTCCGTGACTGCAAAAAAGGTAGAATATGGTCTCCCTTCTTTTTTTTCTCTGTTCAGTTCTTTTTGCAAACCCTAAAAAAGAAGAGATCTAGATCTCTCGTTTCTGCCTATCAAGTTTTTCTTTGAAATGAAAGAGAGAGACAAGATAACCCTAATATGAGATGAGGCCACAATGTGAGGAACATAAACACATTATCATAATATATAATAAAATATTCAAATATCGAGCCTCGAGATACCATCTTTCAATCTTGAAGTCCAGAACGTTCACAAATTAACATATACCCAGGAAAACCTAAATATTGGATTAAGTTTTGTTAAAATCCTGTTCATCATACAAGAGAAATAATAACAATATCTAAAAGCACCTCTGCGCATAGAAACCCACTTCAGTAAACCATGTATCAAAAGCAATCCAGATAGCTCGACATCCATGTTCGACAAATCATTGCAAACCCTTAACAGGATCTCTCTTAAAGAAAAGATCATGTTTCATCTCTCTTTTCTCCTCTCTTTTTTCTTTTTTTCTAGAGGGTTTGATTGTGGAGGTGGAGGTGGAAGTGGCTGAGATGATTGAGAAGTGGCGGTGGAGATGGATGAAGATGAAAGGGGTTTGATGGACATGGCCAGCGGTGATGAAGATTGTTGCCGGGAGTGACGGCCGCCGGAACTGGCTGGAGTGGTGGTTAAAATCCAGTTCATCATACAAGAGAAATAATAACAATATCCAAAATCACCTCTACGCATAGAAACCCACTTCAGTAAACCATGTATCAAAAGCAATCCAGATAGCTCGACATCCATGTTCGACAAATCATTGCAAACCCTTAACAGGATCTCTCTTAAAAAATGATCATGTTTCATCTCTCTTTTCTCCTCTATTTTTTTTTCTAGAGGGTTTGGAGGTGGAGGTGGAGGTGGAGGTGGAAGAGGTGAAAGTGACTGAGATGATTGACAAGAGGCGGTGGAGATGGATGACGATGAAAGGGGTTTGATGGACATGGCCGGCGGCGATGAAGATTGTTTCCTGAAGTGACGGCCGCCGGAACTGGTTGGAGTGGTGGCAGAGGTGAAAGGGATCTGAGGCAACATTACTGGTGGCCGAAAAGGGGAAGCTCTGTTCTCCTCCTTCTCTTCTCTCTTCTTCGTTCCCGTCTTATTTCCCAAACCCTAATTGAAAACTCCTCTATAAAATCCTCAAAAACGAGAACAAAAATACAAACCTCCCCTTGACTCAAACCCTCTTTTGTTGTGCAAACCCTAAACGAAAATCAAAGAACTCCTCTCCTGCCAATAGATCCCTTCAACCCTAGGAAACCTCTTCTCTTCGTTCTCTGTTTTCCCAAACCCTAAAAATCTAAGAAAGGATTGGATAATGAAGCAAAAACTTGGAAGAAAGGGCGAAGGATAAACGATGGGCTGTTCAATACGTATTTTCTTCGCGTTTTATACGATTTCTTAAAAACATTATCGTTTTAAACGATGGGCTGTTCAAAACGCCATTTTATACGGGAACTAAATAAAACGAGTTATTTTCAAAAAACAAAAATGCGGTTTTAAATGGCGTTTTGCTAACTATGCTATAAATCTCAATTG
Source organism: Tasmannia lanceolata (assembly GCF_043159265.1). Lineage (NCBI taxonomy): Eukaryota > Viridiplantae > Streptophyta > Magnoliopsida > Canellales > Winteraceae > Tasmannia > Tasmannia lanceolata. The sequence goes on along the minus strand of NW_027518695.1, from coordinate 55,475,329 downwards.
GTGCCAACGTTTCAACTTCACCGGATATATATCCTTCAAACAAAAATTACATCAATTCGTATCTGGGATTCATCACGCTTTGAAGTCCTAGAAATGAAGTGGCATAAGTCCTACAAAACTTGCAACTCATTCGGCAAATGGAGGAATTTTTTCCTTTTTTGACCTCAAAGGAGAGGTATTCACCTCCATCCTATTGAGCTATAAGTTGATGCGAGAATTAACCTGCTCCGATCATGAGGTTGGTGTAGCACGTATATCAAATTCAATAGAACATACAAAAATATTAGAACATGAACACAATCGCTACTATTAAGCATAACTCAATGGCATGTTAAAGGTAAGATTTGACCTTATAATTGAAGCATCCATTTGCATACCCTGAGAGAATAGTTTATTGTATTGGTGATAAAGTGTGTAGTTTACCAGAATCACATGTCTTGATAATATTCCTTAAATTTAGCATTTAAATCCCAAAAAATTCTCTATTAAGCGTCTCCCTCTCTCACAATGTTTGGACTTCGGCCACTATATATGTCCTTCAACCAGAAAAAATCTTCCTTTGGATTGAATAATCATACCCTCTACAGGTAAGGTTTCAGGTTTGCGGATGATTTTGTTGCGTTGATATTGAAGTTTGTAAATGTTATCTCCTGGTTGTTCTATTTGTTATGACATTCAAAATAGTACCTATATTTTATAAGAGCATATCATACATATGTGTGCATGTGCATTTCGTGAATTTTCTCCTATATATGTTGTGATGCATTTGCTTATAACACTTGTGCTTATTCTATGCTTCTTTTCAAATCCTCCTCTCCTATTTTCTATATTCCTTTGTATTTCATGCTAACCTTGCTTTTCAAGTTGGAAAGGCCTTAATAACAAACTTCTATTACAGGCATACAGTTTTGGCAGATCAATTTGAACTATTCATCTGTGATCATGGACTTGCTAATCCATTCTCTGAATTAAAATATCGCATGGATCAGGTAAACTCTAAAGTAATGTTTTTTAATTTGTCTGTAAGAAAGCATTTATGTTCATTCATATTAAATGAAACATTGTTTTTCATTCCCGTGTAACATTGTTTATATCGAAGTTTTGAGGTGAAATGTTGTTTTTCATTCCTGTGCAAGGCACGGGGCTGCAACTAGTATTAATGATGTGGCACCCAAAACTCAAGTAAAACCAGCAGATAAAAAAAGCCAAGCTTTTGTGCAGCCAAACAGAGCCGAACCACTTCATTCCTATTCTACTAGGAGATCACACTACTCTATGAATACACATAAAATTAAAACAAGGGATTTTTGCTGATTAGTCCCTACATGTCAAAATAATTGCTTATTAATCTCTAAAAAACGCAAATTATCTTAGTAGTCCTACTTTTAGAAAATATTTGCTAAAAGGTCCCTTAAACTCACCTACGTCAATTTTCTCCGCTAAAAATTCTAATATGGCAAATTTACCCCCAATCCATTTAATCGGTAAATTTATCCCCCAACCCATTTAATCGGTTTTAGCGTTTTTTATTTCCCTTCCATTATTTTAGGGAAAAAACTAGGAAATAAGCAAAATATTATCTCTTCCAATATTCTCTTCGAAAATCCTTCAACAAAAAAATCATTTTAGGAATTACATAAATTGAAAATCTCTCTAAAATAAATTAAAAAGGGTAGGAATAAAGTAAGAAATTTTAGGAATATTTTTCGTTTCTAACCTTTTCAAGAAATTCCTGTCTTGGTTGGATTGCAAGAAAATAACTCTGATGGAAAATTATTTCTATGGAAAGTTTTTTCATTCAATGATTTAAGAGGGGAATTATTTCTGATTAATTTAGAGGGATAACATCATAAACCGAAGGTCCCTAACTGAAAAATTGAATAGGGTTAGTTTACCATATCTTTTTTTATGTGTAAGAAATAAGAAACTTTAGATTTTTTTTCCTTTCTGAACTTTTCCAATAAAATTCCTACAATCCAATGGGGCCTAAGTGGAAGGCATTTTGTAAGAGAAGCACTAATCCATCTTGTATTTAAAGAGATGCTACAGTTCCCAAAAATCTCTTACAAACCAATCGATCACGGCCACCGGTTTCAATACAATAGGGTTTTAGTTTTTTTTGGGAATAAGAACTAGGGTTTAGCTTCTTTTCTTAGGAGAAGAAGAAGGGAGAATGTCAAAGGAAAGTCAAAATGGGCTAAAACGTTAACAACTTTGAAAGATTTTACAAGATTTTCGAAGACAATATTGGAAGAGATAATATTTTGCTTATTTCCTAGTTTTTTTCCGAAAATAATGGAAGGAAATCAAAAAACGCTAAAACTGATTAAATGGGTTGGGGGGTAAATTTGCCATATTAGAATTTTTAAGGGAGAAAATTGACGTAGGTGAGTTTTAGGGACCTTTTAGCAAATATTTTCTAAAAGTAGGACTACTAAGATAGTATGCTTTTCTTAGGGACTAATAAGCAATTATTTTGCCATGTAGGGACTAATCAGCAAAAATCCCTTAAAACAAATAAACGTGATTCGTGCAAAAATAGTGTTTGATTGTTTCTACATTGAAACAGGACACCGGATCCACCTAATAGGCTGGACAAACTCAGCTAAATTAATTGGGCGTAGTTGACACGTCGTAATGGGCCCACTTTCCGTCATGATGTGCCACAATCCATAAACAAAGATGATCCCATACAACCAGAGAATTGACTACGACTCTCCCAATTGGACCCTCGAAAATAAGTTCTCTAATAATTGACTAACTCATTTTCCATGATTTTGTTTTGTAAAATTTGAAATTTTCTTTGCTTTTGATGAAAATTTAGGACATGTTTGGTAAACATGGAAAATTGTTCCTTGGATTGGTTTTTTGTTTTTGCTGATATTGATGAGCTTTTCCATATGTCCCTACCGCCCTTGTAGACTTTGGATACATAAACTATCAAGATTAATATTACAACCAAAATCAGGTCACATATGGGGATTTGCTTCTATTATCTGAAGGGCCACAAGGCTATCGGCCCATGGTCATGGTCTCATGGCCAAACAGTAAGATTAAGGCGTAAAAAATCAACGACTTAGCTTTTCTTGCAAAGCCCTAAACATTATTGATGTGAAAAAAACAACGAGTGCAACCATTATCAAGTTGTAGAGGAGCTATTTTCTTAGAGTTCTAAACTCGTTCCTGAATTTTCTCCATTTGATTCCAGTATTGATTCAAGTTTTGCCTAGTTATTTAATGTTGGCAAAGGATGAAACTCGTACTAAGATTTTTTTTAATCTCTCTTTAAGTGAGCCCTCCACCTTAGCTTTTTTCTAATGTGTGGTGCTAGCTGGCTTGAGCACGTGAATGGGTGTTGACTTTTAATGGAGTGTTGGCACAATCAAACTTTGTGTTTTTAATGTGGGTTGGTATTGTTTGATGCTCCTTGTTGGCCACATGGTACAATGACATTAACTAGTGCTTAAATGGGCCCCATTTGATTAGTAAAAATCTCCCCACTGGTGCTATACTATCTGTTGCGGTCAAAATTTGGTTATGGCGGAGCTGGAGATGTAGGGTGGATGGGCGGTCTCGATCTGTCCTACACACACGAGAGAATGATTAAAGACCAACGCGGAGTGGATCCTCCGTGAAGACCCTTCGATACTTAAGTTAAGGAAAAACTCAAATGGAATAGTAAGTTTTGGGAATTGTGTCCTTTACCTTACGGGTTTTACCCCTATTTATAGTGGTTGGATGTGCTAGGGCAAATTCGTAATTCCCCCATGGTGTGATTACAATGCTGCCCTTGAGCGGAGAGCATTGAGCCATAAATACCACTTCTTACAGGGGTTTTTTTGTTGGGTACGGGGAATTACCTTCTTGCCCTTTTTGCATCAGAGGGTTCTTTCATACGTGGAGTTCTCTGATTGGGTAGTCATTTTTATCCTCATCAGTTGCCCCCCACTCCTTCAGGCCGTTTTTTAAGGTCTGGGGGAGTAAAAAAAAAAATTAATTTTTTTTTATTTTAATTTTTTTTTATTTTAAATTTTTTTTTGGCCGACCTCTAGGTCTTAGACGACCTCAGATTCCATACGAGCTTCTCTAGTCATGATAGAACTTGGGTTATTGGACGACCATGAGGTATTGGACGACCTTCTCATCTGGACGTCCTTCAACACAAGCTCCTCGACGAGCTCTTTTGGCCAGACTCGTCTGTACGAGCTCCTTTGGCCGGGCTACAACTTAAGATTTTGAGGAATCCTTAAAAGGTTGCAAAATATGGAGTACGGCTGAATTTTCGGACGACCTTCTCATTTTGATGTCCTTCAATAGCAGCTCCTGGATGAGCTCTTTTGGCCGGACTCATCTGTATGAGCTCCTTTGGCCGGGCTAGGAATCCTTAAAAGGTTACAAAATATGGAGTACGGCTGAATTTTCGGACGACCTTCTCATTTTGACTTCCTTCAAAGGCAGCTCCTGGACGAGCTCTTTTGGCCGGACTCATCTGTACGAGCTCCTTTGGCCGGGCTACAACTTAGGATTTTGAGGAATCCTTAAAAGGATGCAAAATATGGAGTACGGTTGAATTTTCGGACGACCTTCTCATTTTGACGTCCTTCAATAGCAGCTCCTGGACGAGCTCTTTTGGCCGGACTCATCTGTACGAGCTCCTTTGGCCGGGCTACAACTTAGGATTTTGAGGAATCCTTAAAAGGCTGCAAAATATGGAGTACGGCTGAATTTTCGGACGACCTTCTCATTTTGACGTCCTTCAATAGCAGCTCCTGGACGAGCTCTTTTAGCCGGACTCATCTGTACGAGCTCCTTTGGCCGGGCTACAACTTAGGATTTTGAGGAATCCAAAAGGTTGCAAAATATGGAGTACGGCTGAATGTTCGGACGACCTTCTCATTTTGACGTCCTTCAATAGCACCTCCTGGACGAGCTCTTTCGGCCGGACTCATCTGTACGAGCTCCTTTGGCCGGGCTACAACTTAGGATTTTGAGGAATCCTTAAAAGGATACAAAATATGGAGTACGGCTGAATTTTCGGACGACCTTCTCATTTTGACGTCCTTCAACAGCAGCTCTTGGATGAGCTCTTTTGGCCGGACTCGTCTGTACGACAGGGAATTAATTTTGATGGGAGTAAAAGTTATGACGGTTTGGAGTCGGCGAATCCAAGGGTGAAACACGGTCAAGAGGGAATTGTCAGGGCCTCGATTTTCACGCACTGCTTAAAATAGGGCTAAGGTGAATTCATATTTTTCACCTTTTACCTTCTGTTTCTACTCAAGATTTTTTGTCCTGGTGCCTTTGGAAGTCCGGCATTATCTGTTTTCAAGATCGAAAAACCCCTTTTTTCTCCGTTTCCGAGTAGGTATTCTTCACTTGTAGGTTGTCACCGTGTATGCTTTGAATTGGTTTTTATTTCCTTATGTCTTCCGACCTTGGATCTCCTTCGCCCCCTGCGAGGCGCGTCGTTGGCGGAGTAAAGGCTGATCCTCCGGGAGAGATCGCGGTCTTAGATGAGCGAGAGGGCCCCAATATGATAAGGGCCGAGGCCTTAGTAGCCGCCCCGGAGGCAAATATGGTCGTCACCGACTATGAACGTAGTTTACTGAAGCTTAGCGACTTAGAGTCTATTAGGGAGGAGTTTCACATCCCTTCGGAACTCCAGTTGAGGTTGCCCCGGTCCGGGGAGCGAGCGAGTTCGCGCTTGCCCAATGTCAGTGTGTACACCGAGACCTTGAAGGGTTGTAGAGGTCTTGAATTACTACTGTCTTGCCCTAACCCAGGTAGTTCCGAACTCCTGGCGTGTGCTTGTCGGTTTCGTCTTTGTCATGAAATGAAGAGGTGTAAACCCTACGATCACCTTATTCCGCCGGTGTGTCTCTTTAAAGAGGCATAAGGAGCGGCTGGATGTATTTCAATCAGCGAGTCCGTGTGGGGCTCGTTTGTAACTTGCCTACTTCCATTCAGGGATGGAAGAACAAATATTTTTTTGTCCATTCCCGCAAGAACTGGCCATTCACTACAGGATGGAGGGACCAGTACGTAGACGAGGTCAATAAGGTTCCTCAGCTGAGTCCCGAAGAGTTGTCGGTCTTTAAGGATCTTTGTGATGATGATCTGGTAGATTGTGTGGAACTTACAGAGGAAAGGCTCTTGAAGTGGTGCGGGATTAGCTCGTTTACCGAAGCTCGTGAGTGTCCGTAGGTCGAGCTATGACTTAGGAAATTTTTCTGTTTAAATTTTTGTTTCTCTTCTTACGCGCCTCTTTTCTGTTGGCAGAGATGGATGCTGCTGATCAAGCTGGAATGAAGAGGGCTTTGCAGAAGAGAAAGAGGGGCGCGACTTCCTCGTCTGCCGCGCTACCAGCAAGACTAGATCCGCGTCATGCCAGGCCGCCCTCGGTCCAGGTTCCTCGTATCAAAATGCCTCCATGAACTACCACGGCAGGGAAGTCATCGGCGGCCATAAGGGCTTTCCGTGAATCTCAGATAGGAGGATCTGGGGCCCGGATTTCCCCAAGTGGCGGCGACATAGCCGTGCTGGCTCAGCCAGCTTCTGGGGGCCAGTCGTCCCGTCCAACTGCTGGAGAATTTAACGAGGTGTTCGAGCTGGACTGGAACGTCAATAAGACGGACACCGGCGTCGGGGACACTTACGTCGCTTATGAAATCGTCTCCAAGGCTCGCCTTCCGCAGGATATTGCCATGGTGAAACATCAGCCCGTGGACCTTCTTCGAAGAGGATGGGCTTCTTCTATGTACAGTGTAAGTTGTGGTTCGGTGTGCTTGTTTTTCTTCGTACAGATCTCCTGCTCGTCTGTTTACCTTCCTGAATTGGTCTTCTGTCCATGCAATGGTTTACGGTGGTACTCTGATGGATCAGTCATTTTTGGTCGGTCAGACCATCTCCGATCTAAACAACAATGTTGCTTCTTTGGAGTCGAAGAAGGAGAACCTCGAGGCCGACGTTCGGGCTAAGGATGAAATAATCAAGAAGCATCGAGATGACCTTAAGGTAGAGACAGAGAAGGTAGTCCGGGAGAGGGACAACTCGGTAGGCCTCCTTCGGCGAGCTAAAGAAGCCGAGGCAAAGTTAAAGAGCAAAGAGGACCAAGAGACCCAGGTGGTAACCGAGGCCTTAGGTCGGTTCAAGGCATCGCAAGAGTACAAGGATGCCATGCACGACTTTAGTACCCTTGCTTATGAGCAAGGCTTTAACGATTGCAAACGGAAAGTGGAGGAGAAGTATACTGATCTTGGATTCGTGATCGATGATGTCTTCATTTCTGGGGACGAAGGTGGTGAAGAGGAGGCTGTTTTGGCAACCTCTCCGGTTCGTACTGATGGCGACCGAAGGGTTGGCCAGGACTTGGCGGCCTCTCCGACCCGTATCGACCCTACTCCTGTCATTCGTGACCTTGATGCCTGAGTTGTACTATGTTACTGTTTTTTTTTTTTTTTGGTAACTCGGCCCGGAAGCCCACTATGTATCTTTTCAGATAGTTAATGAGAATGTCTTGTGTTATGAATTTGGTTGATTCTTTTTGTCCTTTCTCATGGCTGTGTATTACTGGCGACCTTATGTTGCGTCACATAGGGCTCGGCTAGATTTGCGGACGACCTTACATTGGCCGTCCTCCGGCCGTTGATACGAGGAGTTCGTCCATTGGGTGGATGAGCTGGTCGATACGAGCTACGACTTGGGAATTATTTTTGGATTCCCTTAAACATTGCGTCATATAGGGCTCGGCTAGATTTGCGGACGACCTTACATTGGCCATCCTCCGGCCGTTGATACGAGGAGTTCGTCCATTGGGTGGACGAGCTGATCGATACGAGCTACAACTTGGGAATTATTTTGGGATTCCCTTAAATGTTGCGTCATATAGGGCTCGGCTAGATTTGCGGACGACCTTACATTGGCCGTCCTCCGGCCGTTGATACGAGGAGTTCATCCATTGGGTGGACGAGCTGATCGATACGAGCTACAACTTGGGAATTATTTTAGGATTCCCTTAAACGTTTCGTCATATAGGGCTTGGCTAGATTTGCAGACGACGACCTTACATTGGCCGTCCTCCGGCCGTTGATACAAGGAGTTCGTCCATTGGGTGGACGAGCTGATCGATACGAGCTACAACTTGGGAATTATTTTGGGATTCCCTTAAACGTTGCGTCATATAGGGCTCGGCTAGATTTGCGGACGACCTTTCATTGGCCGTCCTCCAGCCGTTGATACGAGGAGTTCGTCCATTGGGTGGATATGTAAGTGAAAATTTAAGCATTCATTCTCTTTGTTAAAACAAATATTGATTACACAACTGGGTCAATTACACCGACTTCCTCTTCCTTCTTACTGGTAGAACCTCCTGAGGTTCTTGGAATTCCAGGCATGGGGGAGCGTTTGGCCGTCCAGTGTCTCCAGCCAGTAGGTCCCAGGCCTGATAATCCGTGTTACTTTGTACGGACCTTCCCAATTTGGGGTTAGCTTCCCCACCTTTGTGGGCTGTGAGATAGCGGTTCTTCTTAACACCAGGTCTCCTACTTGGTGTAGCCTTTCCTTGACCTTAGTATCGTGGTACCTGGCTACCCTTTGCTGGTATGCCGCCATCCTGATCCCCGCCCTTTCTCTCGCCTCTTCCAGTAGGTCCAGGTTAGTCCTCAATCCTTCTGGGTTGAGATGTTCGTTGAAGTGCTCGTCTCTAAGGGTGGGAGCACCGATTTCCACTGGGATCAGTGCCTCCGTTCCAAAGGTTAGATTGAAGGGTGTTTCTCCTATCGCGGTCCTTGTTGTCGTCCGATATGCCTAGAGAACATGATACAACTCGTCGACCCATCGCCCCTCGTGGTCGTCCAATTGCTTTCTTATCCCTTGCAACAGGATACGATTGGTTACTTCGGTTTGCCCGTTAGTTTGGGGATGGGTGACCGATGTGAATCACTGCTCTATCTCAAGGTCTGTGCATAATTTTTTGAATTTGGAATTGTCAAACTGGCTGCCGTTACCGGTGATGAGGATTTTGGGGATACCAAATCGGCATACTACCGCTTTCCAGAAGAAATTCATGATGTTCTGTTCAGTAATTTTTGCCAGGGGCTCGGCTTCGACCCACTTCGTGAAGTAATCGATTGCAACGACTATGAATTTTCTTTGCCCGCTAGCCGGAGGGAAAGGTCCCAAAATGTCCATTCCCCACATTGCAAAGGTAATCGGGCTTAGGATCGGGACTAAGGATGTTGCGGGGAGATGGTCCGTCACGGCGAACTTATGACATTTCTTACATTTTTTTACAAGCTCTGACGCATCTTTTTCTGAAAGTAGGCCAGTAGTATCCTCTTCGGAGTATCTTGTGAGCAAGGGCTTTTCCGCCCAAGTGCTCCCCACATATGCCCTCATGGACTTCTCGAAGTGAGCGGGTTGCTTCAGTGGGTCCCAGGCACTTTAGATATGGCCAAGAATATGATCTTTTGTACAGTTCGCCTTTGTGCAGAGTGAAACGGGCAGATCGCTGGACGATCTTACGAGATTCCTTTTTGTCTTCAGGCAGCGTCCCGCTCCTCAAGTACTCAACAATGTTGTCTATCCACGAGGGTTCTTGGTTGATATGCAAAATTGTTTCCTTCTTTGTGCACTGCTCCCAGGCTTGTGTATCCCGACGAGGCCAATCGTGAGAGGGCGTCGGCTTTTGCATTCTCTGTTCGAGGCACTTTGACAACTTCGAATCTTTTAAACATCAGGGCGAGGGTTTTTACCTTCGTCAGGTATTTTGACATCCTGGACTCTCTGGCCTCATATTCTCTGAGGACTTGGTTGGTCACTAGCTGGGAATCACTGTGAGCTCGCAGGTCGTCTGCTCCAACTTCGAGTGCTAACTTCATCCCGCGATGAGGGCCTCGTATTCGGCCTCGTTATTGGAGGCATTAAAACAGAAGCGAAGTGCGTATTCGATTGAGAGTCCGTCTGGGCCGGTCAGTATTAGCCCAGCCCCAGGCCCTTGCGTATTCGAGGAGCCATCAACGAAGAGGCTCCATTCGGGATCGCCGAACTGTTCTGCAGATCTCATTCCTTTTGCGAGATCAGCGTCGTCTACAGCGTTCGGCCTCTGAGAGATTATTGCTTCCCTTGCCGTGGCTGGCTTGTCAAGTGCTGGTTCCTCCCCTTGGGTGGGTTCACCTGGTATGCTGCATTCAGCCAGGAAATCCGCCAATACCTGAGCCTTAATGGCGGGCAATGGTTTGTAGCGGATATCAAATTCGCTGAGCTCTATCGACCACTTCACCAGCCTCCTAGAGCTGTCTGGCTTGTGTAGTATCTGTCTTAATGGCTGATCTGTCAGGACATCAATAGTGTGCGACTGGAAATATGGCCTCAGCTTGCGAGCTGCCAGTACCAGTGCATAGGCTATTTTCTCAACCCGTTGATACCTGAGCTCCGCGTCATGGAGTACCCGACTGACATAGTACACCGGCTTCTGCTGCCCACTGTGCTCTCATGCCAACATAGCGGCTAAGGTGTTTGCTGTGACGGCCAGATAAATAATCAGTTGCTCCCTGGGTTCTGGTTTGCTTAGCAGAGGCGGTGAGGTGAGGTATGCTTTCAACTGGTCAAAGGCTGTCTGGCATTCTAGGGTCCATGGAGAATTTTTAACTCCCTTCAGAGCTTTGAAGAAGGGAAGACACTTCTCCGCAGATTTTGAAATGAACCTCCCCAAGGCGGTGACCCGTCCAGTGAGCCGTTGAATTTCTCTGATCGTAGTTGGGGAACTCATCTGCAGCACGGCCTGTATCTTCTCGGGGTTTGCTTCAATGCCCCTCTGGCTGACCATGAATCCTAAGAATTTTCCCGCCTTTACTCCGAAGGCGCACTTGGTGGGATTTAACTTCATGTTGTTTTGCCTTAAAATTTTGAATGATTCCCCTAAATCGTCGACGTGTTGGCTGGCTTGGAGGCTTTTGACGAGCATGTCGTCCACATATACCTCCATATTCCGTCCGATCTGCTTTTTGAACAACTGGTTGACAAGCCTCTGGTACGTCGCCCCAGCATTTTTCAGACCAAAAGGCATGACTTTGTAGCAGTACAAGCCTTGGTCCGTGATAAACGCCGTTTTGGGGATGTCCTCTTCGTACATTTGGATTTGATTGTATCCTGAGAATGCATCCATGAAGCTGAGTAGTTCATGTCCTGATGTGGCATCAATGAGCTGATCAATCTTCGGGAGTGGGTAGCTGTCCTTGGGGCACGCTCCGTTCAGGTTGGCGAAGTCAATGCAGATCCTCCACTTCCCGTTAGATTTTTTGACCATGACGACGTTGCCCAGCCAGTCGGGGTAATGTATTTCTTTGATGAATTCGGCTTGGAGTAGCTTCTCGATTTCCTCTCTTATAGCTTTCTGCCTCTCTGGTGTGAAACTTCTCCTTCTTTGCTTCACCGGCTTGCTGGTAGGATCGACGTTGAGCCTATGGACGCTCAATTTTGGATCAATTCCAGGCATGTCTGCAGGTGACCAGGCGAATACATCCAAATTCTGTCTCAAAAACTTGATCAGGCTCGTCTTTAGGTCGTCTGGAAGTGAGGATCCGACTCTCACGACCTTATCTCCATCTCCGTTTTCAAAGAGCGGGATGCTCTCCAAGTCTTCAACTGACTCATTTCTCATTACTTGGGCCTCATCTCTTAGATCGAGCATCTCGATTGGGAGTGATTCGGCCACAGGTTTTCCCCTCAGGAGCGTTGCATAGCATTCTCGGGATTCGATCTGGTTTCCTCTGACTTCTTCGATGCCATCGGAGATGATAAACTTCATCTTTTGGTGGTAGGTTGAAGTGATGGCTCTTAGCAGGTTTTGCCCGGGCCTTCCCAAGATCGTATTGTAAGTGGACTGGGCCTTAACCACTAAGAACTCTATTATTGCAAAGCTGTGGCGAGGAGCTTTGCCGACCCAAACGGGGAGCTCTATAGAACCTTCGACTGGTACGATGTTGCCTGAAAAACCGTATAAATGGGAGTCGAAAGGCTTTAGGCAATCTTCTGGAATCCCCATTTGCTTGAACGCATGGTAGTACAAGATGTCAGCTGAGCTTCCATTGTCGACTAACACTTTCTTCACTAGGAGGTCATATATTATCATATCTATTACCATCGCATCGTTGTGATGAATTAGGACCCCTTCGAGATCAGCGTCTAAGAAGGATATGATCTGGTCTGTCTTCTGCCTCTTGCTAGGAACATGGGCCGAGCTGATTTGTCTGGCATATGCTTTCTGCCTTGAAGCCGAGGTCCCTCCTGCTGTTAGGCCGCCCATGATTGTGTTGATGACCCCAGCAAGATGAGGGGGACGACTCTCTCTGGTGGGGCTTCGATGTTCTTGGGCATTCGACTTCTCTGGGCTCAAGTGTTCTGGGGTCTTGTGAGGTGGTTCTCTCTCCACTTGACGATCCTTCTTTTTCACAAAGTCTCTGAGGTGTCCTCTCTTTATCAAGTTCTCGATTTCTTCTTTGAGATGAAGGCATTCGTCAGAGTCGTGCCCGTGGTCCCGGTGATACCGGCAGTACCTCAATTTATCTCTTTTACTTCCCTTGGTGAATAACTTGTCAGGCCATTTGAGGTATCGCTCGTCCCTGATGGCCATGAGTATCTGACTCCTCGGCGCGTTGAGAGGGGTGTACCTGACTTCCTTCTTCTTGTGGCTTTCATTTCTTCTTTGACTTTTGTCCTCCTTGCGGTTCCTTTGGTTCGGAGCTGATGTACCCCTCTCTTCCTCTCGAATGTTGTGCTTAACGTTATTATCAGCTTCAGGAACAAGGTTAAGCGCAGACAGCGTCTCCTCGGCCGTTATATACTTCTCGGCCCGAGTGAGAAGATCTGCAAGGGAGGTATGAGCTTTTTCGTGATGGACATTCTAAAATCAGCAGATTTCACTCCTGAGAGGAGGGCATTCATGGCCGCGGATGGATCCAGGTTCAGAATTTGCAAAGCTTCTCGATTGAATCTGGCGATAAAGTCTTTAATGATTCTCCTACATGTTGCTTGACCGTCATTAGGGATGACGCTGTCTTTCGAGTTCGCCGACTGCTGAGGAAATGCTTGACCAGTTGGTCTCCAAATTCTTCAAAGGACCTGATTGAGCTTGGCCTGAGGCTTGAGTACCAATCTCGGGCCGCTCCGATCAATGTCGCTGGGTAGGCTCTGCTATTGAAGTCGTCAGACACGCCATGTATTAGCATCATTATTTTGAAGGTTTCGAGGTGGTCCACGGGGTCCGTCGTGCCATCGTACTGAGGTAGTTGTGGCATTTTGAACCCCGACGGTGCAACGACGTGTAGAACTTCCTCAGTAAACGGTGGTTTGTTACTGAATGGCCTGTATCCTGAGGAGGACTCTTTAACGAGGTCCTTTAGGCGATGATCAAACTCTTCAAGCTTTCTGTCGGCGTTGTTGGGTCGGGCGTGATCTTTCTCAATTTTTCTTGGAGGATCCGCGCGGAGCTTTTCAGAGGTCGACCCCGATTGACTGTTTGGTGTCCTCCGCGGAAAATGGTTCTGAGGATGTCGTCCTCGGGAATGCGCCTCTTCACGAAGATGGCGCTCTGCGGACCTTGACCGCAGCCTTTGACTTCTTCGTGCATGCGCAGAAGTTATGGAGCGCGCTGATCTTCTCTGTCGATGCTCTGGCGTAAGGGAGCGGTGGTTTCTTCGTCTGGGCTCCTCTGCCTGCGCGCGAGATGTCCTTTGCGATTGCTGAGGCCCATTTTCCAGCCTTGGTTGGGCAGTGAAGTTCTCGGACAGGCTCCGGTATTGATCTGCTAAGGTCATCATTTGCTGGACCAAAGTGTTGAACTGCTCTGCCGTTGGAGTGGTCGGTGGGGGAGATCGAACTGGTAGCTACTGAGATCGGCCCTCTTCCGGGGGTATGACGATCTGAGATGCCACACGTCGTCTGGTGTTTATGTATCCTGGATTGGACTGTGCCCCTCGGGCAGAGTTGGAGCATGCACCTCTCCGAGCTCCTGTCATTTTTGGACTCTTAGAGACTTTTATGTAAGTGTCCCACGGATGGCACCAATCTGTTGCGGTCAAAATTTGGTTATGGCGGAGCTGGAGATGTAGGGCGGATGGGCGGTCTCGATCTGTCCTACACACATGAGAGAACGATTAAAGACCAACGCGGAGGGGATCCTCCGCGAAGACCCTTCGATACTTAAGTCAGTGACCACAATAGATAAGGAAAAACCCAAATGGAATAGTAAGTTTTGGGAATCGTGTCCTTTACCTTTCGGGTTTTACTAGGCCTGGCAAAAAGTGACCCGGACCCGCGGGTCCACCCGGCCCGCCCGTAAATTCCGGGTCCGGGTCACCAATCTGTGACCCGTTAAAAATTGACTCGCGGGTCCACCCTGCCCGTCAAAACTGGGCTGGGCCGGGTGGACCCGTGGGTGCCGTAGAGAATTACAAAAGTTTTATTGACGTTTTATTCCTGTAATTGTCATATTTTTTTTATTTTCTTTGTAGTTTTTTTGGTAATTGTCATATTTTAATACATTCGTTTGGTACTTTGTTGGTAATTTTTATACTTTGGTTCCTTTTTTCGGTAATTTTTCATTTAAAACCTAGTAATTGTATGATTATTATATATTGATATTATTTTATTGCTAGCCACCTTTGCCAATTCGTACTTCTGTCAGATCTTTGCAGCAAAGGATGTGGAAAAGCCGGAAAGTACACTAGGAGAAGGTGGCTAGCGAATCCCTATTTAAAAAAAAACCTTAAAAAATAATATGTCACAAATCCGGGCGACCCGCGGATCGTACGGGCCGGGCCCGGGTCCAAGCATAGTGACCCGTAAAATTTTTCGGGTCATTTTTACCCGGACCCATACGGGCCGGGTCAAAACCAGCCCGGCCCGCCCGGTTTGCCAGGTCTAGGTTTTACCCTTATTTATAGTGGTTGGATGTGCTAGGGCAAATTCGTAATTCCCCCCATGGTGTGATTACAATGCTGCCCTTGAGCGGAGAGCATTGAGCCGTAAATACCGCTTCTTACAGGGGTTTTTTGTTGGGTACGGGGAATTACCTTCTTGCCCTTTTTGCATCAGAGGGTTCTTTCATACGTGGAGTTCTCTGATTGGGTAGTCATTTTTATCCTCACCACTATCGATTTGAGATGGACGACTAGTATGATCCCATCAGAGCATGCAGATCCAAAGCAAGGCCTTATAAATCTCAAAGATGAATTATTGCATCTTTTTCTTTTTGGTCTGGCACTCACAATCAAACTTACTTTTCTTCCAGTGTAAAATTTGTTTTACCCCCATTTTACGTCAAAAGAATGATCCATTACTTGTTTTTCCCCACTGCAAGAGGCTCTTTGTGCTAAAAAACAAAGGTGTTTGGAGTTCATAGTGATGAGGCTCTCTGTGCTAAAAAACAGAGGTGTTTTGAGTTCTTGTTTTTTTGAAGCACAATTTGTTAGTTCATTACTGCTTTCTTTGGTTTTTCTCTCCAATACAGGAAGAAGGTATGGCAGATCTATTACTGTCTTCTCTTGTTGATACAATCGTTGCCAAATTGATGGATTCAATCATACAAGATATTACATTAAAAGCTTTTCCGTATGTCCCAACTGCCGTTGTAGACTTTGGATTCTCATTTTCCATAATTTTGTTTTGCAAAATTTGAAATCTTCTTTGCTTTTGTTGAAAATTTAGGACATGTTTTGTAGGCATGGAAATTTAGGACATGTTTGGTAAGCATTGAATTTTTTTTTTGTTTTTTCTGATATTTAAAAGCTTTTCCGTATGTCCCAACTGCCCTTGTAGACTTTGGATATATAAACTATCAAAATTAATATTATAATCAAAACCATGTCACATATGAGGACTTGATTCTATTATCTGAAGGGCCACGAGGCTATAGGTACTATGGTCATGGTCTCATGCCATACAGTAAGATTAAGGCCTAAAAAATCAACGACTTAGCTTTTCCTGGAAAGATCTAAACATGATTGATTTGTAGAAAAGAAAAACGAGTGTAAACTTTTTCATGTTGTAGAGAAACTATAATCTTAGAGTTCTAATCTTGTTTTTGGTGCTTCTCCATTTGATTCCAGTATTGATCCAAGTTTTGCCTAGTTATTTCTTGTTGCCCGGTGTACTAAGATTTTTTCATCTTTCTTTAACTGAGCCCTCCACCTTAGCTTTTTTCTAATGTGTGGTGCTCGTTGGCTTGAGCACGTGAATGGGATAGATGAATTATTGCATCTTTGACTGTTAATGGCGCAATTAAACTTTGCTTTTCTTAACTATTGTTTGATGACATTAACCAGTGCTTAAATGGGCCTCATTTGATTAGTAAAAATCTCCCCACTGGTGTTATACTAACGATTTGAGATGGACGACTAGTATGATCCCATCAATTACATATTTTGGCAATATGGTTGGCAATATGTGTCCTATCATTAACTAATCTGATCCATCCATTTGATGGGCCATGCTATTTCTGATAGTCTATGTGATATCAAGATGGAAAGATTTGTATGATTTTGGGGGCATATATATAGGAGATCCAGAGCAAAGGTCAATCAAGCCAACGTCTCAGATCATCTCAGGAATGAATTATTGCATCTTTTTCATTTTGGTCTTGCGTCACAATCAACTTACTTTTATTTCCGGGCGGTGATAAATTCACCCCCTTCTATGTATGAATTGACCCCAAGTTTTCAAAATGGAAGGTACAGCCCATACCATAGGATGATCCAAATCGTCCATTTGATGGGTCACAACGTAAATAAGTTGTGCCCCAAAAATCATTTCAATAGGTTGATCCCAACTGTCCCATCTATAGAATTTTTCACAATTTGAGTCCATCTTTAGATCAGAGGGTTAGAATCATCCTATGGTAATGATTTTTTTTGGGGACAATCTATTTATATTTTGGCCCATCAAATGGACGGTTTGGATCGTCCTATGGTGTGGGCTGCAGGGTCCATTTTGAAAAATACGGGGTGAATTCATACATAGAAGGGTGTGAATTTATCACTGCCCTTCTTTCCAGGCGGTGATAAATTCACCCCCTTGTGTGAGATGCAGTCCATACCAATTGCTTCATGTGGTCATTCATATTAATTTTTATTTATTGTTTATTGAATATTGGACTACATTATTATCTTTTATAAATGCTTATATTGGACTAAAAATTAAACGCAATATTGAGCCCAATAATTAGTTTTTGACTGAAAATCTAAGGCCGTGTTTGTTGTGGAATTTGAAAATGTGTTGTGAGTCCAAAATTGAATATTGAACTCAAATTATATGTCAATTGGATCATCCTATGGTGTAGGTTGTACATTCCATTTTTCTAAAATACGGGGTGAATTCATCCTAGAAGGGGGTGAATTTATCACCTCCCAAAAAAACACTGCCGTAGTCAAAGCTGGTTTGAAGCTCCATCAAATGGACGGTTTGGATCATCCTATGGTGCTTTATAAAAAACTGCAATGAAGGTCCATCATATGGACGGTTTGGATGAATCCTATGGTGGTTTCTCAAAACAACTGTTTTTTAAAACACTTGTTTGAAAGCCATCAAATGGACGGTTTAGATCATCCTATGGAGTTTCATATAACATTTTTGTTTATCTTCTCCAAGGCTACTCTAGCCCATTGTTGTTGACTTGTTAAGATATTTGTCTTATTATTATTATTTTTATTGAAGTGTGGAAACTGCAAAGATTGGCAGAAGTATTTGTGCACACGTGGGTAGCAATAAATCATAATAGGTAGTAAGTGTTATAGACAAATTACGGTCACATGGTACCAAAGTAGGAAAATGACGAAAAAAATACAGATAGCTTGTCCCGGAATATGACAATTACAGTAAAAACTGCAACGGACATGGCACAAAGTATTTTTTTTTTGATGAGTGAGCAGGGGTTAGGCAAGACCCCAACCTGCATTAGGAAAAAAAAGAGGTACAACTAAGGGGGCTGAAAAGCCAACAAGAAGGGAACAAGCTCCCAACAACAGAGAATCCAAAATACAAAATTACAAGACATTGAGGAATTACTTTCTACAGAACTCAATGCCACTCCTATCCGAATCCAGGAGCTGAAGGAGAGCCGGGGGAGACAGGAAAGGAGGGATATCGATCCCTTTGCATGGGCATTTCCGTTTGGATAGAAAATCAGCAACACTGTTTCCTTCCCTCAATATGTGAGAGATTTTCCATTGGAGAAAAAGAGATAAGAGCTGATGAATGGCCTTAATACGATGGAAGCATCTCCAAGGAATTTTCGAGTTCCCGTTTATCACATCAGCAGCGGTTTTAGAGTCAACTTCCACCCAGATTTTATCGATGCCTAAAGATGCGGCCAGCTGCAAACCTTCGAGGATAGCACGAATTTCCAGAGCAAGAATATCCTCCCCCTCCACGTTCACAGAGAACATGGAAACAAGGAAACCATTGTTGTCCCTAATTACACCGCCAATACCACCTCCTTCAATATCCAAAGAAGCGTCGGAGTTGATTTTAAAAGACCCAAGCAGCGGCTTGATCCAGGAAACGGCTTGAGGTGAACAGATTTTAGGACATAAGGTACAGCCAAAGTTGGAAGCTATAGAGAGATTGCTTTGGTTATCAACATCCTCAATCTTCAGGCCCTGAATCTTTGATCTTACCAGGGAAAGAAGATCAGACATCAGCTCTGTGTTGGGACGAGAAGTATTATGGAATACTCGCTGATTTCTCTCAATCCAGATTTTGTAAATTGAAGCTTCAAAAGCAAGGTAGGCCAATTTAGCTGACTGGCCTGCACCTTTGAAGTTGGTAGCAAGCCATTGCTCTTCCTGAAGAAGGTCAGGTTTGGGATTGCGACTGTGCCCGAGCTTCACAAGAAGAGATTTCCAGATCCAATTCGAGTAGGGACATTGGAAGAAGAGGTGGTTAACAGATTCAAGACCTGATTTGCATAAGATACAAGACCTGCTTACTGAAGAGTCCAGGAAATGAAGATTATCAGTGGTACTTAGGCCATTGGTGAGAGCTTTCCAGGAGACAAGAGCATGACGAGGAATATGGCATCTGAACCAGATTCTCGAGGCCCAAACAGGTTTTTCAAATTTCTATCTAGTGACTTCCCACCCACTTTTCGCGGAGAAAAGACCATTGCTGTTTGGTTTCCAAATAGGGAGGTTGCTAGCTGAATCATTGAAGATGGCTTCGGATAAAAGGGCTTTTTCACAGATGAGAGATCCAATGTTCAGAATAGGATTCCAGGATCCCTCATAGTGCAATTGGTCAAGAGTAATCATGGATGAAAGGGGGGAATTAGCTCTATGTCTTGATATGAGGGAAGAAAGGACACCGCGCGGATGCCAAGGTTGGTTCCAAAGATCAATTTCAGCTTTATTGCCCACAAAGTAACATATATGGGGTTTAGCCAAATCCCTACTCTTAAGGATACTTCTAATCCCCCAGGAAGGTTTGGAAGGATGGATAATGGTCCAAAAGTTTTTTCTTTTGAGATATTTCAACGAAAACCAGCGGTTCCAGAGGTTATCCTTACCTGATATGATTGACCATACCTGTTTGATTCTGAGAGACACATTAATGTCCCTGATGAGCCTAAGCCCAGCCCCCCCTTAGCTTTTGGGTTTGCACATTTCTTCCCATGAAACGGAATGGTGAGTTTTTTTTCCTTCAGCGCTACCCCATATGAAAGATCTGAAGATTAACTCAATCGTGTCCATGACACCTTTTGGAATGTCAAAAGCTGAAGACCAATATATCATGAAACTGTTTAACACAGTTTTCACGAGTTCAATTCTCCCAGCTTGGCTTAGGCATTTGCTGGACCAGCTGGCAATGTGCTTGCGAACTTTAGAAATCAGCGGGGCACAGTCAGAAATAGAGAGTCTCGAAGTAAACAATGGGAGACCAAGATATCTTATGGGGAGAGCTCCTTCAGCAAACCCCAGAATTTCGAGGATCTCCTTCTTATCTCTGAGCAAAGTACCTCGAAAGAAGACTTCTGATTTGGAAGGGTTAGACTCCAGCCCAGTGATGCTGTTGAACTGCTTAAGACAGTAGGAGAGGACATTAGCATTTTCTGAAGTACCCTTGGCGTAGATCATTAGATCATCTGCGAATAGCAAATGAGAAATGGATAAAGGCCCTTGGACAAACGGGGTGGAAAGAGCATTGGATGAGGTGGCAGAATCGAGAAGCACAGAAAGCATTTCCACGGAGATAGAGAAGAGGAGGGGGGAGAGGGGGTCTCCTTGGCGAAGGCCATTAGAAGAAGAAAAGAAGCCTTGGGGGGCGCCATTCAAAAGAATGGAAAAAGAAGGGTTCGAAATACATTCCTCAATCCAGCCTACAATTACGGACAAAGAGAAAGACGTGGCCGCAAGGGCATTCACTGCATTTTTGGAGAAAAATTATTAAAGGTGAAAGTTAGGATGGCAGAGAATGTAAATATTAATGCTGACATGTAAATCTGAGATAAAAAGAAAAGAAATCTGTTTTTTCTGTAGCTATACAGTAGTAGATATATATATATATATATATATATATATATATATATGAGGAAAAGGATTGTACGCTCGACCGTACCTAAGGTTAGGTACGGTAGAGTGCCAAATCACATGGGTCCCACATTTTTGTTGGTCATCTAAACCATTCATTTGCAAGGCCCCATCATAGATAGGGTGTGTACCAAAAATCAGCACCATTGAATCATCCTAACCCCTCCAAAACTAGAGGGCAAAATGGGCAGATTTGTGGACAAACAGTGTCTGTCCATTTTGACCTCCACAAATGGATGGGTTAGGATGATCCTATGGAGCTGATTTTTGGTATGCACCCTATCTATGATGGGGGCCTTGCAAATGAATGGTTTAGATGACCAACAAAAATGTGGGACCCATGTGATTTGGCACTCTACCGTACCTAACCTTAGGTACGGTCGAGTGTACAATCCTTTTCCTCTATATATATATATATATTTGTGATGATGACCTTGGTCGGCCATGTATAGAAGTGATATGAAAAATTGTAAAAAAGTCAAAAAAAGTCCAAAGAAAATTATTGATTCTTTGTCTCTTTTTTCTTGTCTTGATGCTCCTTGGATCCTGTGCTCCTTGGCCAGCCACAAACTCTACAGAACTGATTTGGAAAATTGTAACAGAGATCAAAGAACATCCGAAGAAGCACGATTTTCTACAATCAAACTTGCTTTTCTTGCTGCTAGAGCAAAAATTGAGTCCTATAAAAAACAACTCTTCAATTGTCGTTGGTCACCAAGGTATGGGTATGGATATATTCGTTTCTCCCATTGTTGATAGAGCTGTTAGCAATTTGGAGGGAGCCATAAAAGTGATTAATAATTTACTGCTGGGTACTGATGAGGAGATCAAAAACCTTTCCAGCACATTATCCACAATTCAAGCTGTGCTTCAAGATGCTGAAGAGCAGCAAGTAACTAGTAATGAAGTTAAAGATTGGCTTCGAAAGCTTAAGGATGTTGCATATGACGCGGATGATGTAGTGGAAGAGTTTGCAACGGACGTGCTCCGATTAAAATTGGAAGGCGGAAATCAATTCAGAAAGAGGAAGCATCAGGTATACAACTTCTTTTCTGCTCTTCTTAGTTCCATCCCATTTTTGTCTCGAGATAAGACGATCGTACAGAAGATAAAGGAAATTCAGGAGAGACTGGATAAAATTGCAAAGGAGAGGCATGACCTTCATCTCAGACATGGAGATGGAGGGAGGCGGAGTGAAATAAAAAGGCAATCGCTGACTAGCTCCATAATAAACGAATCAAATATATTCGGCCGGGATAACGACAAAGAGAAGATAGTAAAATTGCTACTGGATGAATCCGCATCATCATCGTCGTCGTCATCTTCGTCCAAGGATATATCTGTTATTCCGATTGTCGGCATTGGGGGCCTCGGAAAGACAACTCTCGCGCAGTTTATTTACAATGATGAAAGGGTGGGAGATCATTTTTCAGTTCGAGGATGGGTCTGCGTCTCTGAAGATTTTGATATGTGTAGAATAACAAAAGCAATTATGGAATCAGTGACAAAGAACTCTTGTGATCTTAACGAAATCGATCCACTTCAAGTTAGACTCAAGGAAGAATTGAGTGGCAAGAGATTTCTACTCGTACTAGACGATGTATGGCATGTCAATCCTAATGACTGGCAGAGGCTACAGTCCCCATTCAGTTTTGGAGAAAAAGGGAGCAGAATTATAGTTACTACGCGGAGTTATAGAGTTTCTAGAATCATGGGCACAATCCCCGACTATAATTTGGTTTGTTTAGACGAGGACAACGGCTGGACCCTGTTTACACAACGGGCATTCATAGTGGGAAGCTCAGATGTATCTCCGAACTTAGTAGCAATTGGAAAAGAGATTGTGAAAAAGTGCAATGGCTTGCCTTTGGCAATAGAAGCTCTTGGAGGTCTCTTACGTTCAAATACTGATGAGAAAAAGTGGAGGAATATCCTTGAAAGTGATATGTGGGAAATATCAGAGATGAAAGATGATGTTATTCCAATCCTAAAGGTTAGCTATGATCACTTACCTGCATATCTGAAACAATGTTTTGTGTACTGCTCCCTGTTTCCAAAGGATTATGAATTTGAGAAGGACACTCTAATCCAACTTTGGATTGCAGAAGGATTTATCCAATCTGAGAAGCGATTGGAAGACATAGGCTCTGACTATTTTGATGACTTGACATGGAGGTCGTTCTTTAAATATTCTAGAGGGCTCAACAGATCATGCTACAAGATGCATGACTTAAATCATGACCTTGCGCAATCCGTTTCTGGTGATGAATGCTTCAGAATAAAAAATAGCATCGACTCTTCGAATATCGCTGCAAAGGTTCGTCATGCATCAGTATGGGAATGCAATGAACACTCACGAATTTTCAAGTCCTTTCTTGAATCTGAGAGGCTGCGCACATTTCTGCTACCACCAAGGTACGAGACACTCACTAAGCAAGTTGCTCATGATTTCTTCCTAAAATTGAGATGCTTACGGGTGTTAGATTTGGGTGATACTTGTATCACAGAATTGCCGGATTCTATTGGCGAATTAAAATATTTGAGGTACCTTGATCTCTCTCATACAAATATTGCAACCTTGCCGGAATCAATAGGTAGCCTCTATAATTTGCAAACACTAAAACTCGGTGGTTGCACCCTACTTATTGAGTTACCAAAGTCCACCACCAACCTAATTAACTTACGGCATCTTGCATTTTGGGGTTGTAAGATTCGTACGCCGCCAGAACTTGGGAAATTAATAAGTCTTCAAACACTGACTATATTTGTTGTGGGCAAAGAAAGTGGATGTGGAATAAAGGAGTTAAAGAACTTGACAGAGTTGAGGGGAAGTATTCACATTGCAAATTTGGAGAATGTGATAGATGAGAAGGAAGGTAAAGAAGCCAATTTGAAGAAGAAAGAGCACCCTGATGAGTTGACGTTGGAATGGAGCAATGATAATCCACGAGATGCTGCAGTTGATGAGGAGGTACTTGAAAGCCTCCAACCTCACTCCAACCTCAAAACCCTAAAGATTTTATCTTATGGTGGTGTTAGTTTCCCCAGGTGGATGATGAGCGGTAATTTGACGAATCTGAACACTGTTAGTCTCGTTCAATGTTTGGATTGCCAACAGCTTCCACCCCTTGGGCAGCTACCTTTCCTCAAGAAGCTCCAGATTAACGGAATGGATGGATTGAAACATATTGAAGGTGAGTTTATTGGTGGGTCCAATAAGGTTATTAAGGGTTTTCCATCATTGGAGGAGTTAGAGCTTGTAGACATGCCGAATTTGGAGGAATGGAGTGGAGCAAGGGAAGGGGACATGCCATGTCTTGGCACACTAAATATGTCAAATTGTCCTAAGCTGCAGAGATTTCCCCACCTCCTATCCATTAATAATTTGGAATTACAAGACTGTAACGAGATGGTATTGGCCTCGGTTCCTTGCCTCACTACTCTAAAGTCATTACAAATTCGCTCTATTAAAGGCCTGATATCCTTACCCGCTGGATTTCTTCAACCCTTAACCGTACTTGAGAAATTGGAGATCATTCGATGTAATGAGTTGGTGTCTTGGCCAAAGGAGGCCGGCTTGCATGACCTTCCTTCTCTCCAATATTTAAAAATTGACTGGTGTTCTGAACTTGAGTCATTGGGAGACGACGAGGAGGGCCTTCCCATCACGCTTAGATCTCTCGATATATCCAACGGTTGTGATAGCCTCAAGTGTATGCCTACAAGGGGGCTAGGAAAACTGAGTTCCCTCCAAGATCTGGACTTGGTTACTCAATGCCCATTCTTGCCAGAGGAGGAACTGCCCATCACTCTTCAATCCCTTACGATATTCTCATGTTCTAATCTCAAATCCATGTCCAAGGGGATTTTCAGCAACCTTACGTCCCTCAAAAAATTGCAGATTAGCAGTTGTCCGCAATTGGAGTCATTGGAGGAACTGCCCATCACTCTTCAATCCCTTAAGATATTCTCATGTTCTAATCTCAAATCCATGGCCAAGGGGATTTTCAACAACCTTACATCGCTCAAACAATTGGTAATTAGAAATTGTCCGCAATTGGAGTCATTGGCAGGCGAGGAGGAGCTACCCACCACGCTTATATCTCTCTTGATCTCCAACTGTCCTAATCTCAAATCCCTATCCAAGGGGATGCGTAATAACCTCACCTCCCTCGAATATTTATATATTAATAACTGTCCACAACTAGAGTCATTGCCAAACATCATCGGCCTCCGTTCAATGACAAGTATAAAGTGCCCTCTAATGCAGCAGTTTTCAGAGGGAATGCTCGACATGCTTACATCTCTCTCAGTTGATAATGTTGATATCTTTTCTAAAAACCTTACTTCCCTCCAATACTTGAATATTTCTCAATGTTCACAACTCGAATTCTCTCCAAGCATGCTACTGCCCCCCACACTTAAAACCCTCGACATCTATTCTTGTGGTAATCTGAAATCCCTGCCCAACGGGATGTTGAAGAACCTCACCTCCCTCAACCAATTGACCATTGCCTATTGTCCTCAACTCCTTTCCTTGCCGGAGGATGGGCTGCCCACCACGCTTCAGAAATTAGATATTATTGACTGTCCGGAAGTAAAGAAACAGTGTCAAAAGGACGGAGGCCAATATTGGCCCAATATCTCACACATCCCCAATATATGGATAAATGGCAGGAGGGTTTGAAGACTACTCTGGAGAAGGTACACGACTGTCTCTTCTCTTGACTTTTGTTTTATTTTTTTTGGTCCGTAAGATGGGATTGAACCTCCAGGTTGATGAAAAAGCCTTAACCATTGAGTTAGAGGTTCAATCCCAAATTAGGGCTCTTGGACATATGAATATATTTCAATCCATTATTTATTTTAAAGAATAGTAAACCTCAATTTCTCTCTATCTCTTTTCATTTCCTCATTTTCTCTCTTTCAAAACAAAACAAAGGAAACAGTTAATTTTACTGGAATTCCAGGCTCATAAAGAGATTTTTTTTTCAGGTCCTTTAATTTTTCATTATATCTCAAAATTTCTTGTCTTAATCTTCCCATACAGTAGATTATGACTTGTTTAAGACAAAAGGAACCCTAACTAGGATGAATTTACCTTACATGCTTCATTGAATTTATGCTCTGTTTTGAACTCTATGGTATCATTCATATTAATTGATCCTGTAGCAACTCTTCAAATCTTCTTTCTTTTTATTTAGCATTGGTTTGCTTTAAATGTTATTTGATTGATGATTTCATTTGCAATTGATTACATTCCCTAAACTTCTGTTAGAACTGATCATCAAAACTACGTTAATTTTTCATCTTGAATCTACCCCTCACACACACACACACACACACACACACACACACACACACACACATTTTATTGGAATTTCAAGTTCATAAAGAAAGTGCACCTATCCATGAAAAATGAAAACAATAAGACAAAGCAAATATCCAATGACTTTCTTCTCCAACCCAAAGCGTTCATGCAGTAGAAACTTTTGAAATTCTTGATCAATAAAATGTGGGAACCCCATTAGTGCACGTAAAATCTCAAGAGACAAGACAAGGAACACATACATGCCTAACATTCAAATTAGTAATGCTTAAGAACCTCAAAAGAGATTAAAAAATGAATGCATTGATAAAGATGCATACTTCTATTACTTACGGTCAGTAAACAGAAACCCAAATTTGAAACTCTCTATTCTAGTTTTTTAGCCTAGTATGGAACATCATGATGCTGGCAAACACATAAACTCAAAAAAATTGCTGTTCCAAAACAAAATTATGTTTTACATAGTTCAAAGGAGGTTTAAATGCGGTATGTCTAGGTTGAGATATTTTAATCTAAAATCAAATTCGAAATTAGTTGATTTGATGCTAGTAGAATGCTCTTTGTTCTAGTTCTATGGATTAGGATGGAACAACATGATGCTGGAAAAAAATCTACTCAAAGAAATTTTAGATGCCCTTACAAAATTATATCTTACATGGTTCGAAGTAGGTTAAATGTTTTTCTTTGTTGTATGTTTGGGTTGAATTTTTCTTCTCTAAAATCAAATCTGACATTAGTTGATGATGCTAAAAGAGTGGTTCGTACATTCTTCGCCATTTATTTTCAATTTTACTTACCTAGTAGTCTACAATAAATTGTTACCTTTTTTGTAACAAAAAGAATCCAACTGGAATGAATTTACTGAGTACCCATCGCTGAATTTAAGCACTGTTCTGGCTGCTTTGGTTCTTATGGGATTTCCTTTTCTTTTCCTTTAGTGGCTTTTTCCCTTGGTGCAGTATTTGTTTTATTTTTCTCTGTTCTCCTTTTTCAATTAGTTTCAGTTTCTCAAGAAGAAAAGAACTGTCTGTATTAAGAATTTGATCAATGTGTGTAACTAAGATCTATGCACAGTTAACTTTAACAATGTCAAACAAGCCACCATGGATTTTTATTGAGCTTTCTATTCATTGGTCGTTACTTGTCATCATTTCTTTGTATCTTTTTTATTGGTGATTTAGTTTGCAAATAGTTACATTCCATATGCTTATAAGAAGATGAGTGGTGTCTAAAGGTTTCTCTTGTGCATTTGTTACACCAACTTCTATTAGAACTTAGCATCAACATTTAATTAATTTTCCAACTTGCATGTACCTCTTTCTCTATCTCTCCCTTTTCCTCACACACGCACACACACACACACATCGATTTTTTTTGCTAATTAAGGAAAATTAAAAATACAGACACACAAACACACTGGCATATTGACTTCTTTTTTGTTAAATAAGAAATAGTTAAAAGCGCACACACACAAACATACATGTTAACTTAAAATGCTTTATTGGACCTTTCTTAGTTGCAACTTTTTACTGCCCTAAAGTTTCTCCAATTTATTTCAAAATCTCACCTACTCTTTTAGTTTAGGCCTACCAAATGAAGAATGATAAAGAAGTTGGAGGTTATATCCTAGCTTACCTTTAAAAAAAAAAGAATGATCCCTACCTGTTTCCATATGTTTCCCCTTCTCCATGATTTTTGGATGCCTTTATCCATTCACCGAGGTTAGTCAAAAGTATCAGTTAGGACTAAAGAATAGTAAACCTCAATTTCTCTCTATCTCTTTTCATTTCCTCATTTTCTTTGTTTCACTTTCTTACAAAACAAAAGAAATAATTAATTTTACAGGAATTTCAGGTTCATAAAGAAAGGACACTCATCCATGAAAAATTAAAAGAAAAGGCAAGGTGAAAATTACACCACTTTCTTCTCCCCAATCCAATCATTTCTTTAATTTTTTCATTATATCTCAAAATTTTTTGTCTTGGTCTTTGCCTGATATAAAGTAGATTATGACTTGTTTGAGACAAAAGAAACCCTAACTAGGATGAATTTACCTCATATGCTTCATTGAATTTATGCTCTGTTTTGGGCCCTTTGATTTTTGTTCCTTGGTGGAGTGTTTGTTGTACTTTTCTTTGTTTTCATTTTTCAATAAGTTTCAACTAATCCTTGAAAAAAGAAAAAGTATCTTTGTATACATTACTTCAGAATTTCATCAATGTATGAATGTAAGATCTATGCATAATTAACTTTTAACAAAGTCAAACCAGCCACCATGGATTTTTATTGTCCTTACTACTCATTAGTTGTTCCTTGTCATTATGATACCATATTAATTCATCTTGTAGCTGAAATTTTAGGCATTCAACTATTCAAATCTTCTTCCGTTTTATTTAGTGTTGGTTTGGTTTACATGTTATTTGATTGATGATTTCATTTGCAATTGATCACATTCTTTATGCTTAACTTCTGGTAGAGCTGAGCATCAAAACTCTGTTATTTTTCATCTTACACACACACACACACACACACACACACACACACACACACACGCACGCACATGCACAGACAGATTTTATTGGAATTTCAAGTTCATAAAAAACAATAGTAGCTTGCATCAGAAGCCATCCAATGAGACTATGTTTTGCCTTGAATGTGGTCTTTCCATTCATTACCCGAGTTGATTCGGATTTGATCTAGTCACTTCTTAGTTTGATTTTGTTGAACATTCTGCACTAGCGAGCATTTCTGTTTATTATGGTATTTTAGTTTTTTGGTAATTTCTTTTATGCAAAATACATTGTCAAGCTCATTAATAGAACAAAGAAAAATAGATTATTCTCCCCTATGGAGGATTTCTCTCCTCTATCTCTCTCTCTTATATGACTATAGATGATATTACACCATTCCATAGCATAGGGATCAAGTTCCCTTAACAAGGGATTGAGTTTAACCTCGTATTAGATACATAGTTTTCCTTCTTACACCCTTCGAAGCCATAGATCTTTTTTCCTCTTCTATATAGTTCTCAATTCCATCTTCTTTTCAAAACCCTAATCCATCTCTCTCCAAAAATGGAAATTCCACACAGGTCATACTCTCCTTTTTCAAAAAATTTACCAAAATTTTGTTATTGCCTTACTGTAGACTCTTCCATGTTCTATGAGTACAAGGTCATTCAATTCTTTTTTATTCAGTTACGTTTTTCTGAATACCCATTATCATTTGAATTATTTACTTGTTTAGATGTTGCTTTAGTTGAACATGCAGCGAAAAGAATTTTCATCCTGTAGATTTCTACAACTTTAAATTCCATGACTTTATTTATCTCAAAATTGTTATGTTTTTGCATTCCATCTAAGCAATAAATCAAAGACGTGCCAAAGTGACGTGAAGTTCATGTAATATATATGTCAACTTACATGCTAATCTTTTCATTCAGGTTAAGAGAATTCAGCGGGCACTATTCTCTTATATCTAAATATGCAGTCTGGAATGGATCTTGAACATCATGTAAGTATAGAATTTAATAACCAATAGGTACCTCCATACAAACAAAGTTATGCTTGGTTGCTATGCAATTCATGATTTCCTTCTAACAAACCACAAAGATAAATCTGCATACATTTTGATGCTGACAAACTATTTTCTCTATCTATTTAATAAGTGAAGAACACGGCATCTTCCATCAGCATGTTGTCCTTTCTTTTTGTATTGTTATATTGGTCTGATGCTTCAGGACTTCCAAAAGGAGCCTCGTGAACTGTCTTTTGACCGAATATGTGGTTCGTTTTTTAGAATAGAAACAAAAAAAAAGGAAGAAGAAACAAGTTCAGAGATTGGAATTGCAATATTCTTAATAGCTACCACAAATTCAAATAGCCAATAATGAAATCTCCATTACCAATTCTATGTAAAATGCCTCTAGATGCATAGCCAAAATTGTTTCTTGAAGCTCCGTCTTTGTTAACAATTTTTATTTGCTTTGCTAGTGTGTATTGTGTGTAACTTTCTACTAAAGCGTACGTGGGCAAGGATTGCAATGCAAAGCCACTGGCACAATCCCTAAGTCTTGTACAATCATTGAAAGACTGATGCTTCAGAAGCAACAGAGAAACTGTAGTATGCTTTTCAACACCAAAACCATGTTTTGTCCGGCCCTAGAAATCTTACTAGTTGAGCCCTTTTGGGATCTTCAGCTGTTGATCCTACCACCAATTTATCTTCAATTGTGCGTATTGGATGGTATGAATTTATAGTTTGCATCATTTCATTGGAAGCTTTGCTCCCTAGATGAATAGGAGTTGTAGAAATCTTTTTAAATTTTTTTAAATTTTTTTAAAGACATAGGGTATCCCCACCCCAATTTTTAGGGCATGACTATTCCCTACAGATGCGCACAATCACCCTAGATGAAAAGGAGTTGTAGAAATTTGACAGGCCTAATTCAATCTCACATACAAAAGGAACCAAAAAACTAATATAATGATAACAGTGTTTTATGCTGTTTGAAAATGGTGCCTACATCCATGGGAGAGACGACAATATTTAAATATATGAAAAACAGATAAACAAAGATTACAACAGATTAATGAAGTAGAACTCTTGGTGGCTCTTTGTATCTTCAAGGAAGAACTATTCCTAAATCTTATAGTCAAAGGTGATCCACGCCAATTGATGTAGTAGAAGAATGTCCTATGGACCTTGGAGATTAGCAAAATGGCTATCAGAATTCTATCTATACAAATTTAGTCCAACATTCTTCAACTACATTTCGACATCTGTTAAAAATACTGCAAATAGGAACCAAAGGAGAGAGCGTGGAGCGCTCTTCGCGGAGCATTGAGAACACCCTCCCCTTGCAGTAGTTCGTGGTACACATCAGAGGGGTTGTTGTTCCTGTCCGCATCCTGCTACATCTATCCAAGCAGCAAAAGTTTCATCCATTTTGTGCTGCTGTTTTGTTTCAGGCACTATTTTCCTGATGGCAGGTTCTTTGAGATTTAGTTTTTCTTAGGCATAGTGGTTGGGTTATAGAGTTGTTAGTACTTTTTAGTCACCTGCTTGGTATCTTCTTTGTTGAGACATCTCGTTCCATTTTGCTGTACCACAGGGTTTTATTTTCAAATGATATATTTTTATCTTTAAAATAATAATGTAGCCTAGGCATCTGGTTGTATTAAAAAAGATTACCAGGTTTTAGTCATGACCTTGAGTTGAGTTGACATGGCTAGTCACCCTACTGAATAAAATGGTTGCAAGACATTCTAAAATATTGGATAAAACTTATTTTACTTGTAGTAAAATAGGACAATAAATTCAGATTCTCAATAAATTATTTTTTATTTTCAGTTTTGGAAACTTGGGGGCTGATAACTCCATGTTATCCAAGCCTCAAACAAAGACACGGTCCGGAGCAACTGGCGAAGGTGTTGGGACCACTCTTCACAACCCTATCAGTCAATATGAATCCCAATTGTTCCAAAACTCGGGCATATGGGTGTGTGGCACTATGAGTGCGTGGAGCTGGCATTCACTTTGTAACTTCTAATAATTCTTCGATATTGGCTTTATATTCAAGGAAACATTATTGAACTAACAGAGAATCTGTATGAATATATTAAAAAAACGCATAATAGTGAGAGACTGCAAATTTTAGCAAATACAAAAATAATTTACTGATATTCATATTATTGTTAACCTACCACTAAATAACAGCGTAACTAGTGACACAATCTGATTATGTAGCCTGCAATGTAACACTAAAATATATTGACAATCCCGTATTCTTGTATATGAGAGCAGAGCAATATATTAAATTCTGTCCATGATTACTTATATTATTAGGTTGCATTGGAAGTTCAAAAGGTTATAAATTTGCTAATAAAATCCTCTACATATTGGCCCATACCTCCTACTGACAAGTAGAAAATCTAAACTAAAGAAATCTAGATGCCAAACATGTAATCAACAATCCGGAGAGTTGCAAAGTAAATGTTTGCATAACTTATTAAATGTCTGTCTCCTAATGATAGTACTTTCAGTACCCAATAGCTTAAGCATTGCTGCTATAGGCACCTCTCAGCTGGTGTGTTCTGTTAGAGCATAAGTTTGGACTTGAAGAGGACCCTACTGGGTTGTTTTACCATGAAAATTGCTTGATTTACTATTTGAAGTGGACTATTAGAGAATAATATAAGAGAAATGACAATATTTTGTTGTACCCTGAAAATTGCTTGATTTATGATTTGAAATGCCAATACTTGGTCTCTACCTCCTCTTATAAGTTAGGCATTCTCTTAACTCTATCCAAATTCTTGAGTTGTGAGATTAGGTAAATTAAGCTACGCTCATCATTTATGATCCACGGCTCACTCAATTAGAGCCCTAACTACTTCAATGAAATTAGTTTCAAGGATGCTATTAATCGTTGCGCTGGAACAATTTGGTCGAGAGTTTGTCCAGTCATCTCAATGAGGAATTTAGCTATGCCACCCCCCGCTGACCTTACACTATGAGTACTGTTGTAGCAAAGCCAACGGAAAGATCAGTCCCCGGGCCCAATCTAGGCTATTAGCCAGGGTCAAGATGGATGAAGGGGTTGTCAGGGAGCTTTATAAGGAATTGTAGGATCCATAGCTGGAAATACTGAATCTTCAAGGCATATACTTTTAGCTGCTCAATTTCATTTTGAAGGATTTCTGTTCAATTTTTTCTATCTTTCCACTTTGGTTGGATTCCTCAAGATACAATCTGATGGCTTGGTAACATGTATTCCTTCTTTGGATGCAAAGTTATATTATGGAAGGATTTGCTGCTTCTCATCCTTTTGGAGTCATGGAAGAAGAGGTATACGAGAAGGTTCAAAGAATGTTGCAAGTTATGCCTCCCCCCCATCTCAAACAAGGAGATGAGGGGAGGTAACGTGGAATAAAAAGGCAATCACAGATTAGTTCCTTAATAGACGAATCAAATGTTTTTGGTCGGGGTAGCGATAAAGAGGAGTTAATAAAATTGATGTTGGTTTCGAAAGAATCTGCATCATCATCATCATCAAAGGATATATGTGTTATTCCGATAGTCAGAATTGGGGCACTTGGAAAGACGACTCTTTCCCAGCTTATTTACAATGATAAAAGGGTGGAAGATCATTTTCAAGTTCGAGGATGGGTTTGTGTCTCTGAAGATTCTGATATTTGTAGAGTAACAAAAGCAATTTTTGAATCAATGACAAAGAAACGTTGTTGCCTTAACGAAATCGATCCACTTCAAGTTAGCCTCAAGGAACTATTGAGTTGCAAGAGATTTCTACTCGTCTTAGACGATGTATGGAATGACTGTGACTGGCAGAGGCTACAAGCCCCATTCAGTTTTGGTGCAAAAGGAAGTAAAATCACTACAACAGATATGGGCTTTCCCTACCGACTTTAGTTATGTCAGTAGGGAAAATTCACCTTTTCCCTACCCATTTTATATCAGTACGAAAATACTTCATATCCCTACAGGTGTTAGTTTTATCTGTAGGGATATAGTGTCTACCTAAGGATTACTATGCAATTCGTAGGGAAATCCTGAGCGATATGCCTACGGTACACCTTTCCCTACAGGAATCAGTAGTTTTTCGTAGGGAAATACCGAGTTTTGCCTTCTTAAAAAATTTCCGTAGGTAGGGTTTCTTTTGCCGCAAGAGGCTTTGCTCGGGAACCATTTCATAGATTTTTGTTTGTTACTTTCTCCTTTTCGTTGTGATTTTGGAATTAATCATGTCTTTGCGTCCTGAATAGTGTAGATTAATTACGTATTTGTTTCCTTTTGGTTGCGATTTTGTTTCCTGAACAGCAAAATGGGTTTCTAGGGTTTCTTTTGCCGCTCTACTACTGATGTGTAGGCCCGAAATTTAAGGCCCAGGTGAATGATAATGGCGTTTTTGTTCTTTTTATTGACCTTTTTGAATCTTCTTTTGGTGCCCAGAACCCACATGCTCATTTGCTAATGGTTTGTTGAATCGATTTTATATTTTAATTTGGATGCTAGGACTGTTATTCAATCCTAGTTTCTGCCTTTTCTTTTCTTATGGTTTTTCTAAAGAAGAAAAGGTAGATAGATGAGAGGTTGGACGGAATTTAGGCAGAAAAACACAAATTTGGGGTTGAAAATCCGAACCCTTGTTATACACCGAGATTGACTTTTGCTGCAAGAGATGTTAGTATGGAAATCAGATCAGATTATCAAAAACTCTCCCTGTAAGAAAGCGACTTGGGGTTGCATAAGAAGGATTTTGGACTTAGAACCCTAGGGTTTTTACTTGGATTTTATTTTCCTCATCTTTAAAGTTTTATGTTTTCAGGTGTGTCATTGATTATTTCTGTACTTTCTCTTTTGTTTGTATTGCTGTAATCAATGCTTATGATTTTCTTTCATGCTTTGTCTTTCTTTCTGAAATTTCTATTTTCATTGCTATGGTCAGCACTTGATGGCAAATACAAAGAGGCTTTTTGTAAAACCCATTGAACTCTGTTTTTGCTACTCTTTTTGTCATTTTTTGTTGTTTTCAATGGTAACTAACTTTGAGCTGAGGAGATATCCTTTGGTGACCAAAAAACATAGTCATTATCCACATGCATTTCTTGCCATTGATACATACCATTTTGAATATGACAGGTTTTATTCACTCTGTGATCTTATTTCAGACAATTGTATCATAACAATGGAGTTTTGCATTAAAATGTTAGAATTGTATCTTAGTTTTGCTTCCCTTTTCATGGAACACCCATATCTTACTTAGGGATTAGCCCCACTATATACTGCTAAAATCTGTTATGGTATTCCTCTCTCTTTTCATGTGTGGCCTATGCATCCGATCAGGAAAGATCATCTTTGATTCTTATGACTTCAGAATTGTTATTCTGGTTCCGAGTTTGGTTGATGTGTATGTAAATGATTGTGCATAACACTCATCTAAAAGATGGAATTAACTGTCTTTCTCAGTATGCCGGCTTGCAGCTAATGATGAGCAATAGTAAGTTTGTCACATGGAACTTTAGATAACATAGAGCATGTATGTACTCCATAGCAGGGAGCTAATTGGGGTGTGTAGGGGGAGCTAATTCACATATATGATAAATTCCTTTTTGTCTAGGTGACAATACATATCCCTGTATGTGGATCACTTTAGAGTGATAACTAAATGATCAAAATTAATTAGGAGCGGTAGCTACTAATGTAGCTAAAATTCTTTCTTTCTTGATCTTAATAAGCTATCAAAGCTGGGAAATAAGACCTGTCTAAGGCTTTTGATCTTTTAAGCACCTATCTGACCATGGTGGGTCCCTCTTGCTGGACTATGTGGACATATGGTAGGTCCGACTAATACTCCAATTTGCAACTTGATGGGCACATGGGATCAAGTATACAAGGTAAGGCACGACCAACGTAACATAATGAGTGCTACATTCGGTTGATTCAGATTCTAGCTAGCAGGACAGACCATACATGGATGATCCTAACCATCCAAGTAGACTGTCATAAAACATACAGGTGATACCCTTATAATTCTGTTTTCCCTAGTAATGATGAACTTCAACTTGAGGTTAGCCCCTCATTTGTTAGATTGTTAGGGAGATGAATAGCATTTTTAATGCATGACTTCCCTGGGAACTTTATGAGTCTAAAAACTTTATCCATCTTTTGGATATTTTGCTCATAATAACTTCAAACTTGATTTTGAAATTTGAGTTTTCTAAAATTAATCGTTTCAGACGAGGTATTTAATTTTGATCCACTTATCCTTTTGGTCACTGATGAGGTTTTATTTACAACTTAAATCTTTTTATCTTATTATATGTATGTGTCCTTTTGCAGGTTTTCAATGATTTTGTTCTTTAGAAGACCTATTTCCTAGCAAGAGTCTGGCAGATGGTTTCAAGAGGGTTCAGGCCCTCCGTATTCTTTCTCAACAGGTAAAACGTGAAAGCCTTTGGAACTGCATCAGGTTTTATCATGGTTTATTTGACATTCTTCATGCTATTAGCCAATAATGAGAACTATACAGCCGTAGCATATAGCTCTTATTAATTTTCAGTTAACTGGTATTTTTTACATTGTTAAGGACATCAATTCTGCATCTCTGTTTGATATAGTTCACAATGCCTCTTAATGTTGTTTAGAACATTCGCAATGCCATGTCGCCCACTGGTTTGTGGCATATGAATGATCCGTGTGAGCCGAATAATGTTTTCACAATTATTCTTCTCTTTCATTTTTCTTGACCCTCATAGTTCTTTCTACCAGAATATGTCAAGTTCATGAGGTTTAGGTTTGTGGTTAGTAAAAGTGGCACCGAAATGTCAGCCTTTTGAGAAAAAAATAAAAGGTTTCCTTGTTTCATTACATATTTATTTCTTGAGTAATCCTCATACTAGAAGGCGATATGAATTATGTTTCTATTATAATGCTCAGATATATTGTTTAAGCTAAGAGCTCATCTGACAGACATCTGTTTCTATAACTGAATCTATTCACTCTGGTACTTCACATTCCTCCATTTATAGTTTATGATATAGTGTCTTCTAATATTATTTAGTTATATGTAGTTATTCTACTGCACTCTAGATGATTTTGTGCTTGCAATTACACTTTTTGAAAGCTATGTAACATGCTTGCTGCCATTTCCTATTTCTAACTGCATTGTTATTGTCTTAGACGCTATACAGACTGTATTGTGTCTCCATTGTTGTTGGGAATCCCCAGAGGCCTTATCATATCGACATGGGTCATGGGAGTGATTTAACGTGGATATAGCATGACGCTCCATGCACTAGCTGTGCCAAGGTACTCTCCAATTGGCAGTTCAAGATTCTTATCAAATTCCAGCACTCTCCAATTGGCAGTTCAAGATTCTGATCAAATTCCAATTTCTTCATTTAATTAAAGTTCAAGTGGTCAAACTCGTAAACATTATTTTTTTTGTCCATCTGGACACCA
Organism: Tasmannia lanceolata; assembly: GCF_043159265.1. Taxonomy (NCBI): domain Eukaryota; kingdom Viridiplantae; phylum Streptophyta; class Magnoliopsida; order Canellales; family Winteraceae; genus Tasmannia; species Tasmannia lanceolata. The sequence goes on along the minus strand of NW_027518695.1, from coordinate 55,438,438 downwards.
TGGTGTCTAATTGTGTCAATGATGAACTAGCACTTAATAGGTGATATCACACTCTCTAAGATTTAATTCCACAATTGCTTTGTTGCAAGCATGATAATCTTTGATAGTGAGAAGAATGATGGCCACATTTGAACCAATTTATCTGCCTTATCCTCTTTTATAGGTCCCTGTGTACACTCTGGATATGCATGGTCTGTCTTGCTTGTTTTGTTAGGCTTGTACAAGTATTGTTTATTTCGTCTCTCGCTTGTCTGAGTTGACAGGTAAAATGTAGACATGGTCTTCTTGCGATAATTGGTTTCAGAAAAAAAAAAAACTCACTCATACTCTAATGGAGACAATTTATGTAGGGACCACATCCTCTTTAAAGGCATACCAAAGGGAAATAGTGACCGCGAGGGATTCTTTGAGCCTCAAATTTCAAAGAGATCAGAATCATGGATGTTGTCTCTTGTCAAGGCGACTATGCGATGGAATATTCAGATAATAGCTCCTCCATGGATCATTAAATGAAAGTTAATTCATGTATTAGTTTGCAATATTCATTTATAGGTGTGCATATGGTCAGCAAGGTCAAGTTTTAGTCTCTTCTGCAATGACTGATGCGATTATTGGACTTAGAGGACCAGCACATAGCTTCCCTTCTTACTGGCAAGTCAATGTATCATCATCAATATGGGATACTTGGACATAGCTTAGTTTCAATGTATATTTTTATGTGATATATAAGGGAGATGAATTGAATGAGCCTATTTCTTGACTCTTGCATTACATAAAACAAAATATATAATCTACCCAATGTGTCTCTTTTGTAAATATGGCCATTGATGTTTTTAATATTACTTGTGTTTCTTGTGGTCGTACAAATGTGCAACGCATGCATTTTTTCTACTATATGTTGTAGTTGTTTCCGTATCATTCATTTTGAAGATCATTCATTCTGAAAGCGTAATGTATGCTGTGTATTCTTGTATATATAATTTTTGCGGAGAATCGGCTAAGAACTTCATTCTTTTTAACTTTTTGTTTGGCAGGATATGTCACATACCGTTGCTCCTAAAGAGGTTCAGTGCCTGCACAGCCATCCATCTCAAAGAGTTCAACATTCAACTGAAAATCACATGGAGTTCTGGAGTAATTGATGATGAGGATCGAGGAGATGATGAGAACATGATGAAGATGGTGTTATATAAATCATTAGATGATGAATGTTTAACAATGCTGTATTTTGTCAAGTTCAGTTGAGGGAACAATATCGAGACTTTTGTTATTAATGAATTTTTGTAATTTTAAAAATATTCAATTAAAATAGTTAAGTTTTTATATATTTGTATATTTTGGGGGAAAATGGATGTTATAACTGTGGAAATTTTGATGTTATATATAATGTGTGTGAATGTACAGATCCACTAGGTCACAAAGAATTGATATTTAATGGATTAAGAAAATAGGAAAGGCTATCCCTACGGATTTATTGTTGAAATTCAGTAGGGAAAAGCACATTTTCCCTATGGCTTTTTTTTTTTTTTTTTTGAAATTTTGTAGGGAAAAGAACATTTCCCTACTGATTATTTTGAAATTCCGTAGAGAGAAGGCTGTCCCGACGGATTTTTTTTGGAAATTTTGTGGGGAAAAGCACAATTTTCCCTACGAATGTTTTTGAAATTCCGTAGGGAAATATGATCTATGCCTACGGAAAAAGCCGTATGGAAAAGTACAATTTACCTACGGTATTTATTAACTTCCGCAGGGAAAAAGCTTTCCCTACCCTCACCTAGCCTACGTTGTGCAAGCTAAAATCCGTAGGGAAAAACCATTGCCTACGGATTTTGGTACTTTTCCCTACGGATTTGTCCGGAAGTTTCAGGTATCATAGGCACAATGCATGTCTATAATTTGGATGGCTTAGCGGAGGATGATAGCTGGTCCTTATTTACACAATGAGCATTCACAGTGGGAAGCTCAGATATATCTCCAACCTTAATAGCAATTGGTAAAGACATTGCAAAAAAGTGCAAAGGCTTGCCTTTGGCAATGGAAGCTCTGGGAGGTCTCTTACGCACAAACACTAATGAGAACAGGTGGAAGAATATACTTAAAAGTGACATGTGGGAAATATCAGAGATGGAAAAGAATATTATTCCAATTCTAAAAGTTAGATACGATAACTTACCTGCATGTCTGAAACAATGCTTTGTGTACTGTTCTTTATATCCAAAGGATTATAAGTTTGAGAAGGACACTCTAATCCAGCTATGGATTGCAGAAGGATTTATCCAACCTGAAGGAAGGAAGTGATTGTAAGATTCAGGTTCCGAGTATTTTGATGAATTGACGTGGAGGTCCTTTCAATATTATGCTGAAAAGTACGGATCATGTTACAAGATGCATGGCTTGATTCATGACCTTGCACAATCCATTTCTGGCAATGAATATGTTAGAATGGAGGACATTAACTCTTGCAATACCCGTGCAAATGTTGCATTCCTTAGTGATGAGGCCCCACAACAACTTCTCACAAATTTTTGAGACCTTTCATGAATCGAAGAGATTGCACACATTTTTTATATTGCTTTACAAACCACGACACTTATCTCCCAAGACCATCAGTTGTGGTAATCTCATGTCCCTGTCCAATGATTTGCTCAACCTCACATCCTTCAATCAATTGCATATTGCTGAGCATCCACAACTGGAGTCATTGGAGAGGCTACCTGCTACGCTTACATCTCTCGATATCTTCAGTTGCGATAATCTCAAATCCCTTGATGAGGCATCGCAAAACTTCACCGATTGGAAATTAAAAAGTGTCCTCAAATAAAGTCATTGCCAGAGGGGATGCTCAACAAGCTTACACACCTTATAGTTGATAATATCGAGATCTTGCCCAACAACCTCACCTCCATCCAATATTTGAAAATTCATGACTGTCTGCAACTTGTGTCCTTACCAGGAGAACTGCTTCGTACCATGCTTATAAAACTCGCTATCCGCTCATGTCATAATCTCAAATCCCTTCCCAAGGGGATGCTAAGGAACCATACCTCTTAACATCTCACACAGCACCCAAATATGGATAAATCACAAGCTGATTTAAAGGCTACTCCGCTGAAGGTACATTTCTATCTCTCCTCTTGGCCTTTAATAATTTTATGAATGGTTTTCACTCCATTATTTATTTTTAAAGAAAAGTAAACTTACACAGTCTCTGTATCTACTTTCACTTCCTCATTTTTTCACTTTCTTGTTCTTACAAAACAAAGGAAATAATTAATTTTAATTGAATTTCAGCTGCATAAAGAAAGGATACTTGTCCATGAAAAATGTAAAATATGAGACCAAGCGAAAATTGCACCAATTTCTTCTCCAACCAAAAATTACCAGATTTTCTCATTAAATCTCAAAAAAAAATTATCTTAATCTTGCCTAATCTACCATTGATTATTACTCATTTGAGGAAAAAAGGAACCCTAATTTGGAGGAATTTACCTTGTATACTTCGTTGAATTTATGGTCCGTTTTGGATTCTATGGTTACTTCTTATGAGATTTCTTTTTTTGTTTCTTACCGTTACGAGCTTTTTCCGTTGGTAGAGTGTTTGTTTTATTTTTGTTGTTATCCTTTTTCAATAATTTCTAGCTTATCCTGAAAAAAGAAGAAAAATCTTTGTATAAATTACTTGAGAATTTGATCAATGTATGAAAGTAAGGTCTATGCACAATTAACTTTAACAAAATTAAACCAGCCACCATGATTTTTATTGACCTTATTAATAAATGGCTGTTCCTTGTCATCATTTCTTGGTATATTTCATATATTTGATCATGTAGCTGAAATTTCAGACATTCAACTCCTCAATTCTTCTTCCTTTCTTAGTGTTGGTTTGCTTTAAATGGTATTTGACTGATGATTTCGTTTGCAACTGGTTACATTCTCTATACTCATAAGTCATAATAAGATGAAATGCTATGAGAGGTTTCTCTGCTGCATTTTTTACACAAACTTCTGCTAGAACTTAGCATTGGTAATTTTCCATTTTGCATGCACCTCTATGGCTCTCTCCCTTTCTCACACAGACATTGCCCTTTTTTACTAAATAAGCAATAGTAAAAACAGAGATGCACTGTAAGAACCGGTAATATATATATATATATATATATATATATATATATATATATATACACAAATAAATAAAAATGGCCTCATAGGTGGGTAATCATCGGCCAACACTAAGCGAGGATTGAACGGCTTCCTACCACTAAACCACCGTCCTAGATGTCCACTAAAAATGAGTAGATACTTACATATATTAAAAATTACCAATAGTCACTATTCATAATTACTATTCAAAATAGTCACTATGCAAGATTACTATGCAGAAATACTACATAAGATTACTATGCAGAAATACTATGCAAGTTCACTATTGAGATAAACTATTCAAAATTATTATTCACAGTAGGACCCACCGAGTACTATTCACAAGCGGGTCCCACATCAGCAGGTCCCACACAAGTGGGTCCCACATCAGCGGGCCCCACACAAGCGGGTCCCACATCAGCGGGCCCCACACAAGCGGGTCCCACACAAGCGGGTCCCACATCAGCGGGCTCCACACAAGCGGGTCCCACATCAGCGGGCCCCACAACAAGCAGGACCCACAAAAAAGTGGGACCCAACGCCAGCGGGACCCATCACTAGTGGGAACCACTACAGAAGGACACACCGACGAAAATATAATTAAATAATATTAATCATCACGTCACCGACGAAAATAATAATTAAATAATATTAATCATTGCTTCACCGACGAAAAATAATTAAATAATAATTAAATAATATTAAACAGTCTTTACTATGCAAAAGTACTATTGAAAAAAATGCCTATAAATAGAGGAAGAGAAGAAGAAAAAAAATAAAAGAAGAGAAAGAGAAAAGAGAAGAGAGTGAAGAAAGAGTAAGAGAGAGAGGGAAAAAGAGAGAGAAGAGAAGGAAAAGCAAATCCACTTCACTACCAAGGTAAGTCTTTCATATAGATAGTTAAAATATTTATGGTTGGATCATCTTATTTATTTAGGATAAAGCATGCATAAGAGGCGATAACTCGCTATAGATTATGCAAGTTTTATCATCTTATTTGAACGGTGAAATGCTAGCATAGTAACCGTAAAGTAAACTTTAATCAAAGAAAGGCGAACTGCTGAGCATAGTAGCCAAGAAATAAACTAAAGAATGGTGAACTGCTGAGCATAGTAACATGTGGGGTCCACTTGAATAGTAACATGTGAGGTCCACATGAATAGTAACATGTGGGGTCCACATGAAAAGTAACATGTGGGGTCCACATGAATAGTAACATGTGGGGTCCATATGAATAGTGCATGCTGGGCCCCATGATCTTAAAAATTTAATAGAAAGAACACTGAACACAGGGAACATTATTTTGGACATAGATGGACATTACCTGGACAGAAAGGACACTGCCTAAAAACATGAATTTGATAAAATTAGAATATATTTACAGGTTATCCACTCCAAGGTGTAAGCTCAAACAAACCTGTGATCGGAAAGCTATATGTAAGGGTCCTCTATCTTTGATTTTCTTTTGATATATGTAAGGGTCCCCTATCTTTGATTTTCTTTTGATATATGTAAGGGTCCCCTATCTTTGATTTTCTTTTGATATATGTAAGGGTCCCCTATCTTTGATTTTCTTTTGATATATGTAAGGGTCCCCTATCTTTGATTCTCTTTTGATATATGTAAGGGTTTCTTGTCTTCTAATTCTCTTTGCTATATTTGATGTAAGGGTCCCCTATCTTTGATTCTCTTTTGATATATGTAAGGGTCCCCTATCTTTGATTTTCTTTTGCTATATGTAAGAGTTTTCTTCCATTGATTGTCTTTTGATATACTGGATGTGAATATTTCATATTCTTTGATTCTCTTTATACGCAATTTTTATCCTTCTAAGATCCACCACTGATGAGAATCCAAGGGGGATCTTTTCTTTCAGATCCCATTCCTTTCAGATAAATGATTTTACTGATATTATGTATCCTCGAAACTTGTTTCCGTGAGATATGTTTATGTTTAGGGTTTATCTTGTGATACCCTAATTCTGAATATGGACTGAATTATGGCTATGATGACGGGTGGACGCGTTATAGTCCTCCATGTGCACGTGCTCCATGTGCACGTGGGTAAAGACGACTCTAGAGAGTGTAAATCTAGAGGATTATGAGCCAAGGTATGGCTATGAATGAAAGCATCTATGCTTAATGAAGTCTATATTTTATCTATACGTTTGGAAAGTATGATGTGCTTATTCTTTCTTTCCATGTTTATAATGTGAGATGTCCTATCTGCAAAATATCATGTTCTTATGAGCTTGACAATCCTACATCACTTGTTGTTTATACCCTACTGGGCTATTTGAGCTCACCCCTTTCTTTTTCTTGTTTTATTGTTCCAACCCCCAGGTGAAGTATAGATGAGAGATAAAGAATGCTAGAGTTGAATGCAGAACTGTTATAAAGGACAAATATGTTTTAAATATGTATGAACTATGTCTTGAATTAAGATGTAGTAAGTTAGACCTAATTTCTGTAAACCCTCTAAACATAGTTATTGAGATCTTGGGAATAATGAAAGTTTTTGAGAAAGATGATGTAATATTCTTCTACGCACCGAGTTGGTATTTCCAAAAATCCGAGGCGTTACATGCACACATGCATATTGACTTCTTTTCTTTCTAAAAAAGTAAGAATTAAAAGCGCACACACATGTTGACTTAAAATGACTTCTCTCATTCTCACACAAACATTGCCTTTTTTGGCTAAATAATCAAGAGTTAAAAACACAGGCACACACAGATATTGACTTCTTTTCTTTCTAAATAAGAACTTAACTTGCACACCTGTTGACTTAAAATGCTTCTTTGATTCTTTCTTAGTTACAATTTTTTACTAAACTCAAATTTCTCTATTTTATTACAAAGTCTCATATACTCTTTAGTTTAGCTCTACCGAATAATGAATGATTCCTATGTTTTACGTATGTTTCCACTTCTCCATCCCTTTTGAATACCTTTATCCATTCATTGAGATTATTCAAAATTCTTGCTACTTTGGACTAAATGTGATAAAATTAGGAAAAGTTTTTCAACATCATGTAAGAAAAAATTTACAGAATCAGAATCAATACGACATGAGAGACAACAAGAAGTTAACCTTTTATCTATTCTCTGAAAGCATTTACAGCTAGAAGCCTATTTAAGAAATTATATTATGTTAGGATCAACATGTTGTGTAGTTTCATATAAACTCTAACTCATTTTAGATAGTTTCAACATACTGAATATGTTTTCAAGCCTCTTGGTTGGAATCGCTGCATTTCATATTGGGATCCATAATATGGTTCTATCTTGGGATTTCAGTCCAATGACTAATATGCTTGTGAAATCATGTGCCAAGTTGTTTTGAATTTTGCTTGAGCCTAAACTATCTGCCACCCCATCCGATAATAACCAAACTGATCATCTTGCAGAAGCTGAGGGAATTTTTTTTTTTTTATCATGGTTCTTCCATATTCAGCCTAGAAAATTTTTTCTTGAACCAGAGACCACACAATTTTAATAAGAGAAGTTTTCCTTCGTTAACCTTTAAATTCCCAAAATTTTTGTTCACGGATATGACTTTCTAGCTTACCCAACAGGGATATCATTGTGGCAGTTTGTTATTTTTGTATTGTTGGAATCAGAACCTTGGGTTCTAATTATCTAATTTTCCTTTTGGAAGGAAGATTATAACATGATCACTTCATATTCAAAAACAGAATTTATCTTCCATGACAACAGATAAAAATCAAGCTACATTGGAAGGGACTGATCGTCCCACTTTCCACATTTGTTCACTGATCTTAGCCCTTGTGTAGATACTTGAAAGTTTGCTTTATTTGATTCCCAAAATCATAGAAATTCATGCAGGAATTTAAAATAAAAATTTCCAGAATCATCAACTGAATTTTTTAGCTGCAAGAAAACATGTTCAATAAAATAGGTAATCAAGAACTGTTCCATTCAACCCTACCGGTGAAATATGTAAAATCTTGGCACAAGAAGCTTCTTCTAAAGTGTAAGCTATAATTGTCTAATCCTAGACCAATATTGCTTTCTAAATAAACCCAAAACACATTTCCTTTGTACTCTAAATTTCTAAAGTTTAGTAACTAAGAGTTGTTTTGGCCTAAAATACTCAAAAGAGAAAAGCAATTTCTAAACTCTTGAAACGATTAAACTTAGACTTCCTACTTCCAAAAAACAAACAATGATTGTTTCTCCTATTGCAAGTTATGAATCTCATCATACATACAATACTTCCCAATTAAGTAAAAATCCCAATTTAGAAAGAATAGAGATTTTGTGCAAGTAGTACGTACACTATTAGCAACTTTAGGGCTTTAAGAACTGGTTTAGAAACTACTATAAATCCCTCTAACTCAAAAGGAGATCAAAATGAAGCCCTACTCAACCCAATTGCATTTATTATCTCCAAAGTTTCTTTTTGGAATCTTTCAAACTGGAAAAGCTCATGATTGCCAGTTCATAAACTTACTAATTTGAGTATTTTTAAAAAATAATCAAAATTGGTTTTAAAATGTTTTGAAAATTTAGCATACATCAAAGTAGATAGGAATGATGAGGAATGGAAAGTTTTAGTTGTTTGATGAGGTTGGGAGTTATTACTGACATCAACATGACAACATAATGTTTCATCAGTAAGGGTCGCTTCTGGATCCATGTTTCCTACCACACCTTTCTTCATAATTTGTATGGAAGTTTAAACAATTCCTTGGGACTGTTGAGCTTTACATTTGTATATCACTATCATACATCTTGTCATATAAATGTTTTGTATTTCTTGAACTTGCTGAATCTTCGATTGTTTAATTTGCATTTGAGTGTTACTTGATTATTTATTTATGTAATGTACTAAGTCTCTACATCCCATTGTTATAGATTAATGTATTAAGTCTCTACATCCCATTGTTATAGATTAATATACCTCATTGAAGTGCTATCACGTTTGTGATTGGTGACTGTACTGGCTTAGTCTTCACTATATTTTCAGGCTAGGAGCCTCATGTCTTAAGTAACCAACTTCTTGAATATATTCATGGGTAATTCTTGCAGCCCGGTATCAAAAACTTTATGGTAAGTCTTCCTCTTGATATTTTATGTCTAGGAACCACTCCATGCCTTAATTCAACACGTATTCAAAAACTTTACTACCATATCCTCCCATAACATAATAGTATGGAAGAACTAGCACCATTGTCATAAAACCCTTGTATTTGTAAAGACTTCTTAGAGTGAACAGCTTCTTTGGCAAAGCTCTAGATTTAGCATAAAAATTTTCTTCAATCTAGCAGAACCATTAAGCCTCTTTGGTTCTAGTTCCTATAAGGAAAAAGTTATAATAGTGGAAATATTTAATGTCGTTTGCTAATTGTGTAAGTTTTTTTTTCTTGATAACAGGCATATGAGTTTTATTTTATTTTGAATGATAAAATAAGCATATGGATATTGTGTTCCTCTATGAGTTTCACATTGATATTACTTCCATTTTTTCCCTTATGAAGTTCTCTGCTTTAATCAAAGCATTTAAATAGGTTTTAATTTGAATTTGCCACTAGAATAACAAATGCAGGTACCACCACCTTTTGTTTTCCTCTCTCAATAGACAAATATGAGTTAAATATATGGATTGTTGATTTTTCCTTACCTGATAATAAGACATTAATATTATTTTGGTTCTTCTAGAAATCTTATGGCAGCTGGAATTACCTGTAGTTTGTGAAAACATGCTGTTCAACAGTGTATCATATCCTTCAAATCTCAAACTTGTGTTTGGGAGGTGGAACTTAGGTTTTAACTTGAATACATTGCAATGTTACCAATGCCTCTCTATGTGTTCCATATATCAGTTGTTAAATTGCTTGAAAATAAATGAATTTGTCCATGACCTTTTCCCATTCATTGGTGACATTAGAACCACAAGCTAGATTCAGACAAGGAGCGGTAGGTTTATTCTATTATCATCCTTTATGGGCTATCTGCGAACATTTGTAATATGGATTTTTGCATATTGGCACCTGTACTGTGACATCCCCAATGTCATTTCAAGTACATTAACAAAATTTGATAATTAAAAGATCAAATACACTTTACGATAGCAAAAAGGAGCTAACTTAAAACTTTTCACATTTTTATACAAAAACATGTCCAAGTAAGAATTATACAAGTCAAGCTTTTACATCCCACAAAAGTTTCATTCTTTTACTTTATGCAATAGTCCTTCAACATAAGGATTTTACAAAAAAACTACAAATCCTAAGAAAACACAAACAACCTAACTCGTCCTTGTAATTCCCAAACCAGCTCTCACGTTCGATGCTCCTCAGTATCACTGACCTGTAAAATAGTCATAAGACATGGGATGGGCGACACAGCTTAATAGATGCTCAACTTACTTAAAAAGTGAAGTACACCTTTGAGGTTGAGTGAAAAATCAATATTACACGATCAAAAGCATGAATTCTATGATATAGAAATCCAAAAGTTCAATGATAAGATACTAGGCGGTAAGTACGATATGATATTAATGACAATGAGTGGAAGCATGTTAAGCAATTCCTTTAGCAATCATAATCATTGATTCACTTTTGAGTCATAAGACAATACACTTCGAGTACAATTCAAGGGTTTAAACACTTGCATATTTATCCTGACAATACTTCAATATTTTATCCTCCTACACACCCGCTAGCCAACACTCCAAGCAATTAGGCAAAGCCTCTTTTTCCATACATAAACCTGTAACACTTCATAATAAGCACTTCAATATTTCTATCCTCCTACTCACCCGCCAGCCAACACTCCAATAAACACTTCAATATTGATATGCTCCTACGCACCCGCCAGCCAACACTCCATGCAATCAAGATTTCTACAATCTACGACCACACTATCAAGTTCTAAAGAACCCCGGGATTGAGAAGAGTACAACACTTCAATATATATCACTAACTAACCAATAAACACATCAATATCTATACAATGACATTTCAACATTTCAACCCAAGTCACTTTAATTTGATACATTCCAATTTCAAGAGAGAATAACAAAAAAGATTTTTATCACTAAGTTTGATCCTAAACAAATATATAGCAAATGACATTCAAAAATTATGAAACCAGGTCCATATGAAAGATAATTGAGTGTACATTAAAATATATGAAGACATCATTCTCAGATTATAACTACATAAGTAGCAATAAGGGCAGACTATACAAAGGTCAAATTCAAGCTCAACACAGGGATTTTCTGACCATTCGCTACATTAGAAAATTTTCAGAAAAATATAGACGTCCAAATGCACTCAAATTTTAACATGTAGATTACATATTTTTAATCAACACATAAAAAATTGGGATTCAAATTGCACAAAAATAACAGAAATTCAATGAATACGGACCAGATTTAAGATTCTGTCCTTAAACTTGAGTTGAGTCAAAACTATAGTAAATGGTGTCCAAAATTTATAAAATTTGTACCTTTCAAAGATATTTTCATGTACTAAAATCTTGTAGAGACATGATTTCAATTTGATAACCATAGAATTAACTATAATAGAATTACTACATGCATTAGATTTCAATGAATTCTGATGATTACAACAAAAATTCTACAGACAAATCCTGTGATCCAAATACTCTGAAATTTTTACCACATTTCTAAATATCACATATGATTCCCTGTTAAAATTTTCAAAGTAAAATTCAAACGAAAACTATTTTTCCAGTATTTAATAAAAACGGGTAAAAACAGGAATCTTTGTAAACTAGATTTTTAGTAAGGAAAACCATAGGACTTTAAGAACAAAATCATACCAAGTTTTCACTTTAAATAAAAAATACACTCCAAGCTAAGAAGAAGTTAGGAACCTAGCTTATTTCAAGAAAGTTCCTCTCCCTTTCTCTTCTCTTCTCTTCTCTCTCTCTCTCTCTCTCTCTCTCTCTCTCTCTCTCTCTCTCTCTCTCTCTCCTCACTTCCTTTTCTTTCTTTTCTTTTAGTCTCTTGTTTTCTCTTTAGCTAAGCTCTAGCACGAAATTTCTTTCTTTTTCTATCATGTTCTACTCCCTTCTAGTCTCTTCTCATTGTTTCTATAATTTTCATTAGCTTTAGAAGTAGTTAGTTGTAATAAACTTGTTAATTATTAGTACTAATAATGGTGAGGTGTTGGGGATTGACTTCACTAATGTGTGATGGGACTATCTTGGCAAAGACACCTATCTATTAAAGGATTAGCTTCATGTTATGTGGACATATGGCAAGAAAACCTCTAAGTATACTTTTGCCCTCCATTTTCCGTACAATTTTACAAATTTGCCACCTCAAATGAAAAGTCTATTCTATCATTTCTTCAAATAAAATTTACAACTCTTTAATAATACATCCCTAACTATATTTAAAGGTTAAATCATCCTCTAATCCTAGGTTAATAGGTTGGGTCTTTAGCCTTGTGGACCTCCATCAAAGCCAAGTCTAACATAATTCCAAATGGAGTCTAATTAAGAGTCCTAGGATGTTCTAACATTTTTAATCTTAATCATCCTCTATCCAATGTAGTGTTAAAAAATTTATACACAATAATATTTTATATCTTATAGATATACGGTATGCTATACAAGGAGGTCACTTCATCATAAAGTTATAATTCATTAGTATAATTTATACTTTAATTAAAAGTGACACAATATAGTTATGGTAATATAACTAAAAGTATGAAAATATGTAATTAATAATGCATGCTAAACGACAATTAAAATCCTAGGTTCTCACATGTACTTAGATCTTTTCTTAGAAAAACTCCTCAACTATCATTTTTTACATAATGACACCTATCTGTGTTTACTTTGCAGAGAAACCATCTTAAATTAATAATCATACTGAAATTTTAAACAGATCATTGGTTTTTGTTAGAGAAAGAATAGATTTTCCATGTTCTTAAACTTAATTTTCTTTTCTCGTTGTTTACTTAGGGTGTGTTCTTTAACGATTCTCCTTATTCTCATTCTGGAAGCCAGAATCAATTCTTATTCTTTGGAGTGCTTCTTGAATCAGAATCACGTTTCTGAACTCATTTCAGAGAATTTTTTTTCAATATTTTTAGAATAAAATTACATTCTCGTAATTGGAAAACAATTGAAAGAAATTTGCAGATCAGGTCATGCCACCATTTTGTGACCGAAATGCCTATGACAGATTTTTTTTTTTTACTCAAGTGCCATGCTTTGGTGTGTTAGTCCATTCCAACAATAAGTCACAACAGAGAACTCCCAAAAATTTACTAAAATAATAAAAAAATTCTGGATTTTTCTTAACTTCCCAGGAAAGAGATTATAAATCAAAGCAATGGTCAGCAGAGAGCATCAAGGAACAAGAAAACCAAAAAGATAAAAGAAACCAAAAAACAAAACCAAGTGGAAAAACACACAAATTGGAACATTATATTATGAATTCAAGTCATAAACCAACAAACAGTTCAAGTTCCAACCAGGCTACGAATAACACAGAGGAACAAATCTAGAATTTGCTTTGATATCTAGCAATGTTAGACCACTGGAAAAATTAACAACTTACAAGTGTTACACTTTCAGAGAAAACCATCAACCAATACAATGTAAAAAACACAACAGTAACATTCTCAAACATTTGGTGTGCAAATAATACAATGGGGAGAAGATGGAAGACAGTTTGGTTGTCTTTGTTGAAGAAAAAAAAATGTAAAAAAATAATACAGGGAACAAAGAGACTTAGGTCGGATGGTCATCATCTTGAGGTAATAAACAAAAAACATGTTAAAGAAAAGATTCACAGCGGAGAAAAAATGTTTTAGATGAAGAACATAAATTTTGGATTGGTCACGGAATCGTTCTAAGCGCTCTCACGGCTCCTCTCCGTTAGTCACTACCACTGGTTTTCTTAGATGAAGCCCTATGAACAATGGTTGATATTTGTTGAGACGGGAGAAGATTGAGAGGAATAGCTGAAGATTCGGTCTGGGCGATGATGGGTGTAGAAATGTGAAGAGAGTTGTGAGAGGAGAGAATGAATGTGCCGAGGAATCACTCCACATTCGTTGAAGCGAGAAAAAATCGCTCCCAAAAATAATGCCAAAAAATAAGGACGATTTTTTTTAATTGGATATTAAAGTAGCTACAGAACGACATTCTTTCCGATTTTTATTCCGAGGGAGCGAAAGATGCGAGAATTCATTCCCAAGAAATGTTAAAGAATGCACCCTTATTTTCATTGTAGATGATCCTAAACTAACAAACCTCTTTCCTCTTTCATCCTCATCTTTCCTTCATCTCTTTTGTTGCAAGTTGAACGGTCGTCGCTCTCTTTATTTCTCACAAAGAATTAAACAACCATTTCTTCGGAGATTTAGTTCTAATTTCATCACCATAATCAATTCATGTGCGTTTTCTTTGCATTGATACTAATTCATCAGTTGACTAGATGATACAAAAAAAGAATATATGGTTTCTATTAAAGGATATTTTTTTCTTTGTAATATATGCATCATATAAATATGAAATTGTGTGGAAGAAAACTCTAACTCTCTCTCACGCCATTCTCCATTTCATTCTTTTTTTTCTCTACCTCATCATCACGTAAGAACTTAACAGTTTCCATGATAACAGTTTAGTAATACATTTTTTTTTTATCAATAGTTTAGTAATACATTTGAAGCACTAAGAGGTTTACTTTTCACTATTTTCATCACGAGGAAACCCTCTTCGGGCTACCTGTTCTTAATTTTCTATGTTGAATTAGAATCCCCAACATAAGAACCAATCTCATAGAGTGTTAGATCTTCAACGTTATTCACGATTTCAAGAACAATATCCAACAAAGATGCATCATTCAAAAAATATATCCTACAAAAATATTATTAGTGATATCCTAACATCTGTGAGTGAAAGAAAGAGAAGAGAGAAGAGAGAAGAGAGAAGAGATGGGGAGGAAAGAGATGAGAGAGTTCAATGTCTTTCCCTCTCAAAACATGTATTATATATGTGTAACTAAAGTTCACGAACAGTGACTAAAAATGTTAAGTCTATGTCACTGACAATGTCTTGGGGCACTCTCCCTAACGGAAGAATAGTCTCGACCATAACCAGGAACTTTTAAGGTCTACAAGGAACCGGGTTACCATGTCTCCTTGCTCCTTAGGATCTATAAATCCTTGAGCATGGTATTCCTACATTGCTACCTAGGGATGAATATGTGTAAAATAATACGCACATCACACATATTCAATTAGATAATAGCCAATATATGTCATGGAATGAAACCTTTATAAATACTTAAATGACAATGTACTGGCTTTTCAGGCACTGACTCTAATAGCCGTGTACATTTATAGCAAGATTTCTGGGATACGACAGAGCTTTTGTTTGTTAGGATATGGTGGAGTCCCTCAGGCGGTGACAATATTGAGATTTGTCTCTTGCGAAATCTCCTATGAACTGGTGGAGTACAGATTTTCTTGCCACCTTCGGATATTTCTCGATCTTGTGCCATGTGTTGCGATCTTGGATGATCGAATCCCACCCTCATCAGTCATCTTGATTGACCTGGAGATTATATTCAAGTGAAAATTTATTTCAATTCCACACATGTTTTTAAGGAGACTTGCCATTGTCGTATGCGAGCCTGAGAAGTGAGATTTTTGGGCTACCTCTTGAGAATTAAACTGGTTTTACCTTCGCCAACTCTGCTAGCTTAGATAACTGAGAAGATAACGCTTCGTCACATAAGATGTAGAGAAGAGAGGGAATCCCCTTGTAAGAGTCATTTGCGTTTGGATAATTTTACCATGAGGGGTTCCTTGGGCGTGTTCGGTAACACTTCCCATTCTCTCCCGAAAAATCAGGTGGAAATAGATTAATGAGAATCTTCGAAGTGGTTCTGACTCGCGCTAAAAAATTCCATTATTTTGTTGGCAGAAAAAAAAAGAGAAAAGAAGGAAATCAACTGTATGGACGGAATGAGATTCACAATATTTTTTTATTGCCTTGTCGAACACGTCCTTAGGGAGCGTTTGGATGACTGGAATGAGGAATCAAAATTAGCATCATATTTTGATTCCTATCCAAATTTACCCGAAAATGAAATGAAAAAATAGAATAAAAAATTTAAATACAAATTTCAATCCAATTGGGCCGGGTTGAGAATATAATCTCTTAGGACAGGAAACAGATTCAAAGCATTCCCCCCATTTAATTCCCCCTAAATGTCATTTTTGCCCCTTGGTTTTTTGTTCAGGTTTTTAAATCAAATGCCCGGTAGAATACGAATGGGGTGCCAATTCCAACCTTGACTCCTGCAATCCAAACAAGGTCCTCATTGGATTCAAATAAGTTTTTTGGAAGAAGTTTGGAAAGGAAAAATATTTCTAAAATTTCCTACTTTTGTACATGTGTAAAAAAGATAAAATAAACCAACCCTATTCAATTTTCAGTTAGAGGGACCTTAATATCCCTCTAAATTAACCATAATCATATAATTTCCTTCTAAATCATTGAAAGAAAAAATTTCCCATGAAAAAATTTCAGTTAAAAATGTTTTTCTTGGTACGGGACCATATCTAGGGATGATCTCCCCATACGCCATAAGATGAACGGTTTGGATCACTTGCCCTTGTGCCTTTTCTCACACGTGCAATTTGAGGCTCCATCGAAACAAACAGGCGGGAGATTTTCACCCCTCTTCGCGCTTCTTAAACCCCCCCTCTCTGTTCCAACGTCAAGACCCTAAAAATCCTCAATACTCCATGTTAGGGTTTCATCTCTACAAACCCTAATGGACATCCACAAAGGCTCATGGATTCTCGAATTCCTCCTTCGCCAACCAATCGAAGACTGGGTACTCAACAGACTCATCTCAATTCTCCCCACTTGCAGACAAGATCTCCGTCTAAAGAAAACAATACTCTTGAGAAGAATCTGTACATCGCTTTTGAAATGTTCAATCACAGAGAAAGTTCTCGATTCCTTGGAATCAATCGAATGGATCGACCGTGGAATTGGAATTAGGGTTTCGGAATCGATGAAGGCTGCATACTGCGCAGTGGCAGTGGAATGCGTAGCGAAGTTTTTCCGGGAGAATTGTGTTAATTCTGTTGAGAGAATTTGGAAAATTAGGGTTTTTGAGATGGAGGGTTTTGGTTTGGGTTCGGAATGGTTGAGGGAATCGAGGGATGAGATAATAGAGGCGATTGGGAATGAGAGTGTTCGTGATAATTTTTTGATGAAGGATACGCGAAAGGATGCTTTGGAATGTGTTTGGGTTTTTTTGGAGGAGGCTGTGGGAGAATTGGGTCCTTCTTTTTTGGAATTTGCGGCGGAAATGGTTTGTACTAAGGAGGAAAATGCTTGGATTTTGGATGGAAATGTTAGTGTAATTGAGTTAGGGGATGGTGTCTGTGGCATGGAATTGGATCCCCCTGTTGAACCAGCACAGATAGGTTGGTTGTCTGATGTTTAATTTTAGTTTTCTGAACTGGAATTGCTTTTTCTCAAGGATACTGATACTGGCACTACCATGTTTTACTAATTGCACAAACTCAGCTTGTCTTCTCTTCTTTAATTGGCTTCCAAGAGCTTTTTGGGAACTATAATAACCTTTTACATCTGTTTAAACAATAAAATTCAATATGAATTAGTGCAATTATAAAAACAATTAATGTTTTCTAACTTGAAATTGCTTTTTCTAAATCATCCTGTTTAATTATCATTTTGTGCTAGTTGGATATTCTGACTGTTACGTGCTTAATTGGCCATAAGGCCATAACACAAATAAACAAAGGAAAAGACAAAAAAAGAGAGAGAGGGGGTAGATAGATTGATTCGAGACAACCGGACCTCCTAACGGTTCAATTCGAGAGGAACCATAACTCTCCTGGCAACCGGATCTCCTAACGGGTTCAATTCGAGAGGAACCATAACTCTCCTGAAACATAAGTTGCTGCTTTGGTTGCAAATTCTCTACATTTTCATTGAAATACAAGAACTTAAAATACTAGCACAAAAAGAGTGCCAAATCATCAACTCATTTACCCACTACCATGACACATAATCAAAACTAACACCCACGACCTTGACATAAATAACTATCTGATAACTACTTTGTAACTGAAGCATATACTCTATAACATTTATCGGTTACAAACTTGAATCAGTTCGCAACATGATTGATCTTCTTAGTGGGAAGATCAACCTCTGGACCCACTTCGAGTCAAGGTTCTATGCGTAGAAACATGGTTTTGAGTTTGGAATTATTCATTAATTCGGAAAATACTGCTTGCATGTTATTGATAAATAGAGAACCTACTTGACCACTTCCTCTATGACTTCTTTCCAAAAAAATCTAGATAACCCTTATCTCTAAGACTCCTATCCATACCAAACAACTAGGTTTTAGATTTCCACAAGCTATTAAAAATATAAATTAATTTATTCTACTCTAAGTGGGACTGTCTAGGCACACAACAGTTATCTGTTTTTGTTATTTTTTTGTCCTGGCAAGTTTTCTTATCAATCTTCATTTTGAAATAAAAAATTAAGCAATTGCATGATTGTAACTTATGAGTGTGACTAAGGTAATTTTATATTCTTCATGTTTTGTTTCATTGTTTTGGTGCTAATACACTATGCTTGTTTGTTATTTTATCTTTCTGAATTCCACAATCAATCTGAGAAAGTTTTCTTTTGACGTACATTTTCTAGATAAATGTAAAGGGAGTTCACAGCCTAGAGAGAAAGATGTACCCATTGAAGAAATAACTTCTACTGAGGAAAGAGAGAAGCCTAGAGAGAAAGATTTACCCATTCAAGACATAAATTCTACTGAGGAAAGAGAGATTGCAATGTCAAAAGAAGTGGGCATTTCTCACGTTGTGAATCTGGGTAGCTGTGTAATGGGGAATAAATATGATGGCCTGTCTACACCCGATGTCAATAAGGTACGAAAGGACCTTAAATCCAGTTGTATAAATCTGCAAACAGTTGTGGAAGATCCTCTTCCGGATTCTTTGGAAATGGCTGAAAGAATATTAGTAAATATGCCAACTGAACAAATAAATCAGGAGGGTCCTGAAGAAAATCATAATCTGGTAGATGTAGATGTGTGCAATTCTTCTGTTGATAAGGGTGTTGAAGCTACTCATGTCGGGGAAACTAATACAGCAAACCAGATTGACAGACAGGATGGAACATCGTGGCCTGGATTTATGGTTCGGAATAGGACTGCCCATACTTATGAGGTAATGATTGCATTGTCCTTTGTTTTGTTATTCGTCATTTCTTTTCTGTTTGCACTGTTTTTAAGCTTATCGATTAGATATTGCTGCTTTGTAAATGTCATTTAAATATGCAGGGGACTTGAAATTCATATTCCTGCTGATCATAATTTTTTTTGTTGGAATATGGCCTGCTCAGGCCTTCATCTATATTAGACAGTATACATAAGGGGAAAACATGGGTTTCCATGCCCATCTCCCCATGCCATTTAGAAACTTTTGAAGCCATTTATATATCTATATCCATCCCTATACCAATTATGACTAGAACGTTTGGGTTGCCATGAACAATCCCTATCTCTAAAACCAAATGCAAATAAAATAAATGAAAATTTAGGCTGTTTTGTATCTCTCTATCAAGCCCCTAGGTTATTTAAAACCCTAGATATGCAAATCTCTCTCTATTAATCATCTAGGCTATTTAAAATTCTATAAATGTGAGTCTATCTCTGTTAGGTTCTTAGCTATTCAAAAGATTCAAAACCATATAAATGTAAATCTCTCTGTATTAAGCCTGTTAAAGTATAAAAGATTAAATAGTGCCCTTCTCCAACAGCTTAAGCTTTTGGAGAATTCGGTAAGTTTCTAACATGGTATTAGAGCCAAAGGTCTCGATTTCAAACCTCCCCGATGTCAAAAAAAAAAAATCTACATGCAATGGTCGGCCTAAGGTGGGACCACTTGTGCCACGTGTTTGCCAAGTGGGGCACACGTGAGGGGGAGTGTTAAGCTTTTGGAGACATGGTATCAGAGCCAAGGTCTCGAGTTCAAACCTCCCCGATGTAAAAAAAAAAAATCCACATGCAATGGTCGGCCCAAGGTGGGACCACATGTGCCACGTGTTTGCCAATTGGGCCACATGTGAGGGGGAGTGTTGCAGTATAAAAGATTAAATACTGCCTTTCTCCAACAGCTTAAGCTTTTGAAGAAGTCGGTAAGTTTCTAACAAAGCCCTTAGGCTATTTTGATCTTTACGTATTAGATATATAATATGTTATTTAAGCCTTATAACTGTAAATTTATATATTAATAATAAATACCTTGCACTCATAAACAATACTATGATGTGATTTAAATGCATGCACATAATAAAGAAAAAAAAGGAAAGGTGGCTCTAGGCCCCATGCATGTCACATGTATGTCAATAAAAACTCCTTTGACTCTCCCTGATTTTTGACCGCATCAACCGAGTACTCGACTGTGTTGTTCCGAGTTGACTAGAATTTTCTTCGGACCGGTTTTGACCGACATCTGCGTTTTGAAACACTGTTTTGAACCACAGTAATGAGTATGGGTCAGCATTAAAGGAAGAGAGAAGCTTTTGAAGAAATGGCTTACAACCCGTCTATGACAGATTTCAAAAAAGTTGGAAGGCCCGCCTCTTTTACTAAGACAAGGGTTCCATATTGATCAATTCCTTATCTATACCTACTCACTAATCTTCACGTTCTCTTTGATTTTGCCTTGTGAATTTGATGCCCTAATTTGTACTATCATTTCTCTGCCCTTTCTGTACTCAATTTTTAAGCAGATTTTTACATTTGTTTCTTGAGAAATAGTTTGTGAACGTGCATCTTGAACAGAACCAGCCGCCTGCTCCATTCTCCTCAATCCTAGTTTTTAATCGTTCTCTTTTGATATTTTGTCTTTACCTTGTTCTTTATTTCTTTCTTTTTTTCAGTCATCTTTCTTGCCCCGAACTTCAAGCACTCTCTCAAAACCTCAATATCGGACCAAATCACGTCTTGTAGCTGATTCAATCCATAAAAAAACCTTAGGTGTACTCCATAAGATCAATTAAGCTTGGAACTTATGCTTAACAACACTCCAAGGTAGTGGCCACTTCCTCAACAGATCGCTACCATGGACTTACCTTTCCTTTTCATCCATCGTCCTTTGATCCAGTCTTGGCGTAGAATTTGCTCTGCATCAATCCCTCCCTAGTAGAGAGAATTCGACTTTGAGCTCGGAGAGATGTACTGAATAAATTCTTCCATAAAGTCAAATACTCAAAGGGAATGATGTGCAGATTCCCTTGTTAATTATGTCTGTTTCGTAGCCGAGGCCCATATGAGTTTCCGTTGGCCTTCTTGGTGTTGCTATTGTTGTTTTGCTTTATTAATATATTTCATTTGTTCAAAAAAAATAAAAAAACTTGAAGTAGACGCCGTCTTGATTTTTGTGACTTCTATATCTAAGATGAATACTTTTTTGCTTAGGAGTTTCCTCAAACAGTTGTACTGCCTTTTCAACTGGATCAAGATTCATGTGAGCATTAGCAATATCACACTAATAACCAAGCCTCTGTTTTGCATTTTATCAAACAATTGATGTACACATGTCCAGCCATAGGCTTTGTTTTATGATTACTATTTAGTTACGACGGTGTTCTTCCTTTTTCTTGTAGCTTATAAAGAAACCTAGATACTCCCCATAATTCTCGTAGACATCAAATCCTTGTAGAATTTTGGTTGGTGCATCTCTTCATTTGAATATTCATCATAATCGGACTTCGATTTCTTCTTTTTCACAACCTACTTTCTCCCCCTTAATCTCTCTTATATTTTGTTTCAGAATATGTTGTTTTGATGCCAAGCCTTCCTTGTTGCTTCTGTTTGCACTCTCCTTCCCATAAAAAGTCAGTTGTAAACTTTTCGTTCTTGATGATACCACTCCGTGTATCTTTAATGACTTCAAAATATATAGTAAATTTGTGAATTAGCCGAGCTTTGCTCAATGTTATTCTCCCATTGGAAGATAACTTTTTTCCCATGATGCTAGCGTTCCCCATACACAAACACTAAGGGGCCGTTTGGATATGCGGATTTTAGAATCCAGGATTTCTTCAAAATTGTAGCTAAGAGACGAGAAGAAGTGGACCGGCCGTCGTTTTTGACCTCTCTCCCTTCTTTCCGTTAGCAAGAGAGTAGTAGATCCTCCCATATTTCCAGGTTTTAGAAATCTCAGGATGCAGGAGAGATTTTAAAAACCCGAATTTCTCATTTAAAATCCAAGAAACGCTGTCGGGAGAGCATACATCAGCTTGATCATGAACCCTCTTTTACACTGTTTTCAAACTAAAAGCTTGGATTCTAAAACCCGCGTATCCAAACGACCCCTAAGATGACAAATTGGAAGTGGGAGAGTGAGGGAAAAACAATAGGGTGCCAGTGTATTTTGTATTTTTATTTTTCTATGACGTGGCTTAGAGCCACACCTTAGTAAATAGGTTGAGAAGAACCACGTGAGAAAGATTACATAATACTTGTTGAAATTGATGTGTCAATGAGATATCATTATATTAAAAGCCATTGTATAATGTTCTTGATTTCTTTTCTTTTATTTTTCGTAATTCCTATTCATCATCATGATAAAATAACATTGGTTGATGTTTAACACATTTGTTCTACTCCAACTTTTGCACATTTGAAATCTCAAGTTATGGACTTATGTTACACATTTTTTGTTAATTGAGTTGGTAGTTTTTTCTCCATGCAGTGGGATGAAGATTCGATTGAGTCCTCGTAAAAAAATTCACTAAATCGTTCGAGGGAAATTTGTTTGCCTAGCCCAAAGAACAACGCAATATCTCCTTTGAATAAGCGAGGTGGGACGAGATATAGGAGAAAAAATAAGAGGTGGAGTTTACAGGAAGAAGAGGCTTTAAGAGATGCTGTCCAAAAGTAGGTAGTTGTTTGGGCTAGAAAAAATAGCATCCGAAAATTCCTGTTTATTTTCGATTATTCTTTAATAATTATTGTTAATTGTAGTTTTTGTGTCCATTATAAAGTCATGTTGTAAGTTTACCATCCGTACCTTGACATGATTGTGTCTATTATTAGAATACAATATACCAAAAGACGGGTTGGGCCTCTAGCTCATTGGATAAGGCTTTGTTCTTTGACTTTGAGGCCGGTGGTTCAATCCCAGCTTACCTGCCAAAAAAAGAAAAAAATTTGATTGTGTCTATATGTTCAATTATCTTGAGTTCTCTATCTATTGCTTTGTCTTCTCATTTTCTTGAATAGATTGATGAGGGTTAACCTTTGTACGCATTCATGTTTTCTTTTTTCCTGTGAAGGCATGGCACGGGGAGATGGGCATTCATTTTGAATCGCTATACTGAAAACTTCGAGGGGAGAACACCGGTAATTATGATGTCATATGCTCATTTAAAATCTCTTATGATGTTCTATTTAAAAAAAAAAAAAAAAATTCTCTTATGCTGTTTTTGTATTCTTGATGGAGGTGAGTTTGATAATGAACGCTCGCATTGCACAGATTGATTTGAAGGACAAGTGGCGAAATATGGTGCATTAGCTTATTTGATATGCATTTTGTGGTCCTTCCACTTATCAGGTACATTGTCTATTTGTCGTATTTATTTGTGCATTCTCGGTTTTCGTATGCTGGCTGTCTGCTAAAGTCCTATTATTGCTGAAAAAGTTATTATAAGTATTTTTGGAATTGGCCAAACTTCTTATTATCTTTTCGAATCTTTTGCTCTGTAAATGCTCAGTTCCTAATATTTGATTGGTTAACATGTAATCCCTTCAATGCGTCTGTAATTACGGAAGTTACCAAGACATCACTTTGTTAGTTTTAAGCAAATCGTTGAGGTTAATCTATTAGTCTTGCTTTTGGTTCTCTAACCTTTGGTTGCATCTTTGTGTGTTGATGCAATCGTTAGCCCCTTGAAGAAGAAGCATTGACATCTCTCTCTTTTCCTTTTTGTTCTTAAGGGGGTGGGGGTGGAGGTGTTTCTTTTAGTTCTATGGGTTTTGGATTTTTCATCATGTTGGTTTTGGGATTTTCATCATCTTGCTGACTTTCGTTTGTAATGACTTAAGATTGTAGGGACCATCCACTTAAGTTAACCCCTTATAACTTAAGTGATCTTTTAAGTTATATGTGGTGGCGACCATCATTTTAAGTAGTTTACATTATGTTAGTCACTTATGAAGGATTGTAGGGTTCTCATTCAAAAAAAAAAGGAAGGAAGGATTGTACAGTTATATTAGAATAGGTTCAAGGGTTACTTGAGTATTAGTATTAGAATAGGTTCAAGGGTTACTTGAGTATTAGAATGGGTTTTGTGTTGTAAACTGAACATTTTTTTACAGTATTGAAATTTGTGAATGAGCTTTTTCTGCAGTCTGCACTAAGATGCTGCACAAACAGTAGCAACACCACTCGTGGTGATTTCAATCTCTCTCTCTTACTATTGCCCTTGAAAAGCTTGAACTTCCCCCTAAAGGGAAAGAGCTCTTGATTCGCTCAGACAAACCTACTCAAAAGAGTGGTTCTGACTTAGCTTTGCTCAAGAGACACTTCTCTTCGAGCCACAAATATTCACTTTTTCCTTCTAGTGGTATCGTGCTTTATGCCTGCCCGGATCCAAAAGTTTGTGATCTAAAAGGATGGGGTGAATTAGAGGATTGGGAGGTGAATTAGATGATGGTTAGTGAAGAGGACTTGATCTAAAGGTCGGACGAATTACGATGAGGTTACTGATTTTTCGGGAAGATTCATGCCAAAGCCTTACTGTGATTAGGAATCAATCACAGAGTTATTTTTAATGGAAATCAATGATAGAAGAAAGAAATGTGCTCTTTGTGAAACTGAAATTGAAAGAGTTGTGCTTGAGTTTTGGAAGAGGGTTGAAGAGCAATGTATCAGACAAGTGAGGCCTAAGATTCGCACCTGGGAACATATGAGGGCCAAGATGAGGAAGCAATTTCTCCTTGCTGATTTCTGATTACATATTATGAATCTATGATGTATCAACATTTTCATAGTTTAATTCAACGTGAAATGAGCGTAGAAGTATAGACATCGGAGTTCAACAACCTGTCCATAAGGGTAGGTCATCAAGAAAGTGACGAACAACTCGAACAACTCGAACAACTCGATGCAAGTTATTTATCCTGGCTCAAGCTGCTGACTCAGGATCAGATGATAGTTATGTGGCTGACTAACCTTGAAGATGCAAATCAGTATGGTCTTTGGGTAGGAGAAAGAGTGATCCATTATGGCCCTAAGTTTAATATGATTGAACATAAGCCTACATCTGCAAACACAATGAGTTATAGTGTCGTTGGGGTGTCAAGGATTGACTAAACAGCTACTAGAAGCAATCATGCATCTCTTTTATCAAATTCAACAAGTCCCAGGACTGTTGAAGGGGTTGACCGGACTGTTAAATGAAAGGAACCAGCGCTCATCGGGTCGATGATTCAATGTTTCTCTTGTGGGGAATTAGGACATGCATCCTATTCTTACCCATAAGAGTGTTGACTTTGCTAAAGGTGATGACGACGAAGAGGATCAAATATGGCATATTTATGACCGGTATCAAGACAAAGATGAGGAAATTAACATGATGCTTGTTCGGAACTAGAATTTGGTGGTTCATGAGGAAGTCCTTGCAGTTGTACCACACTATCACAAACACTCAATCCAAGAACATCCTCGCTAATGAACTAGGTATCACTAGCAAAATCTTCTACAGGTCTCCTTACTTTGAACGTCTATGGAAAGTTACGAAGCGATGTGTGAATTGTTAAAGTAAAAAAGATTAAATAATGCCATATACAACAGCTTAAGCTTTTGGAGTAATTGGTTGTTTCACATGGTATAATTGCTCTGGGTTCAAAACTCCTTAACATTAAAAAACTCCACATGTAATGGCCAACCCAAAAAGAGGGGCTACATGGGCCACGTGTAGGCCAACCCTAGAAAAGAGGGGGCCACATGGAGGGGAGTGTTAATGTATAAAAGTTTAAATAACACTATCTACAACAGCTTAAGCTTTTGGAGTAATTGGTTGTTTCACATGATCATGATGATATGCTCCAATCACAAACCGATACACTTCAAAGGAACACCATCTCTAGATCCTCCATGCTATAGAAATGATCTCTATGACAGTGATCAAGGGAAGCCTCGTTCCTCTCAATACTTGGTTGCAAATTCTCTAACATCTCTCGATTTACCTTTTTGATGTAGTGGACGAAGGCGTCGGCCTTAGTGATGCACTTCCCAGTGCTCCGTCGGCCTTAGTGATGCACTTCCCAGTATAGAGCACATGTGTATGATCTAGAAGGTGTGGAAGGAGATGGCCACGAGTGGTCTCAAAAGAACGAACCAAATTATGTAAACTCGTTCTATTGGTGATGGTCCCCTCTAGCTAAGCATTTCAGCAAATGCCCTAAGCTATAATTGATCACTTATATCTGTCCATATGCTCGAGAGTGGTATGTGAGGCTGAATTAAAACATAATCCTATTTTACTCCATAAAATATGTGCTATGTGGACAATCAGATGATCTATGACCCCATTCATTACTGTTGGATCATTACTGTTGGAACATATGAAGGTAGTGGTACTATGTAATATGGGTCGTAGAAGTCCATGATCCATGTTCTTCTCACCCACATGTGGTCTGTTAGCAATGTTATTAGGAGGAAAAGTGGAGTTCAAATGACTAGCCACGTAATCTCTAATAACTGAACTAGTTGAGTCTCAGTCAATGCCCTTTTGCCTCACCTCGCCTTGCCTTGCTTAGCTAGGCGGGGCGTGCATTCCAAGGGACCACGACATTTCCGATAATCCCAAGCCTAATGCGTTTGCTAATGCGATTCAAGGCAACTCTGATCTTGGCTAAGATTTCCGAGTGATGGTCCAACACTCCAACGTAGCTTGAGTACAATGTCTCTAGGCCTCTCGGGACTGGGCTCGTTCTTGCCCTTGATGTGGTGCATTGGCCATATTAGTCATAGTTTGTACATGTGTGATCGATGTGCAAGACAACCCTACATAATAGTGGGGTGTACTAAGACACATTAAAAGAAAATAGACGGGCTAAGACTAGGAAGTTGACACCTAACTGATCTGAAGTAGACGCTAAGATATAGGGCAGCCCTAAGAAACTCAAACATTATCCAAGGATCCATAAAAGACAATTTTAATGAACCTAGACTCTAAAGGAGAATTTTAGAGTCTAATGCATATAACTAAGAGAGACTCCATCAGGACTTTACCCAACAATTTGAGGGCGAGATCCAAGGCTAGAAGTGAGGAAGAGTCTATCGGTCATTATCGAACACCTAGGTGTCTTTAATTGAAGGGACCCTACAAGTGTTTGAGCTCTGAGTTCTGATACCAAATTGGTGCAAACCTTGGGGTCCGCAGGTTGATTTCTGAGAATTTAGGTGCACGAATGAGGTGTTCTAATTTAATATGGCAGCAAAGTATATATTCAAAAATAGATTAAACATCATATAAAATCTAATTCCAACTAGGTATTGTAGGAAAGTAGAGCCTTTGAAATTCTTTCATCAAATAGTAAATAATTCAGCCCCATGCAGGTTCTTTACATCAAATCCATAAACAAAACAACTAGCGACCGGAAATATGGAAATAATGTATGATAAGATTCAGATATATGAAATAATCTATTTTTTTTAAATGAATATGAAATAATCCAATATATGGCTCAAATAATACCTAAGGGTGGCTAGGGTGTGGTAATACTGTAATAGGCAATGACTCAGGGCAAGGTGATGGGAAAAGTAATAGGATCTGGGAGGGGAATGCAAGAAAAAGATGAGAAAGGTTCAAGGGGTAGAGAATATGGGCTTAGTTTATTAAAAATAAAGTGAATGTGATCTGTACCTTAGAGTGACATGTCGGTCTTCATGCCTTGATCGTTCGCTGCAAGTAATGTCCAAGAGGAAGAGGAGGAAGAGAGAAAGAGAGAGAGAGAAGGTAAGAAGAGAAAGAGAAGAGGCAGTTGCACAAGGCCGATAGGGACAGAAAGAGGAGAGGAGGAAACAAAGAAAAAAAGGGCAATAAAGAGGGAGGCACTCTATGCAAGGGTGTGTTTTCTTTCTCGTCGATTCAAAATTAGGATTTATAGAAGGGTGTTGGTTTTTAAAGAGAGCAGTATGGATAACTGTTGGGCCATAAGGAGGCTGGCCTATAGAAAATAAGAAGAGGGGCTTAAGGGGTTAAGTAGTGGGCCATAGGGGGGTTAGCCAATAGGATATAAGAAAGGGGTTGGAGGTTTAAGTCGTTATAAGACCTTTTATGTGAGTTTGAGAATGGGTTTATAGTGGTGGGTCATGGTTAATAGGCAAGTAAAGTGAGCCATAGGTTGATGTGGACATCCTACCAAGTCTAGGACTAATAAAATATGAATTAAAATATTAAATAAAATTTAAATAAAGAAAAGATAAAGGTGTATTACTACTCTAAATCACATCACTTAGACTTGAAATAATTAAAATAGAACAATAAATGGCCACGATACCTTGGGCCCTCTACCTAAAAAATAACTAAATACCACCCAGGGGAATGTGGGGCCAAATTCCTCTCCTTTGAATGCTGACTTAGCTCCCTCTTTTCTTCCACCTGTTTTTTCAACTCTTTTGGTAGGATGAACCGCATCACACAATGACCCTCTTTCTCCATTTTGCTTAAAATCGGGCTAAATCTTTAAGTTGAATTGTGGATAAATCTGTCTGTTCGCAACAAATTTCACATGCATGAAAAAGAGCATCACACACAAAATGTATTGGTATCAAATTTCCCTCTTGCGAGAAGAGGTTTTATTAATTTTGGTAGGGATCGTACACATTCGGCTTTATTAGCCGTTAATTACATTTCTTGAAGAAAAAGAGAATACCTCTGATTATCCATCAATAGGTTCCCTATCTAAGTACAAATTTTTAATTAATTTATCCCCCAGAAAGATTTAATTTTTGTTAACAGATCTTCTCGGAGGAAATTTCATCTTCTCAAACTTTCTTCATTTTTTTCCTTCGGAGAAACGTCATCTTTATCGTCTTTCTCCTTTTAGAAAGTCCCTGGAAGAGACTTTAAAGGGAGTCTTCTCATTTGATTTGGTAGGGTCAGCCACTATACTCTTATTTTGATAGAATAGGTCCCGCCTACTATGCACTCCACTATGCACCGAGTAGGCCTTACCATCACCAAAGGCTATGCTTAAGGCGGGGACACTATTCCAGAACAAATGCTGACATTCTTTTTTTTCACCGGATGCTTTGATGAGGGCATTATTTTACACTTGTTCCTATGAAGTGGGCCATCTGAATACATGGAGAATCCTAGTTTCACTAGGGTAATGGAGATATGATAAGCATGGAAGGATTATATCATGAAATATAATTGGATGAAAATCAGGGATCGTAAGAGGCGTGTGATACTCTTTAAGAATTCATTCGGGAAAGGAGATAAGTATGCACAGATCATATGATAATCCTTGTTTCATAGGGAAGGGAAGATAAATACGAATGACTCATGTAATTGGGTGAGACTCCCATAAGGATTGATAATTTTCTCCCTGTTCTTGTATATAAAGACTGGGGCTCTTTTTTTTTGTTTTTTAATGTAAACAGCTCAAGGGCAAGGAGACACAGAGTGAGAGAGAGGAAATAAAAGCTTTGCCTTCCCCTCATCAGTATGGGCTTCATGGACTCCCGCAAGTCACTCATTTTCCCATGTTTAGTTTTTCTGTTCTCTCCTCTGGAAAAGATGACATATGTATGGATTTGTGGGATGTTTTCCCTCATCTTCATGATTGTACTGCAAGAACTCTACCACTTGAAGGAGTAAATTCTGGAGCCTTTTCTGCTGCGTTCATGTCTTCACAGATCTTTTATTTATTTATTTATTTATTTTTAACTCTTTTCGAAGTACAAACCAGCACATGGAAGTTTCAAAGATTTCGTTGGGAACTATCTTTGCTCGCCATATGTTTGACACAACTCCCCACTGGTTTGACCACTGCGGGTGTAATTTATTGTTTGAGGGAATGCTTGATCTTAAGCTTTCTCTGCATCTTGGTCTTTTTATGTTGCTGTTACAACATTAAGGGCTTCATTGTATCCGAGATCTGATCCCATCTTTACTCTTTTTCTATTGTTGTTGTTTCAACATCGCCTTGTGAATGGTTCGTTTGTGACGATCCGGGCACATTTACTCGTTGCTTCGTGATCCAGGTAATTTTAATTCTTAGGCTTTTTCACCATATTACTAGAACATAACAGCCTTCTTCTCTGTTAGAAACGTTTCTTGTGATTAGACCCAAGCAGTTGTCTGTGTTGGAGTTAAAATTATGGCTTCACCACTGCAATCTCCCCTCAATCCAAGAGAACCCAAACCTCCAGGACCCAGGAGGAAAATCTTCAAAAGAAGAGGAGGGAAGGTTCTGGCTTTTCCAATGAGGGAAGGTTCTGGCCTTTCCAATCTCAACCCCAGCCCAGTTTTTTCAACCTCTTAAAGTCCTTTTCAACTGCCCCATTGATCCCAACCCCTGGGACTAGCTTCCTCTCGTCTCTCTCCGACATTTTCTGAAAAAAGCCATCCTCATTCTGAAATCTGGAGCACGATGAAAGAATATTGGCCAAATGAAAAATTACCCATTGAAAGTTACCCTGCTCAGAAAGTTCGATCCCCCCCTATATTCCCCCAAGCTGATCTAGAACTGGATGCTTGCACCCACTACAAGAAAGGAACTCATACCCACAAAATCTTTGAAAAAACTAGTGAAACCTGTTTCTCCCTCACATAAAACTACCCAAAATCGAAGGCAAATTCACCCATACCATAGACCCCAACCGGTTCTAGACCCTGATTCATTACCCTATCTGAAACCTCCCCCTCCGGCAAACCTTTCATATTTCATCCCCATGAGGGAAAAGCTTCTGAACCTCCCGGAGGAAGTTACTGGGGGAACTCAGTATAAACATGGTGACTCAGTGAATGACTCAGTTGTCCTAACAAATGACTCATCTTTGACAATCCGAGCCAACTCTCCCAACCATCCCATCCTACCTAGACTCACCAATCTCATCGGGCCCACCCCCAAACCCAAAGCTAGTTAGAGCAGGAAAATTTGAAATCCTCTCTAGTATTCAAAATGGGCGCCAAAACTTGTTCGAAAGTAAAAATGGAACATTTTCAAAAATTGAAGCCCCCATTCTCCCGCCCATCCCAAACTCACCAAATCAGGGAACCACAAGCACTCAAACCTGAAGACTTCCAAACCTTCCCCCCATCCCATGTCCCCCCCCCCTCCCCCCAAGATTGTAGTTGGCCCACCCTTGCAATCCGAAAGATCCTGCTAAGCCAAGCCCTTTGTGGAACTCCTTGGTCACCCAACCAAAACCAAATGTGGTGGACACAAAGATAGAATTTCATACCCCGATTGAGGACGATCCTGGGCCAAAAAGAGCAAACTTTGAAGAAGAAGACTTCAAAACAGCAAAAACCATGTGGAACCACTGTCTTCTAGGGTACTTTCTGGGGAGAAGACCATATTATCTAACCCTAAAGGAGCAACTGCTGAGAAAATGGAAGCCTAAAGGTGACTTTTCCCTCATGGCTCTCCCTAACAGTTATTTTCTCTTTAGATTTAGCAATGAGGAGGATAGCACAAAGGTATTAGAAACTCCAACAACCTATGGTGGTCGCACTCTCATTATTCAGAAATGGACTCCAGATTGTGCTCTTGAGAAGAAAAAATTAACATCAATCCCTCTCTAGATAAAATTCTCAGGCCTACATTTAAAATTCTAGACCCCCACGGGGTTAGGCAAACTTGCAAGTTTAATTGGCCGGCCTCTCTACATGGACTCTCAAACTGCTGAAGGAACCAGACTCACCTTTGCTAGGGTGTGTATTGAGATTTCAGTTGAAGATTCTCTACCAGACATTATCCACATTCAAACTCCAACCAGAAATGAAAACACAAGAGGTAGAGTATGATTGGAGGCCAAGGGCCTGTAGCTTCTTCAAAGAATTCGGTCACACTACTGAACGTTGCAACCTAAACCAACCCAAAGTCATCCAAAAACAGAAATCAAGAAGAGAATGGGTCCCAAAAGCAGTTCCTGATGAGAATGCCGGATCAAAGGAGGCAGACATACCACAGGTTACTACAGAAAACCCAGCTGAGAGAGTCACAACCTATAATGCTTTTGAAATTCTGACAGAGGTTGAAGAAGATCCAGCCCTCACCTCCAAATTGCCCAGCCACCCCACACATTCCCCTTCAATGGCTACAGATGTGGTGGACAAAATGAACAGCCCAAAAGATTCAGAATCTGTACCCAAAAAAGCCTCCTCCTCCCCCCTTGTCAACCAAAAGCAACCTGTTGCCTCCCCAAACTCCCCCAAAGCTACCAGAAATAAAAAGAAGAAGAGTAAAAAAGCTCCATTACAGCAAGTTACAACCATCCCTCCATCACCCCCTGACCTTCAAACGACCACCCCCTTCCAATCCCCTTCAACCACCTCCCCCTCCCAAAGCATCCAAAATGAACTTGTCTCTTCTGATGATCCTGAACCAGTTATGATCAAGCCTAATTTACAACCTTGTAGTTAGCCCTTCCTCTCCTCAAAATGTCTCCTTGAGAGCCCACTCCCCTCAAACCTATGTACAAAATGAAAGTAATTAACGTCTGGAATGTCAGGGGTCTTTGCTCTAACTCAAAGAGGAAAGAAGTAAGAGAGTTAATCAGAAAATCCAGAGCTCCCATCTGCTGCCTCACTGAAACAAAAGCAAAAATTCAAAAATTACATGAGTATTCCTCTTTCATTTGTGAAGGTTGGCAAGCCCACGGTAATTACTCTGCTTTGATAAAAGGCCGTATCTGGATTCTATGGAATCCAAAGATTGTGGATATCACCATTCTTGAAGAATCAAGTCAGCACATTCATACTGAGGTACGAATGCTCCAAACAAATTATTGTTTTAACCCCACTACAATCTATGCTCACAATTACTACATTTCTCGTAGAGCTCTTTGGTCCAACCTCGAAACTTTAGAACCCCAGATAAACCTCCCCTGGCTTCTGACTGGAGATTTTAATATTGTTAGATTTGCAAATGAGAGAATTGGAAATACAAATCATCATTTAAATGAAATGGAGGAATTCAATGAATGCATTTCAAACTGTGATCTTTCAGATCTGAGATCAAATAACCAAAGCTGAACTTGGCACAACAGATCCTCGGAAAACAGGAAACTGACAAAGCTAGATAGGTCGTTGGTTAATGATCTCTGGCTTCACCACTTCCCGCTATCCTTTGCTGAATTCCTTCCCCCTGGTATCTCGGATCATTGCCCAATATCCATCTCCATTGAACCCCATCAAAACCTTGGTCCAAAACCCTTCAAATTCATGAACATGTGGCTGGAAGATCAGTCCATTTACCCAATTGTGGAAAGAGCCTGGAGCATAAAAGTTAAAGGAAACCCCACGTACCAAGTCTGCCAGAAACTAAAGGAGGTAAAAGCTCATCTGAAAGAATGGAACAAAGACACCTTCGGCTGGATCGACGTCAGTAGTCCTCTGACCCGATCCCAGCTGGAAGAAACTCAGAGGCTTCTACAATCTAGCCCCCTTGATCCATCTCTCATAGCTCAAGAAGACAAACTCAGAACAGATTACATAAAAGCATCAAATCTTGAAGAGTCTCTATATAAGCAGAAATCCAAGGTCCAATGGTTGCAGTTAGGGGATTCCAACACAAGATTCTTCCATTCGGCCCTCAAAGCTCGTCAGCATCAAAACAGTATCATGGCCATTCATAGAGCTGATAATTCCCAGTCTACGGATCAGAGTGAGATAGCAGACTCATTTGTTCAGTATTTCAGTCGAATTCTAAACAATGGTAAGTCCAATTTGCATAACACCCCATGTCCAATCAGGAAACTAACGCCTGAAGAAGCCTCCCATCTATCAAGACCCATTTCCATTGAAGAAATTAGCAAGGCGGTAAAATTGGCCAGCAGAGATAAGGCCCCCAGGCCGGATGGATTCAATACTGCTTTCTTTCAGGCTTTCTGGTATGTCATTGCAGATGATTTTAATAAAGCTATCCTTAACTTCTTCAAAAAAGGCACCCTTCTATCTGATATCAACTCCACCTTTGTTGCCCTCATTCCCAAGTGCATAGATGCTACCTCCCCGGATAGATTCCGCCCCATTTCATTGTGCAATTTTGTATATAAAACCATCTCCAAAATCCTTTCTGAAAGACTGAAGACATTATGGGCAACCTTATCCATCCGGCTCAATCAGCCTTCATTAGAGGGAGGGAGACAAATCCAAGACAATATTCTTCTTACTCATGATTTGTTGCATAATTTCCATTCCCCTTCATCCCCAAAATCCATGTGTTTAAAGCTGGACCTTGCCAAAGCTTTTGACAACGTTGATAGGACTTCCTTACTGAATTTCATGCGGAAACAAGGATTTGATGACAGATAGATCAACTGGATAACTGAATGTATAAACAAACCCACTTTCTCCATCCTCATAAATGGTACACCTCATGGATATTTCACCTCCACAAACGGTCTAAGACAAGGAGATCTTTTATCCCCGCTCTTATTCTGTATTGCAATGGAAATGTTGTCCATTCTTTTTGATGAATCCCTCTCAAAAAAAAATTGAAACTCCTAACAGTAAAGGTGATGGCTCTATCACTCACCTCCTGTATGCAGACGACCTGATGGTGTTCGCAAAGGGAAACATGAAGTGTGCATCTGAAATTCTGAACTGTTTGAGTCATTTCTCTCAAATTACAGGTCTTGACATTAACAGAGAAAAGAGTGAAGTTTTCTTTGCAGGTACTGGCTGTGGAGCTAGAAGGCAAACCTCAAATGCTCTTTTTATCAGAGAGGGAAAATTACCCATCCGTTATTTGGGGATACCTCTACTCTCTTCTCGTCTTTCTGCAAATGATTGTACCCCTCTCATCTCCAAAATCAGGAAGAAAATGCAGCAATGGAATTGCAAAAACCTCGCTCAAGTTTGCAGAATTGACTTAGTGAAATCTGTCTTGAGCACCTTTCACATATACTGGGCCTCTGCATTTGCTCTCCCAAACGGAATCCTCCATAAGCTCGAGCAAATTTTTCGGGATTTTATTTGGGGTGGTTTGGACTCCGAAAAAAAATTCCATTCTGTCAACTGGAATGAGTTATGTAAGCCAAAAAATGAAGGGGGAGTTGGGATCAGAAAGTTGGATGAGATAAGTAAAGCTCTCCATATAAAGCTACTATGGAACCTGCTAAACCGTTCTTCATCCCTTTGGTCGAGATGGGTGTATAAGAAATACTGTAAAGGCAGGAACATCGGGACATTTCCAATGCCTTCGAAGCCATCTTGGGGCATTAGAAACATCCTAAAAGTTCGAGAGGTGGCTAAACCATTCATTTGTTATCAGGTTGGGCTCAATGAGGAGAATGAGATTGATTTGTGGGATCAACCATGGCTTCCTTCGGGTTCCTTAAGTAGCCCGTTCTTGAGATCTCGCTCAGACTCTTCTCTCAGAACTTTAAACCTTCTCTCCGATATTTACAAAGATGGAAGATGGAATCCCATTTTGGACAAGCCCTCCCTCAGAGAGGAAAAGGCTCAACCAAGCCATTATTATCTCAGGAGAGCATACTTGTCCTATTTGGAAGCCTATCACTAATGGGGTCTACAGACTCTACACTACCAAAAGTGGATGGAACACCTCTATAGAAAAATCAGCAAAGCGTCCTTGGATTTCGTCTATTTGGTTTGCAGGCCATACTCCCCGTTGGAATGAATGTGGATCCAATTTGCATCCTCTGCAGATCCGAGCCTGAATCAAGAAATCACCTTTTCTTCCGATGTAGTTACTCCTCTTGGATATGGAAATCCATTCTCTGGAGAGGGGGCCACCACAGAAGATCTCTTAAAACATTAGAAGAAGAGGAAGATTGGCTTCGACATACTACTAAAGGCAAAGGACAGGCAGCGACAACACTCAAACTCTGTTTCTCCTCTTTGATCCACAATTTGTGGTTTGAACTTAACCAGAGAATTTTTGAAGCAAAGTCTAGGCACAAGAGGCTTCTGCTAAACTCTATCCTTTCAGAAATTAGTCTCAAGATGAATGGCTTGAAGAGAAAAGACAAGATATCAAGCTGGAATGTTAAGTCAGCACAGAATTTCAGATACAAGCTCATCCCAGAAATAACCCCAAAAAGAACCTGCACCTGGATTGCCCCTAGTGAAACAGAAATGAAACTAAACTCGGATGCCTCTCTTTCAGTTGATGGAGGAGGAATTGGAGGTCTTATTAGAAACTCTTCTAGAATGGTTGTAGCAACTTTCTCTGATAACGTAAATCAAGAGGAAATTTTCGAGCTCGAGCTGAATGCCATTGATCAAGGGATTCACATA
Source organism: Tasmannia lanceolata (assembly GCF_043159265.1). NCBI lineage: Eukaryota > Viridiplantae > Streptophyta > Magnoliopsida > Canellales > Winteraceae > Tasmannia > Tasmannia lanceolata. Next base: position 55,401,750 of record NW_027518695.1, on the reverse strand, counting down.
GCATTATCCTGACGAATCCAGAGCCTATGGATAGAATCCGACTCAAAATGTGGGGTGGATATCATTCAAGGCAACTCCCTATCCCATGGAAAAAAGGGCTTTGCTGAATCAGACGAGGCATGCTCTAAATCATTTCCATCATTGGCACATCTCCCATATCTGGAGAGAAGCGAATTCAGCTGCAGATTTTCTCTCAAAAAGAGATTACCCTTTTAAAGGAAATCCTTTGAATGTACTTCTATCTCCTCCTGCTCTTCTTTCGATCTTCAATTCCGATAGAAAAGGAGTCTGCTACCAAAGACGGTAGTTTCATGCTATCTTCCATCATGATGTTCTTCCTTGTATTATGGGAGCATGTTCCCTTTTGCTTGGCTTTTAAGCCCCCTTAACTGTTCTCTCTTTATTTTCTTCAATGAAATCTGGTAGGGATCTTGCCTAACCTCAGCTTACCTACCAAAAATAAAAATAAAAAGTAAAAATCAACGGTTCCATGGTTCCATTGTATTTGATCACATCTCTGCATGCAACTTGGATGCTCTTAAAGCTCTTGACATGCCGGAGGACCAATGTAGTCCTAGTCTTCCAAATCATAATCAAAATCTCCATGTATGTCCAGCTTTGAATGAAAATCTTTGTCATAGATTCTCGAGGCCTTCTCTGAAGAGGCATCCTTCTTATTGAGACCACCATCATCGGTTCTCCCTCGATATACATTCCAATATTAATTTTTTTTGCTGATACTTTCCTGACTTCCAACAGTCTAACCTCAGATCATTACGTACATGTAAAGGCTTACATAGCAAGTTCAAATCGCCTTGTTCAACAAAAGAGTTTTCCTTTCCAAGTGTTCCTTTTGATGGTGGCGCTAACCCCTTGCTAATGACAACCAATTTATTCAGGAAGGAGCGCAAATCTTTGACATTCTTAGATTGCAACATCAAGCCACCTTGTTCAACAGAAGGATTCTCCTTTCCAAGCATTCTTTTTGAAGGTAATAACCTCTTGCAAGAAACAACTACTTTATTCGGCAAGTGAGAGTTTTCCATTCCATGCTTTCTTTTGTAAAGTGCTAATTTCTCTTGAAGAGCGTGGGTTCATCATCACCACCACCACCATTATCAACGAGGCTCTGATTGATACAGTTATGAACTGAAATAATTTATCAACAAGAGAGACTGATTTTTAATTTTTAGGGCTAGACTCGTCTGATTTTCTGACTTTTCTTCTTTGCTGCGGTATTATCCATGTTTGCTTTTTTATTTGAATGTTTTACTCCGGTTAACTCTTTGATGATTTTCTTCATCGCAGGCTTTTGAACTTTAGTTGCTTGGAGAACAGGAAGCTCACCGCATTTTCTTTTCTCAGTCTTATTTTCAGCACCCACTTCTGCCTCACTATCAGCAATACAAGCCTCTGAATGTGACTTCTTTGGGTTCAATTGCGTGGAATCTGTTGAGTTTTCATTGGCACTACAGATGACTTTCAACCTCAATGGCTTCCTGAGCTACAACTATAACAGGATGTGCAGCAAGTAGAAGCATATCAACCGTTTTGGTGGAGTTTACCTGCCCATTGATTCCCACTCCCAAACGTGTTTTTAGTGTTTGTTTCAAGTATTTTGAATGCAGTACTGTCTTCAAAGACTTGAACATCATTTATTTCGCATGGTTGTGCTGTAGCACAATTTTTTTCTTTGGAGACTGACCTTCCTGTTTTCAATAATCGAAACAGTGATAGGGGCATTGTCCTTCAGTCTGTAAATGCTGTGCTAGAGAATGATGTAATGTGGTTCTTTCACTAAAGGCCCAACTCCTTTCCGTTGCAACAAACACGTCACCTTTTCCACACACCAAATACACTGCCTTCATATCAGTAACTAGTAACTTCAACACTGGCCATTTGAGCATCTTGGTAAACACTGTCAATCCTTTTAGTCCCATTCGATGTGCTTGCCCACACTATACTTAATATTTTTGTGAAAACATCATCATACTTGGTGGGAAAGTCTTGAAGGTTGTATTGAACTATTGATTCCTCCCAACTATGGTAGCAGAGCAGGTACTATTATTGTTTCCCTCAGCTCCCATAAAGTTTCAATACCACAGTACTTTTGGTACAGTTGGTTCTAAGGCCAATGTTCTGTTCATCAAAATTGCTAATCCCATCAGCCTTCCCGCTTGTTTTAAGCTTTTCAGTGCCCATCCAACGTTGTTTATTCAGTTTGATATTGATGGGATTGTTTGGATATAACGAGTCACCCTTTCCTTGATTAGGGTATGAAGGAAACTTCACTAACCCTTGGCTAAAACGGTGTCTGTTGGGAAACCAGACCCATATTGAGAAACCTTGCTTGCTGGCTATAGAGATTGGTTATGAATCCCTAAAATGAATGTATAATATATTATATCATTTTATCACTCTCCCTTTTTTTGTGTAGGGCAAATAGAGCATTCCTCCCACGTCCTCATCTTTTGGAGGAGCTGAGACCTCATTTTTCCAATTAAGCAACTTTACAGGAGATTTTTAAATTGCAAAGCAGGCAAATTTTTAGGTGGTCTTTAATCATAGAAGACAGACAGACTTTGTGAGGCCTTTCCAAGGGTGCCATATCGCATCGGCAGGGGAGTCCTCTGGGGCGAGCTGCGCTTTCTTTCCACGGGTGTCATATCGCATCTGCAGGAGAGTCCTCTGGGGCGAACTGCGCTGATTTTTTCTTTTCCATAGGTGCCATACCCTACCAGCTGGGGAGTCTTCTTTTCCTTTTCCATGAGTGCCATATCACATCGGCAGGGGAGTCCTATGGGGCGAACTGCGCTGATTTTTTCTTTTTCCATGAGTGCCAATACCACATTGGCAGGGGAGTCCACTGGGCGAACTGCGCTGATTTTTCCTTTTTCCATGGGTGCCATACCACACCGGCAGGGAGTCCTTTGGGTGAATTGCGCTGATTTTTCCTTTTTTCATACCACATCGGCAGGGAGTCCTCTGGGGCGAATTGTGCTGATTTTTCCTTTACCATGGGTGCCATATCACATCGGCGAACTACGCTGATTTTTTCTTTTTCCATGGGTGCCATATCACATCGGCAGGGGAGTCCTATGGGCAAACTGCGCTGATTTTTCCTTTTTCTATGCGTGCCACACCACATCGGCAGGGGAGTCCTCTGGGCGAACTGCGCTGATTTTTTCTTTTTCCATGGGTGCCATACCATATCGGCAGGGGAGTCCTCTGGGTGAACACTGCTGATTTTTCCTTTTTAATGGGTGCCATATCACATCGGCAAGGGAGTCCTCTGGGCGAACTGTGCTGATTTTTCCTATTTCCATGAGTGTCATACCACATCGGAAGGGGAGTCCTCTAGGCGAATTGTGTTGATTTTTCCTTTTTTCCATGGGTTCCATACCACATCAGCAGGGGAGTCCTCATGGGCGAACTACGCTGATTTTTCGGCAGGGGAGTCCTCAGGGGCGAATTGAGCTGCTCTTTCAGCAGGAGAGTCCTCCGGGGGAACTAAGTCATTTTTCGGGAAGGGGAGCTCTTTCTTGAGGTGCCCCTTTTTTGGGCGACTGTGCTATTTGGATTTATAAATTTGGATTAATTTAATATCGTGGGTTATTATTTTTTTTGAAAGATGACAAGTTTCATTAATATTAAATTAGCATTCAGGACCAGCAATCCCAGCCTGCAATACATGGATAAGAGTAAAACAAAACGGGTGTACCCAAAACCATTTCTAATTTGGCGTACCCCTACAAAAGATAAAACATCAATTCCCAGCCTATAGTGCATGGATAATAAGTCAGGTGTACCCAAACCAGTAATAAATTGCCATACCCCGATAGAAGATACATCATCAATTACTTTCATCCCCTTCTCTTTTCCTTCACACATCTTTAACCCCTTCGGAATGTTAGAGAAAAAACTATATTCCTACACCTTTGCCCTTAATGTTCTCCTACACCTCAGTATAATATGGTGGGTTATTATACTGATTTCATATTTTCTCTTGCTCATTTTCTTTCAAGATGATTAAAGAAAATCTAAAGATCAAGAGACAATCCTGGAGGTATATATACCGGATTGGTGTTACCACGGAAACCAGCTTGATTCGGGAAACTTGCTTTTCAATGGATATGCGGACGCATTCTTGATTTTGATCCCGCCTTTGATGGCACCAAGCCTTTCCCGTCTTCAAGATCAGGAAGTCTCTTGAAGATATTTTGCTGTAAGTAATGATGTTTTAGGATGCTTTATTAGTTACAATGAGCTCGTTGTCGATTTCTCCCATGGTGGATCCAGCACAGCTATCAAAATCTTTATGTAGTGTACCAGATAGACCACCATCAGGGTTATTACTTAAGATCTTTAGATTTACTTAAGCTTGACCATCCATCCTTGGCAATTTTTTTTTTTTTTTTGATAGACTCCATGACACCATCGAGGGCAGAAGCATAAGAACTGCTAGTCCCTTTCCCTTTCCAACATTCTTTGGACTGTACCAGTTTTCTAACTTCAAAAGCATTGGCAAAATATGTGCCCAGGAGTGTAGGATTCATTTGGAATGTAGCAAGCTTCTGAAGCATACTTTTTGAGTGCATTGTGATCTTCATTAGAGCCCTATGATTTCATATATAACTTCCTTTGGTGAACACTTTCCCCAGCAAGGCCCCAAGCTCCGCAGAAGCAGAATCATCACGGATTGAGCCGACCCAAAATCTCTCTTCAGAAGCAGCTTCATTAGCATCAAGAAGTGCTTAATGGACAATTTCAGCATCTAGTTTTACGATCTAGTTCTGCTTGAGAATCAAATCATGCGACAAAACTCATATTCATATCATCAGTTTCCACACATACTGTTCGTTTTTGGAGGTGTTATATCCCTAGGCTTCGTATTTGAGTTCACGGGAAGAACATAAGATGCAATGGATTCTTTCTTGTTAGAATTATAAAAAATGATTATTGAAACCGCAAGGTTTTCATTTGTCCTTTAGAAGTTCCAAGGTAAAGTTTGGGCTGGTTGTAGGGGACAATTTAACATTTCTAACCTCATGGTTGAATGTTTATATTGCCTCCATTTACGAGCATGCCATCTGACTGATAGCCAATATAACTTCCTCACAATGTGTTGCAAATGATGGAATCATCAGCTTACATGCTTGAAGTGCTATCAATGCAGCCTTTTCTTCCTAATGCAAAATCTGTAAAATCTGTGCATGGAAGCAAAGCTGTGTTTGTACATGCTTTGTGTGACAAATTCGTGTTTTCATTGTACTTGGGTTAGGCATAAATGTGCAACTTGCATTTAGGGTTTCCTCGGAATGCCTTACTGATTTTATTTCATTTCGGGTCATGGAATTTGATGGCTCACAATTTAATTCTAATCTCTATGAAATCTCCATGAAATTTTCAAGCACGAGTTAGCTATATCAGAGGAGAAATTTTGTGCTTCTCAGCTGAAGTAATGATGGAGTTTATGGCAAGCGAGATGCACAAAACTAGAAGTTTAGGATTGTTACTCTTTGGAGAGCCTCGTGGTGTCATTTAGTGAAAGAAACTTGAAAACTAGGTGCGTTGTGATTTTTATCATTCGTTTCCTTTCTCAGGGTAGCAGGTGTGCCTTTTTGTTGCATACCTTGAAATATCAAACCCCTTTTTTTACGTCGCAGCTTGTGCTGAGACTCCCCCAAATTCTTGGTTCTTTTCATGAAGAGACTAAATGCACTATTCCCATCCTTTTCAATGTGAGCATACAGTTTCTTTGATTCTGATGCAAAATTCACTTGAGATTCTATATCATATGGTTTTTTGAGAAACCGTGTATAAGAATGGCCCTTTTTCTGTATATTATCATGAGCTTATCAACCATGGGTTGCCTTTGAAACTAAGTGGTGGTTAAAGAACCTTTGAAACTATGGTATGATTTTCTTCCAGTATCCTTAGTAACATGCATTTTTCTTATGATTTTTGTCATATCAGCAACTGCAACATATGTATTACCCTATGATTTGGCCGACACTTCGAATTTATTGCCGACTCACGTGTCCGACACGACACCCGTGTCCACACGTGTCGACACTCCTTTGGACACTTTTACTTGTATTGCTGGAAGCTTTAGACTTAATGTGGGTAGTGGACATGTTTTTGTACCGTGTCAAGTGCGACATTATGTTTTTTTATTGAATATTGTGTTTACCTCATTTAGACAACTTGTATCCATGTCGAAAATGGACACACGAATCCATATCCACAAATCATGATCACATATACTTTCTATTTTAGCCGTGTCCCCGTTTCTTAAGTTTAGGGGTTTGCCGTGTCCGACACTCCGTGTCCATGTCGACACGCGACACTCGTGTCCGTGTCCACAATTACGTAGTATTACCTTGGGCTGATTCATTCCTAGGTGAACCTATCTAGTTTTCCATCATGTCGTTATGGGATTGCTTTGTTTCCACATCTTTCCTTGGGCTTCTAAGCTTCTCTGCGTGAACTAGAGAAATCCAAGTCAGACAAGGTTCATTCCAGTTTCATCATTAGTGACATTTTTGTTCAAGCAACAGTTGAGGTAACTCCTTCCTGTGATTGTTTGTTTGTAGAGGAACAATCACTATACTCGCTTGATGTATTTGAAAGGCGATTACATTACCACCCGTGCAAGAGCTTCTACCTTGGATTTTAAGGGTATTTCTTCATCTTCAAGTGGTTTTTAGGATGAGATTCATATTCCAAAGAAGCCATCCAGATCACGTTGAACAGCATTGTAAGCTTGACGACTCCATTGGTTCTTATGATATCCAAAATTGCATCTTCCCATGATATTTTGGTAGAGCCCCAAGCTAACACCAAGGTAGGAGAATGCACATGATGTGCTTTGCCAAAGTTTTTGGAAACCTTGGGCTTCTGTTCTTTGAAAGTCGAAGAGGCCTCGCATGTTTATGGCTAAGTGTGACAAAGGATGCATCATCAACCAAAATGGATGCCTTTTTTTACAATGCTGCGAAGGAAGCTGAACTGGAGCTGATGTAGCGTATATACGAGCGTTCATTGTTGAATCGAGTTAAGAGAAATGGCCAATCTTGTTCTCTTTTTCCATTTGTATATTTTTCACAAGGAACATCCGTTTTTTAGTCTCTTCGCTTTTGAAATATCTCTAAGGCGTAGTAGAAGACTATGTTCCCTTGAAAACTCCATTTGAGCGTGCTAAGTCATAAAGCTCCTCGAGGAATCGCACAATTTCATAAAATGCCCCCAGAATTTAAATGATGAGCACCATTTGTTCGCATTTTTTTACTACATATGATCATTTCTATTTCTTTTTGAACTTTCCATGAGGTTGCCTTTATCCAAAGTATTGTTCTTGAATGAATGTCACATGTTGAATGGCATGGTCATTTGATATGCCTCCGATCATTGATGTGCTTTCAGGCAACGTTCACTTGATGCTTATAACTCTTCTTAGGAAAACTGTCTGTTTAGCGGACAATGGCCCTGATTTTTGCCTGGGTTAGCTTTTCAGGTTTTCAACCTAGCGGGCTCCTTTTTTATTTATTTTATTTACTTTCTTTGTTTTTGTTAACTTACCAACTTCTCCAAAAGCTTAAGCTGTTGGAGAAAGGCGTTATTTATCTTTTTATACTTTAACACTCCCCCGCACGTGTGGCCCACTTAGCAAACATGTGGCACATCTGGTCCCACTTTGGGCCGACCATCGCATGTTGATTTTTGCTATTCGGGATGTTTGAACTCGAGACCTTTGGCTCTAATACCATGTTAACTTACCAACTTCTCCAAAAGCTTAAGCTGTTGGAGAAAGGCGTTCTTTATCTTTTTATACTTTAAAAATTTTGTCTTCTTTTTGTTTTTTTGGGAGAAGTTTGCCAAGTACCTTGCTCTTGTTTCTCTCCATAGAGGACATCTTTCTGGAGCGAGGTGTCGCAATGTATAATATTTCTTCCTTTGCATTTTGTCTTGCCGATTGAACAACCTTGTTCTTTTTATCCAGCATCAATCAAATTCGTCTTTACAATTCCATGTTGTTTTGTAATTTCACCAAGGATTTAAAACTTGTGCTTGTTGCTTATTTGATATCAACGAGAAACTTACTTTTTGTTTCCTTTTCTCTCGTGCAAAAAATAGGCTCTTATGGAGATGTGTTTTTTTTTTGTCGCTTACCATTTCCTAGATTGTCGCTTACCATTTCCAACCCAATAATCATGTCTGCACAGATCAATGATGGTGAAGGAGTATGGCAACAACACCATTTTTTAGCATGCCCCCCGCTCTCAAAACTACATTTTAACTTCTTTTTGCAATTCTGCAATTTCTGCGGACACAATAAATTCGTGGGAACACCTTTGATCTCACCGGAGTTGGAATTTAAGGAATTATGGCTCCTATTAGCTTTGGAAAATTGTCCTCTATGACGAAATATTTCCTGGTCAAGCATTCCAAACTTTGTTAACACAATCATCTTTCAATGAGTCATTTAAAAGAGCCTTCTTAGCCATGTTACAAGTAAGTGAGCCCATCTATTGGCTATTCCTTGAAATCTCCATCTCCATTTCTTCCTTGGTTTTTTTAATTCTTTTTTAGCACTTTGTTTTTTTTTTGACATCTTTGGTATCTTGAAAGAAGTCATGTTGAAATACGATTTATTTTCATTGTGACCTATTTGAGATAGGTGGGTCCAATCCGACTATTTCAAATGTTTTCTACAAGATGGGAATTCCATTGCAAAAATGGTTGATGGAGTCTCTGTGTATTTTGGGCGCGTCAAAATTTTCAAGAGTTGACGGTCCCATCATATTCGGCATTGTGCAAGTTTGCGCCATCATACGCGACAAGATGAAGTTTTCCTCGCCATATGAGGCTTGTGAAGTTTTTCCACTACTTGTGGCGTTGTGAAGTTTTTCCACCGTTTGTGACGTGGCGTTGTGAAATTTTCCACCATTTGTGACGTGAAGTTTTCTCCAATACTTGTGATGTTGTGAAGTTTGCTCTGCCATTTACGAAGTTGCGAAGTTTTCTCCGGCATTTGTAACATTGTGAAGTTTGCTCCGCCATTTACAAAGTTGTGAAGTTTGCTCCGTCATTTGCAAAGTTGCGAAGTTTTCTCCAGCATTTGTTCTGTCATTTGCGAAGTTTGTTCCGCAATGTGCCGCTTGTATAGTTTGTTCCACCATTCGTGTGTTTGGAAGTTTGCTTCGTTTGCGAAGTTTGCTCCATTATTTGTAGTGTTTTGAAACTTGCCTCCATCATCTGCAATGCTGTAAGGTTTTTATTTTTGCGGCATTCTGGATTTACAGTTTGCCTTGTGATTTAAGGAATGTGATATAGCCATTATTTATGGCTGCACCAAGAACTTTTAATTCGGGAACCTTTTTGACTTCAAGATGAGAGAAGAAGTGTGTCCCACCCGGCGTGCCAAAAATTTGTTCGCAACAAATTTCACATGCATGAAAAAGAGCATCACACACATAAAATGTATTGAGATCAAATTTCCCTCTTGCGAGAAGAGGTTTTATTAATTTTCGTAGGGATTGTACACTTCCGACTTTATTGGCCATTAATTACATTTCTTGAAAGAAATTTTTTTCTTAATTTATCCTCTAGAAAGATTTGATTTTTGTTAACAGATCTTCTCAAAGGAAATTTTATCTTCTCAAACTTTCTTCATTTTTCCTTTGGAGAAACACCATCTTTATCTTCTTTCTCTGTTTAGACTCCCCTTTAAGAGACTTTAAAGGGAGTCTTTTCCTTTCTCTTGAAATAGAACTGCCTTCTTTCTTTTGGGAAAACTACCGTCTTTATCTTTTGGGGAAAAACCACCGTCTTTGTCACCTTTCTCCCTTTAGGAAGTCCCTAGAAGAGACTCTAAAGGGAGTCTTTATCATCTTTCTCCCTTTAGAAAGTCCCTGGAAGAGACTTTAAAGGGGATCTTTATCATCTTTCTCCCTTTGAAAAGTCTCTGGAAGAGACTTTAAAGGAAGTCTTCATCATCTTTCTCTCTTTAGAAAGTTCCTGAAAGAGACTTTAAAGGGAGTTTTCATCATCTTTCTCCCTTTAGAAAGTCTCTGGAAGAGACTTTAAAGGGAATCTTCATCATCTTTCTCCCTTTAAAATGTCCCTAGAAGACTTTAAAAAGAGTCTTCATCATCTTCTCCCTTTAGAAAGCCCCTAGAAGAGACTTTAAAGGGAGTCTTTATCATCATTCTCCGTTTAGAAAGCCCCTAGAAGAGACTTTAAAGAGAAAAAGGTCTTCTTTCCCGAAGAAAATCTGCAAAAGAAAGAAAGAAGAAGAAAAGAAACTGTTAGCCCAAATCTTTTCTCACCTTTCTCTCTTTTTTCTTCTTCTGTTTCTCCTTTCGCGTAGCTTTTTCTTCCCCGAAGATCTAATCCCCTTTGCGTAGCTTTTTTTCACCGGGATTGGATCAGGATTCTTTTCAAAGGATCTTTCCTCATATTTATAGAGGTTCTTTGGAGTGGTTGGCAACTGTCAGTCTGTCATCTCATCCTTTATCTTTCATTTCACGATCTCCACCTTCTCTTTTTCAGAGTCGTTGTGAGTGCCACCTCACCTATATCTTTGGATTCCACGATTTCAACTTCCCTCTTTTATGGGAAGTTACGTAACCTTTTTTTAAAGTGGGTGATTCTCGCGAAAGTTTAAACTTTAGTGGATTTATGCATTTTCTCCTTTTCACTGAAGTGTTTTATTTTTTTGTGTATATCCCTTTATTTTAGGAATAACATAACGTAACGTGTAACCACTCTTTTCTTTTTTATCTTCTTTTTTAATAAAGGATTTTACTATTATGCCCTTTTTGTATAATTTCGGGTCTAACATTGTCATCAATATGTCAGGATGAAGGATTCAAATGAGGCGGAAGTGCTTGCACTCAAGAAAAGCATCCTTCTCATTGATCCTTATGCCCTGGACTCTCTAGTGGTTGAGGGGACCTCCTTATGTTATTCGTTGCATCAAGCATGGAAATGGCTTTCTTAGAGATTAGCTACATTATGTTGAGGATTCTGATCACTATGTGTGTGTGTTGGGGGGGAGATGCAAGTTCTTTTCCGTACACGCATTGGACTGCCAATTCGAGGGTGAATTCTCTTGATAGAAGTGGTGTCTCTTTGGACACTTTTGTTGTTAGTCCCTACTATTCTCTTGCAATTCTGAGTTAAGCGAGTTGTTGTTTCTTCCTTTTGGCTGACCATCTGAGTTAGAGGCTTACTTTGTTTCGGCCTTTTATGTTCATTTGATATTACTTTTTTGCCCTTTATTTTTGTGTAAACCATATGGGGCAGTTTATCTAATCTGGCTAACGTTAATGATATAAAGGATATGAGACAAGTCGTGAGACCTAACTTCAATTCCTCCTTCCTCAAATTTTTTTGTTTGCCTTGCCTTAGGGTGGGGAAGCTTGCCTCAGGAGGTTTGTGCGACCGTAAAATCCCTACTAAGTTGAAGGGAAAGTTTTACAAGACAGCTATGAGGCCAGCCATGCTGTACGGCTCAGAATGTTGGGCCACCAAGAACCAGCATGTGCATAAGATGAGTGTAGCGGAGATGTGAATGCTTAGATGGTTGTGCAGTCACACAAGGTTAGATAGAATTAAAAATGAAGACTTCCTTAAAAAGGTGAGGGTGGCACCAATTGAGGAGAAGATGAGAGAGCACCGCTTAAGATGGTTTGGACATATCCAACATAGGCCTTTGGATGCTCCGGTGAGAAGAGGCGACTTGTGCCAAATTGATGGAGTAGAAAGAGGTAGGGGCAGACCGAAAACAACTTGGGTAGAAACAGTGAGGAAAGACTTGATATCTAGGAACATAATAGAGAACATGACCTTGGATAGGAGGATAGAATGGAAGAAAATGATCCACGTAGAAGAACCCAACTAGAGCCGGGATTAGAGCCGAGTAGATTCCTTTCGCCTTCTTCATGAAATGTTTCTAAAGGATTTATTTAGCCGACGCCAAAGGATTCATTTAGCCGACGCCAACTAGTTTGGGACAAAGGCTTTATTGAGTTGAGTTGAGTTGAGTTGAGTAGCTTGCCTTAGGTTGTTCTAGTGTTTTTTTTTTTTTAAATAGAGGGTGTTCTAGTGTTCCTCATTATTATGTTCTTCATTATTATCTTTTTTGTTATTTATTGAATCAAATTGTCAAAGGAAAATTTGACAAGATCTTGAAGACATTATGATGAAGGATGATCGGAGGAAGGACTAACATTTGCTCTGATACCAAATATGATGTAGGATTTAAATTGGAAAAATCTTTCTACTAGATTTATGGTAGGTTTCGAGTAGCGCAGCGCAGGCGTATACTCAGAAGCTGTAGACGTATGCCAGGAGGGTGTAAAATTAGTTTTGGGACAAACAACGAGGGCGTAGGTTATGAATGGATTTGAATGATGTTTCGAAGGTAGGGAAATTTTTTATATTGGGCATTTTAGGGTTTTTGTATAGAAGATAGGTGGAAAATAATGCAAGAAAGGTTTTGTGTGAGATTAATGGAGGGTTCCCGGGAAGCTAGTTTATGGGAAAACAGAAACATGAAAGAGATAGATAGCAAGGTTGGAATCTTTGTAACCAAAACCCAACGCATATCGCACCTAGGGGCTCCTAGGCATCACTCCTTGGAGAAGATCAAGGCATCACACCTTGGCAATGAGTAGATATCATATCCACACAAGAGAAGAAGCTTTCAAAATCTTTGTTCAATCATCATTCATTATCAAAGAAAAGTGCTATGAGGCTTATAGTATATAAGAATAGGAAAAAAAAACTTGAGATATCTAAAACTCAAATATCAAAACCCAACACTTTTGGATTAAAAGACCCTCTAATGACTTAGAATCTCTCTCCCCACTTACAATTCCCGTAATACAAATATGGGGCATATTTAAAATACTTGTAACTCAAAGAAACCAAGTGATATTAGTAGGAAAAGACTGTGGTACCCTCCTATGACTTAATGAACTTAAAACACCCAAAAATCACTTAAAAATTAAAATATGGGCCCTAACGTGGTTGCCATCACACTCCCCTGCTCGAAATGATTCAACCCCGTCGAATATAATGATCGACATGATGTGAGAATTTTTCCGGCTCTGATCCTCGCATAATCTGCAAACTATCGGCCCTTCCAATGGAATTAGTATTTCCAACGCACAAGATGCTTTGGGCAGTCATGTCGTTGGTTTGTAGGACTGTGATCACCAGGTGTGCTTTCGAAGTATTCCGTATAATGTGTCGGCTTAGGTAGAGAGAAACTCAGGTTTTCTGCTTCATTAGGCCTGTAGACTTTTGCTCGTGCATTTTCAATAAATAGTAAACCTTTGCAAGAGGTTCAAATAGTAAGATTGGTGACTCCGACAAATGCATATCAAATTCGACAGAGGTATCATCTTGGATTTATCTTTCTTGTTGTAGTTGCTGTGTAAACTCTTCTTACTAAGTATGCCGAACGGTTCTCCCATTCAAGACGATAACAATTGCTGCCCTTTTGATTCTCAAGTAGTGTTCACGGACTAACATATGTCGGAACCAGCTTTGTATAACAATAGTGGCTCTGGTTCATTGCTCAAAATTTGTGCTCTTCAAAGAAAGTATCGACAATGATTGTTCTGGCACGAACTCCTGACTGTGTCCAACTTGTGGAGTCTCCAACGCCAGAGCATGTGCACAGAAATCTTGGTAAATACGATTCATGTGATCCAGGTGGGATTGCAGACGTATGCCGGGAAGGTGTAAAATTAGTTTTGGGACAATACAAATGGCGCGGGGTATGAATGGTTTTGAATGATATTTCTAAGGGAGGGAAGCTTTTTACAGTGAGTATTTAAGGGTTATTGTATAGAAGGTAGTTGAAAAAATAATGCAAGGGAGGTTTTGTGTGAGATTAATGGAGGTTTTGGGTTCCCGGGAAGGTGGTTTATGGAAAAAAAGAAACATGATAGAGATAGATAGCAAGGTTGGAATCTTAGTAATCAAAACCCAAGGCATCGCACCTAGGGGCTCCTAGGCATCACTCCTTAGGGAAGATCAAAGCATCACACCTTGCCAAAGAGTAGATATCCTATCCAGACAAGAGAAGAAGCTTTCAAAATCTTTGTTCAGTCATCATTCATTATTAAAGAATAGTGTCATGAGGCTTATAGTATATAAGAAGAGAAGAAAAACTAGAAATTTCTAAAACCCTAAAATAAAAACTCAACACTTCTGGACTAAATGACCCTCTAATGACTTAAAAACTATCCTCCTACTTAAAATTCCCATAATACATGTGTGGGGCCTATTTAAAACACTCATAACTCAAAGAAACTAAGTGATATTAGTGGGAAAAGACTGTGGTTCCTCTCCTATAACTTAATGTACTTAAAAGATACCTAAAATCACTTCAAAATTAATATATGGCACTGAGTATGCTGAACGGTTCTCTCATTCAAGGTGTGCTGGATAACAATTGTTGCCCTTTTGATTCTCAGGTAGTGTTCATAGACTAACATCAATCGGAACCGGCTTTGTATAACAATAGCGGCTCTGGCCCATTGCTAAAATTTTATGCTTTCCAAAAAAGGTATCAGCAATGATTGTTCTAGCACGAACTCCTGACTTTTATCTAATCGGTGGAGTCTCCATGGCTAAAGGACGTGCATAGAAATCTTGGTAAATATGAGTCACAAAATCCAGGTGGGACTGCAATTGGTCAAATTTGAAATTTAAGCCTTCTAACAATTCAACTATTCGATCTCCGTTGCCATTAAAAATAAAAAAAACTATTCGATCTTCACTGCATCTAGACGATATGATTCCAACCCAAGCTCTAATACCAAATCTGATGTAGAATTTAAATTAGAAAAAGATTTCTACTAGGTTTATGTTAGGTTTGGACGGGTGCATACGTATGCCGTGAAGCTATAGACGTATGCTTGGAAGGTGTAAAATTAGTTTTGGGACAAAAAAAATGGCGCATGCACGGATGGGTTTCAATGATATTTCTAAGATAGGGAAATTTTTATAGTAACCATTTTAGGGGTTTTGTATAGAAGTTAAGTGAAAATTAATGCAAAAGAGGTTTTGTGTGAGATTAATGGGGGTTTGGGGTTTCTGAGAAGGTGGTTTATGGGAGAAAACAAAAAAAGGAAACATGAAAGAGATAGACAGCAAGGTTGGAATCTCACCAAGCAAAACCCAAGGCATCACACCATGGGGTTCCTAGGCATCACACCTTAGGGAAGATCAAGGCATCACACATTGGTAAGGAGTAGACATCACATCCTCACAAGAGAAGAAGCTTTCAAATTTCTTTTTTCGGTCATCATTCGTTATTAAGGAAAAGTGCATGAGGCTTACGATATATAGGAAAAGAAGAAAACTAAAAGGCTCTAAAATCCTAAAATAAAAACTCAACACTTTTAGACTAAAATACCCTGTAATGACTTAAAAACTCTCCCCCAATTAAAATTCCTGCATTACCTGTGTGGGGCCGATGTAGAACCCTCATAATTCAAAGAAACCTAGTGATACTAGTGGTTAAAGACTATGGTACCCCTCATATAACTTAATGGACTTAAAAGACACCTAAAAAAACACTTAAAATTTAAAATATGGGCCCTAGGATGGTCCCTATCACACTGGGCTCAAACAAAAAGTTAGAAGTTCTTAGGAAAATTATGCTCTAGATACCAAGGTGGAGGGTTTCAGTTGTAGCGTTCAGACAATTAACTTTGATCTACAAAAGAGGACGGTTGCCCATAGTAGTTGAATTTCTGAGACTCTCAGCCAGGGCTTTTGTTTTTGCTTCCAGGCATTTACCTCCTCTAATGGCCCTGCACTGCATATTCTAAAAATGTTAATGTGAACTTATAAAGCATGCGATGGTCCTTGAAAACTTGGCCAGCCATATTTTAAATGATTTTTTGTTCAAATTTAAGGTTTCACAATCTATCTGGATGGTCCCTCATGCTTAATAGACTCATTTACATACTCAAATTGGCCTTTTCTGTCAATATCCTAAACAGAGACACCTTCATAAAATGAAATAACAACAGCTCTTTCACTTAATTCTTATGCTTTAAAAACACTCTAGTTTCTCTAAGCACATAAAATGCAAAGCATGCATGATGAAATGGTATTTTTCAACAACTGCGGATTTATTCAATTTCATTGCTAGTAGAAAATTACCCATGATCTTGTACTTCTAGTTCATAACCATTAATTGCGAAGGAATCTTTATACCTATTCAATTGCTATTAGGATGCAATCTAATATCCTTTCTAACCTATTATTTAGACGGCACTTTGAATTTATTGCCGCACGACACTCCTTTCGACACTTTTAAATGTACCGCTAGAAGTCTCGACACGTTTTCGTACCGTGTGTCAAGAACAACATCCTTTTTCATTATTGAATATTGTGTTTACCTCTTTTATTATTAACTTTTCTTTTATTATAAACTCTTCTTGTAGCTCTTCTTTAACTAATATTTGTTGTCATATCCCCTCCCTTAAACCTAAAACACTAAACAAACTCTTATTCCAATATTATATTCATTGTATCCTATTGGTTTCCTTTTCTCCCTACATATTGGAGACTACAGAGAAGTAGAGTAAATTGATGAATGCGTTGTTATTTGATTATTTCATGTTTGTTTTAGATTATAGGTGATTAATCCTAAAATTTATAGTTTGTTAAATAAATATTGTATTTATTTGGTTGCAAATTATGATAGTAATCAATAATTTTATATGTATGTACGTGTATGGGAATGCCGCCATTTCTAGATTTTTAGGGCTTGCCATATCAAACACCTTCTATCCGTGCCGAAACTTAGCACACGAATCTTGTGTCCACAAATCATGATTGTATATACTTTATGTTTTAGCCATGTTTATGTTTCTAAATTTTGGGGGTTTGTCGTGTCCGACATTCAGTGTATGTGTCGAGACGCGACACTTGTGTCCGTATCCAAAAATCATAGTTTCTAACTAGACTCGGATCATTGTCCTTATTCAGAGATTAATCGAATTTCATTTTTAAATTGCTTTTATTGGGATTATGTCCTTGCTGTAGGTAAGAACATCATCAGTGACATAATATTTTTGTCCTGAGTTTCTTGAAATTTGAAAGGAGCGGTTTTATGTATGAATGTTATTACAATACCCTCAATTTGCTGGAATTAGCTATAACTATTGCTGAAATGTGCTCCTCTGACAACGGGAACAACCTTTGTCAATGGTAATATATTTATTTTATGTACAGAATGCTGATTTGGAAATTCGATTAAATCCTGAATTTTTATGAAAGTGGATCTCAAACCTTTGTCACCCTTTCGGGTTGCTTGAATGGGTCTGTGTTTCCTCTACTCATGGTTCTAAATTTCAGCCGAAGTACCGAAATTTCAGATTTCGGTCAAGATCGAAACCGAGATCACCTGAAACCGAAGTTTCGGCCAGAGTCCCATATTTTGGCTGATATTTTGGAAATTTTTGTAATTTTGGCTGATATTAAGGAAATATGATTTTTTTTTACCGGATTTCGGCCAGAATTTTCCTTTCAGCTATGTCCGAAACCGAAACCAAAATTTAAAACCTTGCCTCTACTACATTTAGCGTGCTGATTTGGAGCCCTTGTCCTAATGTTCTATTCTCAGTTTGCCCTTTCTTTTTTTGTTTGGTGAAAGGCGATCATCCTTCACTTTTTTGGATGAAGATTTGGAAAGTTCCCATCCCTAGTCCAAGGTTTTTGTTTTGTGGTGGGCTAGTGGCGCACGAAAAGGTTATTACTCTTGATTTGCTGAAAAGAATGTGTTTCCATTTGGAAAATCGGTGTATCCTTTGCTTGTGAGCTGAGTCGTCTTTAAATCATTTTATTTATCCACTGCGAGTTGCGTGATAAGTTTGGTGCTGTATTCTCAAAATCTTTGGCATTCAATTGACTTTCCCATATCCATTCAAAGGTCTGTTGGGTAGTTAGGGATCCTGGCTCTTGGGGGAAAATGGTTGTATTCCCTTGTCTTTCATGCCTTTTGTTGTGATTTGGGAGATTTGGAAGGGAGTGTAACCTGAGGAACTTTGAGTACAAATGCTCTTCTTATATCAAAGTCTTTTGGGTTGTCATAGGCCTCCTGTTTTATCGGCCTGCTGTTTGAAAAGAGTTCAAGGGCTACTGGGTTCAAAATATGCACCGGAAATGGAAGGAAATTATTTTGGACCGTGTTAAAAAACCAGAAGAAATGAAGGTGGAAACCTCAAGATCAAGATCCAAACTTCTTCAAGCTGAATTTGGATGGCTCCTCCCTTGCCCGGCCATACTAGGAGGCACATTCGGAAATAAATGTGCAATTAAAATCTCTTTCCCATGTTAAGTTTTCTTTTCTTTTCTTTTTTGTCTTGCTGTTGTTTCTTTTCCACTTGTCTTTTATAAAATCTCTTGTTTTTTTTTTCGTAAAAAAAAAAAAACGATTCTCATTTTCTTTTACCAAAATCAAACCCATAAAGGAAGCTGCAATTAGCTGTTTTTGTTGCAGCCCTTACAACATTTTGTTTGGGTGTCATTAGTCATATATTTTGTAAACGGGCTTGTATCATTTTGGAGAACTTATTTTATATTGGAAACGACTATGGTCTCTATAAATGTGGTGATATTATGTAAAAGCTTCCTGTGAAACTGACATTTCTAGATGCTACTTCGCAATTAACTAAATCATTGTTGCTAAATTTTAGCAGAACAACAGAAAACAGCTGATTTATGCGAGTATTAAAATGAAATTTTATCCTTTTCTATTGAACATCTGAATATCTTATGCTAATTGCGAAAACCAACAAGAACAAAAACAAAACATACTGAAGTATATAGTATAGCAGTGGACATGGTGTGCAATGTATGCTGCACTTGATATATATTTTATGCTGCCATTTTCTAGGCATGGTTCAAAGTTGTCAAGTCTTATTGTTGAGCATTTGGACTTATTGATTGTAGACTAGTTGTATGCCCATTTTGACTTTGTATTAACTAACATGACTACTAGAATTGTTCCTACTTTCCTAATTATTAGTTTATAAGCCCAGTTTACATATATAATTTTGGCAAATCTTCTTGATAGTTTTTAACTTAAAATTTTAATATGGGTTGTCAATGCAGGCAACACTTACTATAACTGTTGTGCAAAGATTGATTTGCAAGCCTTCTTAGTTCCATTTATGTTTATTCTGTTGTTTTTTTAATTATAGGATTTCCCTTCCTATTGCTTCACATATATGCTAATTTATTTGCTTATGGTGTTTCTCTATTGATTAGTGGCCGGCTATGGTATGATAGGGTCTGGAAGAGAGCCACCAATGCATATGGAGGTCAGTATTCACCCAGATGGGACAGCCGCTATATTCATACATGTATGTACGAAATGTTTAGTCCACCAAAGACAGTTGTGTATAAATGCATGCAATTTCATTGTCTATAGACAATTGTATAGGTATGTGTTGTGTGTCTCTATCACCTCATGGTATCTTAGGGCCTCTTCGGATGCCGTCTTTAAATTGCAGATAAGATCGATCTTATCTGCAAATGGGTCATTAAGGCTTCTTCGGAAGCCATTAACCCATATCATTTCTAAACTATAATATCCAATATTTGCAAATAGTCACTTATAACTTCAAAACCATTTTGCGTATAAGAATACAGAGGAATGATAGATGCAAGGGCCCTCTTTATGCAAGGGCTGGAGAAGGGGCCCTTGAATAGATTCACGTCATTTTTACAGTCGGTTGAGAAACTGAATTTGGTTGCACTTATGATGTGGATCTATTCAAGGGCCCTTCTTTAGCCCTTGCATAAAGAGGGCCCTTGCATCTATCATTCCTCAAGAATATATGAACAGAAGTTTTGGAGGTAACCTTAGAGGTGCTAAGGTAATCAGTGCCTTTTTATCATAGTTACAAATATTTGCCTCCAGAATTTCTCGGGGTGTATCTGGGGATATTGTAGTTCTTTTTTTTGTTAATTTTGAGTTCAGATCAGGAAGAATTGAAAAAATGTCTAAAATATATAAAAACATCAAATTTATGTACAAAATTAGGATAACAAACATTACCATGAAATTATAGCAATTGTTTTGCTATTTTTTAATGATAATATTTGGGAAATGATAATGCACTCCTTTTCATCACTTGGGACACCCAGCAGCAGTTGATCAATGACTGCAGAGGGGCTGATGTACTCCACGTCATAAGGATTCAATACACTACAGTTGGGTGTTGCATGTGATGAAAAGGGTGCATTCATCATTTTCCTAATATGTTTGCTCTTAAAAACTAAATATGAAGATGGGATTTGCTAGGGTCCATCGCAAATTTAAATGAAAAATTACGGAGAAAGGGAAGAAAAGTTGGAAACTTACGAAAAAAAATACCAACTGGAAGTAATAACATATGACAATTACCAAAAAGAACTACAATGAAAATTAATAACTTACGACAATTACGGGAAAAAAGAATTTTCATGAGAATTTCTTTCATTTTTTCTTCGTCACCGGCAAGTGCCCGACATTCCCGGCGGTCAAACGCCTGAATTTCGCTAAATTCCCTATCAAATACCTTTAGCGAATTAGTAGAATTACATTCCCTGCTATTTTTCTAAAAAAATGGGAACCACACAGAGCATGTGTGTTTTGCTGATTAAAGCAAGACTGCCCTCCCCATGTAATAGTTGCAATAAAAATCCGCATGCCGTGTTTTTCTCTGTGGTTGCTCTCTGACGCAACAGGCCTCTCGAGAAATGCCGTGTTTTTCTCTATGTGGTTGCTCTCTTACGCAAATCCCTATGAAGATATCTGGAATATGTTTTCAAGCTCTGGAAAATTTTGGATTATGTCCTTTATCAAAAATAGCAAAATAACACGGTATTTTGAATTTTATAGAACTGTTTGTTGTCCGAAAATCATGCCATTTATCCAAGCCAAATAGTAAGTAATTGTTACTGTAAGATGGGATTGCGTGATTGGTGTGGTTTTTATCCAAAGCAATTCCTATAAAATGAATGGTTCAGATCAATCCAAGGTGGTTCACGCTCTGCTCTTGGGCATATCTTGGAAATAAATACAATTTTATGTTCATTGTGCTGGCTGATAAAATGACTGGTTTAGATTAAATCACTAAGCTGCCAAAATGAATGGTTTGACCACATCTCCAGGGTCATAAACTGAATGGCTAGGATCATCTAATGTCATGTGGGTGGGTATAAATTATACTTCTAATGTTCTCTTACTAAGCCTTCTAATGGAATATGAATTAGGGCATTTTCCAACTACTCATTCTTTCTCCAAAAAAGTTTGGAAGAGGTAAACCCTAACCCAAACTAGGGATTTTTTAATTGAAATTCAGTACTTTTGGATGGGTGCTTGGAATTACATAATCAGATTCAATTGTTTTGACTTCTAAGTTCTAACTGAAGCAAAAATATGGTGAGGTTGGTTGGATTCGAACTGCATATCTAGTTTAGTTCACCCACTGTCTTTCCACTCTTTTTTCTACAATACTTTTGCCTTATTAGTGTTTGAGAAGATAGGGTTCCTAAGATTTTGGTAGTCTAGCTAGAAGGATTTGATATCTCCACCACTTGTTTTTGCAACTGTCCAATTACTCCCTTTATTTAGAAGTTCTCATCATCTAAAGAATGTAAACAAATGTTGAAGGGACCAAAACCCAGAGGTTGAAGAGAAATTGAGAGGCAAGAGTAGTAGTTATATGTAAACTATTAAGAAGTGAGAGTCGTAATAGGATAAGAAATACTTGTGCAAATTAAAAAATGGGCAATAATATCCCCATTCCCTTGTTTTGATATGGCAATCCTTTTTTTAATCCTAGTAAGCTCTACCAGGATTGAGAAATACTTGTGCAAATTTATATGAGGGAAGTATAATTTAAATAAGGGAAGTGATATATCCACCCCTTTTGATTACTTGGGACACCGAGCAACGGTGTATCAATGGCTGCATAGGGGTTGATGTACTTCACGTCAGAAGGATTCAATGGGCCCAGATTGCCACGTACAGTGCCGTTGGTTGTCCCAAGTAATCAAAAGGGGCGGATATTTCACTTCTCTTATATACCCCTCTTTTTTTATATATGGGACTACTTTATTAAGCACATTTTTTTATTGGCTGTCAATATGTTTTTGTTAATTGGAACTGCCTTTAATAGCTAGTTAGAAAATAGGCGATTTTATGTGGTGAGCGTGCGTGAAGTCCAGTATTATTCAAAAAGTAATGATCCAAACCGTTCATTTGTCGGGCCACAGCATAAAATGGTTGTACCCCATAGATCATCCTATGGAAATTATCTACGGGGTGCTGCATATTTACGATGTGGCCCGACAAATGAACGGTTTAGGTCATCCTATGTAGTGAACGGTTTTGGTCAACTTGTACTTTCGAAAAAAATACTGGATTTCACGCGCTGTGTGGTGCTGCCACATGTCAGCCTCTCTTCTATCCCGCAATTTTAAAAAGTCTAAATTGCAAAAGACTTTAATAAAAAAAGCAGCCCCTCCTTTATACATTTTTAAAGGAGAAAAGTACGAAATGGGGGCTAATATTTGGAGTAATTATGTATTGCGGGCACCTTTTAAAACAAGAACAAAAACAGGCTAATCTTCAAAATCGGATTGGAAAAAGACCCTGGTACTACGACGTTATTGAATACGCCTCTTTTGGCTTAGAATTGCAACGTTATTGAATATTTAATTATTTCTCATGTCTCTTTTGGCTAAGAACGCCGCCCGATTCAGGAGTACGCCGCCGGAATATTAAGGGGTTACTCCGACGGAAATAGGGTATACGCCGGCGGAAATAAAGGGGTACGCAGAAAGCGTAAATATTGGGTAAGCCGGCGTAAATAAGAGAACCAAAGGAGAAGGGAAAATATTTAAGCCAAAAGAGAAATAGGGTGTACGCCAGCAGAAATAATGGGGTACGCCGGTGGAAAGCGTAAATAATGAGGTAAGCCGGCGTAAATAATGAAGACCAAAAGAGAAGGGAAAAGATTCTAAGCCAAAAGAGAAATAGGGTGTACGTCGACGGAAATCATGGGGTACGCCGGCGTAAATAATGGGGTAAGTCGGTGTAAATAATGAGGACCAAAAGAGAAGGGAAAATATTCTAAGCCAAAAGAGAAATAGGGTGTACGCCAGCGGAATTCATGGGTACGCCAGCGGAATTCATGGGTACACCGGTGGAAATAATGGGGTATGCCGGCGGAAAGTGTAAATAATGAGGTAAGCCGGCATAAATAATGAGGACCAAAAGAGAAAGGAAAAGATTCTAAGCCAAAGAGATATAGGGTGTACACCGGGGGAAATAATGGGTACGCCGGCGGAAATAATGAGGTACGCGGCGTAAATAATGAGGACCAAAAGAGAAGGGAAAAGATTCTAAGTCAAAAGAGAAATAATGGTACGCCGGCGGAAAGCGTAAATAATGAGGTAAGCCTGCGTAAATAATGAGGACCAAAAGAGAAGGGAAAAGACTCTAAGCCAAAAGAGAAATAGGGTGTACGCCGGCGGAAATAATGGGTACGCCGGCAGAAATAATGGGATAAGTCGGCGTAAATAATGAGGACCAAAAGAGAAGGGAAAAGATTCTAAGCCAAAAGAGAAATAATGGGTACGCCGACGGAAAGCGTAAATAATGGGGTAAGCCGGCGTAAATAACGAGGACCAAAAGAGAAGGGAAAAGATTCCAAGCCAAAAGAGAAATAATGAGTGTAGGGCTGAAATAGGAAGTAAGCGGAAATAAGGTGTACGCCGGCGGAATTCATGGGTACGCCGGCGTAATTAATGGGTAAGCCGGCGTTAAATAATGGCGTAAGCCGACGTTAATAATGAGAACCAAAAGAGAAGGGAAAAGATTCTAAACCAAAAGAGATGTAATCAATAACGTTACCGTTCTAAGCCAAAAGAGAAGTGAGAAAAGATAACGCTGCTTACTAAAGTATTCAATAACGTTAGCGTTCCAACAAGTTTAGGTTTTCCACCACGTGTCAAGCATCCATCCGTCTCTAGTTATTTCCGATGGCCAAGATAGAAACGAACCCAAGGTTCATTCGGTTCAAATACCCATTCAAACGAACCAAAAGAATCCTCGTCAAGCGTGCCAATTTAATAGGCAGTAATGAAAAATGAGGACTTTGTTGATGTCATAAGGGTATCAGGGTCTTTTGACCACCCAAATTTGAAGATTAGCCCCTTTTTTGTTCTTGTTTTAAAAGGTGCCCACAATCCATAATTACACCAAACATCAGCCCCCATTATGTATTTTTCTCTTTCTAAAGCTCGTAACTCTCTTTTTTATGACGAATTGCACCGTGTCCAAAGCCTAAGAATAAAGAAAATCGTTTCGTATTCCAAGTCACCTCATCAATCTCTCGTTTTGCCAAATCATCCACTAAATACTACTTTAAATTTCCTCATATTAATTACTTTTTCAGCTATTTTCTCTTTTGGTTAATGGTACATTTGCTGCTTAAATACGAGCGAACATCTGTTGCTTATCTCAAAATCGTTTTATATTCTCGTTCCTCTCCACCACCCGATACTTCCATACCATTTCTGTTGATGAAAAACAATTAATGGCGATGGCTGTCCCGTACGTAATTTTAAAGGCCACCCTTCCTCCCGCGGCCCTTCGTCTGGCATGACCCTTGGTCTTTATAACCCTCGAGCCTTCTTCTCTAAAATGAACAAGCATTTATCTTCTAAGGAGCCCAAGTAATTTTTTTCTCTTTTTTTTTCTCGCCATCTTCTCTATTTCAACAGCAGCTGTAGTTGCAAATTTATCCTCTCTTTTTTATTTTCAGTTCTCGGGTTTGCCGGTGAAAGATCAGATCAATCAAGGACCCTCCTTCATCAAAAAACTGTAATGTTGCTGCTATTCCGAAGATGATTGGTCCTCCATCGCCAGATTCTTATCAGTCAATGCTGAAAATTTTCATCTGATTCCTGTGATGCTGACCCGACATGATCTTTGGATTACTTATCTGAACATTGGCAAGAAGGTATTATCGTCGTCTTCTAATCAGCTCCATCAGGCTTCACTAATCCAATTCTCTTTTCTTCCTGACTTTTGGTACTCTACATTTTTTGGGTGTATCTTCACAGCTTCACTAACCCAGATTTCCATTTCGGGATGGGTAATCTTACAGAGTGAACGCTTCAAATGGGCATCTTTCTAATGCATTTAAAGTATAAAAGGGCATCTTTCTAATGCAATTAAAGTATGGGTATGCCCAAATATGTCAGAACTCCAATTGTTTCCTTTTTTTAAATCATAAAATGAGATGCTTTCATTTCAGAGATTTTGTATTTAGCAATGGTTAATATGGAAGGGTGCTTAAATTTGCCTTGTTAGGCTCACAATTGCTTCCTGAAATCCAAAATTAGTTGTTTGAACCATAGTTCAAATTAAAATAAAATATGGAAATCAAATTGGTATATCACTCGATATTTGATTTATGAGTTATTATATGATGTCCGTCTGTAGCTGCCTACAATTTAAGAAACATGCTAGGCTCACAGTTTTGCTTACAAGGTCAGAGATTGTACAATAGGACCCAAATAAACAGGTTTTGCAACTTTTAAATAAACTCGGAACATATAAGTTATTCTATTTCCATACAAAAATCACAAAAAAGAGAACTAAATCAGGAAAAAAGCGTCAAAACATCATAAAAATGTAAAGGATACTGTCATGATGTGTTAAATATAATGGAAGCATTGCCTTAATGATGAACCCCACTGAAATGTGACAAGAGGTAGCCCAATATTTGAGGATAGTGAACTAAGTATCTTTGGAAGTCAATTGAGATGGCCATCTATATAAAACATATATTACTTGGAAAAATCAAATAAATAGGAGAAAACATGATCAGCGGTTCGTTGAAATTGGGAATTAGGCTTTAGATGATGTTATTACTCATTGCAACATGTTGTTGTTCTCTTTTCTAGAAAAGCATGGAGGTTTAGCCCCTCTCTCTCATCCAAGAGGATGCCCATGACATGGTGTGTTCACTGAGAAGGAAATTGTATTATTTTGATACTAAGTGGGATACTTATGATGGGTTTGAGTTTTCATTTGGGATGCTTAAGGGTGCTATTTGTTTGTATTATTCTTATGCCTTTTTCTTATTTTTCTAAGAGAGGGAGATTTGTGAAGAAAAGGATGAAAGATAGTTAATTCGATTTTTCGTATTGTTTTTCTTAGTTTGTGACTGAGTGGCCAATTATGGTCAAATTCCTTTTTTTGTAGTTTGTGACGGGATTTTTTATGCAATACTATTTCATTTTGGAAGAGGATTTGTTTGAACATGACTTTAAGTTAATTAATTGATGTGAAACTCGATTAGATATGAAATTCTTCATTGTGGATGATAAGTGGTCTTTTTATCATTCAAAAACATGCTACATCCATAAAACATTATCACTTATTTCATAAGGGATACATATCTATGCATGTTTTGTTTTTGATAAATAGATATCTATGGATGTGTAGTCTCTCTATCTTTTCATTCTTTGTTTTTTGTTTCCATTTTATCAACATTTTTGTTTTCTCCTTCCTTTATTACAGATACACGTATACCGTTTCCTGCGAAGCTATTTGAAAAAAGGAGAGGATTTGCTAATATTCCCTGTATTTATCCCAACATTAATCACTTTGCATGAGGGATACGTATCTATGCAGGTTATGTTGGAAATTTATAATGCTTTTGGTCTAAAGATATATTTTTCTTTCGCACTCCTTTTTTTTGTTCATTTGATTCTTTGTTTTCCATCCCCGTGCAACGCACGGATCTTCAACTACTTGTATATAATAGCCGAATGATATGAAGGAATAGATACTTTTTTTTCTCTGGCGAAATAGACTATTACATTCAATGAACAGTAACAGAAGCAAAAGCTTCTAAAACCCAGCAAACCAACCCCAACAGATCCTGGAGCTCAGTTCTTACAAAACCAAAAGCTCAGACCACCACCAAATTGAGCCATGTCATTCCCCCCAAAGATGATCAAGGAAACAATCTGATAAAATTTGAAGAAGAAATCAAAATGGATGCAAGAAAGTGGGAAAGCTGCCTTACTGGATACTTCCTAGGTCGAAGACCCTATTTTCTTCATCTGAGAGAAAATCTAATGAGAAAGTGGAAACTCAAAGGAGATTTAGCAACCTTCACTCTAAATAATGGATTTTACTTATTCAAATTTTCCAGCTCGGAAGATTTTGAAAACATCCTGGAAATGGAAGACCACACATATGCGGGCAAGCCAATGATTCTCAGAAAATTGACTCCAATAAATGCTCAAGAAATATTGAACCTAACCTCTGTCCCAATATGGATTAAGTTCCCAGGGCTTACTCTGCAATTCTGGAGTGCCAATGGCCTTAGCAAAATTGCTAGTGCAATCGGGGTCCCTCTATACATGGACTCACAAACTTCGGAGGAGACAAGGCTGAACTTTGCGAGATTATGCGTTGAGGTTGAGGCTGGTGCCTCGTACCCAGAGTTCATCCCAATACATACTCCCTATGGCATCCACAATCAACAGGTTCTGTATGAATTGAGACCCATAGCCTGTCAAAACTGCAAGATTTTCCGCCACACCACAGCTGCTTGCCCAATAGGAGAAAAAAAGAAAGATGATAAGGTAAGGCAAGAATGGAGACCCATTGTTTCAAAAAGCACCAACCCTGAGATAGAAGGGGAGGGAAATGCCCAAAATGAAGGGACTCAGTGTACCCCAACTATGGAAATTCCGGCCCCTTGTAACCTGGCTAGCTCTGTTTCTAAGCACTTCCAAGATACCCCTTTTGACATTCTTTCTCCCAACCCTTATGTTGCTCTTGTCTTGGATGATCCAGAAGAGCCCGAATCTTCCCAACCTTCTCAAAACACTGAAATCATCTCCCCAACATCTCCTTTAGAACCATCAAAACCCATTTCAAACTCCAACCCGATCCCACAGAAAATTCAAAACCAGTCATCCCCTGACCCAACAAAACACATTTCAAACCCCAACCCGATCCCACAGAAAATTCAAAAACAGTCCTCCCCTGACCCAACAAATGACTTCAGTCAAGTCCCACAAAATTCTCTCAACTCAGGTCCCCAATGAATATTCTAGGAGCGTGGAATGTTAGAGGTTTGTGCTCTGATACAAAAAGGAAGGAAGTGAAACATTTCTTAACCTCAAATCGTATCCCCCTTTGTTGCCTAATGGAAACTAAAGCCAATGTTGATAAATTGGCTGATTATGCAAAAGAAATCAATGATGAATGGGTTGCTCACGGTAACTATGATCATGTCACTAAAGGAAGAATTTGGATCATGTGAGATCCATTCAAAGTTGCAGTTAATATTTTGCAGGAATCTAACCAGCTTATTCACTATGAATTCCGCCTGTTACAAATTAATCAGAAATTTCTTTTGACCTCGGTATATGGCCTTAACTATGGAGGTGCTAGAAGATCTCTCTGGGATGATTTAGAACAAATTGCTGGTTCTGTCACCTCCCCCTGGATTGTCCTAGGGGATTTCAATGCTACAAGGTTTTCTGAGGAAAAACTCGGAATGGCCTCTGTTTACCCTTCCTACATGGAAGAATTTAATAGTTGCATTGCCAACTGTTCTCTGGTGGATATGCGATCGGATGGTCAAAGTTTATCATGGAACAACAGGAACTCAGAAGACAGGAAACTGGCCCGACTAGACAGAAATCTGGTAAATGACTCTTGGATCAGTGTATACCCTCTTTCTTACACAATATATAAACCTGCTGGCATTTCTGATCACAATCCGATGGTTATGAGTTTTGAAAATCAAGTGAGGATGGGCCCAAGACCATTCTGATTCATGAATATGTGGCTAGAAGACACTTCCTTATATCCCGTTGTGGAAGAGGCCTGGAATATAAGGATTCTGGGAAATCTGATGTATAGGCTCTCTCAAAACTTAAAGAAGTCAAAAGAAGAATAGAAATCTGGAACAAAAATGTTTTTAGCCGGATTGATGTTAAGCTTCCAATCATCAGATCCTCTCTCCACTCTGTCCAAGAAAAGCTTGCCTATAATCCATCTGATAGAAATCTTATTCAGGAGGAAAACAAGCTGAGAGATGAGTTCTTTAGAGTTGCTCATTTGGAAGAAAATATGACTCGTCAGAAAGCCAGAGTTGATTGGTTGAATCTTGGAGATTCAAACTCCAGCTTTTTCCATTCAGCAATTAAGTCCAGACTACACAGAAACCACATCGTTTCCATGGAAAATACTCAAGGTACTACCACCAACGACCCTCATCAGATCTCTGAAATCCTTGTTGAACATTTCCACAAACTTCTCAACAATGGCAAATCTGGCTGCCACCCTCTCCCTCATTCATTCAGCACCCTCACTTCTGATGAGGCAGCAATGCTTTCTGCTGTATCTTCGGAGGAAATAAAAAATGCAGTTTTCAGCATGAAGGGAGATAAAGCTCCTGGACCCGATGGATTTAATGGCCGATTCTTTCACAAGTTCTGGTACTTGGTTGGTTCTAAATTCTCTACTGCAATAAAAAACATTTTTGAAAAGAAAAAAATGCTGAAGGAAATAAATGCAACATTTGTTGCGCTGATTCCAAAAGGAATTGATGCTACCTCCCATTCAGAATTTAGACCCATTTCCTTATGTAATTTTGTTTACAAAACTATCACCAAAATTCTTGCCCTCAGATTGAAATTGGTGATAGGAAAACTTGTTAGTCCTTCTCAATCAGCTTTCATTCATGGTAGACAGATTCAAGAAAATATCCTTCTAACCCATGATTTGCTTCATAATTTCCATCATCCATCTAGAAAACCAAAAATGTGTCTCAAAATTGATTTGGCAAAAGCATTTGACAACGTAAATCGAGAAGCTTTGCTCTCTTTCATGTCCCTGCAAGGTTTTGACCAGACATGGTGTTCTTGGATTGATGAGTGCAGTAATACCCCCTCTTTTTCTATCCTTTTCAATGGCACTCCTCATGGTCACTTGAAATCTACCAATGGTTTAAGACAAGGAGATCCCTTATACCCCCTCTTATTCTACCTTGTGATGGAAATCCTATCCAGATTAATTGAATCAGCTATTATCCTTAAAGAAAATCACCCCTGCTTTTTCCAAAGGAAATCTAACAATCTCCCACCTTCTTTTTGCCGATGACCTCATGATCTTTGCCTCTGCTGATGATCACTCAACCCAAGGCATCCTGGATTGTCTCCTTGAATTTGAAAATTGCACTGGCCTTAAAGCTAACCTTTCCAAAAGTGAAATTTTCTTTTCAGGTACCTCCTCCTGAGACAATCGAAGAATTACTCAAAAAATGGGGATCTCTGAAGGATCTCTCCCCATTAAATACCTTGGCCTTCCCCTTATCTCTGGGAGGTTGACAACTGCAGATTGTATGCCCATTGTTGGAAAAATCAGACAAAGAATTCAAGCCTGGTCAAATCAGTCTCTCTCTAAAGCTGGTCGAGTAGAGCTTGTAAAATCTGTTTTATCTTCTTTCAACCTCTATTAGTCATCCGCCTTCAAGCTTCCCAAAGGAATCATCGTCAGAATTGAAAAGCTAATGCGAGATTTCATTTGGAGTGGTCCTGACCTGAAGAAAAAGATTCATACTGTCTCCTGGAATGATATTTGTCTCCTCAAATGTGAAGGTGGTTTGGGTCTAAGAAAAATTGAACAAATCAACACTGCTCTTCAAATTAAGCTACTTTGGAATATTTTGCAAGATAGCAAGTCCTTATGGAGACAATGGCTCAATTCAAAATATCTCCAAAAGCAGAGTATCTGGACCATAAAGATGCCGTCCAAGCCTTCTTGGGGTCTAAGAAGTATTCTTCAAGCCCGTGATATTGCAGTGAATTACATTTGCTATGCAGTTGGGAAAGAAGATAAAATTGACTTGTGGCACTTCCCCTGGCACCCTGATGGAAAAATCTCTACTCAAATACCTAAGTCTACAATAGACCCCTGTCTTGCAGACGCAAAAATGCTCAGTGATATCCGGAGAAGTGATGGATGGCACCCTATACTGGATAATGACTCTCTGCGTGAGGAGAAACTTCTTCTTAACAGAGGTATTTTTATTCATGATAATAAAAATATTCCCATTGGGAAGCCATCTTTGGACGGTAGTTTCTCTACTCACAGTGCTTGGGATAATATCCGTCACCACTCGCCTAAGATTCCATGATTCAAAACCTGCTGGTTCATTGGCCATATCCCAAAGCATTCTCTGACTGTTTGGCGAGCCCTCCAAAACAAACTCCTCACAAAGGACAAATTGTGTACCTACCTTCCTCAGATTGATACCAGATGCAACCTGTGTCAGGCACATGCCGAAACTGTCGACCATCTTTTCTTTCAATGTGGATACTCTTGTTGGATTTCCCGTTTTGTGCTCTGGAAATTCAACAGCAGAAGAAAACCTCGTGTTACTTTGAAAGATGAAGAAGAATGGATTAGAATTAACAGAACAGGAAAAGGTCAAGCCGTTACTGCTCTAAAAATTGCTTTTGCTTCAGCAATCTTCAGAATTTGGAAAGAAAGTAACTACAGGCAATTTCAGAATAAAAAACTTCACAAATCAGTGATCCTTCGGATGATCATTGCAGATGTCAAAGAAAGAATAAACTGGATGCAATTCCAAGATGAAGATTCTAAAGAGAAAAGAAATACTGCCCTGCTGTTTGGGTACAAGTTCAATGCAAAGCAACCATCGGAAAAAACGTGCACCTGGACCCCCCCCCAACCTCTGAAGAGTTCAAGCTGAACACTGATGCCTCCCTTAATCCCGATGGTAGAGGCTTGGGTGGCCTCATTCGAAATGATGAAGGTATGCTGCTGTCGATGTTCTCTTTGAATACAATAAAAAAGGAGATTTTCAAGTTGGAAATCTGGGCTATCTACAAAGGTCTCAAGGAGGTCATTATCAGAGACATTCGGAGAATTTGAATTGAATCTGACTCAAGTTACGTTGTGGAAGTCATTAATGGAAAGATAAAGCCCCCATGGATATTGATTAACCTCATCTTCCACATTAGGAAATTCTGTCCACTTTCCGTTCCTAGAGGATCTCTCATGTTTGGAGAGAAGCTAATCCTGCTGCTGATCTTTTATCTAAAATACCTTGTCCGTGGAAAGACAACTCCATCCCTCTTCCTCTTTGCCCTCAGAATCTCTTAACTTGTTTAAATTTGGACAGAGATGGACATATCTACCATAGAATGTAATTTGCTTCTTCTATTGTTGATGATGCTGCTGGAAGACTGCTCCTTTGTGCTCCACTTCTTGGTGCCGCCTAATTGGGTTGTAACGATAAATCCCTCTTCTAGAAGTTGCTACCCCCCCCCCCTCCCCCCTACCCACATCCTTGCTCCCTGCTGAAGACTTTTGGTTTGATGGCTTATCTCCCTGGCTCTTGGTGCAGAATGCCTTATTCTGTCTGGCCCTTGTCTTTTTTCAATTGTATTGTTTTCTCCTGTAGTGGGCTGTGCTGGATTCTTATCCCCAAATTGTTGGCTTTTGAGCCTCCTTGATTGTATTCTTTTTTTTTTTTTATGAATTCTGGTAGGGGCCTGCCTAACCCTAGCTTACCAATCAAAAAAAAAAAAGACAGTAACAGAAGCATTTGAATCTTTTCACTTGTAAAGAACATATATGGACGTCTGGAATATGAAAAAGGGGACTTTTTTTGGACGTTTGATAAATTCCACACTATCTTCTTGTGTTACGGTTTTCTTTTGAAAAATCGTGGATCAAGTGTGGAAAGTTTATTTGAGTTTTGGTTATTGCAATTTCTTATTCTTCTGCTCTCATTACATACGAGAGCCAAAATAAGGCCAACCTAGTGGACGGATTGGATCAGAGCAGGTTCAACCATGCTGTATCGCACATTTTGTTGTTTTACCATGGTTGCTCACCAGTGAATGAAGCAGTTCTTATTACCAATAGTATCATTGCCATTGTAGGCCATATAACATTGCAATCTTCGCTTATTATAAACTCCCCTTACCTCTTGTCTTTACCTCATTTCCAGAACCTACCACGGGCATCTTCCTCAGATGAACATTCTAGATCATATAACAGTGGCTAGTTCTTATATTCCAATATGTGTGGGTACCACATGAGTGATCCAAACCCTTTATCTCTGGGCCACACACTATGCCCTAAGTTCCTAACCATCCGATCAATCGAGGTTTTTCACACTGTAACCTTGCTGGGTCTACATCATCCAAAGGTTGGAGATCCTTGACTGTGGGGTCCCACGAAAATGAATGGTTTTGGATCATGTGACATGTTACACCCAGCGGCGCACATTAGTGTCACGCAGCTCCTCTTCTATTTTACGGGTTCAGTCCTTTTCTCATTTCTTTGTACAGAAGAAAGAATGCAAAAAGCAAAAACATAACAAGAGATGATTTTTTCACCCCCACTGTAGGATTATGCTCGCCCCTTTTTTTAAGGTGAATTCTGGCAGAGTTTAACACTTTTTGATGTCAAATCATGTTAAGGGGGGGCGCATAATCCTACAGGGGGGTGTGAAAAAATCATCTCCCCGACATAACGCGTTCTCTCTATTTGGTAAGAGCCTCTGTGAAGACCATTTACCTTCAGATTTTAAACAAGAGGAGGTTTTTGATGATTTTGTTGTTTCCTCTCTTGTTTATTGATAGGATCCAAATAGAGTTAAATAAAAAATAAACAAAAATAGATGAGTTCGTCCGTTTCAAGGGGGACGATGCCTCCTTACAAAAGCTTTGTTGAGAAAAACCAGTCTGTCTACTCCTTCCTTCTATTGAAACTTATAAACATGATCCCACAAACTACAACTGCCAAACTTAACAACAAATTACAATACGACAACACATACGACACCTAACCTGCTAATAACTGTAAAAGAACAGAACACACATTTTACATAACTGAAAATACATGTGACCCTATCATTCCACCTCCCTTAATGTGCACCCTGTCCTCAAGGTTGAAAATGAGGCAACCTTTCTTGAAATTGCTGAAAGTTCTCCCATGTAGCATCATGCCGTGGAAGATTCGCCCACTCTACTAAGACTTCTGTTGTAGCTCTATTATTTCTTTTCACCATCCTCCGGTCAAGAATAACTGATGGTTCAGGCTGTAGTGTTCCGTCTGCTTTAACTGGTGCTAGCAATGGATATGCCACTGAATGAGCCCCAATCTTTCTTTTAAGTAGTGAAACGTGAAAAACTGGATGGAGTTTAGAATCAGCTGGTAAGTCCAGTTTATATGCTACTGTTCCAATTCGATGTAACACTTTGAATGGGCCAAAAAAACATGGGGATAGTTTCAGGTTGGATCTGTGTGATACCGATGTCTGTCTGTATGGTTGGAGGCGAAGATATACCATGTCTCCTTCATTAGATTCTCTCTCAGTGCGATGTTTGTCAGCTTGCATTTTCATCCTTTCTTGAGCTTGTCGTAAATTTTCCTTCAAGTCGCGCAAGATCTGATCTCTGCTCTTCAGTTCCTTGTCTAAAGCATCAACCTTGGTGGATTCCGGCAGGTATGTAGTGATTGTAGGAGGTGGCCTTCCATATACAGCTTCAAATGGTATCATTTTGGTTGAAGCATGGTATGTGGTATTATACAACCATTCAGCCCACGGAAGCCATTTTGTCCTTTGTTTAGGATGAAATCCTGTGAAACACTGAAGATAAGTTTCTAAGCATCTGTTTACTACCTCCGTTTGGTCATTCGTTTGTGGATGGCATGCTGTACTCATGAGAAGCTCGCTGCCTTAAAGTTTAAAATATTCTTGCCAAAATTGACTGGTAAAGATGGGGGCACGGTCAGAGACTATGGATCATGGCATTCCATGCAGTTTAGAGATCTCAATTATAAAAACACTAACCACTGTTGCTGCTGTATAAGGGTGTTGCAAGGCACTAATATGTGCATACTTGGAGAGTCTATCAACAACCACCATGATTGTGCTTTTGCCATGTGAAGGCGGTAATCCGTCTATAAAGTCCATAGATAGATCTGCCCAGATTTGTTCTGGAATGGGCAACGGTTGTAGTAACCCCGGTGGAGAAATACTCACATGTTTCTTACGTTAGAAGGTGTCACATTCAGCTACAAAACGTTTGACGTCTTGTTTCATTCCTTTCCTATATAAGCCTTGTGCTATCCTCCTATATGTACGGTGGTACCTAGAATGTCCAGCAGCTGGTGCGAAGTGAAATTCTCGAAGAAGTTGGTCTTTGAATTTAGAACTTGAACTCAACACCAAATGGTTTTTATAGCATAGCTGATTATTGGAGTATAAGTAACCCACGACAGCTTGAGGATCCTTTTTAAGTCGTCGTATGAGAGATTGTAATTGCTCATCTTCTTCCCATTCTTTTTTTACTTCCTCTAGCATAGGAAATTGAGGCATAGAAATGGCATTGAAACAGTTGCTGTCATTTTGTCGAGACAAAGCATCAGTAACCACATTTTCCTTCCCTTTCCGGTATACTATTTCATAGTCATATCCCAACAATTTGGATACCCACTTTTGTTGCTCAAGGGTGGATACTCGCTGCTCCAAAAAGAATTTTAAGCTGCGGTGATCTGTCAGGATTTTGAAATGCTGACCTATGAGGTAGGGTCGCCACTTTGTTACTGCATGCAAGATGGCAAGCATCTCCTTTTCATAAATCGATAATGCCGAAGTTTTTCCAAATAATGCTCTGCTAGTCAAGGCAATAGGTCTTCCCTCCTGCATCAATACTGCACCAATGCCACTCCCTGACACATCACACTCGATAAGAAATGTCTTGGAAAAATTTGGTAGAGCCAATATGGGTGTTGTGGTCATAGCTACTTTTAAATCTGAAAAGGCTTTCTCGGCTTCAGGACCCCAATGAAACGAGTCTTTTCGAAGAAGAGCAGTTAGGGGAGCACTAATTTTTCCATAATCTTTGACAAATTTTCTGCAGTACCCCGTGACTCTCAAGAACCCACATAGGCCCTTCACGGTACTCGGTCGAGGCCATTCAACCATGCTCGCAATTTTGTTTGGATATGCTGCTACACCTTCTTGCGATATTATGTGACCAAGATATTCGACATCTTTTCTTCCAATGCACATTTAGACCTTTTGATAAAAAGTTGGTTGGCCTGGAGTACCTCCAGAGTCTTTTTTAAATGTAGCAAATTTTCTTCCCAATTAGTGCTATACACTAATATATCATCAAAAAATACAAGTACGAACTTCAGTAGATATGGTCTAAAAATGTCATTCATGAGTGACTGAAAAGTAGATGGTGCATTTGACAGTCCAAAGGGCATTACCAGAAATTCCTAATGTTTGTCATGTGTGCGAAATGCAGTCTTTGGAATCTCAGGTTCATACACACGAATTTGATGATATCCGGATCGCAAGCCAAGCTTGGAAAAATAGCATTATATCTGTGCAATTCGTCGAGAAGCTCATCAATCACCGGTATTGGAAACTTGTCTTTCACTGTCACTTGATTTAAAGCTCTATAGTCGATGCAGAGTTGCCATGTTCCATCTTTTTTCTTAACCAATAGCACTGGAGAAGAATAAGGGCTCACACTAGGTCTTATAATCCCAACTTGCAACATTTCTTGCACAATCTTTTTGATTTCGGATTTTTGGAAATGTGGGTACCTATAAGGTCTCACATTGATGGGATGAACTCCAGTTTTAATTGGTATCTTATGGTCTTGTGATCTAGGAGGGGGCAATTTACTTGGTTCAACGAAAAGGTCTGAAAAATCCTTAAACAATTTAGAAAGGTCAGAAGGTTCAAGTTCGTTCATACCAGTATCAATAATGGGTCTGAGTTGTGCTACCACACCTGCTTGCTGACTGCATAAGAGCTTTTCAATGCTATTCAAAAGTTGCCAATTTTGTCACTCCAGATGTTTGCCCAATGATGTAATATTCACGATCGCCAATTGAATAGTTCATAGACATCTTAGAGAAGTCCCATACAATAGGACCCAACATTCTAAGCCATTGGATACCCAAAACTACATTGGATCCTTTCATGGGTAATAAATACATGTCTGTGCTTAGTGTGTATTGTTGGATTTGCAGGTGTACATTGGAGCACCGTCCTTGACATTTTATCTTTTTACCGTCTGCAACTGCCACTTCAAATGTTGGATGCTCTATCACTGGATATCCTAATCTTGAAGCTAAGCGAGCATTCAAAAAATTATGGGTACTTCCAGAGTCGATCAAGATGGAGACAGTTAGTCTCTTGATTTGGCCAGACACCCGCATGGTTTGCGGTGGACTCAGTCCAGATAGAGCATGGATAGAAATCTCCAGCACTTCTGATTCCTCAGATGCTTCAAGTGCTTCATCTGCCTCTTCTTTCTCGTTATCAGATCCTCCATCTAAGAGAAATAACTGTTGTCTTTTACACTGGTGACCTGGAGCGAATTTTTCATCGCAATTGTAACAAAGCCCTTTGTCACGTCTCTCTTGCATTTCAGCCGGTGTCATCCTTTTTATGGGCAGTCCAGTGGATTTTGGAGTTGATTAACTCGGAGTGTTCTTCAAACGCCTTAGCCGTTGTAATTTCTCTTCTTGCATTCATGCTAGACCTATGGCAGCGGTCATAGTTTTGGGTTGAAACATACGCACTCCAGCACCAATTTCTTCTTTTAGACCACTAACAAAACATCCTATGAGAGCCTTTTCAGTCCAACCCTGTACACGATTGGCCAACCTCTCAAATTGAGTTTGGTATTCCCGCAATGTCCCTTGTTGGCGTAGTTTTGATAATGCAGCGTCAAAATCCTCATATTCGGTCGGACCAAATCGAACACAAATGGATTCAGTTACATCTTTCCAGGTTAAGTGTTGTTGAGTCCGTTCATACCATTGAAACCACTGACTAGCTCACCCTCCAAGTGAAATGAAGCCAACAACACTTGTTGATCGTCGACGATCTGATGATAACGGAAAAATTGTTCTACGCGGTAAATCCAACCAGTGGGATCATCTCCATTGAATTTTGGAAAATCCAACCGAGTGTATCGTGGCTGGAATGAATTGGAAAAATTATCAGATCTGCCATAGCCTCTCCCTAGATTTCCTCCTTGCCCTGCATCATGATTACTAGTCTGTTGTTCTTCATTTACTGTATTTATAGTTGATGCTAAATGATCATATTTAGCATTTACAGCCGCCAATGATTGTCGGATGTCTTCCAAAGTTTCTTCTAATCGATCCATCCTTTCATCATTTTTCCTCGTCATTTTGCAAGATTGTAACTGCTTTGATACCAGATGATAGGATCCAAATAGAGTTAAATAGAAAATAAACAAAAATAGATGAGTTCGTCCGTTTCGAGGGGGACGATGCCTCCTTACAAAAGCTTTGTTGAGAAAAACCAGTCTGTCTTCTCCTTCCTTCTATTGAAACTTATACTCATGATCCCACAAACTACAACTGCCAAACTTAACAACAAATTACAATACGACAACACATACGACACCTAACCTGCTAATAACTGTAAAAGAACAGAACACACATTTTACATAACTGAAAATACATGTGACCCTATCATTTATGCTCTTGTTCTGATAGATTTGAGGTTTTTATAGGGGGTTTTGGTTTTTTCTTTCTTCTCGAGGAAAAATCTACATTGGTTATTTGTTTTTTTTTCTTGGATGTGGAAAATTTTGGCTCGTGATTGAGGGGTTGCCGATTTATTAGTAATCTCTGTTATTGATGCTATTGGTCTACGAATTAGTGTTTTTATGAGCTTAAGTTTCGATATGTATAATTTTCTAGGCTTTCACGTCTACAGTTTCGATGGATTTTGGCTTTATTTGTTCCCTCTTTCTTTCATCAGAAGATTTGGGTTTTTTTTTTTTTTTGGGCATTTTTGGATTTTTAGATTATGAAATTGTTGGATTTTTATATGTAATGCATGTGATGTTAGTATAGATTTTGTGAACTCATTGATATTCGTCTTGGAAATATAATGGTAACTGACTTTTCTATGCTTAGGCAAAAAATCTCATTGACTGCACTGCTACTTTTATTACATTATCTTAGGCCCTGCTTGTATTGCAAGAAAAACATTTCTAATGGAAAACATATTTTTGGGAAATTTGTTTTGATCCACAATCTAGAGGGAAATGATATGATTATGGTTAATGTGGACGGATATTACCATAAACTATTTGTCCCTCTAATGAAAATTTGAATAGAGCTGGTTTCAATTATCTTTTCGTGTGTAAGAAAAGTGGTAAATTTTAGAAATATTTTTCCTTCCCAAACTTGTCCACAAAATTATTGCCATCCAAACAGGGCCTTAGTTTACTTATCATATGCTTTATTACATTCATCTAGATTTCCTTGCATCAATAAGTTTTAGGCTACAAAGCATTTTCGGACTAGTGGAATTTGATCTTGTTTCATCTGGATCTCTATGCAACGGTTGTGATGTTAGTAGAAATTATAATTATAGTATTTTCAGACCTTTGTAAACCTATTGGTGTAGTTAGTAAAGGTCATGAATTCACTGATCTTCATCTTGGGAAATGTTCTGATAGCTTAGTTTCTAGACTATGTTCTTGATTTATTTTTTCATTCTTTAGTTCAAAAGTTGATTGATTTTATGTAATGTTTTGTTGAGTTCAATTAGATATTCATTGTAATAATAAGTATCATATTCAAGAGTCTTTGCATTCATGTAATGACGAGAAGTGTGGAAAAATAGTAATTTCTTAGAAATATTGTAATTCCTTAACATTCATTTTATTTGTACTGGATTTTTCATATTGAGATGATAATTTACATTGCCTGGTGTGTACATTCTATAATTAGCTTGTTAGATTTGGACCACATTTTTTACCTTCTTGCAGTATGGTTTCTTTTTGGAGAATTTACACAAAGGTCATCTTATTTGAACTTTCTCAAAGATGCCTGTGTCTTTGAAACTTTTAGGTCATATTTATATAAGCCTTTCACGTTTTTCTTAATCACTGTCTTGGTCTTTCTGTTCCATTGATTTTCTGGAACTAATGTGTTCTGCGTTTAGTCAAAACATTCGTTAATACTCTTACTTTTGGTAGACATCCATATTTTCTTTAGTTTGGTATTTTGTTGTTGTTTGGTAACACATATCGTTTTTTGTTAAATATGTTATCAGCTAACTGATGCTTCTCACTAATATTAAGAAGAGGAGGAGGAGGAGGAGAGGTTAGTCACCAATTGCTAAATTTTGAGGAAGGTGAGGTGAGGTTATTCAACATCCCCTTTGGAGGTGGCTAATCTGTAAGCGTAGTGGGTAATAGCTTTCCTTGAAAGGGACTTGAGTCCTTTCCAGGAAAGCTACTGCCACCACGGTTACAGGCCTCTATATCATAGGGTGTGATAATCTGAAATCCTTTCCCAAGGGGATGTTGAAGAACCTTACCCCCTCAACAGGTTGGCCATTGGTGACTGTCCTTAACTACATTCCTTGCCGGAGGATGGGCTACCCACAATGCTTCAACGATTAAGTATTTGTGGATGTGAGGAAGTAGAGAAACAATGCAGAAAGGAAGGAGGCCAATATTGGCCTAGTATCTCACGCATCCCGAAATATGGGTAACTCACTCGAGGTTTTGTAGACTACACTAGTGAAGGTACACGGATATCTCTCATCTTGGCTTTTATTAATTATATGAATGATTTTCGCTCCATTATTTATCTTAAAGAATAGTAACTCTCACATTTTCTGTATCCCCTTTCACTTGCTCATTTTTTTTCTTTCACTTTCTTACAAAACAAAGGAAATAGTTAAATTTACTCGAATCTTAGGTTCATTAAGAAAGGACACTCGTCCACAAAAAATGAAAGACATAAGACAAAGTGAAATTATGCTTTGGTTGCATCATATGAGATTTTTTTTTGCCTTATGGGGCCTTTTCCCTGGCTGGAATGTTTATTGTATTTCTGTCTATTCTCCTTTTTCAATAAGTTTCAACTAATCCTAAAAAAAAGGAATAAATATCTTTGCGTACATTACTTGAGAATTTGATCAATGTATGGATGTAGGATCTATCCACAATTAACTTTAACAAAGTCAAACCAGCTCTCATGGATTTTTATCGGCCTTAATACTCATTGGTTGTTCCTTGTCATGATTTCTTGGTATCTTTCATATTAATTGATCTTGTGGATGAAATTTTAGACATTCAACTAGTCAAATGTTCTTCCTTTTTATTTAGTACCGGCTTGCTTTAAATATTATTTGATTGATGATTTCATTTGCATTTAATTACATTCCCTATACTTATAATAAGATGAAGTTATGTCTAAAAGGTTTCCCTTTTACATTTACATAAACTTATGTTAGAACTTAGCATCAAAACTCCGTTAATTTTCCATCTTGCATGCACCCATATCTCTCTCACATACATATTGACCTTTTGTTTTGCTAAATAAGCAAGAATCAAACAAGCACACACACACAGACTCCTTTTCTTTCTAGATAAGTAAGAACTAAACGCCAACACATGTTGACTTAAAATACTTATTTTATTCTTTCTTAGTTACAACTTTTTACTGCCCTCAGATTTCTCCATTTTAGTTCGAAGTCCCATCTACTCACCAAATAAACAATGATCCCTACCTTTTACATATGCTTACTCTTTGCCATCCTTTTTGGAGACCTTTATCCATTCATTGAGGTTATTCGAAAATTTCGGTACTTAGGACCAAATGTGATTGCATTATGCAAAACTGTTTCCAGAAGAAGTTAACCTTTTATCTCTTCTTAGAAAGCATTTCCTGTTGGGATCCTATTAAAGAAATTATATTATGTTAGAAATTATATTTCACGTTTGGGCTACCTCAACGGTTGAAGCCCTAGGAAACCTTTTTCGCCGTGTCTTGGAGGTAAAAATGGAAGGAAGCCATAAACAATGTATGAGCTTTGTATCCGCTAAAATCCTCACTCCATGGGGGGAACTGCCCCCTTCCTTTGCTCCAATCCGGATCTTGGGCTAGTACTTCACAGTCAGAATCGAAGTTCAGAAATCACAGCCGGGTTCTGATGCTGCTCCTTTGGAGCCAGACCGTTGTTTGGAACCTTCCCCTTTACCGGTTAAGGATAATCTAATTTTGGATAGCCAGCCCCCGGCGACGATGCCGGGGCCTCCTTTCCGCCTCTGGACCTTCAGGGAAGGAGAGCTGTTCTCCTGGGGCCTGCTTCTCTGAATTCAAATTTCAAATTTCACTGCTCAACAACAGTGTTTGGCAGTATTCAGGAAGATCTCCCCCTGGTTCAATCCCTCTTGCGACTGATGGATGTTCCTTGGGATCATCAAATTTTCATCCTATTCAAGCCAGCCATATACCCACTGTTCTGGACCCCAGTGAGAAAGGGCTTAGACTGAAGGATCCTTATCAACCATCTAGGCATGTTAGGAGTGCTAGTTTGACATGCTATCTGACCCGGAAGGAGAGTCTTGCGAAATTAAGGAAAGGCTTGGGTTAAACTTGGGATTCCTGGGTCTCTTCTCTTCTGGGGTATCCTTTTCGTTAGAACCCAGACCTCGAAAATGGAAACCTAGCTTTGCATGGAGGCAAAAATCTAAGGGGATGGATTCGGCCATCATAAGGGGAACCACCGAGGAAAGCCTACTTTGAAATCCATGGATGCACTCACTAAACCTCCTTCCGTAGGGCTGAAGAATAAAAAGACAAATGTGGCTGCGACCCTTGTGAATCCTGAAAGGTTTTCTCAAATCCCAAAGGTAAGTGTTGTGTGCGGATAAAGTCTATTTGTGACCCCCCAAAATCTCGATGGTTGGTTTTGGGAGGGATCCGGAGAAGGTATATTTGCGCTGGTTTTGTACCCATCCACTGGCAGTATCGATGAGCTTTTAAGGAATAATCATCTTTAATTTGAGGAAGGATAGGGGTATCCGTCTTTTGGGAGAAGCATTTAAAGAAGTTCAAAACTATTTCAATAAGTAATGATCTCGCGAAAGTTTCCCTCATCATGGGAAGTCGAAAAGGTTTCCTCGATTTGGGCCGGACGCCAATGAGTAATTCGACACCATTAATGTGCATTTATGGCAGGAAGAGTTTTCTGAATGCAAAGAGGAGCACGAATATGGACACCTGTCTCTTGGTCAGAGGTCCCTTAGTGGCGGCGATCTACATATTAAGGAATTATCGTCTTTTCGATTGAAAACAGAGTGAGAGGAAAACATTTGAGATAATCAATGAAAAAATTGAACGATAGTTCTTCACCCCAGTCCTCTTCCATGGCGGGACGGAAGAGGAAGCACCCTATGGAGTTACCAGAGATAGAGGAAACGTTAAAAAGGATTCAGGCAATGGTTTATTCCGAAGAAGTGGCTTCTAAAGTAGTGCCAACACCGAGAGAAATCATCAGAGACTTCTTGAAAAGGCAATGGAAGCTTTTCAAAGAGGCCGCTAATAGGAGTCCTGATTTATTCTTTACTGTATCTGGGTCAAGTAACGTTAAGGAAACCCACTCTTCGATGCATAAGCATCCCTTCTTCATCAAGGTTTTGGAGGAGGAAAAATCGTCAATGCAGTCAAGATGGGAAGAAGACAAGGAATCAGGAATCAAGAAACTGGAGGCGATGATCAATAAAAAAAGAGCCCCTGATACATTAGACCGAGTACTAAAGAAGCACCAGCTTCTAACCTTAATGAGGAGGTTTTTAGAGCTGCGATAGAAGGACTTTTGTCTGATCTAAAGAGATGCTCATCATAGGGAGAGCATTAAGAAATTTGGTAGTAGGTCCGGGCCTATGAGAAGGGGGATCATTTTGAGAATTTGAAAATGACCCAATAGTTTTCAAGATCTTTGGTGAAGATCGCAATGGTTTTAGTAGTATTTTTTGAAACTGCTTGGATATGGGAAGTTCTCTTTGTTGAAGTTTTTGGGGAGTGATGAATTCAAATCTACTTTTGGTGGACATGGGAGACGGTTGGGGGGGGGGGGGGGGCAATCGTTGGTTTTACAATTATCTTTTTGGTTTTTTTCGACCTGGATTAATCTAGGTTTTCCTACATTGTAATACTTGGGGGACTACTGGTCCCCCATGCTTGTATTCTTCGTATGATCTTAATATACTTCTGTCATCTTTCAAAAAAAAGTATATTGTTTCTTTTCATATAAACTCGGTTCATGTAGATGCTTGATAGTTGATTGTATGTGATTAATCTATTATTTTTTTAAATTCTTTCGTTCAATTTTTTCTTCCCATTTTGTGAAAAGACACTCCGCCTAAACTTCACACAGTAACATTGCTTCTCATCCTTTTTGGAAATATTAGTTCCAACTCATCCTCTTCCGAAATATTAATTCCATTTCATTCTCTGACTTTCCTGAAACTTCAAACAATTAATAAGAACCCACCTATCTAGTTGTCAAGATTTATCTATAATTAATGCAAACCAAAAGCAAGCACAACACAAACTGCATGATCGAACTAGAGAAAAATTCAACTTCTTGAAAGGATTTCAAAATATTAGTAATAGATGCAAGAATTGAAAATAGAAAATTCTAAAGTCATGAGCTGCTTTTTTTAGCAATAAGAAAACAGTTTCTTTAAAGTGAGTACATATGAACTTTCCATTAAACCCTATCTATGAGATATGTAGAGTTCTTGCACATGAATCTTCTTCCAGAGTGTAAACCATATCTTTCTAATTCTAGACTAATAGTACTTTCTAAATCAACTCAAAACCAACTCCTTTGTGCTCTAAAT
This sequence comes from Tasmannia lanceolata, assembly GCF_043159265.1. Classification (NCBI taxonomy): domain Eukaryota; kingdom Viridiplantae; phylum Streptophyta; class Magnoliopsida; order Canellales; family Winteraceae; genus Tasmannia; species Tasmannia lanceolata. The sequence continues at coordinate 55,356,918 of NW_027518695.1, read as the reverse complement.
TGCTAAAACTTAAGTAACTAAAAGTAGTTTTTGCATAGAAAACTCATAAGATAATAAAATCTATCATAAAACTACTAAATTTAGACTTCCTACTTCCAAAAAATAAATGGAGACTATTTCTCCTAATACAAGTTACTAATCTCATCCTAAGTACAATACTTTCCAATTGAGTAAATGTTCCTGTTTAGAAAGTAAACAGATTGTGTACATTTTAGTTCTGGTTCATACACTATCGACAACTTGAGGGATTTACGGAATTGGTTTATAAACTATTAGTAGTCTCTTTAACTCAAAAGGAGACCTTCTAACATGAAGCCCTACTCAAATGAACTCCCATTCCCCTTTTTGGAACCTTTTAAAGTGGAAAAGCTCAAAATTGTCAGTCTATAAACTTACTGATTTGAGCTTTAAAAAGTATAATCAAAATTAGTTGTAAAATATTCATCTTCTCTCTTCTTTATCATGGAAACATCCTCCTCTTTGTTCCCTTCTTCCCTCGTTGTCTTCCTTTTCTTTGATCCCTCGCCTAGTCATTATCAAATTCTCAAAAGAGATCCCTCACCTAGTCAGTATCAAATTCTCAAAAGAGATCCCTCGCCTAGTCAGTATCAAATTCTCATAATAACTTCCTAGCTTTGGAGAGATACATCCTCCCAAGACTCAGAGCTCACGGCGAGCTCATGGCATCCCTGGCCATCTTGTTGATCTTGCTTTACCTACTGCCGAATATAGTAAAAGGATCGAAAAGATAGTGGAGGATGGAGATTGTATTGAAGAAAAAGCTCCCTGTTTGGGAAAAAATCACAAATTTTGATTCTTGACATGCCAATGATCTACTCATTATTGCGTGGATTAATTCCAAACTCACAGCTTATTTCCTGGATCAAGTATTATACATTTTATAATACTAAGGATCTCTTGAATTTGCTTCATAATTCATATTCTTGAGAATTTGAATCTTGCATTATGCAGCTGAAAGTAGAATTAGATGATTTCAACAAAAGGGATCTCATTGATTCGAGAGTACTTGATGTGGATCAGCGATGAGAGCATGGAAATTACCAGTTCAAGGGAGGTTGATTTCGAAAGTATTAGTAATTTGGTAGAAGCTTGCTAGGACTTGGATGAAATTTTGCTAGTATTTTCCGAGACTTTAACAAAAAGAAATCTACGCACTAATACTAGATATACGAAAGAAATTCAAATGGAAAACAGAAATAACAAGATAGGGAAGGGAAATAGTTTCTACCATTGAACTCAATGTAGAAGGACAAGTAGGAGAGTAGAGCCCTTACACTTTCCGGGACCCCTCCCTTCTTCTCATGACTATTTCCCCTCTATTTTCCTAGAAAAATGCAATGAGAAACCTAGAATTCCCGGCTACACTCTCAAAAATCCATCACTTAAGTGCCTTGCATGTTGCCTCCCCTCTCCCCTATATATAGGAAGAGGAAGGGGCCTAGAAGCTTCTTGCAAGTGGTCCACTGACACTTGTCATTCGATGAAGCATGGAGTCATGACGTGGCTACAAGTGTCCTCTTGGTCTGGTCCCCACGAGACACTTGTCGAATGATCAGAGAATAAAGCCTTAGCCCATGACAAGTGTCCGGTCCCCAATTACCACCTGTCGCTTAGCTTGAATCTTGTGCTAGTGACAAGGGTCATGCTCCCTACTTAGCTTCCACATGATTGATTGCCATGTATCCCTGGTCCCCACCTTTTCAATTACAACGACCTCTTCCATCCTCTTAGTTACAAATAAGCCTTCACTGCATACCCTTTCTACACCCTCAATTTACAACCATGCCAATACACATTATTTACATTTTTACCTCTAGCAGCCTTCATGCATTGTTACTTAAGCTTTCCGACGTTCGCAGTGTCGTGGGATTCTGAAAACTAATAATTTTATCCTCTCTTTTATGCCTCATCCAGGATGGGGTCTACATCTTTAGATGGGGTTGAAGTCCACATCAAACTCCCCCCTTAGAAAAGAGCTTGTCCTCAAGCTCGATCCTTCTTCTATAGAATGAAGCAAAAATGCAAACACCTTGTTGTTGCTAGAACGATTGCAGTGAAATCAGAATTTTGGTTGGCTAGTGATACATTCTACTTTAGTTTGATTCCTTATTTCATTCCTTTAAAGTAAGGTAAAACAAACAAATATTTGTTGTGATCCTTCACAAATTTATCATTTTTAACCTGGTGCAGTATTAAAAGTCGCTAAGTCTCACCTCATGAAACTGATGAAGTTTTCCTTCCGTTTCTTTTATTATTGTAGGAGTACTTCTCATCCCCGTCAATGAACCAGACAGTTCAATTGGTCAGAGAGAAGCTTGATAAGGTGAAAAAGCTCTCCGTAAATTTCCTTTCAGAGAGATATAGTTGTAACTATTTTCCAAGCTCAAATGCCGATTGTTTTAACATTCTTATGTTTAGGTACAATCAAGTAGCGAGCATATAGAAGCTGGGCCAGTGCTAAAGAAAACACGGGTTGATAACAGAAGAAGAATTTGAGGACTTTATGCCATGTTAGAGGCCACAAAAGAAAAACAACCTCATTCCAAATGTCTTAGGACTTGCAGCATCTCCTCTACTCGTCTTCTCACTAACTGAAGCTAACAGTCTAGTCCCTAGCGCAACTGGTTAGATTTATACCACAACCTTGAGGTTCTGCCCAACTTACCTATAAAAAGAATGCAGTACCTTAGGTTCTCTCCTGCTGAGCAATTTGTGACCAGTTAGTTCTTTGGGGTGTCACTCTCTAATATTGTTACTAATGAATTATTGTGTAAAACTGTAAATGGCATTAACTATGACATTGTTTGGAAGTTTGAGAGCCTCTATTCGAGAGTGAATTTGAAGGGAGATTTCTTTTTATTGGGACGTAGGAGAGCTTAAAAATGTAAACCACATTTTGCTTTCATGTTGTATCACTGACACTTTATTAATGAAGATATTGCTAGTTGTGGCAAGGACTGTGTGTGGTCTGTCAATGCTTCCTAACTGAAACCAACATGGGTTCTTTCGAGAGAAGGCATATTGCATGTCATTTGGGCAATTATGTTCCACCATAGAGAATTCGAGCCAGATTTATGACCATCTATTGTTAATGATCCCTTGCATTTTCTTTATAAAGTTAGGATCTTGGTCTTCAGGATTTAGTTGTGACTTTTCCCAAATGCTATATTTTCTAGTTGGTTGTGATTGAGTTAATGAACAACTTTGCAACTAATCCTTATCTCACACCTGTCTCTGTTTAGGGGGTCCTCTCACCCCTTATTAGTACAGTACAAGTGTTGCTGTAGGTAGGGCACTAGTTAGACACTATACTGTAATTAGCGGGTGGAGACTATCCAAGCTCAGTGAAGAGCATCTGTTGAAACTCTTTTCTTTGTCGAACCCAATGGAATAGTAGCACTCTAATTTGAATAGTAGCAACCTTCAAGAACTCTGATCTGATCTTGGCGTGTATATCTTCTAGGAGGAGGCAAAGAAGCCACAAACAGTATTCAAGTCCATCATCTTTTCTTTTTCAATCCAGTGCAGGGAGCATTCTTGGTACATCCAACCAACTGGTCTATAATTAGAGATCAGGCTGCACATCTGCTTATATGCCAAATACTTATGCCCTCGCTTGTACTTGGCCACGCCTGCATGCTACTAGCTTAAGCAAAGGTTTTCTTGAACCCCACAATTGAACTTCTGCTCCAATGAAATAACTGGACAACGTGGACCCCGTAGGTTCAACAGATTTAATATGCTACTGAGAATGAACCATCCGGAGCTCATCATGCGTATTTTCTCTAGCAGACAGGTATAGGGATTATAGGGATTAGGGAGGCATTTTCCAGGAAATATACCAACAGTAGCAAGGCTATAAGTAATTGCTCGAAGCTGATCCGAACCATTTGGATATAGACATGACTTCATTTCAACATCTGAGTGAAGCAGCATTCTCTCATCAAAAGCAATTGATGACAAATTGTCCAGGGTAGTAATGTCTTTATCATATACCTATAGAGTATAAACTCACAACATGATACCCTTGTATGCAACTCGCAAAATAAAACAGCTTCCTTTCAACCTCAAATCCTCTTCTCTGAAGATATCAATTACAAGTACCATAGCCTTGTGGGGAAATCAAAATTGAACCAAGACAGTGCTGTTTCTGATCTGTTGGAGCACAGTTACTTTAAACATTGGGAAGCCTTACTAAAGTGTGATGATGTGTTGTGAGTTTGAGATACTGGCTTGCATGTTGGATCTCAGGATTTCAACATTGTGATGGCTCTTCAACTTGATTCAATGACAGAATTCTACAAATGTTCCATGTTCTATGGAAAAGTTGAGAACTGGTAGATGAATTGGCCATTACTGAAGCACAACCTTTTGTCTAAAGAAAACAACATTCGCAGTGGCAGAGGATGTGAATTGATGCTTTTAGTCAGAGGCTTTGCTTTGTTAACAACAACCTTATCTGATGGCACAAGCAAGAACTTTGCCTTCGAAACTTCTTTCAAGCCATGTAACCAGAACATCCAAGATGAACGGTACAGAGACCAAGCAGACAGTACTTAAACACGGTCAAAGATCCATTTGTGTTCTTGCTCGATTTGCCGGAAAATTTCATGTAGCTTGTTAACACAAGAAGATCACGGCAGGATTAGATTCAAGAACCATCAGATCTGTTCTGCCAAGCTCAAAATCTGCAATGGAGCTTCTCCTCTTGAATTCAGAATTAGAACAAAAAGAAAATTTGTTCTGCTGCACAGCAGATGCCCACAGCCACTTGAATAGCTACTGGATCTGGCTAATGTTGTGTTCTTCACAATAGATCGAATGATTCATTGAAACAAACTGGAACCAAAAACATTTATGATTGTGTGTTATGGTCTTTAGCGGGGGGCCCTCCTAGATATGGGACTGGGTGGGACACGGCCTGTTATGGGACAGGCTTAAAGGGCCTTGCCTAACGCGTTCCATCAGCTCTATAGTTTTTGGCGTATTGTTAAGGTACCAAACATTTGGTATCAGAGAAACCATCACGTCCCGTGTTCGAGTCACGGAAGGGTTGACATGTGGAGAGGGCTACCTAGAAAAAAAAGCCAGAGTGAAAGTTGTCACAGAGTGGGCCGCCGAGGACGGCGGATGGAGAAGCGTGGTGGTATGTTATGGTCCGGAGTGGGGGCTCGCCTGGGCATGGGACTGGGTGAGACCTAGACTGGTATGTGATAGGTTTAAAGGGCCCTACCTAACATGTTCCATTAGCTCTGGAGCGTTTGGCATATTGGTACGATTCCTAACATAGTGTTATTTGGTTCTGAGACAGCATACACACGAAGGAAGAACCCGAATTTACTCTAAATGTAATTCATATGGATTTAAGCCTTGGCTCAGGACAGATCCAAGTCAGAGAAAACATAAAACCGGACTGATGGACTTTATCAACTAACTAGTGTTGCTTAATTCTTTGTTTCGGCAATCATCTGCAACCGTATCGCTTCTTGAGTAGCAAGTGAGTCGGCTGGTACTTCTCCCAAACTGAATCCGATTTCTCAGATATAGATGAATATTGGAAATTGACTTCGTTGCAGAAGCAATCTCTACAATAAAACTGAGATAAAACTGAGATCTGAGTAACTTCTTAATTTTTTTAGGTGCTGCTCAGGGGTCAATTAAGATGCAGAAAACTCTGATCTTTATAAAGCACAACAATCTTTATAAAGCACAAGCACGAATCAAGAATTTCCAACTACAATTACGCAAAGAAACATTATAGGATCGCGGAGAACAAATCACATCCTCAATCATGTTGTATAGAAATCTCAGGAGCGTAGGAAGAACAAGATCTATGGGAGGTTAATTTCCAAAGTATTAACAGTTCGGGAGAAGTTTGCGAGGACATGAATGGAATTTTGCTAGTATTTTATGAGAATTTAACAAAAAGAAAATGCAGAAGTACAAGTAGGAGAGTAGAGCCCTTAAACTAAAAGAAATTCAAATGAAAAACTGAAAGAAATTCAAATGGAAAACTGAAATAACTAGAGAGGGAAGGGAAATAGTTTCTACCATTGAACTCAATGTAGAAGAACAAGTAGGAGAGTAGAGCCCTTAAACTTTTCAAGAGCTCTCCCTTCTTCTCACGAATACTTCCCCTCTATTTTCCTAAGAAAATGCAAGGACAATCGTCCTCAGAGTAGGTAAGGCCAATCTATCACATATTCATGCTCTTCTCGCTACTCTGGGAAGATCCCCCCATTTGGAGTACTTGCCTGTTATCTTTGAGTAAAACACCCCTCATTGTCCAAGGCGTCAGCCGTTCCATTCTCCTCCTCAGATTAGTTCACTACCAACTTGTTTAGGAATTCAAGACTCTGAATTAACAGACGCTTGGACTGGCAACGAAACAGATTAAAAGTCTTAAAGTTTTGCTTCTTTATGGGCCCAATCGGCAGCAAATACTCAGAACAGTTATAGCGAGATCTGGTCTATAAACGTTGAACTAGTTCAGGATCACTTGAACGGAGCACAATGCTGCTGCTCTGTTCAGTTTAGAACTACAATGAATAGTATCTCTATAGTTGTGCTGAACTGAAACACAACTAATCAGCATTATTCTGTTCAGTACATGAACAGACCTAGTTCAGAACAATGTTGAACAATGCTGGAGTTTCAGAACTAGTAAAATCAAGAGCCAGTGATCATGTTTCAGATCTGATTTGTGATTCAGGAGACAATGTTATAAACTGCAGAAATTTGCAGTTATTTTAATAGGAGCTAAAGGTCTGCAGCTATTTAAGAAATGGACTGTCTTCTGGCAGAAATTTCAGATCAGCATTTGGATTCCAATTCAACAAGCTAACAAACAATAAATATGTAATCAAATGTCTTTGACTTGCAACTGAACATTGAAGTTACAGATTTGGAAATGACACTTAAATGTACAGTCATCTATAGAGCTGTACTTTTTAAACACAACTGTTGAAGCAAATCATATTTTCTGATTCAGCTAGGATCGGAACTATAGAAGTTAAGCTAACATAATAGGACTAACTAAACTACTTTCAAGAAGTAAGTTTCGATTCCAACACACCATGAATAGAACTGAATTGTTACAGTTCAAAATTGTTCTGATTCTAGTGACAGTGAAACTCAGATTGAGAGAGAATCAGAAATCGTCCCTACTAGCTTCCGCATGGTTGATTGCCATCTGTTCTTGGTCCCCACCTGTATAATTACAATGACCTCTTTCATCCCCTTATTTACAAATAAGCCTGCACTGCATACCCTTTTTACACACTCAATTTACAACCATGACAATACACATAATTTACTCTTTAATCCCTAGTGGCATTCATGCATTGTTCCTTAAGCTTTTCCGACCTTTGCAGTGTCATGGGATGCTGAAAACTAATATTTGTTTTTTAACAATAGCAGATTTCATTCAATAAAAAGGGCGACTGAGAAAGTACAACCCAAAGGAACAAACAAGAACAAAAGATAGAATACAGGAAAAACAAAGCAACAAAGATACAGCTCACTTATGGAGGAAGGAAATCAAAAATCTCTAAACTTTGTTTCTCTACTCCCTCCCTAGCTAATTTATCTGCAATCCCATTGGCCAATCTTCTTACGTGCATAAAAGATAAAGAGGCGTCATTTGATCTATCACAGATCTCATCAAAGAATTGAGCAAACCTCCATGGGGAACATATGAACCTCTAAGCCCTCTAATCACATTAAGGGAATCACCTTTGACAATCACATGATCCATAATCTCCCTTTGGAGATGAATAATCCCCTGATGAGCAGCTCGAACCTCCGCTTCAGTCGCATATGTTACCCCAACATGCCCAGAAAAAGCCCAAATAACTTCACCTCTGGAATCTCTTAGAGTTCCTCCTATGCCTGCCTGCCCCAGGTTACCCATACTAGAACCATCAAAATTGAGTTTCATCATCCCATGAGGAGCTTGCCATTGTTGTACTATAGCAGACCTATTCTCTACACTGGAACAAATCTCCCATAAGGAAAAACCCGGTGTAAAGAGGAATAAAGGAAGGGATTTTGCCCAAGATATGGTTAAGGCAATTACTTTATCGAACAGGAAGTGAGATGATTTGGAAATTAAAACTAATAATTTTCTTCTCTCTTTTCTGCCTTTTCCAAGATGGGGTCTACAACATTAGATGCGTTGATGTCCACATCAATACTTGAACAAGCGTAAGTATTTCTATAATCAATTTGCTTCCATCCAATACCCTCTTTGCAGGATAAGTGCATTTTTCTCTCAACAGTCTTGGCAATGACTCCATGATCTTTAGCTCTTTTGTCCTCACCTAGGCTTCTCCTCCTACATTCTCTAAACATCGAGGTCTCTTAATCCAATATAGTGGGGTTGTGACATCTCGAGCTAAGTCCAAGCTTACCACTACACAACTGTCCTTAGGGAAATCCTTGTGATATTCTTTATGCTTTCGGTCCTCTACTCAAGGGCATTGATGTGGTAGCTATCATGGTCATCATCTAAAACCATCAACAACATTGGTTCCCTCACCCAGACATTGACCAGTGGCCAATGTCCCTTGTCCTGAATAAGCTTAATAGTAGAGAGGATTTTTTTTCCCAACCCACCTCACCTAGATTTTGCTTTCTCCTCTTATCATTGTGCTACTAGGATCCCTGCTCCTCATTCATGATGGTAGCTGATGCAGTTTGACATGTAGATTGCACTAGCCTAGGGTTAGTGTTAGTGTTTTGTCTTTAGTAATAGTCATTAGTTGTAATTTCCCTTGTAAGTGATGTCTTTTTTGTCATTTTAAATAGATTAATTATGTTGGTTTTGTGGTTGTTAGTTCGGCTGCCCATGATAAAGCCAATACTTACGTCATTTTTATATGTTTTTGTTGATTCAGAATTTGTAGACATTCTTCTTTTGTGTGAGATTTGAGAGAGAGCTTGGCTCTTCTCATTTCTTCTCCATGTTTTTCCCTTGAGTTTTTGGATATTGGAAATTAGAGTTATAATATTTTGTTCATGTCTTTCATCCTATCTTTCTGTCCTGTTGAATGCAAGAATCCACCAATGACTCTCCGTGCTTGATCTGTTCTTTCGCGTCCCATTGCTTGAAGTGTCACGAGCAATCAGTCTGAGGACGAGGTCCATGTGACACTTGATTTGTCTTGTTACAAAGCAAGTAAGCCTGTTAAGGTTGGAAGGCTTAAACCTACGAAGCAGAGTACAGAAGGGAGCTAAGTTCACTAGCACGCAAGAAGCATTGGGGCACAACATTGGGGCACAAACAGGCAAACATTAATCTTTATTGATGAATCATGAGTGAAGTACAATAGAATGTTGTAACAGTCTACAAATCCTAAGGGGCTCAGGCACCCGTTGGCTAAGACTGATTTTCACAAGTCTTGGAATTACACTCTTTAAGATGCAACGAGACACTTTTGGGGCCCTTGGCCTTACATGCTTATGTGCACACAATACAAGTAACGGGCTAGGCCATGCGAACAACGCTGAACGAAATGGCCCCGTGACAGAAGGCACGATCAAGATTCAAATTTTTTGCAAAAAAGATCGAAAAAGAAGAAAAAAAATGAGATCGGTAAGTTTTCTTTGTACATATATTTCTTTTCATGTTTCATGTTTCATGTTTCATGTCAAAATCTACTAGAATTTCAAATTTTATCAATGGAAAAGCAAGAAAAAATAAGATCTGTTACATATCTGATCTGAATCTAAGAAAACCAGTCCAATTTGGTTTGATTTCCTCGGCTTCTAAAAACGAGCTTCGAAGATCAAACACACTTGCACCAGCCACCCGCATCAGTGGCCTTCCTCGGGGCACTTACTTGTTAGATTGTTAGAAGTGCAATCATTCTGCTGCAGTTGCATCATCGCTTAAATGCCTACCAGCAACAAAATCATCTAGCAGATCTCGGTCAAACAATTAGGTAATCTTTAGCTTTTCATAGTATCTGAAGCTTCTTCACTTATTAATATCATTGTCACACATCTACTTGATGACTTACGTATTTTCTCTTCAATTGTTCCTTATTTTGGTTTCTGTAGAAGATTCATGGGTGATGGGTATTCTCATCCCATACTCATTTTAGTCTTGCCTTTATTTTTTCTTCCATTAGATCTCTTCATATTTCTTATTTTATGTTGTTCATAGTATCCAAAAAGTTACTGTCTGTACTGTACCTTAGTTTAACTCACAAATTCGCTATAATTTGACTTCTCTCCTTGAGTTCTTGTGCTGTATTTGTGTATGGGGAAGCTTATTGTCAAAGTAGTGCCTACATAAGCTAGCTTTCATTTCCAGTGGAAGAAAACGGTCACCCGAAGAACAATCCTTTTGTGCACTTGACAAGAGAAAGAGAAAGAGAAGAGGAAGAGTGTGGGTACACGTGAAACCCTAGAAATAAATCAGTTTTGTTTACTTCAACTCTTAAAAGATAACATCGATATGCAAAAACTAATAAAAATAAGTCCCCAAATCATCCAAAAAGAAAAGGAGTACCCAATTACTTCTACGCAAAGGTAATTGCATGGAAATGTACCCCCGAATCAATAAGGAAGCATTTAAGGAAAATATGAAAAATAAAAATAAAATTTGCTAAATATTGTGTTGTTGCTACTATTGCCCATTGTCCATCGATCGATAGCTGGATTTTTCGATCAAGGACCAATTCTTTCGATTGATGATTTGGCCATTTGATCGATGTTTTGTCCAGTCGATCGAGCTATTGTCTATATCACATAAACAATGTCATATTATGATTCAATTCCTTTGATCTTAGGTGCTTTTGCATGGCCAAGATGGTTTAGAAAGTCCTCTTCAATTTGTTCTATTTTACTCAACCCTCCTTCGAAAGAACCCGGCCTGGAGTTCAAAGTACATTCTCTCCATAGTAAGGAGATGAATGCATAACATGAGTGTCACTAATGTTCATCCTAGGCTTTACACATACATTGTAAGCTGTGTGGCATGGATTCTTTGTCCCCTATGTCGAATCCATGTTGACACGTTTCAACACTTGAATCGAACATGGATTCGCGTGGGATACATCTGGATTCTTGTTGTAGATGTGTCCCGTTTGAATCCTATTTTTTTCAGGAGAATCTAACACATCGTTGTCCCTTTTAAAATGTGAATCCCATATATTTTCATTTTAAATGTGTGTTCTTCTCAATTGTTTTTTACAAATGGAAAACCCATCATCTCTTAATAAAAACCCTAGTGCCTCGACCATCCACCCTCGAACATCGACCCCGTTCCCCTTCCTTCCTCGACTCTCTTAATAAAACCCTCCACCTCAAAATTTTCATGAATGTGGTGTGTGTGTGTGTGTGTGTGTGTGTGTGTGTGTGTGTCTAATATATATGGGAGCGATGTATCTGAGGTATCCCTCATATAGCTTATTTGAGCTAGCGACTAGAAATAGGGCATCAACCCATCTTGTTTGAGTCATCCAACCCATTCATTCCATGGGACCTAACGTTGATAGGGTGTTCCTAAAAAATAGATAGGATCATCCTAACGATTCGTTTTGTAGAGGCACAAAATGGACCCATTTTATATCCGTCCCGTTTAAACCTCCACAAATCAAGGGTTAGCGTCATCCTATGGACATGATTTTTTAGGATCACCCTATCTATGTTAGGTCCTATGGAATCAATGCCTAGCATCACCCAAACGACATAGGCACCTACCCTATTTCCGAGCGTAGCTCAAATAAGCTATCTGAGGGATACATCAGATAATTTTAACTAATATATATATATATATATATATATATATATATATATATATCAGGAATAATTTATTTTATTTAATAAAAATTACTGAATCCACGGATCTTACTTTTTGGGGTTTACCGAATCTGACCCCTCGTATCCGTGTCGGATCCCAACATGCGAATCCGAATCCATGCAACATATATTGTAAGCATCATCAATCAACTTTTCTAGCACTTCGCAAGGAAAATGGTACTTTATTGTGATCTTGTTGATGACTCAGCCTTCAAAGCACACCCTTCATGTACTGTGACTACCGTCCTTCTTGGGTACCAACAAAGCAGGCACGACACACACACACACACACACACAAATTGATGCTTTCACCAATATACTCCTTGTCAATCAAATCTTCTACTTGCCTCCACCATTCTTCATCTTCTTTAGGCGACATCCGGTATTATTGCTTGTCTGGAAATAAGACATCGAGAATGAGATCCATTTTATGCTATATATCTCATCGTAGGTAAACCCAATTGCAAACCATTTGGAAATACACCTGAAAACTCTTCCATGATAGGCTTAGCATACTCCGAAACACTAGAAACGCCATCACCACTTTTTGAGTGCATTTAGACACTAGAGCGAATACAACATCATTGCCTTCGAGGGATTGTTCGAACTCAAGGCGAGACAAAGCACCATACTTAAGGCACTTTCTAGTCACCTTTAAATGGCACTTATATGAACTTCTTTTGATATATTAGAATAAAGGATTCAATGACGATTTCTTAATTTGGAATAGCATTATAATTTGTTTGAAAGTCTTTCATTGCCAAGATATTTCATCAATTTTCTTAGTATCTGAAATACCTTTTTAGATTGTTGCAGGTGGTTCTTCCGGGCAATTCCACTAGTTGATAAGCCCCTCTTGTTTGGGTTGCTCTTGTTACTTCGAGATGTCAATATAATCGATTGAACCTGACTGACTCACTGGGTCTACTACTTCCGGAACTGGAGCTGTTTGTGCTAGAGATTGTCAGCATTTTTTGTGATTTCATTGTACTCTTTTTCAAAATATGGTGTGTAGTTGAGAGATCAATCACTGTTGACTCATTGGCAGTTCCGATGAGGAGGTGAATTTAGTGTGTGGCACTTCCTTGGAGGTTTTCTGCTAAATGATCAGGGGAAAATAAAGACATGAATATTGCACTGAAGTGGGCATTTCTGAAACTTAAACTATTATCAAAAACATGTTTTTAATTGAAAAAAAAATCAAGTGACATGGAATTTATGGTCTATTTTTATCTAATTTTGATGTGCAAAGTTGGTGGATGTTAGAGGACACTTCTAGCATTGTTTCCTTTCAAAATTTCCAGCAAGAGCTATGGAAGAACAAAGAAACTTATAAGATTATACCCATTTCTGATCTAGTTTTACACTTTTGCTGGATATAGCCTATACTCTGTAGCAAATTTCATCAGCATCCATTTCAGAAGTTTTTTGAGAAACAGAGGAATTCATAAAATTAATAGCATTTTCGTTTTAGTTCAATTAATTGAAGAAGAAAATATTTTTCTTGAAAATGCAAGAAGTGTTTGAAGGTTTCATATGCTACTTGAATTGAAAAAAAAAATGATAATACACAAACATGCTGTATCTTAAACTGTGATTTTGATTTTAAAATCTAAATATCTTGGTAAGAAACGGATGAATTTATGCCAATCTTCTACTGTTTTATCCGTCAAAGAATTCCAAATCTGAGCCTTCTGAATAGGCCACCCTTCCATAGTCATCATATACTTAAACTTCTACCATGATTTAGCCAATGCACTTTGCTCACATGGAAGAACACAGCTAGTACATTACGACATTTGCATTTAATAGAAACAGGTTCAGGCTGATAAACAGAGATGTTCCATCATGGCTGTAAAATATAAGCTGTTCTCCCATTGCTGGAAGAGAAAATCCACAAAATTCAAATACTAAAACTCTCCTTTTAAAGAGGGTGAAAGTGTGTACCATTTGGATCATAGTTTTAAATCTCCACGGTCATCTTCGACTGCCAAGTTGACTCTCTTTTTCTATGGCCGTGTTCTTGTTTGAGTCGATCTTTTGCCCTACAAATTCAATTAAAACTTCTTTCACTCTCTTGAGTTATGACCAGGTCAATCGGTGCGTCAACCGGGTACTCGACTGCTTGACTAAGATCTACTTTGGCAATGTTTTGACCCTCATGTGCATTTTAAAACACTGGTTTGAATTGTTCTTAGCAAAGATATAGTTTCCCTTTATCGATTTCCTTGTATAACTGATGTGGACTATGTCCCCGATCAAAGTGATTGGGTATTGGTAGCATAGGTAGTGATAGTACTTTTTGTTATAGCGGGGGCATTCTTGTAATTTTGTTAATAATAGTGTAGCAATTAGGCGCTACTAAGGTAATTAGAGAGAATAATGGAGGGGAAATTGTAGTGACATTTTATTGTAATATGGAATAGGAAAGAAGTGAATTGTACAAAGAAGAGGACCACAAAGGAAGGCCCATGATCTTCAAGCATGACACATGCCCGCTTGGGGACCACTTGTGTAACTAACCACCCGTGTGATTGGGTGATAAGTGTCCTTGGGACCACTTACAAGTGGGAACCAAGGAGGATATAATCTCTCTTATTATGCCATGTGTCCTAGGGAACACAAGAAAGAAGAGGACAAGTTTGAACACTTATTTGGCTACTAGTCCAACCCTCTCCCCATAAGGGTCTACTTTCCCACTCTTGTTCTACTTTGAATCCAATAGCAGAAGCAGCTTCTTCTCCTTACCTTATCTATCTTTGTTCTAGCTTCACTTCTATATTACTAGTAGGTCGAAGTAGTTAGTTGATTTTCTTTGAATTCTCCTAGTGAAGCTTAGGAAATCAACTAACAAATATCGAATAGGTTATTCTCAGAAATGCTAAGCTGGAAATTCCGGTGTGGATACCTCGTAGATTATAGATCCAACTAGATCTTAGATCTAGCTAGATCTCCAGTCAATATAAGTTTTCCGCCACTGTTGCATTCAAGAGTGACTCCACTCAATAAGTTCCCCACTGGGAAACTGGTTAGCTTCTAGAATTACAGCAAAACCTATTGATCATTTCGCTTCAACAGTTCCTCTCTGTAAACTGGTTAAAGTCTAAGATCTCAGCCACCGAAGTACCTTAATTCATAGATCCAGAGACTGAAGATAGATGATCTGTTTTCTTTAACCAGTTACTGTAACTTCCATCAACTTCATCATTGAGTGTTGTTCAAAATCTGATGAAACTCGTCTACAGCTTATCTCCTTTCTGTTAGTTTGATTTTCATGTGTCTCTCAATTATTAGCCTACCAGGATCAGTGTCAAGAAGAATTGAATCTTTTGAAACCCGCAATCAACCTTGCTATTTGAACTTCAAATAGTTTGTGAATCCTTAATCTGATCTGGTTGAGATCTGTTGGAAACTTGCGTTGATCCAGGCGTCATCGGTTGACCTTGAATTTTCACTGATAACTTCTCAACTATCCTTCCCTGAGTTGCTTTCTTGTTCCTTTCCTATCTGAACCACATCAGCCAAGACCTTGTGTCAGTTACAGAAGCAACAAGTCTGGCTCAAGCATCTTCTATTCCTACATTTGAGGTTGATATCACATATGTAGAGACTGATGGTGAGGAGAGGCCACGTAAGGATGCATTGACAAGCATATAGAGTATCCAGTTTATGTTATGGTTCGAAGAGAGGTTGAGGCATCTACTACAAACGGGGATTCATTTGAGGCACCGGTAGAGGAGCCCATTGATTCAATGGTTCTTTGGATATTCATGATGAGCAGGAAGGGTCCATTAATTAGGATGAGCTTGAGATAGAGATCGCAGTGGATGATTATGGCGAGGCAGTGGACAAATTTTCACTGACAAAAGGTATCTTGGACTTCGCCTTGGTAGAGTTGGACTGATTTATTGAGCTGAGCTTATGGTAGAAGGGCAAAATACACATCGATGGAGACAGATGGGAACTATCGCCAACATGGGCAAAATACACATCTACGGAGACAGATAGGAGCCATGGCCATTTAGATTGAGATGGTGGTGGATCCTTGCACAGAGATATCTCCACATAGAGAGAAATGGGCCCTGGGTGAAGGGTTACATCTTTGACCCCGGCATCGTAGTTATGTTGCCTTTGGCCGGTTAGTGAGAGACAATATCCTTGCCTACCCATGACTTGAGCAAACACCTCCAATAGCGGAGTTAAGCTTCAGGACAAGCTCTTTTTTAAAGAGGGAGGGGAAGTTTGTTATAAACCAAGTCCCTGGTCAGAGCTTATGGGGCATCTTTGATAGAGTATGGGTAATTAGTTCGCAGTTTGCTTGTTTTGATTGGGGGTATTTTGTAATAATTGTGAGATGAGGGGAGTATTTGTAGTGAGGACAAGATTGTAATTAGCGACAGAAGTGTGGGAGATTCTGCAGTGATGCCATATTTGTAAATTAGAAGAATAGAAGAGGTAAAGGATGTGGGGGATGAGGTGTGTACTAGAAGCACAAAGCGGGTACGGGAACGGGGGCTGGGAAGCGTAGGGGTCAAGAAGAGTCTAAGGTTGGGAGCACCGTGGGAGCGTTTATGCAATATTTTCTTTATATGTTTTTCAAAATTCAAGTGCATAAAAAAATTGTAATTTCTAACTTTCTTAACATATATCTTTCAAATTTTAAGTACATCTAAAATTAATAATCTCTAACCATCTTCATGTTGTGCCCTCTTTCCTCGTGCCTTCTGAAGATGCCTTTGGGCTTGCTCCAATGAAGTACTTTGAAGAGTTGGAGGAGTTTGATACAAGGAAGTTGGTGATAGTGAGACTGTGAGACTAATGGTGTAATAGGAGTAGGTTGGGAGCACCATGGGAGCGGTTCCCGACTCTTTGGGAGTGCCATGGGAATGGTTCCCATCCAAAGGACCTCCAAATCACGGTTTTATCATGGGACAGGCGGCACCCATGAGGAAGGTTCCTGCTTCTAAGGGAGGGGACCACACCTTCGTCACTTGGAGAGGTCCCATGCTTGCACAAGAGGGAGACCACTCAAGGTAATTTCCTAGGCCGCCACTTGTCAGGTAATCCAAAAATTTAGGACGGGACCTGCAATAAACAAGTCATTTGAAGACTCAGGGCAGCAAATGCGATATGTGGCCTCTATGATTGCCAATTGTCCTCGGGACCACAGGACCATGGGACACATACCACATCTATATTCATCTTGTTTCCTTGCTTGACAAGTGTCCATGAGGAAACAAGACACTTGTCAAGTTCTCAGCCCATCAAGGACCTCCACCCTCTACTATAATTTGGGGTGAAGTCCTTGCCATTCAAAAAAAAAAGTCCTCTCATTTCAGTAGTTTTGAAGATGAAAATTTGAAATAGTTTTCAAAATTTTAAGGCAGGCTTGGATGAGTTCCACCCCTTTTTTCTTGTAGTTTGTTTGTTTTCCTTTGGACTTACTCTTGAATTTGGCAACAAGGAGTCCTCTCGGCTTGTAAGAGTCCTTTCCCATCCCTCTACTTGTGCTTCAAAGGATTATAACGGTGAGTGTTGGGGGTAAAATCTGACCTTCAGCAGTAGCCAGCTGACCTGAGCTAGCCAGAGTGCCCTCTTTTAGTGATTTTAGAGATGAAAAAGTTTTGGCTTTAATAGTGTTATCAATGACTTTCATTGTGAATGGTATTGATGTCCTCTTTTATTTAATTGGGATTTTAGCTTGGTAATTTGTACTTAATTGGCTCTGAGATGATAGCTAAGATTTCAATATAGGATAGCAATGGGAATCTTCTATAGTAGAGATGATATTAAGACGGAGTAAGATCATTCTGTAGGAGCATATTTTTTTCAATGATATTGAAAGATTTGATTTAATAAGCGCAAACACATCTTCTCATATCTGAGAAAGATGATACATCGAGTTTATATTGTATTGAAGGGAAAGTATACCCTGATGGAAAGTGACCAAAATAACCTTAATTCTGATACATATGAGCATAAATAAATCCAAGAGCTCATAGATGCATAGTTTGCTTTCTATTCTATGTGTGATCGATGGGTTGAACTCTGTTTTAAGTTACCCATTCATATATGCCTGCTATGTTTCCTCCTAGAAGAACTGTGCCATCATAAACACTTACATGAATTATCCATTCAATTTAGAGGTACTGTTCCCCAAGCTGGCTTCACAGGTTTCTTTTGTGGGACTGGTGCAACACTTTGCCGTGAAGTTTCTTTCTATGTTGCTGGAATGAGACTATGCAGAAGCCAAAAGTATGAAGATTATCTTGCATGTAAGTGTTGTACATTAGCTTGTTTTGTGTGCAAGATGGCTTGTCTTCTTTAATCATTGAATCTAATTTACCAGATTTTCCATTCCATTTGTTGAAGTGTGGCTAGTTTTGTGTTGGAATTATGAACAATCTTGGGTTCCGAGTCAATCAACCAACTAACACTTAGATTTCACTACCCCAAATATTTGTTGGCTAAAAAGATTACAAGAATTTATTTGTTTAAACTTTTCACATGTGGTTGCCGTGTTTCTCAGGTTTCTTGCAACTTTTTGTTGCATTTTAGCAGAAAATGAGAAGCATGCCTTCTTGGACAGATCCCAAGTCACAATAGTACGTTCAATTGTTATATTCGCTGGTTGGGTAAGACATTACAAGGCATACAAAGTACCTCCCAGATGGCCTAAAACAGGAACAAAATGCTTCTAAAGCCTCAGAATCATGGATGAGTGTTTCATCATTGTGTAGAATTAACAAAAACCCTCTTCACTCTCCTAAACATAGAAATCTTCTTACTGGATTAGATCTATGAAGCCCTCCTAAAACAAAAAACCTCCTCAATCTGCCCTAACATTGTTGGATTTCTTTTGTGAGAATACTCAGTAAATGAGAAAGATCTCATCTTTCTTCAATTATAACTTCTAGAGTAGCTGCATCTGCATAGCTCAAATTTCATGTTTTGCTCATCTTATTTGCCATGCCGAGTGTTTGAATGCTTATTTGTTCTTGTATGCTGATGCCTCAAGACATGTGATTCTGGTAAACTACACACTTTATCACCAATACACTAAACTATTCTCTCAGGGTTTGTAAATAGATGCTTCAATTATAAGGTCAAATCTTACCTTTAACATGCCATTGAGTTATGCTTAATAGCAGCGATTGTGTTCATGTTCTAATGATTTTTGTATGTTCTATTGAATTTGATATACGTGCTACACCAACCTCACGATCGGAGCAGGTTAATTCTCGCATCAACTTATAGCTCAATTGGATGGAGGTGAATGCCTCTCTGTTGAGGTCAAAAAAGGAAAAAATTCCTCCATTTGCCAAATGAGTTGCAAGTTTTGTAGGACTTATGCCACTTCATTTCTAGGACTTCAAATAGCCATGTGAACAAATGACTAGATGTCATTAGTGAATATTTGTTTTGGGAACAATGTTTCCTAGAGGCCACAAAATAGGAAGGTCAAGTCTCAATTCTGGAAACCATTATACTGAAATTAATTTGGGGAGTGGTTGGGCTAGAATCTCTACCTCATCTTCTTGATATATCGCCACATAAGTTTTCTGCACTATGCCTGTGTAGCATCATTGTTTTACAATCTCAATTTTGTGTGCTCTCTATCCTATGCATTTTCATTTACCTATGTATAGCATCATGATTTTTCATCCCCAATTTTGAGTGCTTTCTTTGTGTGCTATTTCAGTTATATATCACAAATTACGTGAGATGATATGGCAGTTCATTTCTTGAAGCTAACATAGTCCATGCTGTTCTGCATCTCATTTCTTCAAGTGTGAGAATCACAAGATTTTATGTTATTGATAGTGAATGCACCATCATTTCTGTAAAATATACTTAATGGTCCACAACCAATGGATTTGCTGTTTGTGGATAACTCCACTCTTTTCTGTAAGGAATACTTCATCACTTGACCCAGCTAGTAATTGTTGTTATTATTGGTTGCACAACCAATGGATTTGCTGTTTGTGGATTGCTTACAGGTAATTCATTGTATCCCAATTTTGTATTTTCCTATATTCTAATTGTATTTTTTTTCCAAAAACTGAATTGCCAGACCGCCCCTTATTTTTTTTATTTTTTTTTATAATTTTCATTTACTTTGGCCGCAATTCAAGACCCTTGGCAGTGTAAAATATAGGTGGCATGACCGTCGTCTGCGTTCAGGAACGTAGAACGCCGCCTAATTGTTTTTTTTTCTTTTCTTTTCTTTTTTTGTTGTGCGCTGGTAATACTCAGGGAAAACATTAGCCGACAGTTCTAATGATGCCAGTGTTGATGACTACCGGACAAAAGCTAAGTTGGTGGTGTTGTTCGGTCGACCTCCCAAACGTTAAGGACCAAAAAATGAGGGTAAAACAACTATAAATAAATACATAATTCACAAATTACAACATGTGAAGAAGGGGAAACAATTAGAGGATTATCAAGAATTTAAAAGTTTCTACCGCTGATATACTAGAAAGATATTTGGAAATAGATAAGTTAAAGGAGGGGGGAAAACCAAATCATGGAGCAAATGCTCTTTGAAAGTACCACGACCAAGTAACATGTGCTTATAGTCCCAAAGTTAAATTGCCCATTGTAACTTACAGATATGGGTGCCTGTGATGTACAAGAACAACCAAAAATTAGTGTCAGTTTCTCCTTTGCAGAATGGATGATGCGGGCTTGGGTCAGGTCAGTTGAGCTTTTGCTAAAATATGAATTGGAATCAACCTGAACCTAACCCGATTTTAAGGTAAAAGCTTGACTCGAATTCCGAAAAATCGACCCGAGTTGCACCCCTAAATTGGATGAGCTCCACAACCCAAAAGTTGGGCATATGTTAACCAGCAGAACAAAAACATATGATGTGATTCAAGTAGCACACAGGTTCTTTAAATTCGAGGATGACAAAGGAATATGAAGCAAAAGGGGGAGAACTCTCAATAATCAAACTCAGTGTAAGAACAAGTTATCATTCATGTATGTGTACCGATGAACTTGAAACAGTTGTAAGAACATAAGAATGAAAATCATAAAAAGGAGAAGTCTCTCACAGTTAAGAGCCATACATTTCAGAATGATAGAATTAAAGAGAAAGGAAACTGTGACAAATAAACGATGCAACAGCCAGAATACATTGGGAAATATACAAAGGCTTTATAAGGTTTAGGACTAGGAAATCTTATTCAAGCTCATTATAAACTAATTCAGTCTCAGTTCAATCTGCATAATCAGCAATTTGTTATATTTCAGATGGATTCAATAGAAAAAAAGCCTAAATTAGCCACCCAACTTCATCGGTTTGGAACAATTTTTGTAAACTCCAACTTAGACCAAGTATGGTAAAAGATACGGTTGAACCAATGATTGATGCAGCGAGTTTCTTATAAACATGTAAGAGAAGTTTTCTATTGACTTAATATGGCCAAAACCAAGTCGACTCGGTGAGTCAATAACTGACTTAAAATTTTCTAAACCGTGGCACAGAATTCGGTGTGGGTTGAATGGGTGAAGATTTGTAGTGCATTTAATAGTGGAAGTGAGTTTAGACCCCCATAATTTGGTAGGTGGTCTCATCACTTCCACCAATAAGGAAGTGCTTGTTATTGAAGGGAATATTAGGCCTAGCCTTTAGAACTACAACTTTGACAAAGATCAGTAGCAAAGGCCATACCTTAAGGATGTGAGTAGACACGGGAAAATATGCTTGAACAGTTTCAAAAATAGAATACAAGTTTCATCAAATAATGCATAGTTGAATTTCAGCCAAAAAATGCACCAAGATACAAAAAGGAAACAAATAGAGAAACATTTATATGTTGTAGTGCTCATTGCCGCTCACCCGCACACAGCCCCACCGTTGTGTGCATTTACCTGCGTAGCACAAAATATCCACAATAATCTAATAAAAATATAAATTAAACCATAATTATTCCAAATGAATAAGTCTCCACGATTCACGAACAACTGTCTGCCATAAACAATAACTGTATCAGTAAAACAAAAAGGGCGAGAGGATTTCAACATACACTTGGGATTGAATCTCAAGATTGGTTCTTAGTATCTTCATCCTTCAATCCGTGCAACTCAAGGAGCCACTACTACAACTTCTAAAGAGTTTGTGTTTTTAGAAACACCAAACACCAGGCAGTGAGTGGATCAAGTAGTGCTTATCTTTTCGATAATCTTGGGGTAAAGTTCTCTTAAACTTCTGAATTTCAATTCGTCACCATCAGAATCTAGTAACTACGATCTTGGCTTAAGGTCGTTGGGAAGAAAAAAAATTGTTTTATGTGATTGAAAGATTCTGCCGTGCGTAATTCTTCCCATGACACCTTCCACCCTCTGCATTGTAGTGAAGAGAAAGCATACATTTATCAGAATGTAATACAATTCCAAATGATAAATGAAGGTCAATGAGAATTGTTGTACTGATAGATTTCTTAGCATAGATAGCTTTGAAAGTTTTAATGGCAACTATCATATCAATGCATTCGAGGAAAGATGATTGCGAAGAAGTATATCAAACTATAAGATAGATATAGAGAAGAGAAGAAAAGAAATAAAAGTAAAAAAGGAAGGTCAGTTGCATCTTCCTGTCTTAGAGGAGGGCTTTTATAAATGCAAAATTTCACGTCTAGATTCATTTCCCTTGTTGGCACCAAGTTTCTCTAAAAAGGAAGCTCAGCTACATCTTACTGGTTTTGAGGAGGATTTTTACAAATACAAAATTTCACCTCTGGGTTCATTTCTCTTGTTGGCACCAAGTTTTTCTTTATTGCACTTGTTGGCGCAAATTCCTTAAGCTTAAGTACTTCCAAAATAGCTATATGATTCTAAACCAAAACAGAAAACTAAAATCCACACTAATAAAGAATCAATATTCCTTAAAACACATGAAGAATTCACAATTCAAATATATTAAAACACCAAAAAATCATCTTATACATATTTTAACAAAAAAAAAGTTAAACACAAACACCAAAACAATAGACAGTCAAACCAAATCAAACACCACACTCAAAACCAAAATCAAAATTCAAAAAATAAAAAAGTACGACTGGTGGATTACATTGAACCTGCGAACAAAATAAACCAAAAAATATATATATTGATAAAGAATTATTCATGTCAATAAAGGCTCATCATGCATCAATAAGTAAATGAACATTACTTACAAATGCAGAAACCCAAGTGACATTTGCTCCAACGACATCTCTTATGGTTTTGAACCTTCCATACGGTCTTACAAAAGGTTCATCATGAACCAAGGGTACTTTAATACTGACTACACAGAATCCATGTCCGAATGGTGTGCCCCCAACTTCTGCCATTGGATCTTCTGTCTAAAGAAAATATTGTGTGCCACTTCCACATCATGTCGTGTGAGGCCCATCACAACAACTTGAGCAATTGAGGGTATATGATGATAGTTATTTAAGATAACTAATCATACCTGTCAAGTACTGACATTATTCTTGGTGAAAATATCAACATATATACCTCGATGGGGGAGGGAACTGGATGACTTGTAGAGGAGAGTGGTGCATCTAACCATCGAGTAGCAGCGTTCGGAACTTAACATATAATAAGATGGGATTTCCTAAGGACAATCGCATATGGCATTTCATGGACAGGGTGTTGCATGAGAGAGCGACCACGTAGGATGAATTAAATGAATAAGAAGAAAAGAGAGCCTATGTGGTGGCTCTCTCATGCAACAGCCAGTCCGCGAAATGCTTTTTGTGATGGCCCCTAGCAAATCCCTAATAAGAAAGATGCAATAATTAATATGTAAAAAAACAAATTTTAAACTTAATCACACTAAACATAATTAAAATATTAACTGATTGTTACCCCAAAAATTCAACAGAATATTTGCCCATTGTTCTTGCATCTGTGCGCTGCTATTCTAGTTCATTTGTCTTTTGAGCTTCTGTAGTCTTTCTCTAGCACTCTATACGGCTCCATACTCGGCCATGTCTCTCCTCTCCCATAACCTGAGAGAATACATCATCTCTTGTAGCTACTCGTCGAATAGGCGGGATGATGAGTCTAGTGGTCCATGAATGAAGACTGAAAATGATGAAACCTGATGTCAAATTTGTCTATATAAACAAATTAGTGTATGAAACTTAAAATTTATGTAGTTTTACTTGCGGGCTCACATGATTGTATAATAGGGCTTTACTTGTGAGCCGATATGATTGTATTAGTGGAGCCTACTTGTGATGGTCAAATGAGATAGTGAATTAGGGTTACTTGTAAAGGCTACATGGCAGTAAACTGGGGCCAATATGTGAAACCTATTGTAAGTAGAAGTGCATCTCAAATATCTAATACACTTTTTTATCGTTTTGTAAATCTCAAATACATAAGTTGAAACGTCTCATATAAATGCAATATATTAGATTGACAATGATATGTGTAACAACATAATTTTTAACACCTTCATCAATATATCCATATCAAAGGTATGTCGTTGCATATATATATAGAGGAAACTTTTGGTGAGCTTAAGCTCACCAAACTTATGGTGAGCTAGCTTGCCCAATCACATGGGTCCCACATTTTGGGGAGTGATCCAAACCATTCATTTGCAAGGCCTTATCATAGATAGGGGGTGTACCAAAAATCAGCTCCATAGGATCATCCAAACCCCTCCATTTGTGGAGGACAAAAATGGGGCTATGTAAGGGACTTTCAAATGAATGGTTTGGATCATCCTAACAAAGTGGGCCCCCATGTGATTGGGCAAGCTAGCTCACCATAAGTTTGGTGAGCTTAAGCTCACCAACAGTTTCCTCATATGTATATATATGTCAATGTATCAATTGATACACCCCGATTTATAAACTGTGAGGGGCCTACTGTGGATGGGATCTGGCCCTTGTTATGGCTAGGTCATGCAACAAAATCAACTCTTATTGCACGATTCTAACCTTCCCATGTGAGAACATAATTCGTTGCTTCTTTGTTTTTTCACTGCCCACTAACAACCCCATTGGAGTATGAGAATTTTTCGGCGTAAGTAGAATTTGATGCATGCTCCATCGCAACTAGGCCTAACAAATAAATTATTTGGATCATTGAACGGGTTCCACTTCACCGGCTCATAATTTTTCTTTAAATGGTTTGTCTATGCCTCATATAGAAACTCTCAAATGTGCGGTTTGCAAGTTGTCTCAGGGGGAAAAAATGCAAAGAAACCTTAAAATGTGATATTTTACGTGTAGATTTTTTTCAAGGAAAAACACCGGTGGAAAAGGTATATTAAAAGTGGGTGGTCCAACCATTGGGTGATCAAAACAATCTATCTATTGGTCCTGGTTGATGCTGAAATCTGGACTTCAGCCTAGGTTGGGTGTTGTAGATGAGCTTGGCTGTTTAAGATGACTTGCGAACACTGAGAATTTGTTAAAGGGCCCGGTGTTTGGACACGGGGGCACACTCCGATGCTCAAGTCAGAATGGAGTATCAAACAGCTATAAATTAAACGCTAAACGCAGGGAGAGCTTGAAGAAAAACAAATGGTGCTGTAGTGTGATGCATACTTTGGAGTTTGGTCCCCCTTTGGTAGACTAGTCCATGTTAGTTTGGAAAACTTAGCTTTAATGGAGTCCTTGTGATTGGCCTACTTGACTAAGAAGTCGGTTTCCTTACTTATCCTCGCCGCCAGCTAGGCTTCCTATTAGGGCACGGGTTCTATGATTTTCTTCTGGAAGAGGTACGAAATGACTCTTGTGCCCTCGGTTGCCACTATGTGAACCTGAACGATATGTCTAGTTGGCATACGCGGTCCTAGCCTCGTGCTGAACGAACATCCCAATCAACAACTTTTTAGTAGGTCAGATCAATGGATCCTATCATATGAACGTTGCACATTAAAAAAGAGCCTAAGAGACACCGTCTAGCATTTTTTTTCTCTTAACTCTAGGTTTGCAAACTACACATCTTGTCCATAAGATTAAGGCCTATGAAATCAATAGTTTAGGCACCTTTTGTTTTGGATTTTGAGAATTGACCGAGTCCAAAATTGCTTATCGAACTAAAATCTTAACTCCATTCTGAGTCCAATAATAAGTTTTCGGACTCAATCAATTCTCAAAATCCCCTGTTTGTATTGGATTATGCCTTGTTTGTATTGGATTAGCACCCAAAATTGATTATGCCCAGTTTGTATTGGATTTTGAGTACTGATTGTGGGTCCAAAACTGATTAATGGACTAAAAATTAAACATGAATTTGAGTCCAATAATCAGTTTTGGACTCACAATCGGTTCTCAAAATACAAAATTGAGCCTTAGAGTTCTAATCTTGTTTTGGAGCTTCTCAATCGATCAATACTTTTTTCTAATGTGGTGCCTCGGTGGCTAGAACACGTAAATCATGAAGAATAATTATCGTTTCTTTGTCTTTTATGTAATGTGGGCACAATCAAGCTTGCTTTTCATTAAGTCGGTTACTATAGTGTGATGCTCCTTGTCGACCACACGGAGCACGTGAGTGTGGTAGACGAATTATTTCATCTTTGATTCTTAAAGTGGCCCAATCAAACTTTACTTTTCTTAAAGTGGGTTGCTATTGTTTGATTCTCCCTGTCGGCCACAATCAAACTTTACTTTTGTTAAAGTGGGTTGCTATTGTTTGATTCTCCTTGTCGACCACACGGAACAATAACATTAACTAGTGCTTAAATGGGCCCCATTTGATAGTAAAAATCTCCCCATCAAATGAATGACAATATGGGTCCCATCATTAACTAATCAGAGCCATCCATTTCATACCAGTCCACGTGATGTTAAGAATCGACGATTTGCAATAATTTTGGGGCATGGAGATCCAAAGCAAGGCCCAACGGTTCAGATCAGTCTATATCCTATTGCTGGTCATTATTTCTTAGATTTCTTAGATTACTTGTTTTTCCCCACTGCAAGAGGCTCTCTGTGCTAAAAAAAAAACAGAGGCGTTTTGAGTTCATACTGCTCTAAACTTGCTTTTTCTTTTTGAACCACGATTTGTTAGTTCGTTGCTTCTTTCTCTGGTTCTTCTCTCCAATACAGGAACAAGGTATGGCCGATCTATTACTGTCTCCTCTTGTTGATACAATCGTTGGCAAATTGATGGATTCAGTCATACAAGAGATTACATTACTATGGGGTGTTGATGAAGAGGTCGAAAACCTATCCACCACATTATCTGCAATTCAAGCTGTGCTTCAAGATGCTGAAGAACAGCAAGTAAGCAGTAATGCAGTGAAAGATTGGCTTCGGAAGCTTAAGGGTGTTGCTTACGATGCAGATGATGTAGTGGACGAGTTTACAACTGAAGTGCTCCGATCAAAATTGGAAGGAAATATGCAGACCAGTAACATGAAGCAGGTGCGCAGCTTATGCTTCTCTTGTTTTACTTCCAACCCAGTTAAGTTTCGACATGAGATAGGACATAAGATAAAAGAAATTCGGGAGAGATTGGATAAGATTGGACAGGATAGGCATCACTTTCATCTGAAACAAGGAGATTCAGGGAGGCGGTCTGAAATAAAAAGGCAACCACAGATGAGCTCGTTAGTAGATGAATCAAAAATATGCGGCCGGGTTAACGATAAAGAGGAGATAGTAAAATTGCTGTTGGATGAATTTGCATCATCGTCATCCAAGGATATCTCTGTTATTCCGATTGTCGGCATTGGAGGCCTCGGAAAGACAACTCTCGCCCAGTTTATTTACAATGATAAAAGGGTGGGAGATCATTTTCCAGTTCAAGGATGGGTCTGTGTCTCTGACGATTTTGATATGCGTGGACTAACAAAAGCAATTATGGAATCAGTGACAAAGAAACCTTGTGATCTTAACGAAATCGATCCACTTCAAGTTAGCCTCAAGGAAGAATTGAGTGGCAAGAGATTTTTACTCCTCCTAGATGATGTATGGAATGAGAATCATAGTGACTGGGATAGGCTACAGTCCCCATTCAGTTCTGGGGCAAACGGAAGTAGAATTATAATAACTACTCGAAGTTCAGAGGTTTCAAGAATCATGGGCACTATTCCCGCTTATAATTTGGGTTGTTTAGACGAGGATGACAGCTGGTCCTTGTTTACACGACAGGCATTCATAGTGGGAAGCTCAGATGTACCTCCAAACTTAGTAGCAATTGGAAAGAAGATCGTGAAAAAGTGCAATGGGTTGCCTTTGACAATAGAAGCTCTTGGAGGTCTCTTACGTTCAAATACCAATGAGAACAAGTGGAAGAATATCCTTGAAAGTGAAATGTGGGAAATATCAAAGATGAGAAATGATATTATTCCATTACTAAAATTTAGCTACGATCACTTGCCTGCATGTCTGAAACAATGCTCTGTGTATTGCTCCCTGTTTCCAAAGGATTATGAATTTGACAAGGACACTCTAATCTAATGTTGGATTGCAGAAGGATTTATCCAACCTGAAGGAAGGAAGCGATTGGAAGACATAGGTTTCGAGTATTTTGATGAGTTGATGTCAAGGTCCTTCTTTCAATATTTTGAAGGGTTCTACAGATCATACTACAAGATGCATGACTTAAATCATGACCTTGCACAATCCGTTTCTGGTGATGAATACTTCAGAATAAAAAATAGTGTTGACACTTGGAATGTCGCTGCAAAGGCTCGTCATGCATCAGTTTGGGAATACGATGAACACTCACAAATTTTTGAGTCCTTCCATGAATCTGAGAGGTTGCGCACATTTTTGCTACCGCCAAGGTACGAAACACTCACTAAGCAAGTTGCTCATGATTTCTTCCTAAAATTGAGATGCTTACGGGTGTTAGATTTGAGTCATATCTGTGTAAGAGATTTGCCGGATTCTATTGGCGAATTAAAATATTTGAGGTACCTTGATCTCTCTCATACAAATATTGCAACCTTGCCTGAATCAATTGCTAGCCTCTATAATCTGCAAACACTGAAACTTTGCTATTGCAAGCAACTTGCTGAGCTACCAAAGTCCACCAGCAACCTAATTAACTTACGGCATCTCGCTTTGAAGGGTTGTAAGATTTCTACGCCGCTGGAACTTGGGAAATTAATAACTCTTCAAACACTGACAATATTTGTTGTGGGCAAAGAAAGTGGATGTGGAATAAGGGAGTTAAAGAACTTGACAGAGTTGAGGGGAAGTATTCACATTTCAAATTTGGAGAATGTGATAGATGAGAAGGAAGGCAAAGAAGCCAATTTGAAGAAGAAAGAGTACATTGATGAGTTGACGTTGGAATGGAGCAATGATAATCCACGAGATGCTGCAGTTGATGAGGAGGTACTTGAAAGCCTCCAACCTCACACCAACATCAAAACCCTAAAGATTTTATCATATGGTGGTGTTAGTTTCCCAAGGTGGATGATGAGCGGTAATTTGACGAATCTGAACACTGTTAGTCTCTATCGATGTTTGAATTGCCAACAGCTTCCACCCCTTGGGCAGCTACCTTTCCTCAAGAAGCTCGAGATTGATGGAATTGATGGATTGAAACATGTTGAAGGTGAGTTTATCGGTGGGTCCAATAAGGTTATTAAGGGTTTTCCATCATTGGAGAAGTTAGAGCTGGTAAACATGCTGAATTTGGAGGAATGGTGTGGAGCAAGGGAAGGGGACATGCCATGCCTTGGTACACTAAAAATATCAAATTGTCCTAAGCTGCAGAGATTTCCCCACCTCCCATCCATTAATAATTTGGTATTACGAGACTGTAATGAGATGCTATTGGCCTCGGTTCCTTGCCTCACTACTCTAAAGTCATTACGAATTTGGTCTATTAAAGGCTTGATATCCTTACCCCATGGATTTCTTCAACCCTTAACCGCACTTGAGAAATTGCATGTCACTGAATGTAATGATGGGAGACGATGATAGCCTCAAGTGTATGCCTACAAGGGGGCTAGGGAAACTGAGTTCCCTCCAGCATCTGGACTTGGTTACTAAATGCCCATTCTTGCCAGCGGAGGAACTGCCCATCACTCTTCAATCCCTTAAAATATTCTCATGTTCTAATCTCAAATCCATGTCCAAGGGGATTTTCAACAACCTTACATCGCTCAAAGAATTGGTAATTAGAAATTGTCCACAATTGGAGTCATTGGCAGGCGAGGAGGAGCTACCCACCGCGCTTACATTTCTCTGGATCTATGACTGTCCTCATCTCAAGTCCCTATGCAAGGGGATGCGTAATAACCTCACCTCCCTCGAAGCATTACTTATTCATAACTGTCCACAACTAGAGTCATTGCCAAACATCATCGGCCTCCATAGCATGACAATTAGAAAGTGCCCTCTAATGCAGCAGTTTCCAGAGGGAATGCTCGAGATGTTTACATATCTCTCAGTTGATAATGTTGAGATCTTTTCTAAAAACCTTACGTCCCTCCAAACCTTGTATATTTCTGAATGTTCACAACTCGAATTCTCTCCAAGCATGCTACTGCCCCCCACGCTTAAAGCCCTCGTTTTCTCTTCGTGTGATAATCTGAAAGCCCTGCCCAAGGGGATGTTGAAGAACCTCACCTCCCTCCAAGCATTGGCCATTGGTCAGTGTCCTCAACTCCTTTCCTTGCCGGAGGAAGGGCTGCCCACCACGCTTCAGGAATTATATATTGAGGACTGTCCGGAAGTAGAGAAACAGTGTCAAAAGGACGGAGGCCAATATTGGCCCAATATCTCACACATCCCCAAAATAGAGATAAATGGCTCGAGGGATTGAAGACTACTATGGAGAAGGTACACGACTGTCTCTCCTCTTGGCTTTTGTTTTATTTATTTTTTGGTATGTAAGATGGGATTGAACCTCCGACCTCCAGGTTGATGAAAAAGCCTTAACCATTGAGCTAGAGGTTCAATCTCAAATTAGGGCTCTTGGATTTTATTAATCATATGAAAAGATTTCAATCCATTATTTATTTTAAAGAATAGTAAACCTCAATTTCTCTCTATCTCTTTTCATTTCCTCATTTTCTCTCTTTCAAAACAAAACAAAGGAAACAGTTAATTTTACTGGAATTCCAGGCTCATAAAGAGATTTTTTTTCAGGTTCTTTAATTTTTCATTATATCTCAAAATTTCTTGTCTTAGTCTTGCCATACAGTAGATTATGACTTGTTTAAGACAAAAGGAACCCTAACTAGGATGAATTTACCTTACATGCTTCATTGAATTTATGCTCTGTTTTGACCTCTATGGTATCATTCATATTAATTGATCTTGTAGCTACTCTTCAAATCTTCTTTCTTTTTATTTAGTGTTGGTTTGCTTTAAATGTTATTTGATTAATGATTTCATTTGCAATTGATTACATTTCCTAAACTTCTGTTAGAACTGAGCATCAAAACTCTGTTAGAACGCCTCACACACAGACACATTTTATTGGAATTTCAAGTTCATAAAGGAAGTGCACTTTTCCATGAAAAATGAAAACAATAAGACAAAGCAAAAATCCCACATGACTTTCTTCTCCAACCCAAGCATTAACTGTTTTTCTCATTAAATCTCAAAATTATTTACTAATATCTCAGCCCCTTTTCTTCTGATTTTTTATAACAGTACACAAAAATGGTTTAAAGCCTATTATGTTGCATGTGCTCAATTTTTTCTAATTTTCTTTTTTTTATTTCTTATTTTCTAAGAAAATAGATACACTTCAATCACCACACGTTTGGGTTATATTTCTTACTTCTAATTAAGTTAGTTTCACTAATGCATAAGTATTTTAAGATTAGGAGGTGCTAAATCAGTCACCAAAGACAACCTCCATCTGCTAATTGTTGATCCTGACAGATACAATTATCATTCATGCATTTTGGTTTTGTGTATATTCGAAGACTTTTTCATTTACACTTCTTTTACTCCAGTTTGATCTGACAACAGCTGTTGAATGTACCTAAGCGTTCATGCAGTAGAAACTTTTGAAATTCTTGATCAATAAAATGTGGGAACCCCATTAGTGCACGTAAAATCTCAAGAGACAAGACAAGGAACACATACATGCCTAACATTCAAATTAGTAATGCTTAAGAAACTCAAAAGAGATTAAAAAATGAATGCATTGATAAAGATGCATACTTCTATTACTTACGGTGGGTAAATAGAAACCCAAATTCGAAACTCTCTATTCTAGTTTTTTAGCCTAATATGGAACACCATGATGCTGGCAAACACATAAACTCAAAAAAATTGCAGTTCCAAAACAAAATTATGTTTTACATAGTTCAAAGGAGGTTTAAATGCGGTATGTCTAGGTTGAGATATTTTAATCTAAAATCAAATTCGAAATTAGTTGATTTGATGCTAGTAGAATGCTCTTTGTTCTAGTTCTATGGATTAGGATGGAACAACACGATACCTTGGGCCCTCTCCTAAAAAATAACTAAATACCACCCAGGGGAATGTGGGGCCAAATCCCTCTCCTTTTGAATGCTGACTTAGCTCCCTCTTTTCTTCCACCTATTTT
Organism: Tasmannia lanceolata; assembly: GCF_043159265.1. Classification (NCBI taxonomy): domain Eukaryota; kingdom Viridiplantae; phylum Streptophyta; class Magnoliopsida; order Canellales; family Winteraceae; genus Tasmannia; species Tasmannia lanceolata. Next base: position 55,324,599 of record NW_027518695.1, on the reverse strand, counting down.
TTCAACTCTTTTGGTAGGATGAACCGCATCACACCATGACCCTCTTTCTCCATTTTGCTTAAAATCGGGCTAAATCTTTAAGTTGAATCGTGGATAAATCTGTCTGTTCGCAACAAATTTCACATGCATGAAAAAGAGCATCACACACAAAATGTATTGGTATCAAATTTTCCTCTTGCGAGAAGAGGTTTTATTAATTTTGGTAGGGATCGTGCACATTCGGCTTTATTAGCCGTTAATTACATTTCTTGAAGAAAAAGAGAATACCTCTGATTATCCATCAATAGGTTCCCTATCTAAGTACAAATTTTTAATTAATTTATCCCCCAAAAAGATTTAATTTTTGTTAACAGATCTTCTCGGAGGAAATTTCATCTTCTCAAACTTTCTTCATTTTTTTCCTTCGGAGAAACGTCATCTTTATCGTCTTTCTCCGTTTAGAAAGTCCCTGGAAGAGACTTTAAAGGGAGTCTTCTGATTTGATTTGGTAGGGCCAGCCACTATACTCTTATTTTGATATAATAGGTCCCACCTACTATGCACTCCACTATGCATCGAGTAGGCCTTACCATCACCAAAGGCTATGCTGAAGGTGGGGCCACCATTCCAGAACAAATGCTCACATTCTGTTTTTTCACCGGATACACTTGTTCCTATGAAGTGGGCCATCTGAATACATGCAGAATCCTAGTTTCACTAGGGTAATGGAGATATGATAAGCATGGAAGGATTATATCATGAAATATAATTGGATGAAAATCAGGGATCGTAAGAGGCGTGTGATACTCTTTAAGAATTCATTCGGGACAGGAGATAAGTATGCACAGATCATATGATAATCCTTGTTTCATAGGGAAGGGAAGATAAATTCGAAAGACTCATGTAATTGGGTGAGACTCCCATAAGGATTGATAATTTTCTACCTGTTCTTGTATATAAAGACTGGGGCTCTTTTTTTTTGTTTTTTAATGTAAACAGCTCAAGGGCAAGGAGACACAGAGTGAGAGAGAGGAAATAAAAGCTTTGCCTTCCCCTCATCAGTATGGGCTTCATGGACTCCCGCAAGTCACTCATTTTCCCATGTTTAGTTTTTCTGTTCTCTCCTCTGGAAAAGATGACATATGTATGGATTTGTGGGATGTTTTCCCTCATCTTCATGATTGTATTGCAAGAACTCTACCACTTGAAGGAGTAAATTCTGGAGCCTTTTCTGCTGCGTTCATGTCTTCACAGATCTTTTATTTATTTATTTATTTACTTTTAACTCTTTTCGAAGTACAAACCAGCACATGGAAGTTTCAAAGATTTCGTTGGGAACTATCTTTGCTCGCCATATGTTTGACACAACTCCCCACTGGTTTGACCACTGCGGGTGTAATTTATTGTTTGAGGGAATGCTTGATCTTAAGCTTTCTCTGCATCTTGGTCTTTTTATGTTGCTGTTACAACATTAAGGGCTTCATTGTATCTGAGATCTGATCCCATCTTTACTCTTTTTCTATTGTTGTTGTTTCAACATCGCCTTGTGAATGGTTCGTTTGTGACGATCCGAGCACATTTACTCGTTGCTTCGTGATCCAGGTAATTTTAATTCTTAGGCTTTTTCACCATATTATTAGAACATAACAGCCTTCTTCTCTGTTAGAAACGTTTCTTGTGATTAGACCCAAGCAGTTGTCTGTGTTGGAGTTAAAATTATGGCTTCACCACTGCAATCTCCCCTCAATCCAAGCGAACCCAAACCTCCAGGACCCAGGAGGAAAATCTTCAAAAGAAGAGGAGGGAAGGTTCTGGCCTTTCCAATGAGGGAAGGTTCTGGCTTTTCCAATCTCAACCCCAGCCCAGTTTTTTCAACCTCTTAAAGTCCTTTTCAACTGCCCCATTGATCCCAACCCCTGGGACTAGCTTCCTCTCGTCTGTCTCTCCGACATTTTCTGAAAAAAGCCATTCTCATTCTGAAATCTGGAGCACGATGAAAGAATATTGGCCAAATGAAAAAGTACCCATTGAAAGTTACCCTGCTCAGAAAGTTCGATCCCCCCCTATATTCCCCCAAGCTGATCTATAACTGGATGCTTGCACCCACTACAAGAAAGGAACTCATACCCACAAAATCTTTGAAAAACTAGTGAAACCTGTTTCTCCCTCACATAAAACTACCCAAAATCGAAGGCAAATTCACCCATACCATAGACCCCAACCGGTTCTAGACCCTGATTCATTACCCTATCTGAAACCTCCCCCTCCGGCAAACCTTTCATATTTCATCCCCATGAGGGAAAAGCTTCTGAACCTCCCGGAGGAAGTTACTGGGGGAACTCAGTATAAACATGGTGACTCAGTGAATGACTCAGTTGTCCTAACAAATGACTCATCTTTGACAATCCGAGCCAACTCTCCCAACCATCCCATCCTACCTAGACTCACCAATCTCATCGGGCCCACCCCCAAACCCAAAGCTAGTTAGAGCAAGAAAATTTGAAATCCTCTCTAGTCTTCAAAATGGGCGCCAAAACTTGTTTGAAAGTAATAATGGAACATTTTCAAAAATTGAAGCCCCCATTCTCCCGCCCATCCCAAACTCACCAAATCAGGGAACCACAAGCACTCAAACTTGAAGACTTCCAAACCTTCCCCCCATCCCATGTCCCCCCCCCCTCCCCCCAGGATTCTAGTTGGCCCACCCTTGCAATCCGAAAGATCCTGCTAAGCCAAGCCCTTTGTGGAACTCCTTGGTCACCCAACCAAAACCAAATGTGGTGGACACAAAGATAGAATTTCATACCCCGATTGAGGACGATCCTGGGCCAAAAAGAGCAAACTTTGGAGAAGAAGACTTCAAAAAAGCAAAAACCATGTGGAACCACTGTCTTCTAGGGTACTTCCTGGGGAGAAGACCATATTATCTAACCCTAAAGGAGCAACTGCTGAGAAAATGGAAGCCTAAAGGTGGCTTTTCCCTCATGGCTCTCCCTAACAGCTATTTTCTCTTCAGATTTAGCAATGAGGAGGATAGCACAAAGGTATTAGAAACTCCAACAACCTATGGTGGTCGCACTCTCATTATTCAGAAATGGACTCCAGATTGTGCTCTTGAGAAGAAAAAATTAACATCAATCCCTCTCTGGATAAAATTCTCAGGCCTACATTTAAAATTCTAGACCCTCACGGGGTTAGGCAAACTTGCAAGTTTAATTGGCCGGCCTCTCTACATGGACTCTCAAACTGCTGAAGGAACCAGACTCACCTTTGCTAGGGTGTGTATTGAGATTTCAGTTGAAGATTCTCTACCAGACATTATCCACATTCAAACTCCAACCGGAAATGAAAACACAAGAGGTAGAGTATGATTGGAGGCCAAGGGCCTGTAGCTTCTTCAAAGAATTCAGTCACACTACTGAACGCTGCAACCTAAACCAACCCAAAGTCAGCCAAAAACAGAAATCAAGAAGAGAATGGGTCCCAAAAGCAGTTCCTGATGAGAATGCCGGATCAAAGGAGGCAGACATACCACAGGTTACTACAGAAAACCCAGCTGAGAGAGTCACAACCTATAATGCTTTTGAAATTCTGACAGAGTTTGAAGAAGATCCAGCCCTCACCTCCAAATTGCCCAGCCACCCCACACATTCCCCTTCAATGGCTACAGATGTGGTGGACAAAATGAACAGCCCAAAAGATTCAGAATCTGTACCCAAAAAAGCCTCCTCCTCCCCCCTTGTCAACCAAAAGCAACCTGTTGCCTCCCCAAACTCCCCCAAAGCTACTAGAAATAAAAAGAAGAAGAGTAAAAAAGCTCCATTACAGCAAGTTACAACCATCCCTCCATCACCCCCTGACCTTCAAACGACCACCCCCTTCCAATCCCCTTCAACCACCTCCCCCTCCCAAAGCATCCAAAATGAACTTGTCTCTTCTGATGATCCTGAACCAGTTATGATCAAGCCTAATTTACAACCTTGTAGTTAGCCCTTCCTCTCCTCAAAATGTCTCCTTGAGAGCCCACTCCCCTCAAACCTATGTGCAAAATGAAAGTAATTAACGTCTGGAATGTCAGGGGTTTTTGCTCTAACTCAAAGAGGAAAGAAGTAAGAGAGTTAATCAGAAAATCCAGAGCTCCCATCTGCTGCCTCACTGAAACAAAAGCAAAAATTCAAAAATTACATCAGTATTCCTCTTTCATTTGTGAAGGTTGGCAAGCCCACGGTAATTACTCTGCTTTGATAAAAGGCTGTATCTGGATTCTATGGAATCCAAAGATTGTGGATATCACCATTCTTGAAGAATCAAGTCAGCACATTCATACTGAGGTACGAATGCTCCAAACAAATTATTGTTTTAACCTCACTACAATCTATGCTCACAATTACTACATTTCTCGTAGAGCTCTTTGGTCCTACCTCGAAACTTTAGAACCCCAGATAAAGCTCCCCTGGCTTCTGACTGGAGATTTTAATGTTGTTAGATTTGCAAATGAGAGAATTGCAAATACAAATCATTATTTAAATGAAATGGAGGAATTCAATGAATGCATTTCAAACTGTGATCTTTCAGATCTGAGATCAAATAACCAAAGCTGGACTTGGCACAACAGATCCTCGGAAAACAGGAAACTGACAAAGCTAGATAGGTCGTTGGTTAATGATCTCTGGCTTCACCACTTACCGCTATCCTTTGCTGAATTCCTTCCCCCTGGTATCTCGGACCATTGCCCAATATCCATCTCCATTGAACCCCATCAAAACCTTGGTCCAAAACCCTTCAAATTCATGAACATGTGCCTGGAAGATCAGTCCATTTACCCAATTGTGGAAAGAGCCTGGAGCATAAAAGTTAAAGGAAACCCCACGTACCAACTCTGCCAGAAACTAAAGGAGGTAAAAGCTCATCTGAAAGAATGGAACAAAGACACCTTCGGCTGGATCGACGTCAGTAGTCCTCTGACCCGATCCCAGCTTGAAGAAACTCAGAGGCTTCTACAATCTAGCCCCCTTGATCCATCTCTCATAGCTCAAGAAGACAAACTCAGAACAGATTACATAAAAGCATCAAATCTTGAAGAGTCTCTATATAAGCAGAAATCCAAGGTCCAATGGTTGCAGTTAGGGGATTCCAACACAAGATTCTTCCATTCGGCCCTCAAAGCTCGTCAGCATCAAAACAGTATCATGGCCATTCATAGAGCTGATAATTCCCAGTCTACGGATCAGAGTGAGATAGCAGACTCATTTGTTCAGTATTTCAGTCGAATTCTAAACAATGGTAAGTCCAATTTGCATAACACCCCATGTCCAATCAGGAAGCTAACGCCTGAAGAAGCCTCCCATCTATCAAGACCCATTTCCATTGAAGAAATTAGCAAGGCGGTAAAATTGGCCAGCAGAGATAAGGCCCCCAGGCCGGATGGATTCAATGCTGCTTTCTTTCAGGCTTTCTGGTATGTCATTGGAGATGATTTTAATAAAGCTATCATTAACTTCTTCAAAAAAGGCACCCTTCTATCTGATATCAACTCCACCTTTGTTGCCCTCATTCCCAAGTGCATAGATGCTACCTCCCCGGATAGATTCCGCCCCATTTCATTGTGCAATTTTGTATATAAAACCATCTCCAAAATCCTTTCTGAAAGACTGAAGACATTATGGGCAACCTTATCCATCCGGCTCAATAAGCCTTCATTAGAGGGAGGGAGACAAATCCAAGACAATATTCTTCTTACTCATGATTTGTTGCATAATTTCCATTCCCCTTCATCCCCAAAATCCATGTGTTTAAAGCTGGACCTTGCCAAAGCTTTTGACAACGTTGATAGGACTTCCTTACTGAATTTCATGTGGAAACAAGGATTTGATGACAGATGGATCAACTGGATAACTGAATGTATAAACAAACCCACTTTCTCCATCCTCATAAATGGTACACCTCATGGATATTTCACCTCCACAAACGGTCTAAGACAAGGAGATCTTTTATCCCCCCTCTTATTCTGTATTGCAATGGAAATGTTGTCCATTCTTTTTGATGAATCCCTCTCTCAAAAAAAAATTGAAACTCCTAACAGTAAAGGTGATGTCTCTATCACTCACCTCCTGTATGCAGACGACTTGATGGTGTTCGCAAAGGGAAACATGAAGTGTGCATCTGAAATTCTGAACTGTTTGAGTCATTTCTCTCAAATTACAAGTCTTGACATTAACAAAGAAAAGAGTGAAGTTTTCTTTGCAGGTACTGGCCGTGGAGCTAGAAGGCAAACCTCAAATGCTCTTTTTATCAGAGAGGGAAAATTACCCATCCGTTATTTGGGGATACCTCTACTCTCTTCTCGTCTTTCTACAAATGATTGTACCCCTCTCATCTCCAAAATCAGGAAGAAAATGCAGCAATGGAATTGCAAAAACCTCGCTCAAGCTTGCAGAATTGACTTAGTGAAATCTGTCTTGAGTACCTTTCACATATACTGGGCCTCTGCATTTGCTCTCCCAAAGGGAATCCTCCATAAGCTCGAGCAAATTTTTCGGGATTTTATTTGGGGTGGTTTGGACTCTGAAAAAAATTCCATTCTGTCAACTGGAATGAGTTATGTAAGCCAAAAAATGAAGGGGGAGTTGGGATCAGAAAGTTGGATGAGATAAGTAAAGCTCTCCATATAAAGCTACTATGGAACCTGCTAAACCGTTCTTCATCCCTTTGGTCGAGATGGGTGTATAAGAAATACTGTAAAGGCAGGAACATCGGGACATTTCCAATGCCTTCGAAGCCATCTTGGGGCATTAGAAACATCCTAAAAGTTCGAGAGGTGGCTAAACCATTCATTTGTTATCAGGTTGGGCTCAATGAGGAGAATGAGATTGATTTGTGAGATCAGCCATGGCTTCCTTCGGGTCCCTTAAGTAGCCCGTTCTTGAGATCTCGCTCAGACTCTTCTCTCAGAACTTTAAACCTTCTCTCCGATATTTACAAAGATGGAAGATGGAATCCCATTTTGGACAAGCCCTCCCTCAGAGAGGAAAAGGCTCAACCAAGCCATTATTATCTCAGGAGAGCATACTTGTCCTATTTGGAAGCCTATCACTAATGGGGTCTACAGACTCTACACTACCAAAAGTGGATGGAACACCTCTAGAGAAAAATCAGCAAAGCCTCCTTGGATTTCGTCTATTTGGTTTGCAGGCCATACTCCCCGTCATGTTTTAACTTCTTGGAAGGCTATAAAAAAACAAACTCAGTACTAAAGACAGGCTCCAAGCCATTGGAATGAATGTGGATCCAATTTGCATCCTCTGCAGATCCGAGCCTGAATCAAGAAATCATCTTTTCTTCCGATGTAGTTACTCCTCTTGGATATGGAAATCCATTCTCTGGAGAGGGGGCCACCACAGAAGATCTCTTAAAACATTAGAAGAAGAGGAAGATTGGCTTCGACATACTACTAAAGGCAAAGGACAGGCAGCGACAACACTCAAACTCTGTTTCTCCTCTTTGATCCACAATTTGTGGTTTGAACTTAACCAGAGAATTTTTGAAGCAAAGTCTAGGCACAAGAGGCTTCTGCTAAACTCTATCCTTTCAGAAATTAGTCTCAAGATGAATGGCTTGAAGAGAAAAGACAAGATATCAAGCTGGAATGTTAAGTCAGCACAGAATTTCAGATACAAGCTCATCCCAGAAATAACCCCAAAAAGAACCTGCACCTGGATTGCCTCTAGTGAAACAGAAATGAAACTAAACTCGGATGCCTCGCTTTCTAGAATGGTTGTAGCAACTTTCTCTGATAACGTAAATCAAGAGGAAATCCAGAGCTGAATGCCATTGATCAAGAGATTCACATAGCATTATCCTGAGGAATCCAGAGCCTATGGATAGAATCCGACTCAAAATTTGGGGTGGATATCATTCAAGGCAACTCCCTATCCCATGGAAAAAAAGGGCTTTGCTGAATCAGACGAGGCATGCTCTAAATCATTTCCATCATTGGCACATCTCCCATATCTGGAGAGAAGCGAATTCAGCTGCAGATTTTCTCTCAAAAAGAGATTACCCTTTTAAAGGAAATCCTTTGAATGTACTTCTATCTCCTCCTGCTCTTCTTTTGATCTTCAATTCCGATAGAAAAGGAGTCTGCTACCAAAGACGGTAGTTTCATGCTATCTTCCATCATGATGTTCTTCCATGGGAGCATGTTCCCTTTTGCTTGGCTTTTAAGCCCCCTTAACTGTTTTCTCTTTATTTTCTTCAATGAAATCTGGTAGGGATCTTGCCTAACCCCAGCTTACCTACCAAAAATAAAAATAAAAAGTAAAAATCAACGGTTCCATGGTTCCATTGTATTTGATCACATCTCTGCATGCAACTTGGATGCTCTTAAAGCTCTTGACATGCCGGAGGACCAATGTAGTCCTAGTCTTCCAAATCATAATCAAAATCTCCATGTATGTCCAGCTTTGAATGGGAATCTTTGTCATAGATTCTCGAGGCCTTCTCTGAAGAGGCATCCTTCTTATTGAGACCACCATCATCGGTTCTCCCTCGATATACATTCCAATATTATTATTTTTTTGCTGATTCTTTCCTGACTTCCAACAGTCTAACCTCAGATCATTACATACATGTAAAGGCTTACATAGCAAGTTCAAATCGCCTTGTTCAACAAAAGAGTTTTCCTTTCCAAGTGTTCCTTTGGATGGCGCCAATGAAGCACGGGTACGGGTACGGGGTGTGGGTACGACACGATACGGGTACGTGGATACGTGATTTAAAAAAAAAAGGATACGGGTACGTTGGGGTACGCTGAATATAATATATTTTTATATTTTATTATATATTTATAAAAATAAAAAAGATAAATATTTTGTTAAAGAATTCAAACAATTTAATTGGAGAACGATCAAATAACAATAACATCACCAAAATCTAATACTTTTAAGTTGTTAGGTTTTTAATTATGGGATACATATATATTATAGATGTTTTGATATATTAATCTCCCCTTTTGTTAATTGGAACAACCCTTCTATTGTAAATTGTAATTTTTGATTTACTTTGAACCGGGTGCGCACCCGATACGTACACAAACCCGGTTGCGTACCCGGTACGCACCCAAAGAGTACCCAAGAGCACCCGCACCCGATATGCACCCGACACGGGTACGTGGGCCTCCAAAGAGTACCCGTGCTACTTAGGATGGCGCTAGCCCCTTGCTACTGACAACCAATTTATTCAGGAAGGAGCGCAAATCTTTGACATTCTTAGATTGCAACATCAAGCCACCTTGTTCAACAGAAGGATTCTCCTTTCCAAGCATTCTTTTTGAAGGTAATAACCTCTTGCAAGAAACAACTACTTTATTCGGCGAGTGAGAGTTTTCCTTTCCATGCTTTCTTTTGTAAAGTGCTAATTTCTCTTGAAGAGCGCAGGTTCATCATCACCACCACCACCATTATCAACGAGGCTCTGATTGATACAGTTATGAACTGAAATAATTTATCAACAAGAGAGACTGATTTTTTAATTTTTAGGGCTAGACTCGTCTGATTTTCCGACTTCTTCTTTGCTGCGGTATTATCCATGTTTGCTTTTTTATTTGAATATTTTACTCCGGTTAACTCTTTGATGATTATCTTCATCGCAGGCTTTTGAACTTTAGTTGCTTGGAGAACAGGAAGCTCACCGCATTTTCTTTTCTCAGTCTTATTTTCAGCACCCACTTCTGCCTCACTATCAGCAATACAAGCCTCTGAATGTGACTTCTTTGGGTTCAATTGCCTGGAATCCGTTGAGTTTTCATTGGCACTACAGATGACTTTCAACCTCAATGGCTTCCTGAGCTACAACTATAACAGGATGTGCAGCAAGTAGAAGCATATCAACCGTTTTGGTGGAGTTTACCTGCCCATTGATTCCCACTTCCAAAGGTGTTTTTAGTATTTGTTTCAAGTATTTTGAATGCAGTACTGTCTTCAAAGACTTCAACATCATTTATTTCGCATGGTTGTGCTGTAGCACAATTTTTTTCTTTGGAGACTGACCTTCCTGTTTTCAATAATCGACACAGTGATAGGGGCATTGTCCTTCAGTCTGTAAATGCTGTGCTAGAGAATGATGTAATGTGGTTCTTTCACTAAAGGCCCAACTCCTTTCCGTTGCAACAAACACGTCACCTTTTCCACACACCAAATACACTGCCTTCATATCAGTAACTTCAACACTGGCAATTTGAGCATCTTGGTAAACACTGTCAATCCTTTTAGTCCCATTCGATGTGCTTGCCCACACTATACTTAATATTTTTGTGAAAACATCATCATACTTGGTGGGAAAGTCTTGAAGGTTGTATTGAACTATTGATTCCTCCCAACTATGGTAGCAGAGCAGGTACTATTATTGTTTCCCTCAGCTCCCATAAAGTTTCAATACCACAGTACTTTTGGTATAGTTGGTTCTAAGGCCAATGTTCTGTTCATCAAAATTGCTAATCCCATCAGCCTTCCCGCTTGTTTTAAGCTTTTCAGTGCCCATCCAACCTTGTTTATTCAGTTTGATATTGATTGGATTGTTTGGATATAACGAGTCACCCTTTCCTTGATTAGGGTATGAAGGAAACTTCACTAACCCTTGGCTAAAACGGTGTCTGTTGGGAAACCAGACCCATATTGAGAAACCTTGCTTGCTGGCTATAGAGATTGGTTATGAATCCCTAAAATGAATGTATAATATATTATATCATTTTATCACTCTCCCTTTTTTTGTGTAGGGCAAATAGAGCATTCCTCCCACGTCCTCATCTTTTGGAGGAGCTGAGACCTCATTTTTCCAATTAAGCAACTTTACAGGAGATTTTTAAATTGCAAAGCAGGCAAATTTGTAGGTGGTCTTTAATAATAGATGACAGACAGACTTTGTGAGGCCTTTCCAAGGGTGCCATATCGCATCGACAGGGGAGTCCTCTGGGGCGAGCTGCGCTTTCTTTCCACAGGTGTCATATCGCATCTGCAGGAGAGTCCTCTGGGGCGAACTGCGCTAATTTTTTCTTTTCCATAGGTGCCATACCTTACCGGCTGGGGAGTCTTCTTTTCCTTTTCCATGAGTGCCATATCACATCGGCAGGGGAGTCCTATGAGGCGAACTGTGCTGATTTTTTCTTTTTCCATGAGTGCCCATACCACATTGGCAGGGGAGTCCACTGGGCGAACTGCGCTGATTTTTCCTTTTTCCATGGGTGCCATACCACACCGGCAGGGGAGTCCTTTGGGCGAATTGCGCTGATTTTGCCTTTTTTCATACCACATCGGCAGGGAGTCCTCTGGGGCGAATTGTGCTGATTTTTTCTTTACCATGGGTGCCATATCACATCGGCGAACTACACTGATTTTTTCTTTTTCCATGGGTGCCATATCACATCGGCAGGGGAGTCCTTTGGGCGAACTGCGCTGATTTTTCCTTTTTCTACGCGTGCCACACCACATCGGCAGGGGAGTCCTCTGGGCGAACTGCGCTGATTTTTTCTTTTTCCATGGGTGCCATACCATATCGGCAGGGGAGTCCTTTGGGTGAACACTGCTGATTTTTCCTTTTTAATGGGTGCCATATCACATCGGCAGGGGAGTCCTCTGGGCGAACTGTACTGATTTTTCCTATTTCCATGAGTGCCATAACACATCGGCAGGGGAGTCCTCTAGCCGAATTGTGCTGATTTTTCCTTTTTTCCATGGGTTCCATACCAAATCAGCAGGGGAGTCCTCATGGGCGAACTACGCTGATTTTTCGGCAGGGGAGTCCTCAGGGGCGAATTGAGCTGCTTTTTCAGCAGGAGAGTCCTCCGGGGGAACTAAGTCATTTTTCGGGAAGGGGAGCTCTTTCTTGAGGTGCCCCTTTTTTGGCGACTGTGCTATTTGGATTTATAAATTTGGATTAATTTAATATCGTGGGTTATTATTTTTTTTGAAAGATGACAAGTTTCATTAATATTAAATTAGCATTCGGGACCAGCAATCCCAGCCTGCAATACATGGATAAGAGTAAAACAAAACGGGTGTACCCAAAACCATTTCTAATTTGGCGTACCCCTACAAAAGATAAAACATCAATTCCCAGCCTATAGTGCATGGATAATAAGTCAGGTGTACCCAAACCAGTAATAAATTGCCATACCCCGATAGAAGATACGTCATCAATTACTTTCATCCCCTTCTCTTTTCCTTCACACATCTTTAACCCCTTCGGAATGTTAGAGAAAAAACTATATTCTCCTACACCTTTGCCCTTAATGTTCTCCTACACCTCAGTATAATATGGTGGGTTATTATACTGATTTCATATTTTCTCTTGCTCATTTTCTTTCAAGATGATTAAAGAAAATGTAAAGACTACCCTCATTAAATCTAAAATTAAATCTAAAAACTGCATAAAGCCGTTCAATATTCATAATTAAGGGAAGTAATTAGGGGCATTTGATAACTAAATTAAAAAGGCTAGTAACAATTAAAAGGAAAAACGGTTGGAAATTATGAGGAAGGAAATCACGATCTCAAAATTTCAAGAGGAGAATGGGCAAAAATAAAGATTTTCTTTATGGATCATATTTATTTTGTGGTAACTTCCATCCTTGCTTAGAAAAGCTTAAAAATCCCACCCAAATCAATTACATACCTCATTGTTAAGATCAAAAATCAAGAGAAGAAGAGGGGAAAGAATACAGTGAGAGAGAGAGGAAGAAAAGAGAGGCTCAGACGGTTCTTGGACGGGAAACCCATCTTGATTCTTCGTCTTCCCCATTCACCGTCACCGAGAGGTATGTTGATTTTTAATTTCTTGAAATCCCTTGCATCTTCTTCATCAAAATTTTGGAAACTATGGAATTTCATCCCCAAAATCGTGTATGCTATGGAACCCTTTCTGTTTATTCTATAAAACCCATTTCTTTTTCACGATTTCTTCCATGCCCTCTATCGCACTCCAAAACCTGCAAAACCACATCTCGTTAAAAATAAAAATAGGGTTTCTGCAAACCAAAGAAGCAGATGCAAGAAGGAAAAATAAATGAATAAATACAAAAATCTATACATTGCCCAAATTCGTTTCCACGATTTCTTCATGCTCAATTTCATGTTTCAACCTGCAAAAACCCAATCTGTGTTAAAAGAAATATATGGATTCTATAATCAAAGAAAACAAGATGCAAAAAGAGGAAAATAAATAAAGTGATCTATTCTTTACCCATTCAATTTTCGATTTCTCCATGCTAAATCTCACGATTTCATCACCTGCAAAACCCACATCTCTGTTAAAAAAAGAAAGAAAGAAAATAAGGTTGCTGTAAACAAATGAAGCAAGGCAGAAAAGGGAAAATAATAACGTAATTTTTCATATGCTTATACCCCTTGTTTTACCCTTAAGACACCCCCTTTTTGTTCATTCGTTTTTTTTAAAAGATATACGTCTGTTCCAGGAGTTTTGTATTTTTGGTCACAAATGAAACCTATATAAGGGACTTTAATTTCCCAAAAAGAAAAGAATAGGGAGGCTGCTGATGTGGGCGTTCCCATGTTTAGCAGCAGTGTATTTTTATGCAGCAGATTTATCAATTTAATGTTTTGATAACCACACAAATATAGCTTGTCTTTTCTTAGGATAGTGTAGTAAGCGGCTGATTTTTAACACTCCAAAACTTTGTAAAAAAATTCACAGCCTCGGTCTGTCTTTCTTGATTGATGAACAGTTGCTAATTTTCAGCCCAGTTGCGTTTTGATAACTGCACAAATTAAGATCGTCTTGTCCTATTTTAATGCGAAAACCTTCACAAGCAAGGTAGTCACAATTGTGTTTTGATATATTTCACCTCACAAACAGACCTTCACTAGAGAAATAAATGCATTTAGGCATGTTCTCCACAAAAGGTCTATTCGTATACTAAACACTCTTAAAAGGACCAGTTTATAGAAGTAAGGAAAATAATGAAAGGCTTCACAAAGCAATCTTAAGATAAAATGGTAAGCTTATGAGGAACTCAGAATAATGGTATGTGTATGGCCTTACTTCCAGGTTGATCACTCCCTCTTGTTGGGACTTTTCGGTTTCTATCTTCACTCAGAATTTGAAAAGGCAGGTGACAGCTAGACCTTGCTTGTAATGGTTTCCAATATAATTGTCTATGCAATATAGCCGTACTTATAAAAGGAATAGCCATTCTAGAACAATCATGTGGTTTGGTGCATGAAAAGACTGTGCTGCTCCCTAAAGAGAAAATAGAGAGACTTTTTTTGCCCGCCATAAACGTAAGGGCGTGATAGGGGCGTGGCTTTTTCCAACAAAAGTATGATGGGAGAATAGAATGCTATGCATTCTTTTCGATTTCGATACAGTAAGGTACACTGAACACCAACCCAATCTCGAAAAAGAAATAAGAAATTATTGCAACTACAACAACCTCCGTGAACAGACGCTTTGTCAGTTAATTAGAGTGTTATAACTAATATAATATATACAATAGTCCCGCAAGCAGCAATCGGAGGAGATTCCGCTCTTTCTTTTGTCTTATTAATACCTGCTTAGTTTGATTTTACTTGCTTGCCTGGAATAAAATGAATTGAAATGAAAAATAAATTGTTCTAAAATCTTATGCGAAGTAATGCAGGAAGGGAGACAAAGGTAATGTACTTTAATTTCCTAATTGCATATCATACATGGGGGAGAGTGAAGGGGAACTTAAGGGTGTGTTGGTATCATCCTGGGACCTAAGGTCCAAAGGCCAACGCGAGAAGCGTGTACAGCCTTTCGTTGGCAAACCATCCAAAGGGATAGTATCCCCGAAACGGCTCGGCATTAAATGCGAGACCGAAATCCGAGTCCATAACGTCACTACCTTTAGACAGGGGTAGTGGGTAGTCGTGCGGCAAGGACACCGGCAAAAAGAAAAAAAATGGGAAAGTCAGAAAAGAACTGACAGAAAAATAAACTGGGGAAAAGCCGGATGTACCTGGGGAATGTGCTGTCTCAATTTCTATAATCGTTGCATACATAGTATAAATTTGGATTATTGTGACTCCTGTTATTTATATTGCAATTAATAGCGTAATTCCTTTCCAGTTTTTATTATTGTTGCTATATATTGCTGAGGATCTGGATTATATTGCCTGTACTTTTTATATTGTCTCTCTTACTCTGCTCGGTCTCTGGAGGACCCTGCTCTGATGTTGTTTACTCCACCACAGGGGTTGAGGCGTTAGATGGTGGAGCGTTTGCAAATGAAGGAACCTTGAGATAAGGGACTGTGTGATCAGAGAGTTCGTTTCTGGGGTTTTTGCATTTTGACGTCTTGCGTCATTTACCATTTTTATTTCTATCAAGACTTTATTTAGTTTGGACTTTAGTAATTTAAAACTTTACTTTTCTTTTGAAGTATGAGTATTGAAATTGTTATGGTAAGACATATTTAATTTGGAATAAGATTTTATCGTGGTTGCTGATTATAAAATAAAATAAAATATTCCCATGATTTTTGTGTTCTTTTGCTCGTAGCTACTTGACGGAAATCGGGTCGTTACAGAAAATCTAAAGATCAAGAGACAATCCTGGAGGTATATATACCGGATTGGTGTTACCACGGAAACCAGCTTGATTCGGGAAATTTGCTTTTCAATGGATATGCGGATGCATTCTTGATTTTGATCCCGCCTTTGATGGCACCAAGCCTTTCCCGTCTTCAAGATCAGGAAGTCTCTTGAATATATTTTGCTGTAAGTAATGATGTTTTAGGATGCTTTATTAGTTACAATGAGCTCGTCGTCGATTTCTCCCATGGTGGATCCAGCACAGCTATCAAAATCTTTATGTAGTGTACCAGATAGACCACCATCAGGATTATTACTTAAGATCTTTAGATTTACTTAAGCTTGACCATCCATCCTTGGCAAATTTTATTTTATTTTATTTTTTGATAGACTCCATGACACCATCGAGGGCAGAAGCATAAGAACTGCTAGTCCCTTTCCCTTTCCAACATTCTTTGGCTGTACCAGTTTTCTAACTTCAAAAGCATTGGCAAAATATGTGCCCAGGAGTGTAGGATTCATTTGGAATGTAGCAAGCTTCTGAAGCATATTTTTTGAGTGCATTGTGATCTTCATTAGAGCCCTATGATTTCATATATAACTTCCTTTGGTGAACACTTGCCCCAGCAAGGCCCCAAGCTCCGCAGAAGCAGAATCATCACGGATTGAGCCGACCCAAAATCTCTCTTCAAAAGCAGCTTCATTAGCATCAGGAAGTGCTTAATGGACAATTTCAGCATCTAGTTTTACGATCTAGTTCTGCTTGAGAATCAAATCATGCGACAAAACTCATATTCATATCATCAGTTTCCACACATACTGTTCCTTTTTGGAGGTGTTATATCCCTAGGCTTCGCATTTGAGTTCACGGGAAGAACATAAGATGCAATGGATTCTTTCTTGTTAGAATTATAAAAAATGATTATTGAAACCGCAAGGTTTTCATTTGTCCTTTAGAAGTTCCAAGGTAAAGTTTGGGCTGGTTGTAGGGGACAATTTAACATTTCTAACCTCATGGTTGAATGTTTATATTGCCTCCATTTACGAGCATGCCATCTGACTGATAGCCAATATAACTTCCTCACAATGTGTTGCAAATGATGGAATCATCAGCTTACATGCTTGAAGTGCTATCAATGCAGCCTTTTCTTCCTAATGCAAAATCTATAAAATCTGTGCATGGAAGCAAAGCTGTGTTTGTACATGCTTTGTGTGACAAATTCGTGTTTTCATTGTACTTGGGTTAGGCATAAATGTGCGACTTGCATTTAGGGTTTCCTCAGAATGCCTTACTGATTTTATTTCATTTCGGGTCGTGGAATTTGATGGCTCACAATTTAATTCTAATCTCTATGAAATCTCCATGAAATCTTCAAGCTCGAGTTAGCTATATCAGAGGAGAAATTTTGTGCTTCTCAGCTGAAGTAATGATGGAGTTTATTGCAAGCGAGATGCACAAAACTAGAAGTTTAGGATTGTTACTCTTTGGAGAGCCTCGTGGTGTCATTTAGCGAAAGAAACTTGAAAACCAGGTGCGTTGTGATTTTTATCATTCGTTTCCTTTCTCAGGGTAGCAAGTGTGCCTTTTTGTTGCATACCTTGAAATACCCAACCCCTTTTTTTACGTCGCAGCTTGTGCTGAGACTCCCCCAAATTCTAGGTTCTTTTCATGAAGAGACTAAATGCACTATTCCCATCCTTTTCAATGTGAGCATACAGTTTCTTTGAATCTGATGCAAAATTCACTTGAGATTCTATATCATATGGTTTTTTGAGAAACCGTGTATAAGAATGGCCCTTTTTCTGTATATTATCATGAGCTTATCAACCATGGGTTGCCTTTGAAACTAAGTGGTGGTTAAAGAACCTTTGAAACTATGGTATGATTTTCTTCCAGTATCCTTAGTAACATGCATTTTTCTTATGATTTTTGTCATATCAGCAGCTGCAACATATGTATTACCCTATGATTTGGCCGACACTTTGAATTTATTGCCGACTCACGTGTCCGACACGACACCCGTGTCCACACGTGTCGACACTCCTTTGGACACTTTTACTTGTATTGCTGGAAGCTTTAGACTTAATGTGGGTAGTGGACATGTTTTTGTACCGTGTCAAGTGCGACATTATGTTTTTTTATTGAATATTGTGTTTACCTCATTTAGACAACTTGTATCCATGTCGAAAATGGACACACGAATCCATATCCACAAATCATGATCACATATACTTTCTATTTTAGCCGTGTCCCTGTTTCTTAAGTTTGGGGGTTTGCCGTGTCCGACACTCCGTGTCCATGTCGACACGCGACACTCATGTCCGTGTCCACAATTGCGTAGTATTACCTTGGGCTGATTCATTCCTAGGTGAACCTATCTAGTTTTCCATCATGTCGTTATGGGATTGCTTTGTTTCCACATCTTTCCTTGGGCTTCTAAGCTTCTCTGCGTGAACTAGAGAAATCCAAGTCAGACAAGGTTCATTCCAGTTTCATCATTAGTGACATTTTTGTTCAAGCAACAGTTGAGGTAACTCCTTCCTGTGATTGTTTGTTTGTAGAGGAACAATCACTAGACTCTCTTGATGTATTTGAAAGGCGATTACATTACCACCCGTGCAAGAGCTTCTACCTTGGATTTTAAGGGTATTTCTTCATCTTCAAGTGGTTTTTAGGATGAGATTCATATTCCAAAGAAGCCATCCAGATCACGTTGAACAGCATTGTAAGCTTGACGACTCCATTAGTTCTTATGATATCCAAAATTGCATCTTCCCATGATATTTTGGTAGAGCCCCAAGCTAACACCAAGGTAGGAGAATGCACATGATGTGCTTTGCCAAAGTTTTTGGAAACCTTGGGCTTCTGTTTTTTTGAAAGTCGAAGAGGCCTCGCATGTTTATGGCTAAGTGTGACAAAGGATGCATCATCAACCAAAATGGATGCCTTTTTTTACAACGCTGCGAAGGAAGCTGAACTGGAGCTGATGTAGCGTATATACGAGCGTTCATTGTTGAATCGAGTTAAGAGAAATGGCCAATCTTGTTCTCTTTTTCCATTTGTATATTTTTCACAAGGAACATCCGTTTTTTAGTCTCTTCGCTTTTGAAATATCTCTAAGGCGTAGTAGAAGACTATGTTCCCTTGAAAACTCCATTTGAGCGAGCTAACTCATAAAGCTCCTCGAGGAATCGCACAATTTCATAAAATGCCCCCAGAATTTAAATGATGAGCACCATTTGTTCGCATTTTTTTACTACATATGATCATTTCTATTTCTTGTTGAACTTTCCATGAGGTTGCCTTTAACCAAAGTATTGTTCTTGAATGAATGTCACATGTTGAATGGCATGGTCATTTGATATGCCTCCGATCATTGATGTGCTTTCAGGCAACGTTCACTTGATGCTTATAACTCTTCTTAGGAAAACTGTCTGTTTAGCAGACAATGGCCCTGATTTTTGCCTGGGTTAGCTTTTCAGGTTTTCAACCTAGCGGGCTCCTTTTTTATTTATTTTATTTATTTTCTTTGTTTTTGTTAACTTACCAACTTCTCCAAAAGCTTAAGCTGTTGGAGAAAGGCGTTATTTATCTTTTTATACTTTAACACTCCCCCGCACGTGTGGCCCACTTGGCAAACATGTGGCACATGTAGTCCCACTTTGGGCCGACCATCGCATGTTGATTTTTGCTATTTGGGATGTTTGAACTCGAGACCTTTGGCTCTAATACCATGTTAACTTACCAACTTCTCCAAAAGCTTAAGCTGTTGGAGAAAGGCATTATTTATCTTTTTATACTTTAAAAATTTTGTCTTCTTTTTTTTTTTTTGGGAGAAGTTTGCCAAGTACCTTGCTCTTGTTTCTCTCCATAGGGGACATCTTTCTGGAGCGAGGTGTCGCAATGTATAATATTTCTTCCTTTGCATTTTGTCTTGCCGATTGAACAACCTTGTTCTTTTTATCCAGCATCAATCAAATTCGTCTTTACAATTCCATGTTGTTTTGTAACTTCACCAAGGATTTAAAACTTGTGCTTGTTGCTTATTTGATATCAACGAGAAACTTACTTTTTGTTTCCTTTTCTCTCGTGCAAAAAATAGGCTCTTATGGAGATGTGTTTTTTTTTTTGTCGCTTACCATTTCCAACCCAATAATCATGTCTGCACAGATCAATGATGATGAAGGAGTATGGCAACAACACCATTTTTTAGCATGCCCCCCGCTCTCAAAACTACAATTTAAATTCTTTTTGCAATTCTGCAATTTCTGCGGACACAATAAATTCGTGGGAACACCTTTGATCTCACCAGAGTTGGAATTTAAGGAATTATGGCTCCTATTAGCTTTGGAAAATTGTCCTCTATGACGAAATATTTCCTGGTCAAGCATTCCAAACTTTGTCAACACAATCATCTTTCAATGAGTCATTTAAAAGAGCCTTCTTAGCCATGTTACAAGTAAGTGAGCCCATCTATTGGCTATTCCTTGAAATCTCCATCTCCATTTCTTCCTTGGTTTTTTTAATTCTTTTTTAGCACTTTGTTTTTTTTTTTTGACATCTTTGGTATCTTGAAAGAAGTCATGTTGAAATACGATTTATTTTCATTGTGACCTATTTGAGATAGGTGGGTCCAATCCGACTATTTCAAATGTTTTCTACAAGATGGGAATTCCATTGCAAAAATGGTTGATGGAGTCTCTGTGTATTTTGGGCGCGTCAAAATTTTCAAGAGTTGACGGTCCCATCATATTCGGCATTGTGCAAGTTTGCGCCATCATACGCGACAAGATGAAGTTTTCCTCGCCATATGAGGCTTGTGAAGTTTTTCCACTACTTGTGGCGTTGTGAAGTTTTTCCACCGTTTGTGACGTGGCGTTGTGAAATTTTCCACCATTTGTGACGTGAAGTTTTCTCCAATACTTGTGATGTTGTGAAGTTTGCTCTGCCATTTACGAAGTTGCAAAGTTTTCTCCGGCATTTGTAACATTGTGAAGTTTGCTCCGCCATTTGCAAAGTTGTGAAGTTTGGTCCGTCATTTGCAAAGTTGCGAAGTTTTCTCCAGCATTTGTTCTGTCATTTGTGAAGTTTGTTCCGCAATGTGCCGCTTGTAAAGTTTGTTCCACCATTCGTGTGTTTGGAAGTTTGCTTCGTTTGCGAAGTTTGCTCCATTATTTGTAGTGTTTTGAAACTTGCCTCCATCATCTGCAATGCTGTAAGGTTTTTATTTTTGCGGCATTCTGGATTTACAGTTTGCCTTGTGATTTAAGGAATGTGATATAGCCATTATTTATGGCTACACCAAGAACTTTTAATTCGGGAACCTCTTTGACTTCAAGATGAGAGAAGAAGTGTGTCCCACCCGGCGTGCCAAAAATTTGTTCGCAACAAATTTCACATGCATGAAAAAGAGCATCACACACATAAAATGTATTGAGATCAAATTTCCCTCTTGCGAGAAGAGGTTTTATTAGTTTTCGTAGGGATTGTACACTTCCGGCTTTATTGGCCATTAATTACGTTTCTTGAAAGAAATTTTTTTCTTAATTTATCCTCTAGAAAGATTTGATTTTTGTTAACAGATCTTCTCAAAGGAAATTTTATCTTCTCAAACTTTCTTCATTTTTCCTTTGGAGAAACACCATCTTTATCTTCTTTCTCTATTTAGAGTCCCCTTTAAGAGACTTTAAAGGGAGTCTTTTCCTTTCTCTTGAAATAGAAAAGCCTTCTTTCTTTTGGGGAAACCGCCGTCTTTATCTTTTGGGGAAAAACCACCGTCTTTGTCACCTTTCTCCCTTTAGGAAGTCTCTGGAAGAGACTCTAAAGGGAGTCTTTATCATCTTTCTCCCTTTAGAAAGTCCCTGGAATAGACTTTAAAGGGGATCTTTATCATCTTTCTCCCTTTGAAAAGTCCCTGGAATAGACTTTAAAGGAAGTCTTCATCATCTTTCTCTCTTTTGAAAGTTCCTGAAAGAGACTTTAAAGGGAGTTTTCATCATCTTTCTCCCTTTAGAAAGTCTCTGGAAGAGACTTTAAAGGGAATCTTCATCATCTTTCTCCCTTTAAAATGTCCCTAGAAGAGACTTTAAAGAGAGTCTTCATCATCTTCTCCCTTTAGAAAGCCCCTAGAAGAGACTTTAAAGGGAGTCTTTATCATCATTCTCCGTTTAGAAAGCCCCTAGAAGAGACTTTAAAGAGAGAAATGTCTTCTTTCCCGAAGAAAATCTGCAAAAGAAAGAAAGAAGAAAAAAAGAAACTGTTAGCCCAAATCTTTTCTCACTTTTCTCTCTTTTTTCTTCTTCTGTTTCTCCTTTCGCGTAGCTTTTTCTTCCCCGAAGATCTAATCCCCTTTGCGTAGCTTTTTTTCACCGGGATTGGATCAGGATTCTTTTCAAAGGATCTTTCCTCACATTTATAGAGGTTCTTTGGAGTGGTTGGCAACTGTCAGTCTGCCATCTCATCCTTTATCTTTCCCATCTCATCCTTTATCTTTCATTTCACGATCTCCACCTTCTCTTTTTCAGAGTCGCTGTGAGTGCCACCTCACCTATATCTTTGGATTCCACGATTTCAACTTCCCTCTTTTATGGGAAGTTACGTAACCTTTTTTTAAAGTGGGTGATTCTCGCGAAAGTTTAAACTTTAATGGTGTGGGACATGATCCCGCGAGAGGGGCGTGGGGCGAGCCGCCGCGCGCTCTCTCTTGGTCTCTCGTTCCCACGCGATTGGCGTGTGCATTTTATTTGTTGATTTGAATTCGTCTTTCTTGTGGACTTGGGATCACTAAGGCAATCCGAATTCCACACGAAAGAGACTGACAGAGTCGCCACCTAGATGTGGGATCTAGGACCCGTAATTAACCAGAAATCTAGACTCGCTACCTGGTTACGAGAATGGAAGGTATGGGGAGTTATCCGCCACATGCACCATTCCTGCCCGATAATCGGTCTTCGATTCCAAAAGTTAACTCTTTTAAATTTATTTTAAATGGCTCATTCAACTCTATGTTAATGTGCGAACTAAGTGACATGCATCCTAGAATTTAATTTCAATGTGAATCCTAGATGTGTATCTTGATTTATTAATTTGTCTGGATTCATTCTAAGTGAAAGTTCTCCTAGAATTCTAATTTCATGGAAAACCCTAACTGATTTGATTAAGTATTTACAAGAAAATTAATATACAAAACACCACAATTTGTTGTGGTGCCGACTCGCGGGTGGTATGCCGTCAGACATCCAAGCTGCCTACGTACCCAAGCCTCACTGGGATCAGAGTCGACGTAGTTCGGTGCACCTAAGCTAAGCTACATATGCCTAACTCAACTAGGACACCGACTTAGACGGATTTGACTGTTTCAACAGTTTTAAGAGGAATTATTTAATTCAAGTTGAGGATTTTATTATCTTAGGATTTCATCTAAGATGCTATATGATTCTTATCTGAATGCAAGTTGTCCCTTAGACTAATGCAGGTTTTGCCTACATCCTAGTTTACTAGGCTTGTCCTAGGGAAAGATCGGGTGACTAGTGTAACTAGACCTATGGTACGGTTGCTATTCATAGCAAGCGTCCGTGATGAGGCTGGACTCCTAACTCTAGGACTCCCTAAAACCTAGGACACGGCACGACACCAGTGTTCCTAAATTGGGCTCTAATGGTTCTTAGATTGGAAACCATAATCCAATGGTTCCGAAAGACACAAGATAAATCGATTTAAGTTCTCGAGGTTAATGAGTTTCAGATTTCGAAGATTTTCAGTTTCTAGACATTTAAGGATTACCAATGGTTCTAGGGTTCACCAATTTCGGCCTTGAATGGCATCCAAAGGAGGGAATCGTGCGCTCTTTCCTTGTGCAATTTAATACTTAGGTTATAGCATCTTATTGCCTGGCAGAATCTCAGGATTTCCGTGGACACTAACCTCGGAGCCAACAACATGCTATAACTTAAATATTCAAATTGTCAAAGATCAAGTTGCAATTGGGATACGATTATGGATGCACGGGCCATTTTTCCAGGAAAATCTAAAGATCCTAAAATTTCTGTTTCAATGGATTAAGGAGTGAACATGTGACAGAATTTTAAAGTTCTTTAGGAATTTTTATATGATTTTCAATTAATTTCGAATTTTCCATGGATTTTATCAATTTTAAGCATATGAGCGGTTTTACAAGTGAAATTGTTGCAAATAAATTCGAAATGATTTGAAATTTCTACAGCAGCAAGATGAAAATGTATGTAGCTTACAGGATGAGTTTTGCATATTTTTACATTAAATTCACATTTAATCTTGATTAAACCATTAAATGTCCAGATTGCACAATTAACACATAAACTAGTAGAAATATAACTCTAAATTCTATGAAACTTCTACAGAAATACTATATGAATCAAAATAGCATGCAGTGAGATTTTCATGAATTTTAGAAATTATTTACTACCAATTTCGGATTTTACAAGTTTCAGACCAGATTGTGAATTAACACTACATCCCATATGAAAACAGATCCAAAGAACTTGAAACTTTTACAGAAACAAGGAATATGGAATATATGACTACTGTAAAAATTGGAAGAATTTTAATGGTGATCTAGTGTCAGTAACAATTCTCACAAAATCTGATAATTTTCAAAGAAAGTATTAAATAATATACCAAATAAACTCCAAAAATCGTTACAAATTCATGGTAGAATGTGTCAGTATCATAGTATTTTTCCACGAAATTGCATTAATTTTGGAGTCTGTTTAGTATATAATTTATGTTTCTTTGTCAAAAGATGTTTTTTTTTTTGAAGAGTTTTCTATTTTTAAAACACGATTTGCGGAAAAATTCGGAAAAATTCGAAAAACAATGTACCTACCTGTGGTGAAGATCTCCGCCCAATCCAAGAGTTAAGAACAATCGCCGCCGCCGATCCGCTCCGCCGTCTTTCGCTTTCTCTTTCTTCTTTTTTATTTTTTTTATTTTTTTGTTTCCCTCACTGTTGATAGAGGAAGTGATTGGAAGAAGGATTTTTATGAGATGAGCCACCTTGGTCCTCTTTTCTTCCTCCCATCCCCTCTTCCTCTCCTTTCTTTATATAGTGAAAAACTTAGTGGGAGAAGATGGAGAGGTGGAAAATAAAAAATGAGAATGGTGGGTATGGTGGAGAATATATAATGGTAATGGTGGGAATGGTGGTGGGAATAATGGAATATATAATGGAATAGTGGGAATGGTGGTGGGAATAATGGAATAGATAATGGAATAGTGGGAATGGTGGTGGGAATAATGGAATAGATAATGAGAATGGTGGGAATGGTGATGGAAATAATGGAATATATAATGGGATGGTGGGAATGGTGGTGGGAATAATGGAATATATAATGGAATGGTGGGAATGGTGGTGGGAATCATGGAATATATAATGGTAATGGAGATAATGGTGTTATTTTAAAAGGGAAAAATAAAGTTAGTGGAAATGGTAGAGAAAGTTAAGTCATGCTAATGGTGAGTCCCACTTTGGGGGTTCCGCACAAGCGGGTCCCACATCAGCGGGCCCTACACAAGCGGGTCCCACATCAGCGGGTCCCACACAAACGGGTCCCACACTAGCAGGTCCCACACTAGCAGGTCCCACACCAGCGGGTCCCACACAAACGGGTCCCACACTAGCAGGTCCCACACTAGCAGGTCCCACACTAGCAGGTACAAATTCTCCCTAGTTTAGATTTTTCTGAATAATCCTTCTCAACATTTAGCGGGAAAATGCGAAACACGACGGAAATGACCAAAAATATTTAGAAATGTAACAAACGGATGCGGGAAAGAAAGACATTGGAAAACCGACGGAAAACAAACCCTAATTTCTTTATCGATTAAGGTAGAGCAAAATGGGGTGTCTACAGATGCCCCTCTTTGGTAGAGATGACGTAGTCATCGAATACCAAAGTCAAAATGACAGAGCCATTTTGCGTAGCTTTAATCGACAAAAGACTCTACACAAAACGGAACTTAGACGCAAACATTTACTACCTAATGCAAGGCCCTAAATGAAATCCTAGAATTAGAACATAATAAGAAATCCTGATGCGGTGCCGTTTACAAACGAGCAACGAGAGAATGAGATACCACTTTCGAATGGATTCCGAAGAGAAAGAACAAAGATCGTTCTCAAGCGGTTTTTTTTTTTTTTTTTTTTTTTTTTTTTTTTTTTTTTTAAAGAAAATGAGACATCTTTCACAAGCGGGCTCAAGGAGGATAAGAGACCATTCACAAATGGATTCAGACAATGAGGTACCATTCACAAACGGACTCAAGGAGGATATGAGACCATTCACAAATGGACTCAGAAAATGAGGTACCGTTCACAAACGGGCTTAAGAAGAAGATGAGACCATTCACAAATGGACTCAGAAAATGAGGTACCGTTCACAAACGGGCTTAAGGAGAGGACGAGACCATTCACAAATGGACTCAGAAAATGAGGTACCGTTCACAAACGGGCTCAAGGAGAAGATGAGACCATTCTCAAATGGACTCGAGAAACGAGGCACCATTCACAAACGTGCTCAAGGAGAACATGAGACCATTCACAAATAGACTCAGAAAATGAGGTACTGTTCACAAACGGGCTTAAGGAGAAGACGAGACCATTCACAAATGGACTCGAGAAATGAGGCACCGTTCACAAACGGGCTCAAGGAGAATAAGAGACCATTCACAAATGGACTCAGAAAATGAGGCACCGTTCACAAACGGGCTCAAGGAGAACATGAGACCATTCATAAATAGACTCGAGAAATGAGGCACCGTTCACAAACGGGCTCAATGAGAAGACGAGACCATTCACAAATGGACTCGAGAAACGAGGCACCGTTTACAAACGGGCTCAAGGAAAACATGAGACCATTCATAAATGGACTCGAGAAATGAGGCAACGTTCACAAACGGGCTCAAAGAAACAAGATAGCTTCAACAACGAAGAATTTAGAGATTTTTCATGAACTTGAATTTGACGTAGGATTGGATTTGATGAATTTTTGATTTTTCAGAAATAAGGCACCGTCCACAAACGGGCTCAAGGAGGACATAAGACCATTCACAAATAGACTCAGAAAATGAGGTACCCTTCACAAACGGGCTTAAGGAGAAGACGAGACCATTCACAAATGGACTCGAGAAACGAGGCACCGTTCACAAACGGGCTCAAAGAAACAAGATAGCTTTGATTGATGAATTCAACAACGAAGAATTTAGAGTTTTTCATGAACTTGAATTTGACATAGGATTGGATTTGATGAATTTTTGATTTTTCAGAAATAAGGCACCGTCCACAAACGGGCTTAAGGAGGACATGAGACCATAAATGGACTCAGAAAAATGAGACACCGTTCACAAACGGGTTCAAGGAGAAGACGAGATCATTTACAAATGGACTCGAGAAAAGAGGCACCATTCACAAACGGGCTCAAAGAAACAAGATAGCTTTGATTGATGAATTCAACAACGAAGAATTTAGAGATTTTTCATGAACTTGAATTTGACATAGGATTGGATTTGATGAATTTTTGATTTTTTGAACTTAATGAAATCGGGGATGTTATAGATCGTGCCTGACAAAGATATCGGAAACTAGGACTTTGACGAATGATGAAACGGCAAACCGAAGAACCATTACTAACAAGAATGGAGTAGAAACACTTTTATGAAACTTCAACAAGATTTTTCTCAAAGAGACTGCTGGTCTTGTCTTTGGGGATTTGGATGACTGAAACCTTGAACAAGACACTTGAAATTGGTAATCTAGAACAACGGCTCTCTTGGATATAATCAAACTAACTGGAAGGAAATTCTGAATTTTAACGGTTCATCTTTGTGAGAAATTGGCTCGACCATCATTGCATCTGAGGCTCTTCCAAGCTTAAGATGCCTTCCTGAGGTATGATCTTTTTAAGGAAGCTGGGCTTTCTGATGTTTCTACTTCTGAACTCTTCTGAGTTGATCTTCTTTGAAATGTAGCTGTTTGACTAGATTCTCGAACTCTTTCAGGTACAATCGCAGGGAGTTGACGAGGTCGGGCCTCCTTCACCGAGACAGTTGCATCATTTTGGACACAAGGACGACGATTGACTCTTTTTAAAGAGAAAACTTAGATAAAAGACACTACTCAAAGGATTGAGGATCTCTGAAGGAGTGAACATAGAATAACAACGATTGATTAACTACACTGACAGACACAGTAATGCTTCTGACTTAGTTAATATTTTATTTGGTAAGTCTATCCTTTCAAGGAATATTTTTTTTTAATTGGTAAACACTGGACTTTTCCCTTAAACAGTAATGCCTCAATGATTTAATTACAACTCCTAGGATTGCTTAGCTCCAATGCCCCCAGTTTTGAGGATGTCACTTGAATTTGCTTGAACTTCAGTTGATCTTCAGTCCTGATACCGGCTGTAGCCTTCTTACAATGATTCTCTTACCATGACCAAGTCACCTCTTCAAGGTTTTTAACTTGGCGGACCGTGCTAGCCTTAACTTTTGCCTGAACCGCCTTTCTAGGTTTTCGATTCAGCAGGCTATCCCCTTAGCTTTTGCCTAAGCCGCCCTTTCGGGTTTTCAACTTAGCAGGGGAATGATCTTAAATTTTGCCTAAACCGTCCTTTCAGGTTTTCAGTCTAGCAGATCTTCAAACTCCATTTCATCATCAATTTTTTTTTTTGTTTCGGGACCTAGATCATTAGTTCTGAACACCGGAAGGACTTTATAGGTAGGATAGGGCTTTTCAAAGAATGGCTTAAGGTTCAACAAAGATTTCGACCGAACCTGTGAACATGTTGCCTACATGTCCCAAGGTAGGAATCAGGTCGTGTGTAGTTCAGGGCGAATGCCCCTAGTTTGAAGATAAATTGTTCGAAGGTTTATTGATTTTTTTTTTCTTTCTGGAATAATTGACTTCTCTTCTTTAGGAACTTGTCCCTCTTTTTTCTGAAAGGATTGAATTTCTTTTTTTTTTGATTGATTGAATTGCTTTTCTTTTTTGAATCGACCGAACTCAGTTTAACCGAGCTGCCTACGTACCCCAGTGTAGGGATCAGGTATCGCGTAGTTCGGGGCGAATGCCCCTAGTTTGATGGGTTTTCAAGAAAATTTCATTCAGGCTCAAAAGGGTTTGCAAACATGTATTTGTTTTGACATTGGGTTCTGATTTTGGGATTTATTCGGCCAAAGAAGGCCTTCCGATGTTTAGATTGGGAGTCGATCTAGTTTACTAGAGTCCCTCTGGTACTGATTATTTATTTTATTTTTTATTTTTTTTTTACGGAGTTTGACGGCATTTCCAGGTAAGAGATAATAGATCTTCTTCTTTCAAGATTCTAAAACGCGCCTTCGACTTTCATAGAGCGAAACTTGTTCTTCGACATCCTCCATCTATGGATTTGTAACTCTTGATATCTGATGATCACTTTTCAATGCTTGCTCTTGAACTTCTTATCTCGAATTTGATGGCTTCATGTTATGAATTTGAGAACCAAGGTCATTCATTGGAAATATGAAAGTTGTTTCCACTCCATGCCCCTTGCATAGCATATGATATTCACTTCATTCTTTCTTGAACCTTCTATCTGGGTCTTTCTCCTGGCATTAATGGTAACGCTTACCGGACCATCTTTTTATCCTCAAAATGGGTTTACCAATTCTTCACACTCTTCAGAGGGTAATGTATTTTCAATCGGCATTTACTGGATCAAGGTTTCAGTGCCAGTGTTTACCACTTCAATTTCATCTTTGAAAGGCTGGGATTGGCGCTCCTCCTCTTGTTCAAGTAATTGTTGTGACCCAAGTGAAGTTTCATCAATTTTGTCCTCATTTGAGGAGGGAGTCTTATTTTAAGATCAGAAGCACACTTAAGAAACGGACACAAGTGAATTATTGGGACTCAAATTTTATTTAAAGAGAAAGTTCTTACATCTGACAACCTATCCTGAACATGCTCAGGATTCACAACTCTCAATCAAAAGAAAAGCAAAAGATAACTTGCCTGGACTAGCCATTGACCTTGAACTGTAAGACCGGACTCAACAATTGTCCTGACCATGATGACTGACTCAATCATAAAATAGGAAATGACAAAACTTTAACTGCTGCAACTGTCTGGTTTCGGAGGCTCGGCGAAAGCTGGCTCATAAATGGTACTTTCAACTTCTGATTCTTTTCATTGCAACCGGACCTGTGCCCCTTTGAACCTTCAGTTATTTAAGCATTGCGAACGGCTGGCGGCAGTACTGCATGATTTGATAATGGGTTATTGGTAGCAACGGGACTTGGCTCAAACACAAGGCTTTTATTGTCGAGCAACCTCTGGATTCTGAATTTTAGGGCAATGCAATTATCAGTGAGATGGCCAGAATTTCTATGGTATTCGCAGTGTTGATCTGTTCGCCAATTTGCTGGTAAAGGATTAGGAAGAGCCCTAATGTCGGGCAGGATTATGCGACCTGAGGCTAGACACTCCTTGAGTATCACAGATGGTGGAAGAGGGAGAGGGGTAAATTCTGTCTGGGCCTGTGGCCGAGGTGCGACAGCAGGTTGGGTATAATCCATCACCATGGGGTTCTGAGGTTTTGAAGGCTGAGGCTTGGAGCGGGAAAGGTTATTAATTTCAGCTGATGGAGGCTTCCTGAATTCTTTGGTATTCGGGTTACTTCGGTTGAACACACCTTGAGCCATAGCCTCCTCTATTTGGGTGCCTGCCACGATAAAGTGTTTGAAGTCCGGATAATACTGCAACGACATGTGATACTGGAGCTGGGGGGAAATATTTTTCATGATTATTTGGACCTGCTCTTCCTCAGAAGGGCGCTCCATCATCTGAGCTGCTATTCTCCTCCATCTTTTCACAAAGGTCAGAAAGGATTCCCTCAAGTCTTGCTTTGTCCTTTCCAAATCCTTTCTGGTGATTTCTGTCCCGTCATCATATTTGAATTGCCTGATGAACTGCTCGCCGATATCCTTCCATGTCCTGTAACGAGTCTTGTCCAAGACCATGAACCACCTCCTGGCAACCTTGGTTAGGGAAACCGGGAACAATTGAGCCATTTGCTCAGAAGATAAGCCTTGAGGTTGACACATGATGGTGAACATTTGCAAATGTGTGATTGGACAACCCACACCATCATATTTATCAAAGTCCGGCATTTGAAAATTGGCTGGGAGACGGATTTCTGGGAACAGTGTGAGGTCACTTGGATTGAAACCACCCTGGTCCTGAAACTGAATGTCCTGAACCTTCCTGGTAAGACTTTCTAATTTCTCCATAACTACTTTATCAACCATGGACTGAGAAGGCCTGCTGCGATCTTCGCTGTACTGCTCTTTTTCAAAAACTTCTTCAGTTTTGTCAGGGATAGGAATGAACACTGGCTGGGCAGGTGCGGTTGAAGTAACTGTATGGTGCATGGACCCTTTATCTTTGGACAACGATGGCCCCAACTTTTCAGAAAGCTGGGCCTTGATAACTTGGTTCTCTTCTTTGAGTTCTTGAAGCTGCCGGAGAATCAAGGTGAGAGTATCGGTAATAGCAGCGGGTGGAAGACTACTGTTCTGGTTTTCTGCCATTGGGGAAGATGAGGATGGGAAAGAAGGAGATGCTGGGGTCCTCAGAGAAGGTGGCGGGGAGACAGATTTCCTCTGCAATCGAGAAGAGATCCGAACCCAAGGAATAGTAGGGTTAGCTATGGTGTTTAGTGCCCTGTCATGGAAATAATGAACACGAGGTATATGAGCTTGACATTCATGGAGTGTTTCTTCTCAATGACTGAAAAATATTACACATTTAAGCAAGTAATTGAGACAATAGAATGAATCCAAATGATGAGGGGAATGCCCTTAGTTCAAGGATTATGAGAGTAAACTCTGAAGGATTTAGCAGAAATATTCTTGAAAAAGGTAGCCCCTAGAGGAGGAAGAGATCAAGGGTACAGGCAAGATTGGATCATCAAGATTGCACGATCAAATGATTGAGACACAATTTCCGCCAATGAAGACATAATCGAATCCCACAAGAGACGAATGATAGACACATGATCAAAATGTGAGATTGCATAGGATTACTTTCAACGGGTAGATCAAGAATAACTAATCCTATGAGATCTTTAGAAATGATGGGATTTATATCCTAACCCCAAAGGAAAAGTTTTTAGTCTTCGCACATTTTAACAGTGTTACCTGAAGGCATCAACCCTAATCCTAATCTAGCGGAGTGGAGAGAGGATCTCGACTCATGACTTTGTTTGTGTACCTAGGACCGATCGTAGCCATTGGAAGATGGACTACGGCCTAATCTAGACACAAATGGGTAAGATATCCTAAACTAGGCTCACACATGTGGTGCACATGTGTTCGTATACTGCATGCATGTGTGGGTTAATCTAGGGGTAAGGCCAAGAGTCCCCTTAGCGCGAATCCATGTTCGATATACTGTACCAGTGTCCGGCGTATCAGTACGTGAACAAGAGATCCGTTTACGCACCATAAAGGTACTAGGCTAAGGGTGGAATGCTTCTCTAGCACAGAGGCACCAGGTGATGAAATCCCAGTCAACCATGCTAGATAACACTCCGGGTTCCTAAAATAGGACGTGTGTGCATGTGAAATGCAAGGGTTTAGATGCAAGTGATGTAAGTGTGTGCAATAAGTTCGCGCAATCTATGATGCCTTCAGGTTTTGTTAAATTAAGTTCGAGTAAAATGTGATGAGAAAATAAAACGAGACAAACTAATCTAACAAGTATAGAGTTTTTATGAGCCAGTTAAATTAAATTCAAATGAATTATCTTTTGAAATTTTAATGAAGTTAGGTGGTCCCCAGCAGAGTCGCCAGACTGTGGGACATGATCCCGCGAGAGGGGCGTGGGGCGAGCCGCCGCGCGCTCTCTCTTGGTCTCTCGTTCCCACGCGATTGGCGTGTGCATTTTATTTGTTGATTTGAATTCGTCTTTCTTGTGGACTTGGGATCACTAAGGCAATCCGAATTCCACACGAAAGAGACTGACAGAGTCGCCACCTAGATGTGGGATCTAGGACCCGTAATTAACCAGAAATCTAGACTCGCTACCTGGTTACGAGAATGGAAGGTATGGGGAGTTATCCGCCACATGCACCATTCCTGCCCGATAATCGGTCTTCGATTCCAAAAGTTAACTCTTTTAAATTTATTTTAAATGGCTCATTCAACTCTATGTTAATGTGCGAACTAAGTGACATGCATCCTAGAATTTAATTTCAATGTGAATCCTAGATGTGTATCTTGATTTATTAATTTGTCTGGATTCATTCTAAGTGAAAGTTCTCCTAGAATTCTAATTTCATGGAAAACCCTAACTGATTTGATTAAGTATTTACAAGAAAATTAATATACAAAACACCACAATTTGTTGTGGTGCCGACTCGCGGGTGGTATGCCGTCAGACATCCAAGCTGCCTACGTACCCAAGCCTCACTGGGATCAGAGTCGACGTAGTTCGGTGCACCTAAGCTAAGCTACATATGCCTAACTCAACTAGGACACCGACTTAGACGGATTTGACTGTTTCAACAGTTTTAAGAGGAATTATTTAATTTAAGTTGAGGATTTTATTATCTTAGGATTTCATCTAAGATGCTATATGATTCTTATCTGAATGCAAGTTGTCCCTTAGACTAATGCAGGTTTTGCCTACATCCTAGTTTACTAGGCTTGTCCTAGGGAAAGATCGGGTGACTAGTGTAACTAGACCTATGGTACGGTTGCTATTCATAGCAAGCGTCCGTGATGAGGCTGGACTCCTAACTCTAGGACTCCCTAAAACCTAGGACACGGCACGACACCAGTGTTCCTAAATTGGGCTCTAATGGTTCTTAGATTGGAAACCATAATCCAATGGTTCCGAAAGACACAAGATAAATCGATTTAAGTTCTCGAGGTTAATGAGTTTCAGATTTCGAAGATTTTCAGTTTCTAGACATTTAAGGATTACCAATGGTTCTAGGGTTCACCAATTTCGGCCTTGAATGGCATCCAAAGGAGGGAATCGTGCGCTCTTTCCTTGTGCAATTTAATACTTAGGTTATAGCATCTTATTGCCTGGCAGAATCTCAGGATTTCCGTGGACACTAACCTCGGAGCCAACAACATGCTATAACTTAAATATTCAAATTGTCAAAGATCAAGTTGCAATTGGGATACGATTATGGATGCACGGGCCATTTTTCCAGGAAAATCTAAAGATCCTAAAATTTCTGTTTCAATGGATTAAGGAGTGAACATGTGACAGAATTTTAAAGTTCTTTAGGAATTTTTATATGATTTTCAATTAATTTCGAATTTTCCATGGATTTTATCAATTTTAAGCATATGAGCGGTTTTACAAGTGAAATTGTTGCAAATAAATTCGAAATGATTTGAAATTTCTACAGCAGCAAGATGAAAATGTATGTAGCTTACAGGATGAGTTTTGCATATTTTTACATTAAATTCACATTTAATCTTGATTAAACCATTAAATGTCCAGATTGCACAATTAACACATAAACTAGTAGAAATATAACTCTAAATTCTATGAAATTTCTACAGAAATACTATATGAATCAAAATAGCATGCAGTGAGATTTTCATGAATTTTAGAAATTATTTACTACCAATTTCGGATTTTACAAGTTTCAGACCAGATTGTGAATTAACACTACATCCCATATGAAAACAGATCCAAAGAACTTGAAACTTTTACAGAAACAAGGAATATGGAATATATGACTACTGTAAAAATTGGAAGAATTTTAATGGTGATCTAGTGTCAGTAACAATTCTCACAAAATCTGATAATTTTCAAAGAAAGTATTAAATAATATACCAAATAAACTCCAAAAATCGTTACAAATTCATGGTAGAATGTGTCAGTATCATAGTATTTTTCCACGAAATTGCATTAATTTTGGAGTCTGTTTAGTATATAATTTATGTTTCTTTGTCAAAAGATGTTTTTTTTTTGAAGAGTTTTCTATTTTTAAAACACGATTTGCGGAAAAATTCGGAAAAATTCGAAAAACAATGTACCTACCTGTGGTGAAGATCTCCGCCCAATCCAAGAGTTAAGAACAATCGCCGCCGCCGATCCGCTCCGCCGTCTTTCGCTTTCTCTTTCTTCTTTTTTATTTTTTTTATTTTTTTGTTTCCCTCACTGTTGATAGAGGAAGTGATTGGAAGAAGGATTTTTATGAGATGAGCCACCTTGGTCCTCTTTTCTTCCTCCCATCCCCTCTTCCTCTCCTTTCTTTATATAGTGAAAAACTTAGTGGGAGAAGATGGAGAGGTGGAAAATAAAAAATGAGAATGGTGGGTATGGTGGAGAATATATAATGGTAATGGTGGGAATGGTGGTGGGAATAATGGAATATATAATGGAATAGTGGGAATGGTGGTGGGAATAATGGAATAGATAATGGAATAGTGGGAATGGTGGTGGGAATAATGGAATAGATAATGAGAATGGTGGGAATGGTGATGGAAATAATGGAATATATAATGGGATGGTGGGAATGGTGGTGGGAATAATGGAATATATAATGGAATGGTGGGAATGGTGGTGGGAATCATGGAATATATAATGGTAATGGAGATAATGGTGTTATTTTAAAAGGGAAAAATAAAGTTAGTGGAAATGGTAGAGAAAGTTAAGTCATGCTAATGGTGAGTCCCACTTTGGGGGTTCCGCACAAGCGGGTCCCACATCAGCGGGCCCTACACAAGCGGGTCCCACATCAGCGGGTCCCACACAAACGGGTCCCACACTAGCAGGTCCCACACTAGCAGGTCCCACACCAGCGGGTCCCACACAAACGGGTCCCACACTAGCAGGTCCCACACTAGCAGGTCCCACACTAGCAGGTACAAATTCTCCCTAGTTTAGATTTTTCTGAATAATCCTTCTCAACATTTAGCGGGAAAATGCGAAACACGACGGAAATGACCAAAAATATTTAGAAATGTAACAAACGGATGCGGGAAAGAAAGACATTGGAAAACCGACGGAAAACAAACCCTAATTTCTTTATCGATTAAGGTAGAGCAAAATGGGGTGTCTACAAATGGATTTATGCATTTTCTCCTTTTCACTGAAGTGTTTTATTTTTTTGTGTATATCCCTTTATTTTAGGAATAACATAACGTAACGTGTAACCACTCTTTTCTTTTTTATCTTCTTTTTTAATAAAGGATTTTACTATTATGCCCTTTTTGTATAATTTCGGGTCTAACATTGTCATCAATATGTCAGGATGAAGGATTCAAATGAGGCGGAAGTGCTTGCACTCAAGAAAAGCATCCTTCTCATTGATCCTAATGCCCTGGACTCTCTAGTGGTTGAGGTGACCTCCTTATGTTATTCGTTGCATCAAGCATGGAAATGGCTTTCTTAGAGATTAGCTACATTATGTTGAGGATTCTGATCACTATGTGTGTGTGTTGGGGGGGGGGGGAGATGCAAGTTCTTTTCCGTACACGCATTGGACTGCCAATTCGAGGGTGAATTCTCTTGATAGAAGTGGTGTCTCTTTGGACACTTTTGTTGTTAGTCCCTACTATTCTCTTGCAATTCTGAGTTAAGCGAGTTGTTGTTTCTTCCTTTTGGCTGACCATCTGAGTTAGAGGCTTACTTTGTTTCGGCCTTTTATGTTCATTTGATATTACTTTTTTGTCCTTTATTTTTGTGTAAACCATATGGGGCAGTTTATCTAATCTGGTTAACGTTAATGATATAAAGGATATGAGACAAGTCGTGAGACCTAACTTCAATTCCTCCTTCCTCAAATTTTTTTGTTTGGCTTGCCTTAGGGTGGGGAAGCTTGCCTCAGGAGTTTTGTGCGACCGTAAAATCCCTACCAAGTTGAAGGGAAAGTTTTATAAGATAGCTGTGAGGCCAGCCATGCTGTACGGCTCAGAATGTTGGGCCACCAAGAACCAGCATGTGCATAAGATGAGTGTAGCGGAGATGTGAATGCTTAGATGGTTGTGCAGTCACACAAGGTTAGATAGAATTAAAAATGAAGACATCCTTAAAAAGGTGAGGGTGGCACCAATTGAGGAGTAGATGAGAGAGCACCGCTTAAGATGGTTTGGACATATCCAATATAGGTCTTTGGATGCTCCGGTGAGAAGAGGCGACTTGTGCCAAATTGATGGAGTAGAAAGAGGTAGGGGCAGACCGAAAACAACTTGGGTAGAAACAGTGAGGAAAGACTTGATATCTAGGAACATAACAAAGAACATGACCTTGGATAGGTGGATAGAATGGAAGAAAATGATCCACGTAGAAGAACCCAACTAGAGCCGGGATTAGAGCCGCATAGATTCCTTTTGCTTTCTTCATGAAATGTTTCTGGAGGATTTATTTAGCCGACGCCAAAGGATTCATTTAGCCGACGCCAACTAGTTTGGGACAAAGGCTTTATTGAGTTGAGTTGAGTTGAGTTGAGTAGCTTGCCTTAGGTTGTTCTAGTGTTTTTTTTTTTTAAATAGAGGGTGTTCTAGTGTTCTTTATTATTATGTTCTTCATTATTATCTTTTTTGTTATTTATTGAATCAAATCGTCAAAGGAAAATTTGACAAGATCTTGAAGACATTATGATGAAGGATGATCGGAGGAAGGACTAACATTTGCTCTGATACCAAATATGATGTAGGATTTAAATTGGAAAAATCTTTCTACTAGATTTATGGTAGGTTTCGAGTAGCGCAGCGCAGGCGTATACTCAGAACCTGTAGACGTATGCCAGGAGGGTGTAAAATTAGTTTTGGGACAAACAACGAGGGCGTAGGTTATGAATGGATTTGAATGATGTTTCGAAGGTAGGGAAATTTTTTATATTGGGCATTTTAGGGTTTTTCTATAGAAGATAGGTGGAAAATAATGCAAGAAAGGTTTTGTGTGAGATTAATGGAGGGTTCCCGGGAAGCTAGTTTATGGGAAAACAGAAACATGAAAGAGATAGATAGCAAGGTTGGAATCTTTGTAACCAAAACCCAACGCATATCGCACCTAGGGGCTCCTAGGCATCACTCCTTGGAGAAGATCAAGGCATCACACCTTGGCAATGAGTAGATATCATATCCACACAAGAGAAGAAGCTTTCAAAATCTTTGTTCAATCATCATTCATTATCAAAGAAAAGTGTTATGAGGCTTATAGTATATAAGAATAGGAAAAAAAAACTTGAGATATCTAAAACTCAAAAATCAAAACTTGGATTAAAAGATCCTCTAATGACTTAGAATCTCTCTCCCCACTTACAATTCGCGTAATACAAATATGGGGCATATTTAAAATACTTGTAACTCAAAGAAACCAAGTGATATTAGTAGGAAAAGACTGTGGTACCCTCCTATGACTTAATGAACTTAAAACACCCAAAAATCACTTAAAAATTAAAATATGGGCCCTAAGGTGGTTGCCATCAGACTCCCCTGCTCGAAATGATTCAACCCCGTCGAATATAATGATCGACATGATGTGAGAATTTTTCCGGCTCTGATCCTCGCATAATCTGCAAACGATCGGCCCTTCCAATGGAATTGGTATTTCCAACGCACAAGATGCTTTGGGCAGTCATGTCGTTGGTTTGAAGGACTGTGATCACTAGGTGTGCTTTCGAAGTATTCCGTATAATGTGTCAGCTTAGGTAGAGAGAAACTCAGGTTTTCTGCTTCATTAGGCCTGTAGACTTTTGCTCGTGCATTTTCAAATAAATAGTAAACCTTTGCAAGAGGTTCAAATAGTAAGATTGGTGACTCCGACAAATGCATATCAAATTCGACAGAGGTATCATCTTGGATTTATCTTTCTTGTTGTAGTTGCTGTGTAAACTCTTCTTACTAAGTATGCCGAACGGTTCTCCCATTCAAGACGATAACAATTGCTGCCCTTTTGATTCTCAAGTAGTGTTCACGGACTAACATATGTCGGAACCAGCTTTGTATAACAATAGTGGCTCTGGTTCATTGCTCAAAATTTGTGCTCTTCAAAGAAAGTATCGACAATGATTGTTCTGGCACGAACTCCTGACTGTGTCCAACTTGTGGAGTCTCCAACGCCAGAGCATGTGCACAGAAATCTTGGTAAATACGATTCATGTGATCCAGGTGGGATTGTAGACATATGCCGGGAAGGTGTAAAATTAGTTTTGGGACAATACAAATGGCGCGGGGTATGAATGGTTTTGAATGATATTTCTAAGGGAGGGAAGTTTTTTATAGTGAGTATTTTAGGGTTATTGTATAGAAGGTATTTGAAAAAATAATGCAAGGGAGGTTTTGTGTGAGATTAATGGAGGTTTTGGGTTCCCGGGAAGGTGGTTTATGGAAAAAAAGAAACATGATAAGGATAGATAGCAAGGTTGGAATCTTAGTAATCAAAACCCAAGGCATCGCACCTAGGGGCTCCTAGGCATCACTCCTTAGGGAAGATCAAAGCATCACACCTTGCCAAAGAGTAGATATCATATCTAGACAAGAGAAGAAGCTTTCAAAATCTTTGTTCAGTCATCATTCATTAT
This sequence comes from Tasmannia lanceolata, assembly GCF_043159265.1. Lineage (NCBI taxonomy): Eukaryota > Viridiplantae > Streptophyta > Magnoliopsida > Canellales > Winteraceae > Tasmannia > Tasmannia lanceolata. The sequence goes on along the minus strand of NW_027518695.1, from coordinate 55,285,483 downwards.
TAAAGAATAGTGTCATGAGGCTTATAGTATATAAGAAGAGAAGAAAAACTAGAAATTTCTAAAACCCTAAAATAAAAACCCAACACTTCTGGACTAAATGACCCTCTAATGACTTAAAAACTATCCTCCTACTTAAAATTCCCATAATACATGTGTGGGGCCTATTTAAAACACTCATAACTCAAAGAAACTAAGTGATATTAGTGGGAAAAGACTGTGGTTCCTCTCCTATAACTTAATGTACTTAAAAGATACCTAAAATCACTTCAAAATTAATATATGGCACTGAGTATGCTGAACGGTTCTCTCATTCAAGGTGTGCTGGATAACAATTGCTGCCCTTTTGATTCTCAGGTAGTGTTCATAGACTAACATCAATCGAAACCGGCTTTGTATATCAATAGTGGCTCTGGCCCATTGCTAAAATTTTATGCTTTCCAAAAAAGGTATCAGCAATGATTGTTCTAGCACGAACTCCTGACTTTTGTCTAATCGGTGGAGTCTCCATGGCTAAAGGACATGCATAGAAATCTTGGTAAATATGAGTCACAAAATCCAGGTGGGACTGCAATCGGTCAAATTTGAAATTTAAGCCTTCTAACAATTCAACTATTCGATCTCCGTTGCCATTAAAAATAAAAAAACTATTCGATCTTCACTGCATCTAGACGATATGATTCCAACCCAAGCTCTAATACCAAATCTGATGTATAATTTAAATTAGAAAAAGATTTCTACTAGGTTTATGTTAGGTTTGGACGGGTGCATACGTATGCCGTGAAGCTATAGACGTATGCTTGGAAGGTGTAAAATTAGTTTTGGGACAAAAAAAATGGCGCATGCACGGATGGGTTTCAATGATATTTCTAAGATAGGGAAATTTTTATAGTAACTATTTTAGGGGTTTTGTATATAAGTTAAGTGAAAAATAATGCAAAAGAGGTTTTGTGTGAGATTAATGGGGGTTTGGGGTTTCCGAGAAGGTGGTTTATGGGAGAAAACGAAAAAAGGAAACATGAAAGAGATAGACAGCAAGGTTGGAATATCACCAAGCAAAACCCAAGGCATCACACCATGGGGTTCCTAGGCATCACACCTTAGGGAAGATCAAGGCATCACACATTGGTAAGGAGTAGACATCACATCCTCACAAGAGAAGAAGCTTTCAAATTTCTTTTTTCGGTCATCATTCGTTATTAAGGAAAAGTGCATGAGGCTTACGATATATAGGAAAAGAAGAAAACTAAAAGGCTCTAAAATCCTAAAATAAAAACTCAACACTTTTAGACTAAAATACCCTATAATGACTTAAAAACTCTCCCCCAATTAAAATTCCTGCATTACCTGTGTGGGGCCTATGTAGAACCCTCATAATTCAAAGAAACCTAGTGATACTAGTGGTTAAAGACTATGGTACCCCTCATATAACTTAATGGACTTAAAAGAAACCTAAAAAAACACTTAAAATTTAAAATATGGGCCCTAGGATGGTCCCTATCACACTGGGCTCAAACAAAAAGTTAGAAGTTCTTAGGAAAATTATGCTCTAGATACCAAGGTGGAGAGTTTCAGTTGTAGCGTTCAGATAATTAACTTTTATCTACAAAAGAGGATGGTTGCCCATAGTGGTTGAATTTTTGAGACTCTCGGCCAGGGCTTTTGTTTTTGCTTCCAGGCATTTACCTCCTCTAATGGCCCTGCACTGCATATTCTAAAAATGTTAATGTGAACTTATAAAGCATGCGATGGTCCTTGAAAACTTGGCCAGTCATATTTTAAATGATTTTTTGTTCAAATTTAAGGTTTCACAATCTATCTGGATGGTCCCTCATGCTTAATAGACTCATTTACATACTCAAATTGGCCTTTTCTGTCAATATCCTAAACAGAGACACCTTCATAAAATGGAATAACAACAGCTCTTTCACTTAATTCTTATGCTTTAAAAACACTCTAGTTTCTCTAAGCACATAAAATGCGAAGCATGCATGATGAAATGGTATTTTTCAACAACTGCGGATTTATTCAATTTCATTGCTAGTAGAAAATTTACGCATGATCTTGTACTTCTAGTTCATAACCATTAATTGTGAAGGAATCTTTATACCATATTCAATTGCTATTAGGATGCAATCTAATATCCTTTCTAACCTATTATTTAGACGGCACTTTGAATTTATTGCCGCACGACACTCCTTTCGACACTTTTAAATGTACCGCTAGAAGTCTGGACACGTTTTCGTACCGTGTGTCAAGAGCAACATCCTTTTTCATTATTGAATATTGTGTTTACCTCTTTTATTATTAACTTTTCTTTTATTATAAACTCTTCTTGTAGCTCTTCTTTAACTAATATTTGTTGTCATATCGCCTCCCTTAAACCTAAAACACTAAACAAACTCTTATTCCAATATTATATTCATTGTATCCTATTGGTTTCCTTTTCTCCCTACATATTGGAGACTACAGAGAAGTAGAGTAAATTGATGACTGCGTTGTTATTTGATTATTTCATGTTTGTTTTAGATTATAGGTGATTAATCCTAAAATTTATAGTTTGTTAAATAAATATTGTATTTATTTTGTAGCAAATTATGATAGTAATCAATAATTTTATATGTATGTACGTGTATGGGAATGCCGCCATTTCTAGATTTTTAGGGCTTGCCATATCAAACACCTTCTATTCCTTGCCGAAACTTAGCACACGAATCTTGTGTCCACAAATCATGATTATATATACTTTATGTTTTAGCCATGTTTATGTTTCTAAATTTTGGGGGTTTGTCGTGTCCGACATTCAGTGTATGTGTCGAGACGCGACACTTGTGTCCGTGTCCAAAAATCATAGTTTCTAACTAGACTCGGATCATTGTCCTTATTCAGAAATTAATCGAATTTCATTTTTAAATTGCTTTTATTGGGATTATGTCCTTGCTGTAGGTAAGAACATCATCAGTGACATAATATTTTTGTCCTTAGTTTCTTGAAATTTGAAAGGAGAGGTTTTATGTATGAATGTTATTACAATACCCTCAATTTGCTGGAATTAGCCATAACTATGGCTGAAATGTGCTCCTCTGACAACGGGAACAACCTTTGTCAATGGTAATATATTTATTTTAGGAAATTTGACACAGGGGGGACTAATAAAAGACATAATATCAGAGGGGTCAAGTGTTTGTTGGAAATGACAGAAGGGGGTCAAAATTTGGTTTTCAAAATTTCGTGGGACGAAAATGCCCCTCTGGCAGAAACAGTGAAATGACTTAGAAAAATTAAAAAATAAAACATTTACGTTTTCCCTCTTCTCTCTTTCCTCTTCTCTCCTCTCGTCTCTGTTAAATTTTTTTCGTCCTCTCCTCCCTCCGGCGATCTCTACGGCAATCACTCCGGCGATCTCGACGGCGATCTCGACCAAGGTGAAGTACGAATCAAACCTCGCATTTGAAGGAAACCCTACCTGGTACGTCGTTTCCTTCCCTTCCTTTATTCAATCTCATTTTTATTTATTTTTGAAGAGGAAAATCAGGTTGAGAGAGATGCAAAAGGGGGGGGGGAATCCTTTTTCATGCTATATGTTTTTTATTTTTTTCAGTTCATATAAATGTCAGTTACTGCATTTCCTCCTACAGAGTAAAATAGTTGTAAATGCTTTTAAATGTTGTTTGTTGCTGCTAGGGTTTTATGTTTTACAATACTTTGTGAAATGGAGAAACGTTCTGCTGTTTATTTATTGTAGGGTTTTATTTTGTACATTAATTTGTGAAATGGAGAGATGGGATTTCATTTCATATATGCGTATCCACCTACAGAGTAAAATAGAGTTGCATGCTACGGTATTTGTTGATGCTAGGGTTTAATTTTTGACGTTAATTTGTGGAATGGAGAAATGCAATTTCGTTTCATGTACATATGTTAATGCTAGGCTTTTAATTTTACAATTTGTGGAGTGGAGAAATGGGATTTCAAAAACACCTTCTTGAAAACCATGTAGAGCTCCCCTATATTGGCCTTGAAAACCCTCTTTTGGTACTAGTAGCTGGAAACCCTTTTCTGTGAACTTGGGGACCATGTTGGGCAGTTGATGGCCCCTCTATGGGGACTTCTTCTAGGTACTATTAACCCCTTTTTTGTAGCTGAAAACCCATGACTTTCAACTTGACGACCATCTTCTGGATTTGATGGACCCTCCAAGGGTACTTCTTCTACCCCATTTGAGGGCCCGTAATCCCTTCTCTAATACCATGCATAGCTCCCCTCTATTGCCCTTGAGAAGCCCCCCTTAGGTACTAATAACCCCCTTTTTTGTAGCTGAAAACCCATGACTTTCAACTTCACGACTTTCTTCTGGATTTGATGGACCCTCCAAGGGTACTTCTTCTACCCCATTTGAGTGCCCATAATCCCTTCTCTAATACCATGCATAGCTCCCCTCGGTTGCCCTTGAGAAGCCCCCCTTAGGTACTAATAACCCCTTCTTTGTAACTGAAAACCCATGCCTTTCAACTTGAGCACCATCTTTGGATTTGCTGCACCCTCCAAGGGTACTTCTCGTACCCCATTTGAGGGCCCATAATCCCTTCTCTAATACCATCCATAGGTCCCCTCTATTGACCTTGAGAAGCCCCCCTTAGGTACTAGTAACCCCTTTTTTGTAGCTGAAAAGCCATGACTTTGAACTTCAGGACCATCTTCTGGATTTGATCGACCCTCCGAGGGTACTTCTTCTACCCCATTTGAGGGCCCATAATCCCTTCTCTCATACCATCCATAGGTCCCTTTTGTTGCCCTTGAGAAGCCCCCCTTAGGTACTAATAACCCCTTCTTTGTAGCTGAAAACCCATGCCTTTCAACTTGAGCACCATCTTTGGATTTGCTGCACCCTCCAAGGGTACTTCTCCTACCCCATTTGAGGGCCCATAATCCCTTCTCTAATACCATCCATAGGTCCCCTCTATTGGCCTTGAGAAGCCCCCCTTAGGTACTAATAACCCCTTCTTTGTAGCTGAAATCCCATGCCTTTGAACTTGAGGACCTTCTTCTGGATTTGATGGACCCTACGAGGGTACTTCTTCTACCCCATTTGAGGGCCCATAATCCCTTCTCTAATACCATCCATAGGTCCCCTCTGTTGCCCTTGAGAAGCCCCCCTTAGGTACTAATAACCCCTTCTTTGTAGTTGAAAACCCATGACTTTCAACTTCAGGACCATCTTCTGGATTTGATGGACCCTCCAAGGGTACTTCTTCTACCCTATTTGAGGGCCCATAATCCCTTCTCTAATACCATCCATAGGTCCCCTCTGTTGCCCTTGAGAAGCCCCCCTTAGGTACTAATAACCCCTTCTTTGTAGTTGAAAACCCATGCCTTTCAACTTGAGCACCATCTTTGGATTTGCTGCACCCTCCAAGGGTACTTCTCCTACCCCATTTGAGGGCCCCTAATCCCTTCTCTAATATCATCCATAGGTCCCCTCTATTGGCCTTGAGAAGCCCCCCTTAGGTACTAATAACCCCTTCTTTGTAGCTGAAAACCCATGCCTTTCACCTTGAGGACCTTCTTCTGGATTTGCTGCACCCTCCAAGGGTACTTCTCCTACCCCATTTGAGGGTCCATAATCCCTTCTCTAATACCATCCATAGGTCCCCTCTATTGGCCTTGAGAAGCCCCCCTTAGGTACTAATAACCCCTTCTTTGTAGCTGAAATCCCATGCCTTTGAACTTGAGGACCTTCTTCTGGATTTGATGGACCCTCCGAGGGTACTTCTTCTACCCCATTTGAGGGCCCATAATCCCTTCTCTAATACCATCCATAGGTCCCCTCTGTTGCCCTTGAGAAGCCCCCCTTAGGTACTAATAACCCCTTCTTTGTAGCTGAAAACCCATGACTTTCAACTTCAGGACCATCTTCTGGATTTGATGGACCCTCCAAGGGTACTTCTTCTACCCCATTTGAGGGCCCATAATCCCTTCTCTAATACCATCCATAGGTCCCCTCTGTTGCCCTTGAGAAGCCCCCCTTAGGTACTAATAACCCCTTCTTTGTAGCTGAAAACCCATGCCTTTCAACTTGAGCACCATCTTTGGATTTGCTGCACCCTCCAAGGGTACTTCTCCTACCCCATTTGAGGGCCCATAATCCCTTCTCTAATACCATCCATAGGTCCCTTCTATTGGCCTTGAGAAGCCCCCCTTAGGTACTAATAACCCCTTCTTTGTAGCTGAAAACCCATGCCTTTCACCTTGAGGACCTTCTTCTGGATTTGATGGACCCTCCAAGGGTACTTCTTCTACCCCATTTGAGGGCCCATAATCCCTTCTCTAATACCATGCATAGCTCCCCTCTATTGCCCTTGAGAAGCCCCCCTTAGGTACTAATAACCCCTTTTTTGTAGCTGAAAACCCATGACTTTCAACTTGAGGACTTTCTTCTGGAGTTGATGGACCCTCCAAGGGTACTTCTTCTACCCCATTTGAGTGCCCATAATCCCTTCTCTAATACCATGCATAGCTCCCCTCGGTTGCCCTTGAGAAGCCCCCCTTAGGTACTAATAACCCCTTCTTTGTACCTGAAAACCCATGCCTTTCACCTTGAGGACCTTCTTCTGGATTTGATGGACCCTCCGAGGGTACTTCTCCTACCCCATTTGAGTGCCCATAATCCCTTCTCTAATACCATCCATAGGTCCACTCTATTGCCTTTGAGAAGCCCCCCTTATGTACTAATAACCCCTTTTTTGTAGCTGAAAACCCATGACTTTCAACTTCAGGACCATCTTCTGGATTTGATGGACCCTCCAAGGGTACTTCTTCTACCCCATTTGAGGGCTCATAATCCCTTCTCTAATACCATGCATAGCTCCCCTCTATTGCCCTTGAGAAGCCCCCCTTCGTACTAATAACCCATGCCTTTCACCTTGAGGACCTTCTTTTGGATTTGATGGACCCTCCGAGGGTACTTCTCCTACCCCATTTGAGTGCCCATAATCCCTTCTCTAATACCATCCATAGGTCCCCTCTATTGCCCTTGAGAAGCCCCCCTTACGTACTAATAACCCCTTTTTTGTAGCTGAAAACCCATGACTTTCAACTTCAGGACCATCTTCTGGATTTGATGGACCCTCCAAGGGTACTTCTTCTACCCCATTTGAGGGCCCATAATCCCTTCTCTAATACCATCCATAGCTCTCCTCTATTGCCCTTGAGAAGCCCCCCTTAGGTACTAATAACCCCTTTTTTGTAGCTGAAAACCCATGACTTTCAACTTGAGGACTTTCTTCTGGATTTGATGGACCCTCCAAGGGTACTTCTTCTACCCCATTTGAGTGCCCATAATCCCTTCTCTAATACCATGCATAGCTCCCCTCGGTTTCCCTTGAGAAGCCCCCCTTAGGTACTAATAACCCCTTCTTTGTAGCTGAAAACCCATGCCTTTCACCTTGAGGACCTTCTTCTGGATTTGATGGACCCTCCGAGGGTACTCCTACCCCATTTGAGTGCCCATAATCCCTTCTCTAATACCATCCATAGGTCCCCTCTATTGCCTTTGAGAAGCCCCCCTTACGTACTAATAACCCCTTTTTTGTAGCTGAAAACCCATGACTTTCAACTTCAGGACCATCTTCTGGATTTGATGGACCCTCCAAGGGTACTTCTTCTACCCCATTTGAGGGCCCATAATCCCTTCTCTAATAACATGCATAGCTCCCCTCTATTGCCCTTGAGAAGCCCCCCTTAGGTACTAATAACCCCTTTTTTGTAGCTGAAAACCCATGACTTTCAACTTGAGGACTTTCTTCTGGATTTGATGGACCCTCCAAGGGTACTTCTTCTACCCCATTTGAGTGCCCATAATCCCTTCTCTAATACCATGCATAGCTCCCCTCGGTTGCCCTTGAGAAGCCCCCCTTAGGTACTAATAACCCCTTCTTTGTACCTGAAAACCCATGCCTTTCACCTTGAGGACCTTCTTCTGGATTTGATGGACCCTCCGAGGGTACTTCTCCTACCCCATTTGAGTGCCCATAATCCCTTCTCTAATACCATCCATAGGTCCCCTTTATTGCCCTTGAGAAGCCCCCCTTACGTACTAATAACCTCTTTTTTGTAGTTGAAAACCCATGACTTTCAACTTCAGGACCATCTTCTGGATTTGATGGACCCTCCGAAGGTACTTCTTCTACCCCATTTGAGGGCCCATAATCCCTTCTCTAATACCATGCATAGCTCCCCTCTATTGCCCTTGAGAAGCCCCCTTACGTACTAATAACCCCTTTTTTGTAGCTGAAATAGAGTTGACTTTGAACTTCAGGACCTTCTTCTGCATTTATGCTAGGTTTTATTTTTTACGTTAATTTTTGGAATGGAGAAATGCGATTTCATTTCATGTACATATCAGTTACCGCATTTCCACCTACGGAGTAAAATAAATGCAAATGGTCGTCTGCTATTTGTTTATGCTAGGCTTTTATTTTTACAATAGGTGGAGTGGAGAAAAGGGTTTTCAAAAACACCTTCTTCAATACCATGTAGAGGGCACAATTTATAGTTGCTGGGCCTTCTTTAATACCATGTGGAGACCCATGTTCATTGTTGAAGCAGTCATGGTTCACTTGTTTTATCTTCGATTTCATTTATTAAATTATTGGTCCAATGGTGGTCATTGAATTCCAATACCTAGTGCTTATCTGCTTTGTTTCTCAAAAGGTCTGATGCTATAAGTTTTTTTTTAAATGCATGTGAGCTAATACTCGCCTGATGCCCATGTGGATGAGAATTTTAACAGACCTCCTAATCTGTTTTGGGGGTTTGTCCTTGTTGTTGTGCTTTCAGAAAATTCATATAGAACACTGATCGTTGCACTTATTGGTTAGCTCTTTTATTTCTTGTTTGATTTGCTTCATATCTAAGAAGCCAGACCTTAGAGGTTACAGACATGATACATATTTTCAGGTAAGTATGAGAATTGTAATAATTGTTGGTTTGCTTGGTAGCTTTTCTTCATAATAGTACTGATTGGGAATATGAGTTTATGCTATGGGTTGGATTTTATTGATTTTCTTGGTAATTTATTTTAGAGATGATGAGGACGAGATTTTTAATGATTGTCAATATAACTGAGTTTTTGGGTTATGAATTGATCTCGGTGATTTTGATTTGGTTGTTCATTGTTATACAGTTTTTATCCGGTCAGGAGCCATTCAAAGCCTTGAAAGATGGTGATGCGAAAAAGTGATAGAGTGAAAGTAACAAAGCCTCCAAGAAGGACAGAAAGGAGTTTAGAAGGGGAGGAGACGAAAACTGCAGCTGTGAAGAAGAGAGGAACAGATGTAAGTGTGTATGTTGTTAATTGTATCAATCATAGTAAGTTAATTCATTTACCACATATATTTTGGCGATGTAATTTGTTTTGCAGGCTCCATACGTCCCAGCACGATGTTCACCAGCTTCTTTCAAATCGGCAATGGACAGGATAAAGTTCAAGCCAGTCCATTTTCATGCCATAGAAAAGACTCCTTTCCGACATCTGTTTGGCATGGAGGACATTATCATGCACAAGCCTCTCATAACAGCTATCCACGATAAGTGGACTCCCGGCACTAACACGTTCACGTTAGGGAGTATAAATGTCCCCTTCCTTCCAAGAGATGTGGCATTGGCATTAGGACTGCCACTTAGTGGAGAGCGATTGGACGTGGTGAGGGTTCTGTCATTCGACAGGACAAAACCGCAACCTAAAGTGCCTGGCTGGCCATTTCCAGAGGCCAACGTCAAGCCATCGGTTATTGAGAATGAAATTATAGCATTAGTTAGAGAACGCAATAAAGTTTCGATAGAGAAGACAGTGAAATATGTTCTCCTGCATCTTTTTGCCTCTGTCCTTTTCACAAAAAGCGCACATCGAGCTGACGAGCTCTTCTGGCCCTACATCGATGACATAGGAAACATTGGCAACTATAACTGGGCGATGGCAGTGTATGACTGGCTCGTAGATTACCTAGACAGAGTCAGCAAGGGTGGCAGGTACCTTGGTGGCTGCTCGTTGGTAATTCAGGTAATTTGGACTCATGACATTTAATATTCTAACCGTGCTGTTTATAGTTTGATTAACATGGTGTTTCGTATGTATGCAGGTATGGTTATACGAGCATACCACATTTTAGATTCCCATCAATCCAACTGCTCGTCCACGTGTCCTTAAATGGGACTGGAAAGCAAACGAATCAAAGACATATCGATTAGTGGAGCAGAAGCAGATAAAGAAATCGGAGGTGAGATATGAAAAAATTGTTAACGTATATATCAATACTAGTATCTTGATAACTGACTATGTTTTCCAAAAATTCAGGTGGTGGTGACATTGAAAGTATCTCTGTAAGAGAAGTCACAGTACCTACAGGATGAGGTAATGCAGTCGAGCAGGACTATGTTGCGTACGTTATTTTATTTTACTTATTGATTTTTTAAATTTGATCATTGACTGTCATGTTTAAACATTAGGATGTTGATGAGACAATGGAAGTCGATAAGGAACAGTTGGAATCCGAGGGGATAGTTTTGGGAGTAGAAAGTGAAATGGAGAAAGGAAGTAGTGAAGATGAGTCGAAGCATATAAAATTTTTGGCGAGAGAGGGAGATGTAATTGATAGACAGTGGCAGATGATTAGAGCAGCATGGGAAGAAATAAGAAAAAGAGAGGAAGATGTTGGAAAAAGAGAGGAAGATGTCAGAAAGAAAGAGGAGGATTTGAAAAAAGGATGGGAGCGTATGCGGAGAACAAATGAAGAGACTGGGGGAAGAATGGAGGGGGTTGAGGTGGAGGGGGTTGAGGAGGAGAGGAAGGGCGAAAATGCATCTCAAGGTGCACGATTATCTTCGCAGCTGTGCGAGGATTGGACGGATTTAGCTGACCTTGGATGTGACATGGATGCAGCCGCCACCCTAATAGATGTATCGGCTCAGAACCCCAAGTCACATGAAGAAATATTCAGCACCACAGACGGGGTGATCCTTAACCCTTTACAACGATTGTTCGAAATGGAGGTGACCAAGGAAGAGGCACCATCTACTGAAGTTGAGATGAAAGTGAGTGGTGTAAGGGATGAGATGGTGGATTCCGAATTAGGGAGCATTGTGAGGGGTGTGAAGATGGATGGAAGGAGTAGGAAACCTGGGAGAGCCAGAAAAAGCCCCTACTATTCAGGGAAGACCCGAAAGAGGAGGCAGAAGGAAGGGAAGAAACAGGGGGAGGACCCCAACATACCTAAACCACCGCCCAAGAAGAAAGGGGATGACGGGAAGATGCGTAAGGGAAGGAGAACAGCTCTGATAGAGAGACTTCTAAAGCATGATAAAAGGCAAGTAGATGTGAATTATATTATACCATGATTTTAGTTGATCAGAATTGAAAATTATTAACTAACAATTTAATACAATTTTGCAGTGATATCCTCATGGAAACGGATGATGTACACCTAATAGCTGAAGACCTACAACATCTTTGGAATGTCAGACAATACCTGACTGGCACTGTAAGTGTCATTTTTTATCATTAATTTCTACATTACTGTAGGGAATAATGTACATCTGACATTTACTTCTCTTCCTTGAAGATTGTCGATATATATGGGAAGCACGTGCAGTCCTCCAACGACGATGGGTTAGCAGATCCTACAATGGGGGGAATTGTCTTCGTTCCATCGGTGGTACATGTAAGTGTTATTTCTATCATCCCACATTGAGGTTTACATAAGATTTTATCTGTAGTATCCCATTGAATTCCTTTTTTTTATAGGGAACTCTTACTGCAGTAGGGACCGAAGTCACTGAGGTCCAGAGGGTAGAAAAGTGGAGGACAGCGAAAGACGCTCTGCACAGTAGACTTATAAACCACCACCTCGAAGCAGTAAAAATGGTACTATTACCATTATGTGAGGACAACCATTGGGTTCTCCTCATTGTCGATATGGTCAACAAAATCTTCCACGAATGCAATTCCTGTAAAGGAATGGAGTTCCAGGAAAGAGCAGGATTGACCGTAAGTGGGTTAGCATCTTTAATGTTTTCCTACTTATAAATCTATACGTATAACACTTATGTTTCCTAAACCTGTCAATGTTAACCACTTGCAGGTTGTGTTGTTGAAGGAGTACTTAAAGGAAAGGGGCTGTGATATAGACCACTTTCAATATGCGCAGATGGAAAATTTCCCACAACAGGCCAATGGGTCAGTATATTAGTATATTTAAATGTTTATTTTTCTAGGCTATGATTTTGATTCGCTCAATACAACTGTTGTTATGCAGGTTCGACTGTGGTTTGTTCGTGCTTAAAGCGATCGACCATCTGTATGCAAATGATCCATTTACTTTCAGCAAGTCTGACATTCCCGCTTATCGGCTGCAGCTGTGCGAAAGATTCTTGCGCGGAGAGTTTGGGGACTGTGGTGATTTCCTTAAGGGGGATATATGACTGAAAAATGAAGAACCTCTCTTCAAGTTCTGATGGATGTTGTAAACATGGTGGACATTGATGGTCTTTCCAGTGAAGTTTTCTGTGTATTTGTAAGCAAAATGGGATAAAATGGGCTAAATTTATTTGTAATTGTTGGGCGCATATGTGTAGGATAGAAAGCAGGGTGTAGAGACACAGAGGGAGGGTTTGTTTGTATCTCAGCATACTGACAACTATGTATTTGTAATGAAAAATCAAGTTCTGTGAAGTGATGGTGGTTGTGGCATTGGGTTCATTGCAAAATATGGTAAAGGTCTTTGAAAATCATCAAATATTTGTTCATAAAGTTTAGGGGGAATTTATATTTCTATTGGATGGAAATATGATTTATTTGTAATTGTGATTATTCTCTCTACTTTATATTTTCATCGTCATAGTTGGCAATGGGACCCCTGTTTTTTGTGCTTTTCCGGTTTTGTTTGGTTGGTTGAACTGTTTGGAAGAAAAAAATTCTTCCTCAAAGTTGTTCATAAATTCCACACTTAATTTCTTACAACAGCCACCCTCTTCTTTCCAAATGGACTTTCCACCCCACACCATAGGATGATCCATAACGTCCATTTGATGGGCCACAATTTCAATAGTTTGTGTAGCAAAAGACAATTCATACAAAATAAAAATATAAAATAAATGGGTTATCAGATCCTAAAGTGGAACCTCCAACGATTCTCGGAATTCCGAGACAATGTCTCGGAACTCCGAGATTTCCGCGATGGTCTTCTCGGAGCTCCGAGATATTTTCTCGGAACTCCGAGATTCGGTCCAGTATAATATGAAAAAACCCATCTATTGTCGGAGCTCCGAGAAATTTTCTCGGAACTCCGAGATTCGTTCCAGTAGCATATCCAAAAAACATGTATATTCTCGGAGCTCCGAGAACATTTCTCGGAACTCCGAGATTCCTTCCAGAAGCATATCCAAAAAACCTGTATTTTCTCGGAGCTCCGAGAACTTTTCTCGGAACTCCGAGATTCGTTCCAGTAGCATATACAAAAAACCGTAAATTCTCGGAGCTCCGAGAGTAATTCGCGGAACTCCGAGATTTGGGCAATTGAAAAAAAAAATTTCCTTTTGTTCTCGGAACTCCGACACAGTGTCTCAGAACTCCGAGAATCGGCCCAGGAGCTTCATAACCCTGGACCCGGTTCCTTTTTTTTACTTTACTTTTCTTCTCTTCTTTCCCTATACCTAAACCACTTCTCTTGAAACCCTAAGTCCACTTTTTCTTTCGTTCCGTCATTTTCTCCCTACATCTTCCTCCAAAACCCTCTTCTCCCTTCTAAATCCCTCTCTTCTTCCTAAAACCCTAGCATTTCACCCCTTTTTCGTTTTTTCTTTCTTCCCTTATCTATTTCTCTTTTTGGCCTCCATTTTAGGGCTATTTCTCTTCTTCTTTACATATCACTTTTCTCTCCACCCATATTTCCTCTCACCATGCCTCCTAAAACCAAAAATCTCAACATCGGAGGCTCCTCCCAAGTTGAAGACCCCGAATACGTTCGTGAAGAAGTTCCCGACGAAGAAGGGCCTTCACGGAAGAAGTCCAAGGCCAAGGCTGTGGCTGCCGAGGTTGTGGCCAAGTCCTATTTCACTGGGGATAAGGCGAAGAAACTTTGGGACGACGTCGGCACTAGGCGCGTCCTGACCGGTAGGTACATTGATCCCCCTGTCCTTGAAAATTTTGATTTAAAGGCCAAATTTGATGCTCTTCAATGGACACCCATCCTTCACATTAACGAACCCGTTTACCCTCGATTGGTGCGTCTCTTCTATGCCAATCTCACCATTTCCCCTTCCTTCTTCAAAATCGAATCTAAGGTCAAGAAAACTGTCATCAAACTCACCTATCAGACTTTTGCCACAATATTTGGGATTAGCCATGAGGGCCTCTTACACTATTTTTGGCCGGACGATGGGACGCATGAACTTGATGATATTGATCATGACACTGTCTATGGGCGGATAACACGGCGCTACCACCCTAATATGCCCGTACAATCTGCCGACCTCATTCCGGTTGCGCGCGTGCTCCATAACTTCATGTACCACATCTTCATACCTCGTGGTGGGATGCGTGAAGCCGTAAGACCCTTAGAGGCATATATTATCTACAGCATCCTAGAGGGCCGCCAGCTTTGTCTGCCATATATCATGTTTCGCTTCATGTTTCAGACCCCTGAACGCTACCGATCTTCCTTGCCATATGGCATGATTCTCACCCGTGTCTTCCGGCACTTCGGCATCACCTTGGATGGAGAGATGACCATGACTCCTACTGCCCTGTTTGATGTTCCGACCTTTAACCGCATGGCTCTTAATGAAGCAGCGATTGACATCGATGTTCACGATGGAGGAGGCTACGAAGCCGAGGACCAGCCTGCACCGGCACCTCAGCCTTCAGAAGATACATCTCAGTTCTGCACTCAGAAGGATTTGGCTCACATGCAGGAGGCCATTGAGCGATCCATGGCCTCTCAGTTTCAGCAGTTGTCTACCCATGTCGACTCTGCGATTTTGACTCGCTTCCACACCATGACTTCCCACTTTGATGACCAGTGGGCCGCCTATTATCGCTACATCTCCAGTGGTCAGTGGGGCCAGGCGCCGGGCAGTTCTTCTCATCACCCACTGCCTCCTTCGGAGCAGTAGATGGCTCTAGTTCTCTGATGATGGATCCTGTCTTGTTCAGATTTTTTTTTATATTAGCCTTATCTATATGTTTCTATAGTGTTTGGATTATCAGTTGGTTGTATGGATCATATTTAGGTAGTTGCTTGGATAGTCAGTTGGATCTTTTTGGGATGTATTCCGTTTTATATAATTATGTCACTGTTATGATGTGTCGTGGATGCTATGTCCTTTGAGTGGTTGTATGCACTTTCATTGGCTCACACCTACTCTCTTTCCTTTTGTTCCACCTTTTTTGGTAATGACAAAAGGGGGAGAATATTTGAGCTCCCAAGTCATAATAATATGCATATATTAAGGGGGAGTAAAGCTCTATGCTCCATTTTTTGGGACATCAATGCCCATGAAACGAACAAAAAGGTCAATAAATAAAGGTTGCAAAATGACAAACTTTATTTCGCCCTTTCTTACCAGCAGGGAAAAGCTTTTTGCAAACTTTTTTGCAAAATGACAAACTTTTTGCAAAATGAACAAAAAGGTCATATATATATATATATACACAACCAATTTAATTTTCCAGTTCTTGAATTTTCTTACCAGCAGAGCAAAGCTTATTTTAACAATGCTTGCAAGGTAGAACTCATTCGAGCTTCAGAAAACTGGGCAGCCTTCAACTATGATAACCCATTTCACCTTAAGAAAACAGGGTTTCCCTCAAAAAATTACAGTATACCAGTAATTACAGTATACCATTAATTACAGTATAACAAAGAATACAGTATTCCACCTTCAAAAAATTGGGTTTCCCTCATAAAACTGGGCAGCCTTCAACTATGCACACCACTAATTACAGTATACCATTAATTACAGTATAACAAAAAATAGAGTATTCCACCTTCAGAAAATTGGGTTTCCCTCATAAAACTGGGCAGCCTTCAACTATGCACACCACTAATTACAGTATACCATTAATTACAGTATAACAAAAAATAGAGTATTCCACCTTCAAAAAAATGGGTTCTCCTCAGAAAACTTGTCAGCCTTCAACTATGCACACCACTAATTACAGTATACCAAAAAAGGGTTTCCCTCAAAAAATTATTATATACAGCAACTAATTACTGTGCACACTTTCAATTAATCCACTTCTCCTCCTTCATCCAACTGGAGCCTCCAATGCATTCTCCGCGGAATAATTATGTGAAAAAAGGAGCTGCACAAGGTACACCCGACCTACAACACCACCACCACACCGAATAAGTATGGAATCGGGGATGTTCTATACTACTTATTGACCTCAATATATTACGTATCATGTACCTATTGAAAACGGGGGCAGAGGGTCCAATGGAAGATTCATCAGGGAGTTGTCTCTCCATGGGAGGTTCTCTGCAAGTCCTTTTGTTGTGGCCTAGTTTTCCACAGATCGTACATTTGCGATGCACTCCACTCTGCAATTCGCGGTCAGATCTTCTCGTTCGCGGCCGTCCAGGTGGTCTTTTCGCTATTGGAGGTAATACAGTCTGCAGAGGTTCTGGAGGCAGTTCCCATTGAGTGCGATCTACTGTAGGGTGAAGCACCTCACAGTACGTTTCCCGATACATCTCTATACGAAACCATTTATGGCAATAATCGTACTCATCAAAATCTGTGATGGCAATGGCTGCCATGGCATGTCCGCACGGAAGGCCAAGTGTTTGGAACTCACGACATGTACAGGTTTGTTGCAGCAAGTTTACGACATCATGATGATCATGGGACCTTACTTCAAATTCGTGCACACCTACTCGATAAGCAGTATATCCGCGACCCTGTTCCCTGGCCAGTCCCAAATGTTTTTCTGCATAATGCGTGCACTTTGTTTCCCATTGAAGGCCCATCGCTTGACGTTTCTGTATGTATTCGGAGCTCTTAAAACGAGTCAGCTCCACCGCAGCTGCAATCGGCAATTTTCTGGCATCCTTTAGTACTGCATTGTAACACTCCGATCTATTGGTGGTCAACACATCATATCTTTCCCCCTTGAAGTAGAAACTAGCCCAGTTTTCCTTCGGAATAGCGGCTATCCAGTTGTGTGCATTTTCATTCCTCGCCTTAATTTTTTCCATTGTGTCTCTGAAAACACTCTCTCTCAAAGCCCTAGCAGCTCTCCAGAACAATTTCTTAAGTAAAGGGTCTTTGAAGTCGGTGTACAGATTGGCGGCGAGGTGACGCATGCAGTAGCTATGGTTTGCAATAGGCATTACTTTAGGCACTGCTTGCATCAACCCCTTTTGTCGATCGGAGCACAGGGTCAATGCGCCTATCCCCTCAGGCAATACGTGCCGCTTCACCAAATAGAGGAACCAGCACCAGCTATCTTCGTTCTCAGTCTCGACAACACCAAAAGCTAATGGAACTAAGCCGTTGTTCCCGTCTACCCCAACTGCGATCAGTAAGATTCCAAGATACTTTCCACGTAGATGCGTCCCATCGACCAAAACTATCGATCTGAGTGTTCGTTGGAAAGAACGTATGCTGGGACCAAATGCCCAGAATAAGCGAACAAATTTATCATCTCCCCCTGGACGTAGATCTCTCACTCGAAAAACACGCATGTAGGTGCCCGGGTTTGTTCTCATCATCTCAACTATCAGTGCAGGGAGCAAGCGGTACGAGTCCTCCACATTTCCACACTTTATTTCAAGGATGATGTTCATCGCAAGGTGTGCTCTACGGTAGGTCATGGTTATACCCCAGTGCGACTTCATGTACTGTCTTATGATCCTTGTCCCCACATCTTCTGGAAGGTCAAATAGGGGTAAGCATGTCTCGGCAACCCATGGGGATGTAGCCAGATGATTATCATTGCCCTTTAAGTGAGATGTACACGTATGGTCGCTCACAAACTTCTTCACTAACACATAAGTCATACGGCTAATGCCTGATATACGCCACTTGCAACCTGGTTCCTTGCATACAACGGCATACTTCTTGGGAGTTGACCGTGACTTCTTGAACATGAATCGCTGCCGAATTGCATACTCCTTAACGGCCTTCTTGAACTGCTTCATATTTGGATACATAGCCCCAACAGTTAACTCATCGAACTGAAGATTATCTGCATCTACCTCATCAGCCCCAACATACATGTCGTCTACTTCCAGTGGCCGACTTGTGCCAGCAGGTAGAAATGGCCAACCATTGGCGGTAGGGGGAGCCACTTCAGGATCATGGGCGGCCTCATCACCCTCCTCATCCTGAACCTCAGTCTCAGCCTCGTCATCATCCTCATCATCATCCTCTGCAGGATCATCATCATTGTCATCTTCAGTTCTAAATTCTTCGAAATCACAACCGATGACATGAAAATCATCCTCCAAAAAGTTAATATGCTCCAACGGCACATCTGCATCATTCCCGGGGACAATGATATCTTTGGAGGTAGGGTTCTCATACATATCGTCCGAGAAGTTTTCATTTTGGCCAACTCGTACCCTACACAGTTCAACAATATAAAATTAGGATAGTAGATTGAGTACTTCAATATAAATAAAATTGTACAAGACATACCTTGAACTAAATTGTGCCGAGTCACCTCCTATGCTTGTATTACCCAATTCTGTTTCATATTCTCTTTCTAAGTCTACTTCAAAATGAGAGTCGGGAGTGACAGTTACTCGTTCCGATGGATATCTTAGGTGTCGAATCGGTGGAACGGAAGTAGGAGGTATGCATGCATTATGAGAGGGATTTTGAGAGGGAATCGGTGGTACAGAAGTCAAACGTATGGGCAGGTTATGAGAGGGATTTCGAGGTGAAAAGGAAGTAGAAGGTATGACATTGTTTGTGGGCAGAATTGAAGAATAAGATGAATTTAGGCCATTGTCAATTTTTGTTATGTATAGCATCACAGAGTTGAAATTATCTTTCTCAAGCACCTTAACCAACGATTGGAAGATTTCATCGCTATCGACGTCGATTAGAGTGCTTATATATGGATCAACAACATATCGACATTTGATGGATAGTGACACCCCTCCTCCAATACTCCCAATTCGACTGTGGATTAGAGCCTCCAATTCTTTAAGATTCATTCGGGGACTTACCAATAACAATTTCTTACTCCCACCAACATATTCCCAATTAACTTCATCCTTCAGTATGCCATCATAGTGTAACAGCAGAGAAAGCATTGTGCGTGCCAGTTTACGAAGACCTGCAAAGGGCAGACAAGATATGATAAGAACCAGTACGTAAAGGGGGCTTCTCAAGGCGAATAAGTAGAGGCCGACATAAGCAAAACCTTCGGAGGCACACGTTGAAAGAAGAAAATATGACCTTCCTGATTGAAAACTTGTCTGCAAAAGGAGTATATGATATGGTTAAGACTTAAACATGAGAAGAAGATGATAACATATTTTTTCTCAGTACATTTAATACCAGACTGAAGCATGGAAATAATTTAACATAAGTGAACATTGCATTTCAAGTACACAGGTCACAGTACGAAATCTAGTTTAAAGACGAAATCTACAAGAAATTAGTTTAACATCTTACATCTGGCAAGGATATAATATTTTCTTAATTAAATTACAGCAGAAGGGATTATGGGCACTCAAATGGGGTAGAAGAAGTACCCTTGGATGGTCCATCAAATCCAGAAGAAAGTCCTGAAGTTGAAAGTCATGGGTTTTCAGCTACAAAAAATGTGTTATTAGTACCTAAGGGGGGCTTCTCAAGGCCAACCGAGGGGAGCTATGCATGGTATTAGAGAAGGGATTATGGGCACTCAAATGGGGTAGAAGAAGTAACCTTGGAGGGTCCATCAAATCCAGAAGATGGTCCTGAAGTTCAAAGTCATGGGTTTTCAGCTACAAAGAAGGGGTTATTAGTACCTAAGGGGGGCTTCTCAAGGGCAACAGAGGGGACCTATGGATGGTATTAGAGAAGGGATTATGGGCACTCAAATGGGGTAGAAGAAGTACCCTTGGATGGTCCATCAAATCCAGAAGAAAGTCCTGAAGTTGAAAGTCATGGGTTTTCAGCTACAAAAAATGGGTTATTAGTACCTAAGGGGGGCTTCTCAAGGCCAACCGAGGGGAGCTATGCATGGTATTAGAGAAGGGATTATGGGCACTCAAATGGGGTAGAAGAAGTACCCTTGGAGGGTCCATCAAATCCAGAAGATGGTCCTGAAGTTCAAAGTCATGGGTTTTCAGCTACAAAGAAGGGGTTATTAGTACCTAAGGGGGGCTTCTCAAGGGCAACCGAGGGGAGCTATGCATGGTATTAGAGAAGGGATTATGGGCACTCAAATGGGGTAGAAGAAGTACCCTTGGAGGGTCCATCAAATCCAGAAGAAAGTCCTGAAGTTGAAAGTCATGGGTTTTCAGCTACAAATAAGGGGTTATTAGTACGTAAGGGGGGCTTCTCAAGGGCAATAGAGGGGAGCTATGCATGGTATTAGAGAAGGTATTATGGGCCCTCAAATGGGGTAGAAGAAGTACCCTTGGAGGGTCCATCAAATCCAGAAGAAAGTCCTGAAGTTGAAAGTCATGGGTTTTCAGCTACAAAAAAGGGGTTATTAGTACCTAAGGGGGGCTTCTCAGGGGTAATAGAGGGGAGCTATGCATGGTATTAGAGAAGGGATTATGGGCCCTCAAATGGGGTAGAAGAAGTACCCTTGGAGGGTCCATCAAATCGAGAAGAAAGTCCTGAAGTTGAAAGTCATGGGTTTTCAGCTACAAAAAAGGGGTTATTAGTACCTAAGGGGGGCTTCTCAAGGGCAATAGAGGGGAGCTATGCATGGTATTAAAGAAGGAATTATGGGCCCTCAAATGGGGTAGAAGAAGTACCCTTGGAGGGTCCATCAAATCCAGAAGATGGTCGTGAAGTTAAAAGTCATGGGTTTTCAGCTACAAAGAAGGGGTTATTAGTACCTAAGGGGGGCTTCTCAAGGGCAACCGAGGGGAGCTATGCATGGTATTAGAGAAGGGATTATGGGCCCTCAAATGGGGTAGAAGAAGTACCCTTGGAGGGTCCATCAAATCCAGAAGATGATCGTCAAGTTGAAAGTCATGGGTTTTCATCTACAAAAAAGGGGTTATTAGTACCTAAGGGGGGCTTCTCAAGGGAAACCGAGGGGAGCTATGCATGGTATTAGAGAAGGGATTATGGGCACTCAAATGGGGTAGAAGTACCCTTGGAGGGTTCATCAAATCCAGAAGAAAGTCCTGAAGTTGAAAGTCATGGGTTTTCAGCTACAAAAAGGGGTTATTAGTACCTAAGGGGGGCTTCTCAAGGGCAATAGAGGGGAGCTATGCATGGTATTAGAGAAGGGATTATGGGCCCTCAAATGGGGTAGAAGAAGTACCCTTGGAGGGTCCATCAAATCCAGAAGATGGTCGTCAAGTTGAAAGTCATGGGTTTTCAGCTACAAAAAAGGGGTTATTAGTACCTAAGGGGGGCTTCTCAAGGGCAATAGAGGGGAGCTATGCATGGTATTAGAGAAGGGATTATGGGCCCTCAAATGGGGTAGAAGAAGTACCCTTGGAGGGTCCATCAAATCCAGAAGATGGTCGTCAAGTTGAAAGTCATGGGTTTTCAGCTACAAAAAGAGGTTATTAGTACCTAAGGGGGGCTTCTCAAGGGCAATAGAGGGGAGCTATGCATGGTATTAGAGAAGGGATTATGGGCCCTCAAAAATTCAATCCCTACACTCTTCAAACTCATGTCTGTCTTCTTTTCGCAAGCACTTTCACATTTAACACCAAAGCTAAATGGGATAGCATGAGTTTTGATATACTAATAATAGCAATATCTTATGGAGCACAACCACCATTTGCGCATTATCATATCACACTGCCACATTTCTCTTAAATAAAATCTTTGCAAATTATTTCTTTCAGATAGTAAAGAAAATAATATGAAAGATAACAAGGGGGTGAAGGCAATGGAGAAAGATATGTGATTGTATAAGAATGCCATCTGGAAACATATACCCCAACTGTAGGAACGGTGTGTTTGCCACAAATGGTTTATTTTTTCTCTAAATATACATTCAACTCCTATTGTTAAAGCATCAATTTCTTTAATGTTTATCTTTTCAAGAATTTGTTGCTCAAAATAAATGGATGTTAAGAAAGCTTTTATTCATGGAAAGTTCAAAAGCATAAATGTAGTTCAAAAGCTTTTAGTATGAGAGGTGAGACTACAAACTACATCTACATCTCTACTATGACAGGTGAGAATACAAATTTGTCAACTGACTACAAACTACATCTCTACTTCGTACTCACACCGAAGACAAATCATGAAAAATAAACTGAGACCAGGTAGGGTTTACTGTTTTCCAGGTTTCATACGTGCTTCACCTTCGTCGAGATCGCCGGAGAGATTGCCTACGGCTCTGTTTGGTTGTCAAAAATCAGGCATCTCATTGGAATTTCGTGGGAATTTTAGATGCCGGCACGTCGTTTGGTTGTGTTTTTCAAACCCGATGGTCAAAACACCCACAACAATGTCGGGATACGGTCGGCCCACGTGGCTCTCCAATGAGAACCGAATGGCAAACCCCCAAAACCGAGTTTCTGTATTAGAATTTCAACAGGAATGGCCTTCTCAAACGACGGATGAGGCTCCACGCACTGCTTCGTCGCATATCTTCCGCTAAATTCTTATAACCAAATGGCATTTGGGAATTTAGTTCCAACAAAATCCTAGTAAGCATCCCTACAACCAAACGTTACTTCAAAACCCCACCCCCATAAGGTCCTTTCATTGCCATTCTGCACAAATCCCCTTTCACTCCCCCTTCCCGCCGAGATTCACGAACCAAACAGACCCGTAGAGATCGCCGGAGAAGAGGACGGAAAAAAAAAAAACACAGACGGGAGGAGAGAAGAGGGAAGAGAGAAGAGGGAAGAGAAAGAGAGGGAAACTGAAATGCTTTTTATTTCTTAAAAGTCATATCACCTATTTCTGCCACAAGGGCATTCTCGTCATTGAAAATTTAGAAAACCAAATTTTGACCCCCTTATGTCATTTTTGCTATAGCTAGACCCCTGTGTCATTATACGATTTATTTGACCCCCCTATGTCAAATCTTCTTTATTTTATGTACAGAATGCTGATTTGGAAATTCGATTAAATCCTGATTTTTTATGAAAGTGGATCTCAAACCTTTGTCACCCTTTCTGGTTGCTTGAATGGGTCTGTGTTTCCTCTACTCATGGTTCTAAATTTCAGCCGAAGTACCGAAATTTCAGATTTCGGTCAAGATCGAAACCGAGATCACCTGAAACCAAAATTTCGGCCAGAGTCCCATATTTTGGCTAATATTTTGGAAATTTTTTGTAATTTCGACCAAAATTTCGGGAAATTGTAATTTTTTACAAGATTTCGGCCGAAATTATCGAAATTTCAGCATATTAAGGAAATATGATTTTTTTTACCAGATTTCGGCCCGAATTTTCCTTTTAGCTATGTCCGAAACCGAAACCAAAATTTAAAACCTTGCCTCTACTACATTTAGCGTGCTGATTTGGAGCCCTTGTCCTAATGTTCTGTTCTCAGTTTGCCCTTTCTTTTATTGTTTGGTGAAAGGCGATCATCCTTCACTTTTTTGGATGAAGGTTTGGAAAGTTCCCATCCCTACTAAAGTCCAAGGTTTTTGTTTTGTGGTGGGCTAGTGGCGCACGAAAAGGTTATTACTCTTGATTTGCTGAAAAGAAAATGTTTCCATTTGGAAAATCGGTGTATCCTTTGCTTGTGAGCTGAGTCGTCTTTAAATCATTTTATTTATCCACTGCGAGTTGCGTGATAAGTTTGGTGCTGTATTCTCAAAATCTTTGGCATTCAATTGACTTTCCCATATCCATTCAAAGGTCTGTTGGGTAGTTAGGGATCCTGGCTCTTGGGGGAAAATGGTTGTATTCCCTTGTCTTTCATGCCTTTTGTTGTGATTTGGGAGATTTGGAAGGGAGTGTAACCTGAGGAACTTTGAGTACAAATGCTCTTCTTATATCAAAGTCTTTTGGGTTGTCATAGGCCTCCTGTTTTATCGGCCTGCTGTTTGAAAAGAGTTCAAGGGCTACAGGGTTCAAAATATGCACAGGAAATGGAAGGAAATTATTTTGGACCGTGTTAAAAAACCAGAAGAAATGAAGGTGGAAACCTCAAGATCAAGATCCAAACTTCTTCAAGCTGAATTTGGATGGCTCCTCCCTTGCCCGGCCATACTAGGAGGCACATTCGGAAATAAATGTGCAATTAAAATCTCTTTCCCATGTTAAGTTTTATTTTCTTTTTTTTTGTCTTGCTGTTGTTTCTTTTCCACTTGTCTTTTATAAAATCTCTTGTTTTTTTTTTCGTAAAAAAAAAACGATTCTCATTTTCTTTTACCAAAATCAAACCCATAAAGGAAGCTGCAATTAGCTGTTTTTGTTGCAGCCCTTACAACATTTTGTTTGGGTGTCATTAGTCATATATTTTGTAAACGGGCTTGTATCATTTTGGAGAACTTATTTTATATTGGAAACGAATATGGTCTCTATAAATGTGGTGATATTATGTAAAAGCTTCCTGTGAAAGTGACATATTTCTAGATGCTACTTCGCAATTAACTAAATCATTGTTGCTAAATTTTAGCAGAACAACAGAAAACAGCTGATTTATGCGAGTATTAAAATGAAATTTTATCCTTTTCTATTGAACATCTGAATAACTTATGCTAATTGCTAAAACCTACAAGAACAAAAAAAAACATACTGAAGTATATAGTATAGCAGTGGACGTATGGTGTGCAATGTATGCTGCACTAGATATATATTTTATGCTGCCATTTTCTAGTTGTGGTTCAAAGTTGTCAAGTAGTATTATTGTTGAGCACTTGGACTTATTGATTGTAGACTAGTTGTATGCCCATTTTGACTTTGTATTAACTAACAAGACTACTAGAATTGTTCCTACTTTGCTAATTAGTAGTTTATAAGCCCAGTTTACATATATAATTTTGGCAAATCTTCTTGATAGTTTTTTACTTAAAATTTTAGTGTGGGTTGTCAATGCAGGCAACACTTAGTATAACTGTTGTGCAAAGATTGATTTGCAAGCCTTCTTAGTTCCATTTATGTTTATTCTGTTGTTTTTTAATTATAGGATTTCCCTTCCTTTTGCTTCACATATATGCTAATTTATTTGCTTATGGTGTTTCTCTATTGATTAGTGGCCGGCTATGGTATGATAGGGTCTGGAAGAGAGCCACCAATGCATATGGAGGTCAGTATTCATCCAGATGGGACAGCCGCTATATTCATACATGTATGTACGAAATGTTTAGTCCACCAAAGACAGTTGTGTATAAATGCATGCAATTTCATTGTCTATAGACAATTGTATAGGTATGTGTTGTGTGTCTCTATCACCTCATGGTATCTTAGGGCCTCTTCGGATGCCGTCTTTAAATTGCAGATAAGATCGATCTTATCTGCAAATGGGTCATTAAGGCTTCTTCGGAAGCCATTAACCCATATCATTTCTAAACTATAATATCCAATATTTGCAAATAGTCACTTATAACTTCAAAACCATTTTGCATATAAGAATACAGAGGAATGATAGATGCAAGGGCCCTCTTTATGCAAGGGCTGGAGAAGGGGCCCTTGAATAGATTCACGTCATTTTTACAGTCGGTTGAGAAACTGAATTCAGTTGCACTTATGATGTGGATCTATTCAAGGGCCCTTCTTTAGCCCTTGCATAAAGAGGGCCCTTGCATCTATCATTCCTCAAGAATATATGAACAGAAGTTTTGGAGGTAACCTTAGAGGTGCTTAGGTAATCAGTGCCTTTTTATCATAGTTACAAATATTTGCCTCCAGAATTTCTCGGGGTGTATCTGGGGATATTGTAGTTCTTTTTTTTGTTAATTTTGAGTTCAGATCAGGAAGAATTGAAAAACTGTCTAAAATATATAAAAACATCAAATTTATGTACAAAATTAGGATAACAAACATTACCATGAAATTATAGCAATTGTTTTGCTATTTTTTAATGATAATATTTGGGAAATGATAATGCACTCCTTTTCATCACTTGGGACACCCAGCAGCAGTTGATCAATGACTGCAGAGGGGCTGATGTACTCCACGTCATAAGGATTCAATACACTACAGTTGGGTGTTGCATGTGATGAAAAGGGTGCATTCATCATTTTCCTAATATGTTTGCTCTTAAAAACTAAATATGAAGATGGGATTTGCTAGGATCCATCGCAAATTTAAATGAAAAATTACGGAGAAAGGGAAGCAAAGTTGGAAACTTACGAAAAAAAATACCAACTGGAAGCAATAACATATGACAATTACCAAAAAGAACTACAATGAAAATTAATAACTTACGACAATTACGGGAAAAAAGAATTTTCATGAGAATTTCTTTCATTTTTTCTTCGTCACCGGCAAGTGCCCGACATTCCCGGCGGTCAAATGCCTGAATTTCGCTAAATTCCCTATCAAATACCTTTAGCGAATTAGTAGAATTACATTCCCTGCTATTTTTCTAAAAAAATGGGAACCACACAGAGCATGTGTGTTTTGCTGATTAAAGCAAGACTGCCCTCCCCATGTAATAGTTGCAATAAAAATCCGCATGCCGTGTTTTTCTCTGTGGTTGCTCTCTGACGCAACAGGCCTCTCGAGAAATGCCGTGTTTTTCTCTATGTGGTTGCTCTCTTACGCAAATCCCTATGAAGATATCTGGAATATGTTTTCAAGCTCTGGAAAATTTTGGATTATGTCCTTTATCAAAAATAGCAAAATAACATGGTATTTTGAATTTTATAGAACTGTTTGTTGTCCGAAAATCATGCCATTTATCCAAGCCAAATAGGAAGTAATTGTTACTGTAAGATGGGATTGCGTGATTGGTGTGGTTTTTTATCCAAAGCAATTCCTATAAAATGAATGGTTCAGATCAATCCAAGGTGGTTCACGCTTTGCTCTTGGGCATATCTTGGAAATAAATACAATTTTCTGTTCACTGTGCTGGCTGATAAAATGACTGGTTTAGATTACATCACTAAGCTGCCAAAATGAATGGTTTGACCACATCTCCAGGGTCATAAACTGAATGGCTAGGATCATCTAATGTCATGTGGGTGGGTATAAATTATACTTCTAATGTTCTCTTACTAAGCCTTCTAATGGAATATGAATTAGGGCATTTTCCAACTACTCATTCTTTCTCCAAAAAAGTTTGGAAGAGGTAAACCCTAACCCAAACTAGGGATTTTTTAATTGAAATTCAGTACTTTTGGATGGGTGCTTGGAATTACATAATCAGATTCAATTGTTTTGACTTCTAAGTTCTAACTGAAGCAAAAATATGGTGAGGTTGGTTGGATTCGAACTGCATATCTAGTTTAGTTCACCCACTGTCTTTCCACTCTTTTTTCTACAATACTTTTGCCTTATTAGTGTTTGAGAAGATAGGGTTCCTAAGATTTTGGTAGTCTAGCTAGAAGGATTTGATATCTCCACCACTTGTTTTTGCAACTGTCCAATTACTTCCTTTATTTAGAAGTTCTCATCATCTAAAGAATGTAAACAAATGTTGAAGGGACCAAAACCCAGAGGTTGAAGAGAAATTGAGAGGCAAGAGATGTAGTTATATGTAAACTATTAAGAAGTGAGAGTCGTAATAGGATAAGAAATACTTGTGAATATCCCCATTCCCTTGTTTTGATATGGCAATCCTTTTTTTAATCCTAGTAAGCTCTACTAGGATTGAGAAATACTAGTGCAAATTTATATGAGGGAAGTAAAATTTAAATAAGGGAAGTGATATATCCACCCCTTTTGATTACTTGGGACACCGAGCAACAGTGTATCAGTGGCTGCATAGGGGTTTATGTACTTCACGTCAGAAGGATTCAATATGGGCCTAGATTGCCACGTGCAGTGCCGTTGGGTGTCCCAAGTAATCAAAAGGGGCGGATATTTCACTTCTCTTATATACCCCTCTTTTTTTAATATATGGGACTACTTTATTAAGCACATTTTTTTATTGGCTGTCATTATGTTTTTGTTAATTGGAACTGCCTTTAATAGCTAGTTAGAAAATAGGTGATTTTATGTTGTGAGCGTGCGTGAAGTCCAGTATTATTAAAAAAGTAATGATCCAAACCGTTCATTTGTCGGGCCACAGCATAAAATGGTTGTACCCCATAGATCATCCTATGGAAGTTATCTGCGGGGTGCTGCATATTTACGATGTGGCCCGACAAATGAACGGTTTAGGTCATCCTATGTAGTGAACGGTTTTGGTCAACTTGTACTTTCGAAAAAATACTGGATTTCACGAGCTGTGTGGTGCTGCCACATGTCAGCCCCTCTTCTATCCCGCAATTTTAAAAAGTCTAAATTGCAAAAGACTTTAATAAAAAAAGCAGCCCCTCCTTTATACATTTTTAAAGGAGAAAAGTACAAAATGGGGGCTAATATTTGGAGTAATTACGTATTGCGGGCACCTTGTAAAACAAGAACAAAAACAGGCTAATCTTCAAAATCGGATTGGAAAAAGACCCTGGTACTGCGACGTTATTGAATATGCCTCTTTTGGGTTAGAACTGTGACGTTATTGAATATTTTATTATTTCTCATGTCTCTTTTGGCTAAGAACGCCGCCCGATTACTAAGGGGTTACGCCAACGGAAATAGGGTATACGCGGGCGGAAATAAAGGGGTACGCAGAATGCGTAAATAATGGGTAAGCCGGCGTAAATAATGAGAACCAAAAGAGAAGGGAAAAGATTCTAAGCCAAAACAGAAATAGGGTGTACGCCAGCGGAATTAATGGGTCGCCGGTGGAAATAATAGGGTACGCCGGCGGAAAGCGTAAATAATGAGATAAGCCGGCGTAAATAATGATGACCAAAAGAGAAGGGAAAAGATTCTAAGCCAAAAGAGAAATAGGGTGTACGCCGGCGGAAATAATGGGGTACGCCGGCGTAAATAATGGGGTAAGTCGGTGTAAATAATTAGGACCAAAAGAGAAGGGAAAATATTCTAAGCTAAAAGAGATATAGGGTGTACGCTAGCGGAATTCATGGGTACGCCAGCGAAATTCATGGGTACACCGGTGGAAATAATGGGGTACGCCGGCGGAAAGTGTAAATAATGAGGTAAGCCGGCATAAATAATGAGGACCAAAAGAGAAAGGAAAAAATTCTAAACCAAAAGAGAAATAGGGTGTACGCCGGGGGAAATAATGCGTACACCGGTGGAAATAATGGGGTACGCGACGTAAATAATGAGGACCAAAAGAGAAGGAAAATGATTCTAAGTCAAAAGAGAAATAATGGGTACGCCGGTGAAAAGCGTAAATAATGAGGTAAGCCGACGTAAATAATGAGGACCAAAAGAGAAGGGAAAAGACTCTAAGCCAAAAGAGAAATAGGGTGTACGCCGGCAGAAATAATGGGTACGCCGGCGGAAATAATGGGATAAGTCGGCGTAAATAATGAGGACCAAAAGAGAAGGGAAAAGATTCTAAGCCAAAAGAGAAATAATGGGTACGCCGGCGGAAAGCGTAAATAATGGGGTAAGTTGGCGTAAATAATGAGGACCAAAAGAGAAGGGAAAAGATTCTAAGCCAAAAGACAAATAATGGGTGCCGGGCTGAAATAGGGTGTATGCCGGCGGAATTCATGGGTACGCCGGCGTAATTAGTGGGTAAGCCGGCGTTAAATAATGGGGTAAGCCAGCGTTAATAATGAGGACCAAAAGAGAAGGGAAAAGATTCTGAGCCAAAAGAGATGTAATCAATAACGTTACCGTTCTCAGCCAAAAGAGAAGTGAGAAAAGATAACGCTGCTTACTAAAGTATTCAATAACGTTAGCGTTCCAACAAGTTTAAGTTTTCCAACACGTGTCAAGCATCCATCCGTCTCTAGTTATTTCCGATGGCCAAGATAGAAACGAACCCAAGGTTCTTTCGGTTCAAATACCCATTCAAACGAACCAAAAGAATCCTCGTTAAGCATGCCAATTTAATAGGCAGTAATGAAAAATGAGGACTTTATTGATGTCATAAGGGTATCAGGGTCTTTTGACCACCCAAATTTGAAGATTAGCCCCTTTTTTGTTCTTGTTTTAAAAGGTGCCTGCAATCCGTAATTACACCAAACATCAACCTCCATTATGTACTTTTCTCTTTCTAAAGCTCGTAACTCTCTTTTTTATGACGAATTGCACCGTGTCCAAAGCCTAAGAATAAAGAAAATCGTTTCTTATTCCAAGTCACCTCATCAATCTCTCGTTTTGCCAAATCATCCACTAAATACTACTTTTAATTTCCTCATATTAATTACTTTTTCAGTTATTTTCTCTTTTGGTTAATGGTACATCTGCTGCTTAAATACGAGCGAACATCTGTTGGTCAAATTCCTTTTTTGTAGTTTGTGACGGGATTTTTATGCAATACTATTTTATTTTGGAAGAGGATTTGCTTGAACACGACTTTAAGTTAATTAATTGCTGTGAAACTCGATTAGATATGAAATTCTTCATTGTGGATAATAATTGTACTTTTTGTCATTCAGAAACATGCTACAACCATAAAACATTATCACTTCTTGCACAAGGGATACATATCTATGCATGTTTTGTTTTTGATAAATAGATATCTATAGATGTGAAGTCTCTCTATCATTTGATTCTTTATTTTTCTTTGTTTTTTTTGTTTCCGTTTTATCAACATTTTTGTTTTCTTCTTTTATTACAGATACACATATATCATTTCTTGCGAAGCTATTTGTAAAAGGAGAGGATCTGCTAATATTCTCGGTATTTATCCCAACATTAATCACTTCTTGCATGAGAGATACATATCTATGCAGGTTTTATATGTAGGAAATTTATATTGCTTTTGGTCTGAAGATATTTTTTTGTTCGCTTCATTTGATTCCTTGTTTTTCCTTTGTTTTCAGTCCCCGTGCGTTGCACGGGCCTACAACTACTTGTATATAATAGCCGAATGATGTGAAGGAATGAATACTTTTTTTTCTCTGACAGAATATACTATTATGTTCTGTGAACAATAAGGAGTGTTTTGAGTCTCTTCACTTGCAAAGAATATACATGGACATTTGGAATATGAAAAAGGGGACTTTTTTTGGACGTTTGATAAATTTTACACTCTATCTTTGTATGTTGCTGTTTTCTTTGAAAAATCGTGTATCAAATGTAGAGAGTTTATTTGAGTTTTGGTTATTGCAATTTCTTATTCTTCCGCTCTCATTAACATTGTAATCTTCGCATAGTATAAACTCCCCTTTGCATCCTTTTTTTTACCTCATTTCTAGAACCTACCACGGGCATCTTCCTCAGATGAACGGTCTAGATTTTAGAACAGTGGCTAGTTCTTATATTCCAATTTGCATGGGTATATGGGTGTAGACGGATCGAATTCGGATCGGATCGAATTCGAATCAGATATGCCTATATTCGAATTCGATCATAATTTGTACTATCCGAATTCAAATTCGAATTCGGCGGATACTTAATTTCGAATTTGAATCTGGCGGATATTATCCGAATTCGAATATTATCCGTATCCGTTCGGTAAAGTCTAACATTCGAACTCATAACCCAATGTCCGAATTCAAGTCCGAATTCAAATCCGAATCCGAATTTTATAACCAAATTCATATCCGAATCGAAAATTTCATATCCGACAATTCTGATTATTTTTCTTTCCACATGAGTATATCTTTTCGATTGAAAATTTAGAACATCCAAGGCAAAATTGAATTGAAGATAGAATATCCACCGTTAAACTTCCTTTCCACCCACAATAAGATAAAACTTAGGAATTAGTTTTTCTTCTTCTAATAAAATCATGCTCTATCTTTGCTTGTTTACCAAATAAATGGATCACCCTCAAAATGAAAACTAAGATTTAAAATTCAAGAAGACAACCAACTAATATAATATTATCGATCCAAGCCACCCAAAAGATAAATCAGACAATCAATGCATCTTCAGCTCAAATTTTCACCTCCAGATCATGAAAATGGTGGCTGGTGAGGGGATTCGCCGGATTTGGTGGAGATGGTAGTGGAAATGGGTTTTAATGGAGGTGATTGATCAGATCTGATGGTTTATGGTGGTGGGATGAGGCGGATCTAGGGTAAAAAATTCACAATGGCAGCAAAGGTTGAAGGGATGATAGGAGGAGAAAAAATGTGTTTGCCAATGGTGGTGGTGGTGGAGAAGATAGTGCCAGATTCCGGCCGGAAATGAAGCCGGAGAAGGTTCTCTTCCTCTCTACCTCTCTCTCTAGCTCTGTATTTTCCGTATCTCTCTAAGCTCCCTCTCTATTTCTCAGATCTGAAAATCAAAGAGTCCCCCCCCTTTCTGGTGTTGCAAAAAAATAAGGAATATATAGGATTTTAGTGTTGGAGTAGAAGATGGAGAGGCTATGGCTGTGGATCTAGGTTTTTAATGGAAGAGGGTCTGAGGGTAAGGGGTTTCAATGGTGGAAATTGGTGATGGTAGTTGTGAGAGTGGCCGATGGTGGAGAGATGGCGACAAGTAGGGGAGTTGGGCGGTGTAGATAACGATGGTGGAGGTGATGGGTGTGGTCGGTGGGGAGTGGCCTCTCTCACCCTCTCGGTGGTTGCAAAATGAGAAAATGAAGCCTCCCATTTTAGATGCCCTGTTTTTGGTCTTATGCTTAGGGTTATCTAATAAGAGGGTCAATCTTGGCCCTTCATTCATTTGTCTTTTAAGGCTAAGATAAAGCAATCTTCTCCCTCTTGCATAGAATGGGCACCCCCTGATTTTCCAAATGCTACCCTGGTTGAGACATGTTTTGGAACATGTAGTGTCATTAACAACTTTAGGTGAGATTTCAAATGGGTACCCGAAAGGAAAGAAAATCTGATCCAAGGGCTTTTTAAACAATCCTTTGATCTGCGAAATGATCTAAACCGTCCGCTTAATTCCATTTAGTATGGCAAGGTCAAAACACATAGGAATCACATCCGAGCTCACCAACTTTTCTTTGTGGGTTGTCAGCCCATTATTTTGGGTGCCAATATCAAAATGCGAGATGTGTCTTTGTAATTTTTCATTCTTTTGGAAAATGCAAGGGAAATTTCAGGGATTATCTGGGCTGTCCAAGTTCTCGAAAATGATTCTATGAACAGGAAAATTTTAGGTTTTCGAGTTTGGTCAAAATGGGGTGTCTACATAATTACTTCTAAGAAAATTGCTTCTATCTGAAGTTAACTTCGGATTGTTATAAACTTGTAATTTTGTAGAAGAGTTTGGAAATGAAAACATGTGTAACATTTGTTAAAGGGACTTCTTAGCAACTATTTTAAAAAAATTAGACTTATTGGATATTACGTGATTCTTAAGGACTATTTACCAATTATTTTGCATACTAGGGAGTTATATTAAATAAATATTAAAATGTAAATATATATCTATGTCAAAAATATAAATCTAATTATATTTGAGGTGTTCTTCGGACAACAATGTAAATCTTATTTGATGATATTAATATATTATTAATAATAAATATTAATAAAAA
The DNA here is from genome assembly GCF_043159265.1 of Tasmannia lanceolata. Classification (NCBI taxonomy): domain Eukaryota; kingdom Viridiplantae; phylum Streptophyta; class Magnoliopsida; order Canellales; family Winteraceae; genus Tasmannia; species Tasmannia lanceolata. The sequence continues at coordinate 55,251,757 of NW_027518695.1, read as the reverse complement.
TAAAATGATTTCAGATACGGATTCGGATTCGGATATTTAGGATATTCGAATACGGATGCAGATCCGGATTCGGATATACGGATCCGGATCCGGATATTCGGGATAAACGGATGTACCTCTTGAATTCGGATGCTAAACGGATCAGATGTACCATTTACCATATTCGTATCCGCTAAGAGCCGGATATCTCATAAGCGGATTCAGATAATATCCGCTTGAAACAAATTCGGATAATATTCGCTTTAAACGGATTCACATGCGGACGGTAATCGAATTTTCAAATGTCCATTTACACCCCTACATGGGTATCGCATGAGTGATCCAAACCATTCATCTCTGGGAACACAAACTATGCTCCAAGTTTCTAACCATCCGATAAATCGAGGATTTTCGCATTGTAACCTTTCTGGGTCCAAATCATCCGAAGGTTGGAGATCCTTGACTGTGGGGCCCACGAAAATGAATGGTTTGGGTCATGCGACGAGTTACACACCGCGGCGCAAGTTAGAGTCACGCACTTCCTCGCAATTCTATTTTACGCAGTTCCCCTCTTTTTCTCATTTCATTGTACAGAAGAAAGAACAAAGAACGAAAAAAGCAAAAACATAACGGGAGTTGATTTTTACACCCCCACTGTAGGATTATACGCCCCCATTAAGGTGAATTCGGTACGCTTCGGTGCTGACCGAAATCCGAACGGATTTCGGTCGAAATTTAAAACCATTTCAAGCAGAGTTTAACGCTTTTTTATGTCAAATCAAGTGAAAAGGGGGGGGGGCATAATCCTACAGGGGGGTGTGTGAAAAAATAATTTCCAAAACATAACGCGTTCCCTCTATTTTGGTAAGACATCTGCCAGATTTTAAACAAGAGTAAGGCAAAGGGGAAGAAGGCTAATAGTTAGGGTTTCAAAAGCTTTGTTTAGGGCTTTAGGCTATTGAGGTACTTGAAGGAGGTTTTTTTTATTCTTTTTTCGTTCCTTCTAGGGTTTTTGATGATTTTATTGTTTCCTCTCTTGGTTATGCTTTTGTTCTGATAGATTTGAGGTTTTCATAGGGGTTTTGGTTTTATTTTTTCCCGAGGAAAAATCTCCATTGATTATTTTTTTTCTTGGATGTGGGATTTTGGCTCATGACTGAGGGGTTGCCGATTTATTAGTAATCTTGTTATTGATGCTATTGGTCTACAAATTAGTGTTTTTATGAGCTTAAGTTTCGATATCTATGATTTTCTAGGGTTTTACTTCTACAGTTTCGATGGATTTTGGCTATTTCTGTTCCCTCTTTCTTTCCTCGGAAGATTTGGGTTTCTTTTGGGCATTTTTGGATTTTTAGATTATGAAATTGTTGGATTTTTATATGTAATGCATGTGATGTTAGTATAGAGTTTGTGAACTCATTGATATTTGATGCGGACCGAAATCACCAAGAATAATTCAGTTTGTTGGCGTGGAACAAGTTTCTTATTTTTTAATTTGTATTTTCGTCATTTTATTTGTAGTATTTCTTTAGGGCATCAAATCTTGTTCTTTTTGCCTGATTTTGGTGTTTTTAGAAAGGTTTTTCCATTACCTATCTAAAGAGCCTAAGATTATGCGATTTGGACTTGATTTGGCTAAGTTATAGGCCGTTTTAGGATATGGTAAGTGTCTATTACGGGATTACTATTTCAGGTAAGTTTTAGTCAAGTTTTAGGTTTTATTTATGTTATTTTAGATGAACGGTTATGATTAGTTGCTTGGATATTAAGTTAGCTTTTAGGGTTTATTTTATTAGAAATAGATATTATGAAAGCAATGTAATGTACTTTGATTATTGAATAAAATTTACCTTTAGGCTTTTAAGTTCTTTTGAGAACTTTTAGTTGCTTGGATTAGCACCTGCAGGAGTATTTTCTAGTTTCGCTCTGAGAAACTCGACTTCGACGAGATCGAAGTAAATCACATCCCCTTCGACGGTGATCGAAGTATTCTATCTCTACGACGGTGTTCGAAGGGCTCCCATTTCATTTATTTTATCAACCTTGCATCCGCTGTTGCGCCACGAAGAGCGCCCAGATTTTTGGACTGCGTCAGTTGGTATCAGAGCTGACTCCTTCCTTGGGTTGAAGAAAAAGTTTGGTAGCAAAAAATTTGCGTGGATTCTTGATGGCTACTGATTATCTTCGATCACTTTAGAGAAGAGTTGCCGAATGCCAAGATTGGGAGGTAACACCACACTTGAAATCGTTTTATTATTACCTAGAGGAAGTAAATCACATCCCCTTCGACGGTGATCGAAGTATTCTATTCCCTACAACGGTATTCGAAGGGCTCTCTTTCATTTATTTTATCAATCTTACATCCGCTGTTGTGCCACGAAGGAAGGATATAATATTTCTTCAACCCAAGGAAGGAGTGTGAGCGGAAGAAAATAAGATAACAAAAAATCCAAAAACCACTTCAATACACTATTTTTCATCAAACCGTATAGAGGAGAGATAAAAAGGCACACAGCCACTTTTGACATAAATTGTGTAAATCCAAAAAAATGCCCTCATCTCACGTTACACACTTGTCTTTATACATTATAAAATCCTATTAAAATGTCCTCATGTCACGTTACACACTTCTCTTTATACATTATAAAATCCTATTAATGAAAGACTCCTAAATACTAAAATATAGGAATAGATAACTAACAATAATACTTTTAAACTCCTAAGAAAAGTAAGCTACCTAAACTCAACTCAACTCAACAAAGCCTTTGTCCCAAGCTAGTTGGGGTCGGCTAAATGAATCCTTTGGAAAAAAATTTCATGAAGAAGGTAAAAGGGATCTACCCGCCTCTAATCCTGGTTCTAGTTGGGTTCTTCTACGTAGATCATTTTCTTCCATTCTATCCTATCCAAGGTTATGTTCTCTGTTAAGTTCCTAGCTATCAAGTCTTTCCTCACTGTTTCTACCAATGTTATTTTCGGACTACCCCTACCTCTTTTACTCCCTCAATTTGGCACAAGTCACCTCTTCTCACCAGAGCATCCAAAGGCCTACGTTGGATATGTCCAAACCATCTTAAGCGGTGCTCTCTCATCTTCTCCTCGATTGGAGCCACACCCACCTTTTTACGAATGTCTTCATTTTTATGATATCCTAAAATCCCTCTAACTAAAGAAAAGGAAAAGTAGCAGCCGAACATAATCTCTAGTATGTGTGGGTCTCCTAACACTTTCAATTGCTCATCTATCTTCTTAGAGGATGCATCTGCATCAATATTCGTCTTGGAATGTAATGGTAACTGACTTTTCTATGCTTAGGAAAAAAATCTCATTGATTGTACTGCTACTTTTATTACATTATCTTAGGCCCTGCTTGTATTGCAAGAAAAACATTTCTGATGGAAAACATTTTCTTGGGAACTTTGTTTCTTTCCACAATCTGGAGGGTAATGATATGATTATGGTTAATGTGGACGGATATTAGCATAAATTATAAGTCCCTTTAATGAAAATTTGAATCGAGCTGGTTTCAATTATCTTTTTCATGCGTAAGAAAAGTGGGAAATTTCAGAAAATATTTTTCCTTCCCAAACTTTTCCACAAAATTATTGCCATCCAAACAGGGCCTTAGTTTACTTATCATATGCTTTATTACATTCATCTAGATTCCCCCTTGCATCAATAACTTCTAGGCTACGAAGCACTTTCGAACTTGTGGAATTTAATCTTGTTTCATCTAGATCTCTATGCAACGGTTGTGATGTTAGTAGAAATTATAATTATAGCCTTTTCAGACCTTTGTAAACCTATTGGTGTAGTTAGCAAAGGTCATGAATTCACTGATCTTCATCTTGGGAAATGTTCTGATAGCTTAGTTTCTGGACTATGTTCTTGATTTTTTTTCATTCTTTAGTTCAAAAGTTGATTTATTTTATGTAATGTTTTGTTGAGTTCAATTTGATATTCATTGTAATAATAAGTATCATATTCAAGAGTCTTTGCATTCATGTAATGACGAGAAGTGTGGGAAAATACTAATTTCTTGGAAATATAGTAATTCCTTAACATTCATTTTATTTGTACTGGATTTTTCATATTGAGATGAAAATTTACATTTACTTGTGTGTACATTCTATAATTAACTTGTTAGATCTGGACCACATTTTTTTACCTTCTTGCAGCATGGTTTCTTGTTGGAGAATCTACACAAAGGTTGTATTATTTGAATTTTCTGAAAGATGACTGTCTTTGAAACTTTTAGGTCATATTTATATAAGCCTTTCACGTTTTTCTTAATCACTGTCTTGGTCTTTCTGTTCCATCGGTTTTCTGGAACTAATATGTTCTGCTTTTAGTCAAAGCATTCTTTAATACTCTTACTTTTGGTAGACATCCATATTTTCTTTAGTTTGATATTTTGTTGTTGTTTGGTAACACATGTCGTTTTTTGTTAAATATGTTATCAGCTAACTGATGCTTCTCACTAATATTAAGAGGAGGAGGAGGAGAGGTTAGTCACCAATTGCTAATTTTTGAGGGAGATGAGGTGAGGTTATTCAACATCCCCTTTGGTGGTGGCTAATCTGTAAGCGTAGTGATGGAGATCGGAGCCCTTTGCGCAACTATTCGAGACGGGGCCGCCCTCTGAGAGGCCCATAGAGTTGTTTTTTATTCTTATTTAAGCCCCACAGGGAACCTTTTGTGATTTTCAGCTTTAGTTAGGGTTATTTTAGTCGTAGTTCATGTTTATCAGGTTTTTATTTCTTAGAGTTCTAGTTTTAGTAGCTTTCCTTGAAAGGAACTTGAGTCCTTTCCAGGAAAGCTACTGCCACCACGCTTACAGGCCTTTATATCATAGGCTGTGATAATCTGAAATCCTTGCCCAAGGGGATGTTGAAGAACCTCACCCCCTAAACAAGTTGGCCATTGGTGATTGTCCTTAACTATTTTCCTTGCTGGAGGATGGGCTACCCACAATGCTTCAATGATTAAGTATTTATGGATGTGTGGAAGTACAGAAACTATGCAGAAAGGAAGGAGGCCAATATTGGCCTAGTATCTCACGCATCCCCGAAATATGGATAACTCACTCGAGGGTTTGTTTTCTACACTGATGAAGGTACACGGATATCTCTCACCTTGGCTTTTATTAATTATATGAATGGTTTTCGATCCATTCTCTGTATCCCCTTTCACTTGCTCAGTTTTTCTCTTTTACTTTCTTGCAAAACAAAGGAGATTTTTAGGGTCATTAAGAAAGAATACTCGTCAGCAAAAAATGAAAGACAGAAGACAAAGTGAAAATTATGCTTCGGTTGCTTCATATGAGATTTTTTTTGCATATAGGGGCCTTGTCCCTTGGTGGAATGTTTATTGTATTTCTGTCTATTCTCCTTTTTCAAAAAGTTTCAACTAATCATGAAAAAAGGAATAAATATCTTTCCGTACATTACTTGAGAATTTGATCAATGTATGGATGTAGGATCTATCCACAATTAACTTTAACAAAGTCAAACCAGCTCTCATGGATTTTATCGGCCTTAATACTCATTGGTTGTTCCTTGTCATGATTTCTTGGTATCTTTCATATTAATTGATCTTGTGGATGAAATTTTAGACATTCAACTAGTCAAATGTTCTTCCTTTTTATTTAGTACTGGCTTGCTTTAAATATTATTTGATTGATGATTTCATTTGCATTTAATTACATTCCCTATACTTATAATAAGATGAAGTTACGTCTAAAGGTTTCCCTTTTACATTTACATAAACTTATGTTAGAACTTAGCATCAAAACTCCGTCAATTTTCCATCTTGCATGCACCCATTTCTTTCTCACATACATATTGACCTTTTGTTTTAGTAAATAAGCAAGAATCAAAAACTCACATAAACATACACACTGACTCCTTTTCTTTCTAGATATGTAAGAATTAAACGCGAACTCATGTTGACTTAAAATACTTATTTTATTTTTTCTTAGTTGCAACTTTTTACTGCCCTCAGTTTTCTCCATTTTATGTCAAGATCCCATTTACTCTTTCGGTTTAGGCCTACCAAATAAACAATGATCCCTACCTTTTACATATGTTTCCACTTTGCCATCCTTTTTGGAGACCTTTATTCAATCATTGAGGTTATTCGAATTTGATTACATTATGCAAAACTGTTTCCAGAAGAAGTTAACCTTTATCTCATCTTTAAAAGCAGTTCCTGTTGGGATGCTATTTAAGAAATTATATTATATTAGAATCAAGATATTGTTTCTTTTCATATAAACTCAAACCTATTTGAGATAGTTTATACATATTCAATATTTTCTCAAGCCAATTTGGTTGGGAATATTGCATTTCGTATTGACTTCCATATTAACGTTCTATATTTGGATTTTAGTCCAATGACTAATATGCTTTTGTGAAATATCGGATGTCGAGTTATTTTGGATTTTAGTTGAGCTGAAACCTAGTAACTAATTGCTCATCTTGTAGAAGCTGAGGAAAATTGTCTTTTCTCCTCCATAGTTCTTCAATAGTCCGCCTACAAAATATTTCTTTGAAGCAGAGATCGCATAATTTTAATAAAGAGAGAAATATTCCTTCATTCCCAAATGCCTAGGCCTCCTCCTCCTTTTTGATTCACAGTTAGATTTTTATTTTTTTGATATTGTTGGAATGAAAACCTTGAGCTCTTATTCTCTAATTCTCCTTTTGAAAGGCAGTTTATATAACATGATCACTTCATATTTAGAAACAGAATTTATCTTCCATGACAACAGATAAAAATTAAGCTTCATTGGAAGGGACTGATTATTCTATTTTCTACTTTTGTTTACTGATCTTAGGGTTGGTGTAGATGCCTGATAGTTGGTTGTATGTGATTAATCTATTATTTTTTTAAATTCTTTCGTCAATTTTTTCTTCTCATTTTGTGAAAAGACACTCCGCCTAAACTTAACACAGTAACATTGCTTCTCATCCTTTTTGGAAATATTAGTTCCAACTCATCCTCTTCTGAAATATTAATTCCATTTCATTGTCTGACTTTCCTGAGTAGCTCTTTCCTGAAACTTCATACAATTAATAAGAATTAAGAACCCACCTATCTAGTTGTCAAGATTTATCTATAATTAATGCAAACCAAAAGCAGGCACAACACAAACTGCATGATCGAACTAGAGGAAAATTCAACTGCTTGAAAGGATTTCAAAATATTAGTAATAGATGCAAGAATTGAAAATAGAAAATTCTAAAGTCATGAACTGCTTTTTTAGCAATAAGAAAACAGTTTTATTATGTAATGCCCGACCCCACCAAAGGTTGGTGAAATTGGTAAAAATATAATTTAATCTTGGCCGTAGATTCCTCGATAGAAGATCAATGGTTTATATCTTCGATTTGAGCCTTTTGATCCGTTGGATAAATAATTGGACCCCTAGGATCGTCGATCGAACTCGAGTAGACATCAGATCATGTCACTTGAGCATCGATCTCGCTTGATTTTAAAAGATCAGAAGAGTTAGTAAATCTATTGACCATATTTAATTCTCTTAATAACAATCACTCAATTTAATCTTGAGTTTTTCCGTGGAATTGATTTTCCATGGAAAATATCTTCCCAAATCCATATAGATTGGACAAATTTGCCATAATGAGAAAGTGTGCCCAATCATGGGATTTGCTTAAATGGCAAATCTCCCATGATTGACTTTCTTTCCCTCTTTTTGGTAATCATAGATGGCACATAAAACATTTGGAAAGATATTCAACTTTCAAAATCTAAATTAAAGGAGGGAGATATTCTTTTTTTTTTTTTTCGTCATTTTTATTGTAGCTTAAATTCGAGACATCAAATCTTATCCGTTTGACTTGATTTTGGTCTCATTAGATAGGTTTTTGGATTCCATATCCAACGGGCCCAAGATCAAGCAATTTGGACATGATTTGACGAAGTTATGACCCATTTACCATTATGGTATGGGTCAAATACGGGATTTGTGTTTTACGACTCTTTTTAAGCAAGTTTAAAGATGTTTTATGTTATTTAAATTAAAAAATAAATTAGTAGGATTGTGTATATCTTCCAAATATTAAAGAGTTGACTTTTCTTTTCTCATTTTAGTAAGCCATGTTAGCACATCATATTTTAGGCACTTTTAATTAAAACTTAGAACTTAAAATCCTTGGAGGGAAAACCAAAAGGGAAAGCCTGCACAATAAATGAGAAATCACTTAAATCATGTATGGGAATTAGGAATCAAAATGAATGAAAGAAATCTTGGATTTGAAAGAGAAAAAGGGAGGGAAAAGAAAAATAGAAAGACATTATAAATAACTTAACTTAACCTCTCCCCTTAGGTTGGAAAAATTCGTCCAAGCAGAGAGAGAGAGAGAGAGAGAGAGAGAGAGAGAGAGAGATATGATTTAAACCATGGTTTTCATTAGTTCTAGGGTGTATTAGCACCTTCGCGTTCATACATGTGCACTCTTGGTTTTCGGCATATATATATATTGATTTAAGATTTCGACAATTAGGGTATTTTCATAAAACCAATGATTTTCATATAGATGTACTGTTGATTTTGGTTTACCTATACATATTCATATCAATCAAATGATTTTGACAGTAGTGTGTGTACCCATAAAAAATAATGATTTCTATGTATTTGTACGGATGATTTCAATGTGTATATCTGTATTAGTACTAATCCAAAATTTTGGCAGTTGAAGTATATTTAGAAAATCAATGATTTTTATGCATGTGTACGTTTAATTTCGATGTGTATATATGTATTAGTATTAATCCAAGATTTGGACAGTTAAAATATATTAATAAAATCGATGATTTTTGTGTATGTCTACTGTTGGTTTTCAGGGGTGTGTGTGTGTATGTGTGCGCGCGCGCACATTCGTATCAATCCAAGATTTGTCAGTAAAGCATACTCATTAAATCGGTGATTTTCGTATACATATACAAATACTACTGTACATAAATTCATAAATTCTGCCAGTACTTGTATGGTTATAATAGTGTAGTTGAATCTTTTAATTTTTGTTAGTAATAGTATGCCTCTTGTGATGTGTATAAATCCACTTAATTTCATCAGCGCTTGGACATCCATATGAACACATCTATTTTGCAACTACTTGTATACTCGTACAAAAATATTTATAGAGCATTTGATTCCATTAGTAATGTATACTCATACTAGTGTATATGAATCCTTTGATTTCCACCCATACTTGTATGTCTCCACCAGTTTACATATGTATGTAGTTTGGATCCCAAAACAGACCCGTTTTGCACGCCATAAATGCGCGTGTTTTGCGTTCCAAAAACAGGACAACAATGTAATATGTTTATATCGGTGATTGTGTCCCAAAAAGGGGACAGCTGTTTAGTATGTTTGTGTGTGTGATTGCGTCCCAAAAACAGGACAGCAGTGATATCTGTCTGTCTGCGTGCTTTACGCCCAAAAACAGGGCAGCTCCTAGCATTTGTCTGTGTGTGTTGATGCCCAAAACAGGTGGTGCATGTGTGTAGACTTTTGTGTGCCCAAAAATAGGGCAGTTGGGGAACTAGTTATACTTGTTTTTGAAAACCCCAAAACGGAGTGCACTATGTTGTAAAATGATGGGTCTTTTGGGTCCCATCTCGGGACAAAAATCTAGCCTTGTGTGTGTGTTTGGAGAACTTAAACATAAACAAAGTTTCTTTTGATTATAACTCCTCATCTCATTATCATGAATATATAGCTTCCGTATAGAGTTAATGGTTTAGTCATATCAAGGAGAATTTTTATGCTAAATCTAGAGCTTCACCATTGAGGTTGTTCTCTCTAAGAAATATTTACAAATACAAGCGTCTTGTGATAGAAGTGCTAGTCCTTGCATCTAGTTATGTTATTAGTCAAGGGGGAATATAGTGATGCCCTACTCGGCCCTATAGGGAGCTCTATTGTTTGGAATCAAATGGTATTCAACACATTCCTCTAACCCCTTTATTGTTGAATGGGATTCATCTAATGTGATCGTGTGGGCATCAGATAATTCAAAAGGGCCCTGACGGCTGCAAAATTACATCGCGGAGGTTAAGGATCTAGTACGACAGATTCGTCCAACAATCAAACACAGAAGGCATTCTGCGAATGAAATGGCAGATGAGTTGGCCAAACTGGGTTTATTGCTGGATTCGATGCAGATTAGTATTCCGGGTAATGTAATGGGGAATGGGGACGGGAAGGCTATCACTGTTATTGAAACTCACTTTATTGTAAATTCTTTGGGCTCGAATTATTGTAGCCCGTGCAGGGACATCTTGTTCCCTCTTTGGTTCTTTCTGGGTTAACAAAAGTCAATTTTCAAAAAAAGAAAAAGAAAAAAGATCCATATGTCCCTCTGTATCAATGTGCTCCTCTAATGGTGCCTCAAATGAATCCATCGCTGAAGTAGACGCCTCAATCTCTCTAGAGACCTCAATAGTAATCAGATCCTCTATCTGCTCTATGGACACCTCCTGATGCAACTCCTCCTCACCATTAGTCTCAACATATGTATCATTAGCCTCATATGCCGGAATAGGAGATGTCTGTGCGAGACTCAGTTGCCTATGTAATTAAGACAAGTTCTTGGTCCACTTTGCCTCACTCGAAGCCCATTGCTCTTGCCTGGCCATAGCGTCTCGTTTCCACTTCAACCACAACTCCTCAAATTCTCTTTGTTCGGCTTTTTCTTCTTGTCTCCACTTAGCCTCTTACTCCCTACGTGGAACTTCTGCCTTGTGCCATTGCCAATAGATGGAGGGTGCATAAAGTCTCTGCCTTGTGCCATTGCCAATAGATGGAGGGTGCATAAAGTCTCAAGAAATGGTCACGAACCTCTTCCCATCAAGGAAGAGAAAAGTGGCCCTGTTAACGGTGTTCCTTCAGTAAATTGACCCATGAAAGCATAGTATCATGCTTCACCGTTTCTCGGACATGCCATATTCTCTCATGATGGTTTCGGCTATAGTATTAATGATAATCCTCAAGAGCATTTATCCATCATACACAAGTGGCCTGGCAATCACCATAAGTGTAATTGGCATCGTAATATGGCACATAAGGTGGAGCCATTGCTCGTGGGTATCAAATTAATATACCAACTCTCAATGCCAGAATCAATGGGGTCACGAACCACCTCAAACCCTAGCCACACAGCTGCTAGGTCTTAATGAACCAGTTAGGACTGCCCAAACCACTCTAGTTGAAGACTTTGTCAAGATTGCACTTTCAAGATTGAATTGTCCTTCTCGCTAGCAGCTATGATGTTTGCACCATAGAACTGATTGTCATTCTCCAATCTTTCTCGCTGTCAACCTTTCAAAAGTTCAGAAAATGATGAAGGTGGATAAGAATCAGTGCTGCTGGCAGGTCAATTTTGAAGGCTAATCCCAAACTTTGTCCATTGCTTGGGGAAGATGGCAAGTAGAGGTTAAAATTACAGCAGCGTGAGAGACGTTTTTTGGCTGAAAATCTGCCGGATTCTGCCCTCTGCCTGTCCCAAATCGACGGAAAAGACAACAAAGCTTCAAATCTAAAATTTTCTGTAAAGCTGAAACAAAAAATGCACAAAACCCTTTCCCTGCTGCACGTGGTTTGCAGGTGATTGTTTGCATCCATAGGGATTAGTCCCACCCTAAAAATGGGATGGGGATACCGTATGTCATTAAAAAAAATGAACAAAACCCGACAAGCACATGGAATCACAACTGCCAATGCAGACTAGGAAATTATAATGCAATTCTAGAATAAAGAAATGCAGTCCCAGGCTGATCTTCTCCAACCAACACTTCCAAATTCCCACATGAATGAGCTAATGAAAAAAATCTGCTGCTATTTCAATGAAGATAGGCACTGTTGCTTCCTGTTCTATTGTAGTTTTGCACTAACCTCATGTATCTAGATTTTATCAACTAAATTCCATCAGCTTTGTGCTCTTACAACAGATCTTTACATCATTTCTTTCAAATCGAAGCAGAAGCTGGCATTCCTTATATTCCAAGATTCAGCGAGGTGAGAAAACTCAGTGGAAATTCGTGAAAAAGGGCTGAAATTCGTGAAGAAGGCTTAAGATGGGGAAAAACAAATAGATTTCATTGTAAATCTATTGGATAGCAAAATTTTGTGGAGAAATATAGACGCTTTTGTGAATTAAATGAACAGAACAACATCATGTCACTCATGCTGATCATTGACAAGGAGAAAAATGAAGACATGAAGGGACGAAAACCTAAATGGCCGTATTTTTTACTTTATTGTTTCAAAAAACACAATTTCCCATGCAATTTCAAAAACACAATTTGAATTTCTTCCGGATCTGGCTTTGACTCCAAATTTGATGTAGACTTCTGCTGGAAAACAATTCAAGATTAGAGAGAATGGGAATTCCTTCTCATATATGAAATTTTATGGTCATGCCTTGAATTTCTTGAAAATGTGCAGAAAATGTGTAGAAATTTAGGAAAATGTGATGGAATTCAAGAAAGATCAGCTCTGATACTAAATTTTATGTAGACTTTTTGAAGGTCTACTTTTGAGATTGAAAATTGTAGTAAAAATTGAGCAACGACAAGAACGAACAAATGATTGAAATGAAAATTCTGCTCAAAACAATCTTTTTATTTTTTTTAAAGATGACATATTTTTATTGATGCTATAATAATTACAATGGGGACTAGAGGTCCCGCTTGACATTACATAGTATCGAAAAGAACTGGCCAGGGCATATCCTGAGTCAATCAAGTGCATTTTTACATTCCAATCGAACAGAAACTTTCCCCGCCCGTTCCAACCAAAAATCCCTACAGTACGATCAATTCAACCTATGTCCAACATCTTCCTCCACCTGTATCCAGCAAAATTTAAGGAACCAAAAACTTGGTTACCACAGGAATCTCAATTCCTTTAGGAATTTTTCTTTATCCCTCCTCGAGCTGGCCCCCAACCTATTGTCTAGCCCTGAAGCTCCCAAACGATGATTAAAACAAAAACATCCTCCTAGTTGGATGAATATCAACTAAGAGGAGCATTTACCAAGTTCATCCAGAAGACTTTGAAGGTGGGATGTCGATAAACCCATGACTGCTCAAAATAGTCTTAAAGTATGTTGCTAGAAATTGCAGGAAATACGCAGGAGATGCAGAAAATTTACTGAAAATAGATGAAGAGCATCAAGATAACCAAAACTCATCAAAACTCCCTAAATGACTAAATGAGTAGCTCCCTCCTATTTATAAAGGTTTCCCTCTCTTTACATTTAAATCCTTCACAAGGCCCCTCAAACACTCAAGTATTCCATGTGCACCCTACATACAAATACACCCTACTAAAAGAGAAATTACAAGTAATGCTACTTAAGGCGTATTACATTTGTGTCCCTACACTACTACTAGAGTAGGCCCTTCAACACCTTGGTCGGGACCCGGTCCTCAAGCCCAACCTAATCTCCTATCAACTATCTTTGAGTGTCAAATGTATTAGTGCTTTCTGCAATGGCTCTTCAACAAAAAGCCTCCACTTTAGGGGTTATTGGAGCTCTTCAAGCACACATGGGTGTTTATTGAAAGTTGAAAAACAAACCCCAGACAGGATATGAAGGAAGGATAAAAAAAGAATCCACTCGATCCCCAAACCCAACATATGCCTTGCTGAAATGTATCTTTCCTGCATCCTTTTTGCCGGATCATTGAAAGTGTTTTATTCATCATAAAAATCTTCTAAAGGACCAATTCCAGCACACCTTGTTGCCCTCTGAGTAATACAACCGAACCATCATCACTTGTTTGTTTATCACAAGCACGTGTAAACCTGAGAAATGATCCTTTAATAGAATCTCGACGGTTAATATCCTCCCAAAATTTGATTTCATTGCCCATATCTGTGCTGAATTTAATTCCCTCATTGGGTTTATTAAAAGGCTTGCATATTGATCTCCTTGCATATGGATCTCCAAACAGGACTTTTTCCATGATGAGTTGTTTTCACGTCCATAGCTTCGAAGCCATATTTTGCTAAAACCACGCCACCCGAAAGAGCCTCCTTTCTTCCCCATTTCTCAACAGCATTTACCAAGTAGGGTCCAATTCTTTCATTTGAAATTGCCACTTGGTGCAGCAGAAATGAAAATTAAAAGTTTTAAACTCAAATTAAAACCCAAAACAAAACCAAGCACATACCCAAATTAAACCCAATATATGGACTAGGGTATGGTGCTGTTTCCAAGAAAAACAACAAATAAAAGGCTAAAAATCCTTTTAAATACTTCAGCTTCGGTATGGGCTGAAGTCCTGGTCGACCATTTGCTTAGTGCTTTGAGAGGCACTAGAAGTCTTTCCTTGTTTGTGATGGCCTTTCTGATGTGCCGATTGCCCAAGTTTTACTTCAACTTTATTGGCTAATGGAAAAGACTCAAAAGTCATTAACAGTCCAAATTTGTTTGGTGACAAGCTCATTACGAGTTTGAATTCGAATGCTTCCAACATTGCAAGCAACAAGTTGTTGTTCAGTTAGGCGAGTCATAGCCAAAACCTTGTTTGTCATTAGGGTAATTGTAACGAGCACATTTTTCAAGGAGCACTGCGCAAGGATTGTGGAACCTTTTTAACCTCCTAAGTAAAGAAAACCTTTGCCTCTCCATATTCGTAGGCCGTCTCGGCTAATGCCATTTCGAGGGCTAAACGAGACGAGCCCCGGGCGAGAATCGCAGATAATCCTTAATGCTCATTAGAGCCTATGGATAAAACTCTTTGATGTGGATCCTGTTCAACAGATCCAATGTCGTTCACTGACTCTTCTGATTATTATTCACGAGTAGTGGTCGTAATACTAGACCCGGCTTGGGGAACTGCGAACTACAATTAGCCGACAAACACTCCTAATAGGTAGTGTAGGATATGCTGTACCCCTCTGGCGTACCTCTAGTCGTGGGCGCTGCCTCCTGAACCTTTGGTGCTCGTAAGCACCAGCATTCGATTCGGGAATATGTGATTGAGTCCTCACGAGAATATACCAAAAAGGGTAATAGAGTTTATGTTCGTGTCCGAAAAGGGAGGATGACGATTCTAGGCTCGACCACGAAGCGATGCTACGGATTTGCTGCTCCTACGGAATCAAAACAAAGAATAAGCTACTTCTTGACACCTCACGTACTCTTATTTGTTTGGCTAAAACCTTGTCCAAGGGCAGGCAGTGAGAAGATCTGATGAGCACCCATATGGATCAAGAGCGGCCCATGAATCCTTAAGAGCCATTACTCGATGAGGCTTGCTATGATGCCAGTGCTTCAATATCGGGGATGATATCCCTCTCGAAAAAGAATCTCAACTTCCACCTTAGACCCACCAGAGGGCCTCTAAGCAGAAGCAATGGGCTAAACTAGGCCAACTCTTGTTAGCTTGAAAAATTCATCTGTATTCTTCCACTCGTCACCTGTTGTCGTGAATTATGGTAATGGTTCAACAAAGCTTTTGCATAATCACCCGATAGAAACATTTACCTAGTCATTTCTTTAATATTGTTGAATTCAGGGTGGTCCATGTCAACCCCTTGACTGTTGTTGACACCTAATTGATAAAGCTCCCTTACGTTTGGCCTCAACAAACTTGACCTTCTGATCTTCATTCATATCACACCAATCAATGAAATTCTCCTCTCATGAGCCTATCTTGGAAAGTTTCTGAGTGATGCGAAAGTTTCTGAGTGAAGCTTTCCATGGAAATCAGCCACATGAAGCATGACTCATCTCTTCATCTCGAAAGAATCAATATTCAAAGCAACTCTTGCATCCCAAAAATTCAACTCCA
This sequence comes from Tasmannia lanceolata, assembly GCF_043159265.1. Classification (NCBI taxonomy): domain Eukaryota; kingdom Viridiplantae; phylum Streptophyta; class Magnoliopsida; order Canellales; family Winteraceae; genus Tasmannia; species Tasmannia lanceolata. The sequence goes on along the minus strand of NW_027518695.1, from coordinate 55,235,944 downwards.
GTAGCATGTTGGTTGAAATAATAGTTTCACTAATCGATATTGCCTCTGCCACCACTAAAACTTCTACGACTCTTATTTTTCGTAGGCATGTTACCAAATAAAGTTCTATGATCAAAATTGTTCTGTTACCAATTATGGTACACCAAATATATCAATTACAAATTTTAAAGTTGATTCAAACTCATAAGGATGAGCCCCCACTTCTTGTGATAAAACAATAACGACATTAAGTGGCATCCAATGAACACATATGAGTAGGAAAGCCATCTCTCTCTCTCTCTCTCTCTCTCCTTCTTTATTGGGTCTTGCCATAGAGAAGTTGAACAACAAAAAAATGTGCATGACATGTTGAACAACTTATCCTATAATTCACTCCAAGAGAGAGCAGGAGAGAGGGAGGAAGCAATGTCTAGGGTAGACTGTTTCCCTATTCAATTATGTCTGCTGAATCAATTGGTGGGAAAAATATTTGCAAAGGTGTTGTTGGGTGCTATTTATAGAGAGACTAGGAAGACACCCCGTGCGATGCACGGGGAGAGCAAAAAAAGAACTAAATGTTTAAAAAAGAAATTTGGGCAATTTTTTTGATGTAAAGCAGAAAAAAAATGAATATAGAAACTTTCTACATACATACACAGATTATGTGAAAAAGAGTTGTTAGTACACTAGAAATATTAGTATTATCTATGTCGAAAGGACTGCGTAGTCATAGATCCAAGAAGGAAAAGATGAGAGAAATAATATAAGTATCAATTGTTTAAATTTGTGAAAGTTTGTAATGTTCTGTGAATGCATTTACATACATCCATACACTAGTATTTCGGACCCATGCTATGTATGGGTGTAAAATGGTAGGGCCACCCCATTGAAGAAAATAGTGAGTCCCATCCTAATGCATAGGTTTGGATAGAGATGGTGGGCCCACCCTCTCCGAGCACACAGTGAAAACTTGAATCCAAAAAAATAGAAATTAAAAAAAAAAAACACCTTACCTTTCGGAGACTGTCATCTGGATAGCTTTCATGGTGAGAACTTTTGTACAGCCTCCTGTTTCTGAATGAAGAAAAGAAAAAGATACCAAGAAAATGCATGAATTTTCATTTCTTGTAGGAACTGAAAAAAGCCCGGGCTCAGATCACAGATGTCCTTGGCTTTGTTTATCCTCCGTTGATTATAATCTGGCATGTTCCTTTGAAGGGGAGTGTACATTGATAAATTGAGATATAGAGAAAAATTATGTAGGTTTATAAATTGATGGAGTTTCACCTCAACAATTTTTTATGGGGGCCTAATCTTGTAGGATGTTTAGAGAGATTAACGCCAAACATTTCCAATTATTAATGTTTTCTATTAATAGTGGCAACCAAATTAGTTGCGCCAAACTTAAAACCTCAATTTAAATGAATTATTAGGGTATCTCATTTAGATAAATCCCAAAATATTGGGGCATTTTCTTTTTTAACGGAAAAACCGTATTGATATCGTGAAATTGGATTTTGTGGAAGATCTTAAAAATGGCAATGAAATTAATAGTGGCAAATTCAATTTTGTGGAGGCGGTGAGCGAAAAACTTTCCAGAAAACATTTTCTTGGTAAAGATGAATGACAAACTGAAAGAAACATACTTAGTATATATTATAGATAGATGGACCATAAGTGCAGGCTTATGATACTAGTTGAATAAACCCAAGTAGGAGCGCTCCTTTACCAATAGTACATATCAACACAGATAATTTGACTATTGATCACAGTATAATATTTTTGACGAAACAATGATATAGGGAACTAATCAAATAAAAAGATAACTAGGGTGTAAAAGATTAAATCCAAACCACAAATAATGACAAGTTACTTATACCCAGTGATAAAAACAGCTTCAATTTATCTGTACATTGCAAGGGTTAGTTGGATAGTGAATTTTTAACCTGTCTCAATGAAATAAAGATCTAAAATAACCAACCATTCGAAATAAAATAAAAAAGATCTCAAATAACCATGACTCAGTTGTTCAGATTGACATTATCCTTTTAGAAGTTGCTGCTCGACTGAGAAATCCACATTTGGAGTTTAGAAATTAAGTCCACTTTACACTTTGAATACAATGCAATTATGGGTACCTCTTTTGAACATGTATGTATTGTCTACTGTTTTGAAGAAGCAAACCCTCCAATTCCATGGCCCCATGTTTGTAAATGTTAACTTACCAACTTCTCCAATAGCTTAAGCTGTTGGAGAAAGGCGTTATTTATCTTTTATACTTTAACATACCCCCGCACGTGTGGCCCACTTGGCAAACACGTGGCACATGTGGTCCCACTTTGGGCCAACCATCGCATGTGGTCGCATGTGGTTTTTTGCTATCGGGAGGTTTGAACTAGAGACCTTTGGCTTTGAAACCATGTTAACTTACCAACTTCTCCAATAGCTTAAGCTTTGTAGAAGTTGGTAAGTTAACAGTAAAGTTGTGTAGAATTAGAATTAGAAGCCTTTGCATGTTGAAATCACCTTTCGGACGTAAAACAAATACAAAAATGGCTAATATGTCAACTATAATGAGAGTAGAGATGAGAAGGAATTCAGAAAAATAATGTCTAGAAATGAAGAAAATAGGTACTTAAATGAGTTTATTTAGGTACTAAAATAGGTACTTAAATGGATTTCATAATCTTGGAGCAAGATTATGAAGTTTTTTGATTAATTACAAGAAGAGGCATAAGGGAAGGAACTCTGTATCTGCTTGCGTCCCATGACAAGAGACTTACATCATGGGCTTGGTCCATGTTACACGAAATCTTCTGAATGGATCAAAGTACTTGTACGACACATATCTGATTCCAATTCTTTCCAACACTTCTAGATTTTCTTTTATCTATTTTTTTTCTAGATGTTACTTACAGAATTTTACAATTACCTTGAGTTATTCAGTTTTATCCATCCTAATAGTAATTTTTATATGGTAATAAAATCTAACATTCACTTTAACATTTTTAAATTTTCAATATATTGCTTGTTCTAACCATAATATTATGTAAAAAAAATGTAAATTTGAGAATTGATTGAAGTATTGGTGAATCCATGAATCTTTCTTTTTGAGTTTGTTGAATCCGACACTCATTCCCTTACTGTTGCAACATGGGCCTTGATCCTTTGGAGAGGCTCGGGAAAAAGAACTACCATTGATCATTATGTTTGGATTTGTGTGGAGGCACCTTAAATGAACACTTAATAATTTAAGTAGATGTCAACCTCTCTTTTGTCTCGAGCTTTGCAATTGAACATGCCTTCATTGAAGGAAAATTTAGATGCTTCTTTATACAGCAACATTCCCGTATTGATATGCTGTCAGTGATCGCCACCTTCGAGATTAAAGTAGGGAAAGATACCTAAAAACGTTGGACCATTTGGAAAGTGGGCGATAATAGAATTCTCACGGGAGAGAAATTTTTTTTTTTTTTGTGATATTAGATGCTACATTTAACAAAAATATTTTGTCTTAGCATTGATATATCTTTCCACGGTTAGGGGTTAGGTGTCTGGAGCTATGTAAATTGTGAGAGTTTTACATGACTAGCCACACATTCACTGATAAAGGAACAGTATGAGGGAACCCACCTGCTCTTGATGTCCTAAAGTTGAATTTTGATTGATCAAGTTTGGGGATGCCAGGTTCACTAAGGATTATAGGCATTACATGATATTGTGAGGGGCTATTTAGATTGGCTTCTTAGAACCATGTCGCTCATATTTAAATATGGTGATTCTCATCTTTATGATTCTGAAGGAGTGGGAGGGTTCGGATTATGAAATGGCGGGATTGGCTCATTCAAAGGTAGATCTAAAACCTCTAATCCATGCTGTATAAAAGCATTCTGGATGACAACTGGAGCGGCCCCGCCAAGTCCAATCGGATTTGGATTGAAAACGTTAAAAAGTGTTGTCGAGCAAAATTTACTCGTGCCATGAGTTTTTCAACTTGTCTAGCCATACTGTGTGTACGGTCATTCACCCGACAGTGGCTTCTTCGTGTAGAGAAGCGACAATATAACCCTTGCGAGCTCGGTTATGCACATATGTGAGATGACTGTCGATCGTAAATCTTCCGAATACTCCATGAGCGATTTGGAAGATATGTTGATTATGAAGTGGAACGAAACGTTGGTATTTGCAGGTGGCGTTGGGACATACCTCTAACAATGCAGGGCAAGCCCCATAGTTTGCAACTACTGCTACATCAACTATCTCTGCTTGTCTCGGCATTCCGAGATAGAAAAATAAATAGGTTTTAATTTGAAGGAAGTCTAAAACTGAAGGAGAAATCAGAAAATGAAGTGTATAGTTGAAAAAAGTGTTCGAATAACAAGGGTTTGGGGTTTCTGGTGTGTGTGGAAAAGAGAATCAGAGAGAATCACTAACAGACTATAATCCAACACCCACAACACATGAGAGAATCAGCTTGAGATTTGCAGATTAGGGTTTAGGGTTTAGATGCAGAGAGAGAGAGGTGCATGGTCTTCCCCTTATTCATTCGCCCGTGTCCCTAGAGAGAGACAGAGAAGAAGAACAGAGTTCTAGTGATCCGCCGATCTTCTTCTTTTGAATCGAGAAGGGAGGTTTAGTGAGTTCTAGCTCCTACTCGATTCTAGCTACCTCAACTCACTAGACTTCCCTACTCGATGCAAACTGCGGGGCTTGCCCTGCATTGCGAGAGGTCTGTCCCAACGCCACCTGCAAATACCGACGTTTTGTTTTACTTCAGAATCATCATATCATCCAAATCGCTCATGGAGTATTCGGAAGATTTGCGATCGACAGTCATCTTATACATGTGCATAACCGAGCTCACAAGGGTTATATCGTTGCTTCTCTGCGTGAAGAAGCCACCGCCTGGGTGAATGACCGTACACACAGTATGGCTAGACAAGTCGATCGACTCACAATGCGAGCAAATTTTGCCCGCCAACACTTTTTTAACATTTTCAATCCAAATCCGATTGGACTTGGCAGGGCCGCTCTAGTTGTCATCCATAATGCTTTTATACAGCATGTGTTATGGGTTTTAGATCTGCCTTTGAATGAGCCAATCCCGCCATTTCATAACCGGAACCCTCCCATGTCGGAGGAAGTCGTCGATTTCATCAATGGACTCCTTCATAATCATGAAGATGGAAATCACCATATTCTGAATATGAGTGATACGGTCCGGGAATTTTTATAGTATGTTGCTCCCAGGGCCCTTTTTGGTTTTCATCAAATGTAATAAAGTGGATACATCTCTGTGATAGTTTCCATGGGTACTGTCAGACTAAATTGAAGAGTCTTGATCAAATCTCTAATGGACAGTTATCTTTTTGCTTTATAGAGAGATAGATGCAAACTTGGAATCTGATTCACTAGCAAAAACTGGGGTTGATAGGTAGGTTTTGATTGCGAGTTACCATTTCCCAATGGATGAGGATGGGATGAATTCTCTTTCTGTTTCTTTCTCTTTCTTTGTTAATTGTCTTAGTCACTCTGTGTACTTTGTCCTTCTTCTTTTTTTGAATTGAACCTTGATGTTAAAGCTAAAAAAGGAGAGAGACAGAGGGATATCATCTCCCTTATTGCCGTTAGGGGTGGTTATTCGGTTATAACCGAACCGAAATAATTTCGGTTATCAAATTTCAGTAACCGAAACCGAACCGATTAAAAATTCGGTTATAACCGAATAAACCGAATAACCGAATAGTGGGAGAAAAAGAGGGAAAAAAGCAAAATCTTTGTTTCGATCGGAGGGCTAGGATCATGCAATCGAAATGATTTTTTGAGCACAACCTAATTAAGTTGTGATCAATCAAATGGACAGTTTTGATCATCCTTTGGAGTGCCCATATCACACTTTTTTTTTTGAAAAAATAATGGTTTTTATCATAATTTCGGTTATTTCGGTTAACTGAATTTTGTTTGGAGATAACCGAAACCGAAACCGAATAACCGAATTGCCCAAAAAAAAACCGAAACCGAACCGAAATGGAAAAAAACCGAACCGAACCAACCGAACCAATTCGGTTCGGTTCGGTTATTCGGTTTTAACCGAATAATGAACACGCCTAATTGCCATAGGTTCAACAGATTTAATATGCTACTGAGAATGAACCATCCGGAGCTTATCATGCGTATTTTCTCTAGCAGACAGGTATAGGAATTAAGGAGGCAGTTTCCAGAAAATATACCAATAGTAGCAAGGCTGTAAGTAATTGCTCGAAGCTGATCCAAACCTTTTGGATACAGGCATGACTTCATTTCAACCTCTGAGTGAAGCAACATTCTCTCATCAAAAGCAATTGATGACAAATTGTCCAGGGTAGTAATGTCTTTATCATATACCTATAGACTCACAACATGATACCCTTGTACGCAACACCCAAAATAAAACAACTTCATTTCAACCTCAAATCCTCTCCTTTGAAGATATCAATTACAAGTACACATAGCCTTGTGGGTATCTCAAAATTGAACCCAAGACAGTGTTGTTTCTGATCTGTTGGAGCACAGTTACTTTAAACATTGGGAAGCCTTACTAAAGTGTGATGATGTGTTGTGAGTTTGAGATACTGGCTTCCATGTTGGATGTCAGGATTTCAACATTGGGATGGCTCTTCAACTCGATTCAATGACAGAATTCTACAAATGTTCCATGTTCCATGGAAAAGTTGAGAACTGATAGATGAATTGGCCATTACTGAGCACAACCTTTTGTTTAAAGAAAACAACATTGGCAGCGGCAGAGGATGTGAATTGATGCTTTTAGTTAGAGGCTTTGCTTTGTTAACAACAACCTTCTCTGATGGCACAAGCAGGAACTTTGATTTCAAAACTTCTTTCAAGCCATGTAACCAGAACGTCCAAGATGAACAGTGCAAAGACAAAGCAGACAATACTTAAACATGGTCAAAGCTCCATTTGTGTTCTTGCTCGATTTGCCGGAAAATTTCTTGTAGCTTGTTAACACAAGAAGATCACAACAGGATTAGATTCAATAACCATTAGATCTGTTCTGCCAAGCTCAAAATCTGCAATGGAGCTTCTCCTCTTGAATTCACAATTGAACAGAAAGAAAATTAGAGCTGCTGCACAACAGATGCCCACAGCCACTTGAATAGCTACTGGATCTGGCTAATGTCGTGTTCTTCACAAGAGATCAAATGATTGATTGAAACAAACTGGAACAGAAAAACTTTATGATTGTGTGTTATGGTCTTTAGTGGGGGCCCTCCTAGGTATGAGACTGGGTGGGACACTGCCTGTTATGGGACAGGCTTAAAGGGCCTTGCCTAACGCGTTCCATCAGCTCTAGAGCTTTTGGCATATTGTTAAGGTACCTAACATTTGGTATCAGAGCAACCATCACGTCCCGTGTTCGAGTCACGAAAGTAGGGGTGTTCAATCAGTTATAACCGGACCGAAATAACCAAAATTTGATAACCGAAATAATTTCGGTTATCAAATTTCGGAAATCGAAACCGAACCGAATTTTACGAAAACTGAAACCGAACTGATTAAAAATTCGGACCGAATAACCGAATAAAAAAAGACAAAAAAATTCTATTTGGACGGTTCGATCGGAGGGCTATGATCAATCTATCGAAACGGTTTTTTGGGCACAACCTATTGAAGTTGTGATCAATCAAAAGGACGGTTTGGATAATCCTACGGAGTGCCCTTACACCATTTTTTGAAAAAATAATGTTTTTGGTTAATTTCGGTTATCCGGTTAACCGAATTTTTTTCCCGAGATAACCGAAACCGAATGACCGAATTAACCAAAAATAAAAACCGAAACCGAACCGAACCGACTGAATCAATTCTGTTCGGTTCGGTTATTCGGTTAAAACTGAATAATGAATACCCCTACATGGATGGGTCGACATGTGGAAAGGGCTACCTACAAAAAAAGCCAGAGTGAAAGTGTCACAGAGTGGGCCGTCGAGGACTCAATCATGTTGTATAGAAATCTCAGGAGCATAGGAAGAACAAGATCTGTGGGAGGTTGATTCCGAAAGTATTAGCAGATCGGGAGAAGTTTCCAAGGACATGGATGGAATTTTGCTAGTATTTTATGAGAATTTCACAAAAAGAAATTGCAGAAGAACAAGTAGGAGAGTAGAGCCCTTAAACTGAAAGAAATTCAAATGAAAAACTGAAAGAAATTCAAATGAAAAACTGAAATAACTAGAGAGGGAAGGGAAATAGTTTATACCCTTGAACTCAATGTAGAAGAACAAGTAGGAGAGTAGAGCCCTTAAACTTTTCAAGAGCTCTTCCTTCTTCTCACGACTACTTCCCCTCTATTTTCCTAAGAAAATGCAAGGAGAAACCATCATCCTCAGATTAGGTAAGGCCAATCTATCACATATTCATGCTCCTCTCGCTACTCTTGGAAGATTCCCCCATTTGCAGTACTTGCCTGTTATCTTTGAGTAAAACACCCCTCATTGTCCAAGGCGTCAACCGTTCCGTTCGCCTCCTCAGATTAGTTCACTACCAACTTGTTTAGGAATTCAAGACTCTGAATTGATAGATGCTTGGATTGGCAACGAAACAGATTAAAAGTCTTAAAGTTCTGCTTCTTTATGGACCCGATCGGCAGCAAATACTCAGAACTGTTATAGCCAGATCTAGTCTATAAACGTTGAACTAGTTCAGGATTACTTGAATGGGGCACAATGCTGCTGGTCTGTTCAGTTTAGAACTACAATGAACAATATCTCTATAGTTGTGCTGAATTGAAACACAACTAATAAGCATTATTCTGTTCAGTACATGAACAGACCTAGTTCACAACGATGCTGAACAAATGCTGGAGTTTCAGAAACAGTAAAATCAAGAACCAGTGATCATGTTTCAGATCTGATTTTTGATTCAGGAGACAATGTTATAAACTTGTGATTCAGGGGACAATGTTATAAACTACAGAAATTTGTAGTTATTTTAATAGGAGCTAAAGTCTGCAGCTATTTAAGAAATGGACTGTCTTCTGGCAGAAATTTCAGATCAGCATTTGGATTCCAATTCAACAGGCTAGCAAACAATAAAATCTGCAATCAAATGTCTGACTTGCAACTGAACATTGCAGTTACAGATTGGGAACTGACACTAAAATGTACAGTCATCTATAGAGCTGTACTTTTTAAACACAACTGCTGGCGCAAATCATATTTTCTGATTTAGCTAGGATCGGAACTATAGAAGTTAACCTGGCATAATAGGACTAACTAAACTGCTTTCAAGAAGTAATTTTTGATTCCAACACACCATGAACATAACTGAATTGTTACAGTTCAAAATTGTTCTGATTCTGTTGACAGTGAAACTCAGACTGAGAGAGAATCAGAAATCGTCCCTACTAGCTTCCGCATGGTTGATTGCCATCTGTTCTTGGTCCCCAGATGTATAATTACAATGACCTCTTTCATCCGCTTATTTACAAATAAGCCTGCACTGCATACCCTTTTTACACACTCAATTTACAACCATGACAGTACACATAATTTACTTTTTAATCCCTAGTGGCCTTCATGCATTGTTCCTTGAGCTTTTCCGACCTTTGCAGTGTCATGGAGAGAGGAGGGAAATCCGACCACCGGATCTGCCTTTGCCAGTCTCCGCCCACCGAATCTGACCTCGCCAATCCCATATTCCTCCATCTCCATTTCACCCCCACAGATTTCAGATCTGAGAAAGGAGAAGAAGAAAAAGGGCTTTGGGCTAGGGTTTTGCTTCTCTTCACACATAGAGAGAAGGTTGGGTGTCTTATCCGGTGAGATCCCCGCGACCCTGACAACACTCCTGGCAGCCACCATCGTCTTCAACCTCCGGCAACCCTTACTAGATCGGTCATCATCTCGCCACAACCTCCAATGAAATCTGACCTAAGATCCTACAATCACCACCTCCATCATTTTTGAATCTGAAACCCTTTGTTGTGGCTTCAAATTCCAGTAACCTCCGAGGATCTGACCACCCTCTCTGTGTTCATACGAGCATATAGGAAGCATTGGTTTTGGAGATTTCTTGTCCGACTGTTATTTTTAGCAAGAGATTCGGCCTCCTCTGTCGTCCCCATTGCTGCTGGTCATTCTTCTTGCAGCTGTGACCAAGATCGGCTCTGATCCGATCATCCGACCAAAATTACAAGAGAAGAAGGTGATCCTGATCAGTAGAAGGTTGGATTTCGAGTTGAAAGGATTTGGGATTTGCCCTCGAGGTAAGTGATATGACACTTCCTTAGTGTTTTCCGCCAAAACTTTTCATTTGTGATTCTTTAAAAATTGTAATATTAATTTTGAACTGTCTACCCTATGATTTTTATAAACTCTGTGTATTGTTACCCATTTGTTATGAAAATTGGGTATAGCATGCCTCGTTTGAGTGATCGAGAGATTTTAAAATGCTTTTATTACCATATTTTGAGTAAAGGACTTCGAACTTATTGGAAGTTCTCATCCAGGCTTCTGCATCATGAGCGCTACCAGTACCTAGGAAAATCCGCGAGCCATTCTCATGAACTCAGATATGTCATGACTATACATGTCCTGAGCATATGACTGGGAGTGTAGATGTGATCTCTGTTTTTGAACAAACCCCACTAATTCTTGAACTAATTCTAATGCAATGCCTAGCTCCTCCACCCTACTCCCTTGGTGTTCGGTAGGCTGAGGGACAGCTTGTTGCGAAATAGATGGCTGATCTCTATGAGGCCATCCACCAACTGGTTGACTTCTTATCTCCTCCCGAGGTACCTCTTCCATCAAATGATTAGGGACTCTGCCCTGAGAGTTCTCCTTTTGCCGATTCATTTTCTTCGTACGAGGTTTCCTAGGAGGTACCATTCTGATTCAACAACAACAACACATTTAATATCAGAATATATATTTTAACTGAATAATAATAATAATAACACTAAAAAAGTAACAAAATTTACACATTCTTGGAACACAACTATTCATATCTATCTTGTACCTGCACAACCCACCCACATGCTGCCCAGGCGTCCCCAGTGCACATGAGTTTATCATGCAGTTTCTTAGCACAACAAATTCATGTGCTAAACCAGGTGTCCCCGGTGCACACGAATTCATTGTGACATTCCCTAATTGCTCCTTGCCTAGTTTCTACTCAACTCTCCTTCTTTAATTAATTGCCCTAAGGATCTTAAACCTAAGCTCTGATACCGTTTTTCCTGTCACGCCCCGAACTGATGGCACGACAGGCGCCACGTACCTGCAAAACAAAATCTCACAGGCACGCAAGGCTTTCTTTCAAAACATTCATAATATCAAGAGTATATCAACAATTCACTTGGGGCAGTATTCAGAGCAACTAAACTTCTATCACTTTTTATATAAACAACCACCAAAGTTCTTATTTACAATCCTTGAAACTATTCATACTACACCAATTTTTCTATAACTATACATACTCACATCCACAAAATGACAAGAAGTCCACAACTAAACTCCTCGACGTGCTTGTCTCTCCCTATGATTTTATGCGCAGTCAAACTTGGAATCTGAAATTTTTTTTTTTATAAACCACAGTGAGCTTAAAGCCAGTAACATACCACTGCCCTAGTTGGATCTTAGCATGCCAAATACGAGGCTAAAATTGATAGTCAAACAATGCACGATTTAGAATAAACAGACATATGCTTAAAATTCTTATTTTCATCAGAATTAATAAGCCAAACAAAATTAAACATAAGCAAATAGAAACTCATAATCATGACGGAGCACAAAACAGAATATCAGACTCTCGTACACATCTTAAATGATAAAATTCTAACGTAGTACTCGGAAACGTACATAAAAACTGATAATCCTGCTACATAGATTAGATTACATCACTGTGCCACAAAATAACAACTGCTATTAGGCCGGCAGCTCGGGGGTACCAAAGTGCCACAAGACATCAACTCCTATTAAGCCGGCAGCTCGGGGGCACTGATGTACCACAAATATTATATACTACTAAAGTGCCACAAAACATCAACTACTATTAAGCCGGCGGCTCGAGGGCACTGATGTACCGCAAATATTAACCACTAAAGCGCCACAGAACATGTAATAAAATAATAATCTATCTATTTGATGGGTTTCTATCTTTGAAGTGACAAAACTGAATCATTTATGCAGAAACAGGGATAACCTAGAAAAACCCAGAAACAGAATCAAAATATATTTTAATTTCAGATGATCTCTCTCAACGAAGTGTTTTAGAAATACCAATTTTGGGTGTTGATTCTGATAACAGTAGAAGTAATAGAAGTAGTTCTTCGGAGGATAAATCATTGGTTGTCAACCAATCTTTGAATTTGGAGCCTCATGGTTTGCAATGGAAGAATCTGATTTGTGTTTTCAAGAAGAAATCTATGAGAACGAGAAGGAATTTAAACAGAAAATTGGAAGGAAGTGAGTTTGGTGAGGATTTACATATTACTAAGCCGTCTTAGAGGAGTTTTGATTATGAGGAGCTTGTTGTTGCTACTGATAATTTCAGCTCTGGTAAGTGAAATTTTGTAGCTTTCTCTGCTTCTCTTCTCTTTGTTCTTTCCTTTGTTTTCCCTTCTTTCCAAAAAAAAGAAAATTCAAACAGTAGAGGGGTAGAGGGTACAAAAACTGATGGGAGGGTTAGGCCTCTTCGTTTAGTGTGAAGTTACTATAATGCCCGTAAATTATTGGAAATTATCTAAACCTTCCAACTCAAACGCTAAACCTTCCAACTCAAACGCTAATCATAAGGAGAGATGGATTAAGGACACAAAAGTAAGCTAAATTAGTAAAGGCTAAAGAGGCAGACTTAGATTAATACTAGCTAATAAACTTTATGATTTATATGGCCATCATTGTGCACACTTAGTTCAAACTTAGTTGTATCATTGAGCAATCACATATGGTGGTCCCTGATATGGATGTGCCGGGATACAAAAATCACACTAATTGGATGGCTAGGATATTGTACTCGACGAGTTTGTTGTATTACTGTAGCATAAGGGGTGCAAGTTCAGCAGGGCTCAACTCGAACTCAATGGATTTAACCTTATTTTGGCTAGGGTTGGATTTGTAGTTCCCCGGATTGTGATGTGTTAGGGTTGGGAAAAGCCAACACGATTTAATTTCGGGTCGGGCTAGGGTTGGGGCCTTAGGCAACCCTACCTGCCTGAACCCGTCTCCTTATGCCCTGTTTGTTTAAGATTACAACAACCGATTGTGAATCTAAAACCAAATATGGACTCGAATTTCCAATAATTTTCTTTGGACTCACAATCGGTCATCGTAATCTTAAACGAACAGGGCCTTGATTTGGAATATTACGTTAGACGAGGTAAGGTAAGATTGAGAGATTTAAAGGTGGCTTGGGTTAGGGTTGACCCCCCTCAACCTAAGGCTTAGTTTAGGTTGTTTTAGGGTTGAACACTTCGAACGCGATCCAATTTACGGCTCTTTGTTCCTAAAACTTTTTTGGGGTCATTTCAGAAGAAGTTTAAAGTAGATGGGCAATGTAAATGACTTTTAAATAGGCATTTAGAAAAGAAAAACAAGCCAATGTTGGCCTATATTCGTTAATTGGATTGTTAGGACTGTCTAATAAATATGTTTTGGGTAGTGATAAATTCACCCCCTTCTAGGATGAATTCACCCCGTATTTTTCAAAATAGATTGTACAACCCACACCACATGATGATCCAATTTGGTGGGCCACAACGTAAATAGGTTGTGCCCTAAAAATCATTTCCATAGGATGATTCTAACCCTCCGATCTAAAGAGGGAATCACATTATGGAAACTTCTATAGATCGTATAGTTGGGATCATCCAATGGAAATGATTTTTGGGGTACAGCCTATTTACGTTGTGGCCCATCAAATGGGCGGTTTGGATCATCCAATGTGTGGGCTGTACAGCCCAATTTGAAAAATATGAGGTGAATTCATCCTAGAAGGGGTGAATTTATCACTGCGCTTTTTAATATTACTGTTAACATCAACGGCTCTACATTCCTCGGGTTTTTCGTTATTTCAATGAAGTTCTAGGGTAATTTTTGGAGAAGATAATATTTAATGTAGTGGGCCGACAATAGTGGGCCCTCCAGCAAATCATGTTCATGTACGGTAGCTTCTAGTAAACTAATTTGACTGAAGTCAAAGTTAGCGGCTCAAATGCCTTGAATTGCGGACTGCAAGAAGTTTGAAGATGGGATTATGCAGTTACTTTATACACACTGTTCGAACACCATGGAACTTGTGATCAACTGTGGTCAGGTAGGGGTGCAACTCGGGTCCGGGTCAACCGGAAAAGAAGTCGGGTCGGGTTGAGGGATTGGGCAACCCAACAATTTTTATGAATTTTTTTTCTTTCTAAGCTTAAATATTCGGGTTGGGTTGGGTCGGGTCGGGTTAAACTCAGGTCTGGTCGGGTTCAGGTTGGAAAAGGCATTCTTCAAGTCGGGTCAAGTTGGGCTCTACCCGACCCAACTCGACCAGAGTTGCACCCTTACGTCAGAGAAACACAACTTTCTTGTGTCCTTTTCGACAAGAACCTACTTTGGAGGATTTTATGAGAACTACGTGGAATTCTGAAATTTTTCTTCATGCATTCCCATTGGGGGGATGTGGTGGGACCCATCTCTTGGGTTTAGATGTACTCTTATGGAGTACCAAACGTTATTCATAATTAAGGATTTGCCAGGCCATTTAGTTACTGACTTTTGCATGAGAGAACAGCTTCATTAGCAGAATTTGAATAAGACAAAATCTGATGAAAAGTGAGCCCCTGTGGTTGTTCTCTCATGCAAAAGTCAGCCATGAAATGGCTTTCTGTGAAATTGCCTAGCAAATGCCTAATAATTATTTAAGGTTAATGATATATGCACTCTTTTTATAATAATATTTTTCACTTTTTTAATTTATTTTCTGAATGGGTGTTATTTGCTTTTTTACCATTATGATAGCATTTAGCTGCTTATTAAAAGAAGTTAAAAATTTAAAGAAGAATGCTATTTGGCATCCATCATTTCCTCATTTAAAAGGAAAAACCAAAAAGGTAATAGAGATTACAGTGGAGCTAGTATTACAGCTACACTTTTGTTCACATGCTCTTTATTTTAAACTTCTAGGGTGCCTTTGGGTTGCCCGGAATCAGGAGATGGAATTGGGATCCAATTCCAATTCTGCCGACTCTTGTATTAGATTAAGAAAAAAAGAGTGGAATAAGAGGGTGGAATTAACACCACGGGGAATTAGAGGGCGGAAAATTGCTTGAATCTATTTCCCACCCCAAGCGATGGTATTCTGATTCTGTCCTGGTAAAAATGGATTTTTTATTTTAATTTTTTAAATTAAAATTTTAATTTTAATTTTTTCTCATTCCATTTGAGGGAGAATCAAACTAGGAATTGTATGATGTCAATTCCGATTCCTGATTCTGGCCATCCAAAGGCAGCTAAGGTTAAGTTTGGATTGCAAAAATCATGAATCAAAATTGACATCTGATTCCGAGTCTCCCATTCATTTTGACCAGGGCAGAATTAGAATACCACCTCTTGCCGCGGAAAACAGATTCTCACTTTCTTCTTCATTAAATTTGCCCTCGTGTCAGTTTTACCCCTTGATTCTATTATTTTTTGAACCAAACATTGGAATTGAGCGGAATGGCAGTAGTGTGAGTTATATATTTTGTTTCGCTTCATACCAAACAAGGGGAAAAGAATTGTGTTCTATTCCGTTTCATTCGGCATTCCATTCCATTTTAGCCCGTTTCGTCCGAAACACTGTGGTTAGTTCCATTTCGTCCAAATTATGGTGACGAAACACATACTATTTGAAAAATAAAAAAAATGCAAAAATGCCTTCTAGTCGATCAGCTTCTATTTTTACAATTTTGCCCTTATGTTTTAGCCGTTTTTATGTATCGTGATTAGTCTAATATTTTAGGTAATAAAAAGAGTTTTTAAATATTTAGTTCATAAAATTGTTTCTTATATTTTAGCAAATTTTTAATTTTTAAAATTTTAATTTTTTTTTAGCTATTATTTTTTCCTGTCGTCGTAGCGTCTTTTCCAAAATGGCAAAATGGCCAAACGTTCGGTTCCACTGGCCAAAACAAAACGACGAACAAAGCAGAATCTACAACAAAATAGTAGCCATTTATTTGCGTATAATCTTACATGCAAATGATTCTAAAATTAAATGTAATTATTTGAAAATAATCACTATAGTAGTTATAGAAATAATATAGTTAATGGCTTCAAAAGAGGTCTTAATGTCCCCCAATTCACAAATAAGATTAAGTTAAAATAATCTTATTTGCAAATAAAAACCAATTTCGCTAGTATACAAGGAGGCCCAAGAAGCCCTTAATCTTCTGTTCTAATTTGAATAAAAACTATGATTTTATACTATTCTCTCAATCTCTCTCTCTCTCTCTCTCTCTCTCTCTCTCTAAATTGAAGTAATATTTCAGTAATTTGTTCTTTCTCCTAAACTTGCAGAAATGTTGATTGGAAAGGGTGGCCATGAAGAAGTTTACAAAGGGTGTCTGCCAAATGGGCAACTAGTGGCAGTGAAGAGGCTAACAAAGAGAGACAAGGAGGAGGAGGAGAGAGTTGGAGACTTTCTGTCTAAGCTTGGAATAATTGCTCACATAAATCATCCAAATGCAACTCGTTTACATGGTTTTGGTGTGGAAGGAGGATTGTAATTAGTTCTCCAGTTCTCCCCACATGGAAGTCTAGCTTCTATTCTCCATAGTAATTCTTGTGTAGATCCCTTTTTTTAAAAAAAAAAAAACTAATGTTTATGGATGCTATGTGCAGACTATACATTGAAGCTTGGTATATAAACCATCCTAGCAACAATCTAGCCTATCATGGCCTGATTCAAAAATGTTCTTAAATCTCCAATCAATAGCTTTCTTGGGTCTCCTAAAATTCCCATTGATTGGATGTTAGGATTCGTCTGGTTTCATTTGAGAGGTGTGTTGGAAATAATGTAGGGGTCAAATAGATTAGTTCAACAAAACTAGTGATATATTTAATTGAAATGAAATAAAGAAAGGGTTACCTTTGATGATCCCGAATGTAAACCGCAAATCCGTAACCAAAGATCAAAGCATATATGTGAGAAATTGAGAAGAATTTAGTGGTAGTGGCACATTACGGAATAACGCTACCCTTAAGATAGATTATCGCCCCCACCACGCTTGGTATGCAATCGGGTTCTCTTGCGACCTATCTCCAGGATACAACACCACTATACTTGTCTTTGACGGTGTGCACGCACCGGCTCGGACCTTGCGAACACGATATATGCCGATCAATTTGCCTAAAAGAAATCTTACAAATGCTTAAAGCTTGAAACTTGTAAAAATACAAGTATAAAAGAAGAAAACTCAAAACGGAGAGCAAGATCAAGGGACTGTTTTTTGAGTGAGGAAAAACAAGAGGAAGAAGATAGCCTTTTGTAGGACACACTAAAGAAGTGTATATATCAACAAGCCTTCAACCCTCAATGTCTCTCTCATACCCAAACGTTTCTCCCTTTATTGCAAAAAGGAGTTGCAAATAAAATATTAAATAATCATAAAAGTCTTGAAGAGACATGGCCCAAAACATATAAAATATTAAAGATAGAATGAAAGGTGTATAAAGAAATCAGTTACACCATATAAATTTTTTGAAATTTGATTCAAAAGTCAAATTATCCTTTAAAGCCTTTAAATGCTTAAAATATCCAACAATCCCCCACATGAATCAAAATTCAAATCAAATTATGTTAAATAAATATGGGCAAATCAAGATATAATGCAATGGGTGAAGGTGTCTTGTGGACTTGAACCTCCACTTAGTGTTTATATATTTGAGTCTATAAAAGTTCTAAGTGAGCTACGTCTTGAACTAAGAACCTTGAGTAATAGACCTTCATATATTACACACACGATATCGGCAATGTAACCGTGTTCTATCGGGGTAGCACATTTCGGCCATGCGCTGGTCCTGTTTCATGAGCGCTCTAGAGAACAAGCCTTAATTCTCATAGGAAGCGGCCCCACTTCCACACTCATATAGGTGAGTCCATCAAGGGTACCTGTAACCACGCACCCCGCTTATAAACAGCTATAGACCCATTCAGAGCACAGCTCTTCCTCCATATCATTACAGTTAGTACTATTTACATCTTAGGGATAGGCCAAGAGAAGTCTTTCATTCTCTTGAAAATTTAAGTACAGTGCTTTCACCGATCACTCGAATAACTTGTTTTTCCCATTGAACCTAGTTCTTGGGATCTCCAGTCATATAGGTTGGGTTGCCGTTATTGGTGATTCTATTTGATAGGCTTTAGCCCCATCCCTCTTGATGTTTCGGCCACTAGCTTTTTAACTAGTCCTTTGGTCAGTGGATCTGCCAAGTTTCTCTCTGACCTTATAAAGTCAATTGCAATCACTCCATCTAAAAGCAATTGCCTCACATTATTATGCCTCAGACGTATGTGTCTGGATTTACCATTATATGTTCTACTCTTAGCCCTTGCTATTGTAGCTTGGCTATCACAATGAATAGATATAGTTGGAATTGGCTTGCATCAAAGAGGAATATCTACTAACAGATTCCTAATCCATTCCGCTTCTTCACCTGCTTTATCTAAAGCAATAAATTCAGATTCCATGGTGGAACGTGCTCTACAGGTCTGCTTGGTAGATTTCCAAGCGACAGCACCACCACCCAAAGTGAAAACATATCCACTTGTGGATTTAGTTTCTTCTGAATCTGAAATCCAATTTGCATCGCTATATCCTTCTAATACAGCGGGATAACAACTATAGTGGAGTCCAAACTCCATTGTGCCTTTCAAATATCTTAAAATCCTGATAAGTGTATCCCAATGTTCTTGACTAGGGTTACTAGTGTATCTACTTAGCCTACCAATTGTGTAAGCTATATCTGGTCTAGTGCAATTCATTAGATACATTAAACTGCCTATAATTCTGGAGTATTCTAATTGGGATATACTTTTTCCAGTATTTTTCTTAAGTTTTGAACTAGGATCATTTGGTACACTCAAGGGAGTACAATCAAATTTGTTAAATTTTCTAAGGATCTTTTCAACATAATGAGATTGTGTTAAAACAATCCCTTCTGAATTTCTAATTATCTTAATCCCTAAGATTACATCTACCAATCCAAGATTTTTCATGTCAAAGTTCTCTGACAAAAGATTCTTGGTGTCATTTATAACATCTAGACTCGTACCAATGATTAACATATCATCGACATACAGGCAGATCAAAACTCCAGAATTACCTTCAAATCTACTGTATACACATTTATCAGAATCATTTATGGTAAAACCATTTGATAACACTACTTTATCAAATTTTCATGCCATTGTTTTGGTGCTTGTTTTAAACCATAAAGAGATTTTATAAGTTTACACACTTTACGTTCTTGACCTGGGACTGCAAATCCCTCAGGTTGTTCCATGTAAATTTCTTCTTCTAATTCTCCATTTAGGAAAACGGTTTTAACATCCATTTGATGGATTTCTAAGTTATAGATAGCTGCTATAGCTATCAACATTCTTATTGTTGCAATCTTAGTTACAGGAGAATAGGTGTCAAAAAAATATATCCCTTCTTTCTGTTTAAAACCTTTGGCTACTAATCTAGCCTAAAATTTTTCTATAGATCCATCGGTTTTAAGTTTCTTTTTAAAAATCCATTTACAACCTATTGGTTTGCACCCATGAGGTAAATCCGTTAACTCCCATGTGTTATTTGACATAATGGATTCTATTTCACTATTTATAGCTTCTTTCCAGAAGTTTTCATCCAAAGAAGACATAGCTTCCTTAAAAGTAGATGGATCATCCTCCACCAAGAAGGTATAAAAGTCAGAGCCAAAGTTAGTAGCTTTCTTTGCTCTTAGACTTCTTCTAGGTTCTATCTCTAGGTTGCCTTCTTCTCTACCTCTTTTTCTTCCTTTAGGTTCTTGGTTTTTTATTTGAGGAATACCACGACAACTAGATGCAACTTCTGTTTGAGGTATTAGAGATTCACTCACACTAGTTTGTTTAAGAGGAAACACATCCTCAAAAAATTCTGCATCTCTAGACTCTAATATAGTGTTTACATCTATGGAATTATGTTCAGATTTTACACCAGAAATCTATAAGCTGCACTATTTTGTGCATACCCTATGAATACACAATCCAATGTTTTAGATCGTAACTTTGTTTTCTTAGGGGGAGGTAAGCTTACTTTAGTTAAACACCCCCACACTTTAAGGTATTTAAGACTTGGTTTTCTACCTTTCCATAACTCGAATGGAGTTCCATTTTCATTTTTATAGGGTATTTTGTTTAGTATATGACAAGCCGATAATAAGGCTTCCCCCCACATGTTAAGTGGTAGCCCTGAACTAGTTAGCATGGCATTTATCATGTCAATTAGAGTCCTATTTTTTCTTTCTGCAACTCCATTTTGTTGTGGAGAATAAGGTGCCGTCACCTCATGAATAATTTCATATTTTCTACAATATTCAGAAAATTCATTTGAGGTGTATTCACCACCTCGATCTGATCTAAGTATTTTAATTCTCTTTTCTAACTGATTTTTTACTTCAGCTTTATAGGTTATAAATTTTTTCTAAAGCTTCATCTTTAGATTTAAGAAGATATACCATTGCAAATTTTGATTTATCATCTATGAAGGTAATAAAATATTTATTTTCTCCTCTAGTAATAGTGTTCTTTAGGTCGCAAACATCACTATGTACTAGTCCTAGAATTTCTGAATTTCTTTCTATTGATTTAAATGGTTTTTTGCTAAATTTTGATTGAACACATATTTGACACTTTGGTTTTTGTTCAATAGAAACATTTGGAATCATACTTAAGTTCACCATTCTTTTTATAG